>NW_028227267.1:3507500-4235000 GCF_978045245.1 Mus caroli | reverse complement strand
AAAATTCCCAGGGAAGATGGCAGAGGTCTTATAAGGTCTGTGAGATTATCCCATGGTTGTGTCATCTGCAGATGTTTGTAGACCTGACACTGAGGTAGGCTTGAGAAATGACAGCTGAGCCAGGTTGCCACTGACACTTGCACCTGAGCAAGTGCCAAGAGAAGACCTAACTTTACTCATTTTCTTCCCAGCGATGCCTCTTGTGAAACAAGACCACAAGCTCTCCCTTTCTCTTTCTCCTTTTTTTTCCTTTTTTTCCTTTCTTTCTTTCTTTCTTTCTTTCTTTCTTTCTTTCTTTCTTTCTTTCTTTCTTTCTTTCTTTCTTTCTTTCTTTCTTTCCTTCTTTCTTTCTCTTTCTTTTCTTGTTTTTCTTTTCTTCCTTCCTTCCTTCCTTTCTGTCTTCCTCCCTCCCTTCCTCCTTCCCTCCCCCTCTCTCACATACACACTTACACACAAACATACATACACAGATACACACATAGACACAGACACAGACATAGACACACCCACACACAAAACCCATACACATAGATTCAGTCATACCCACACATACACACAGACACATAGACATGCCCAGACACAGACACACATAGCTAGATAGACAGACATAGTTACATATAGAGATGCATACAGACACACCCTATATACACACACACACATACACAGATACACACAAATACACAGACCCATATAAGTAGACACATACAGAGACACATACACACAGATAAACATACTCAAACATATATAGAGATATACATACAGAAACACACACACACATAGACACACAGGCACACACAGAGACACATACACATAGAATCACACATAGACACACACACATACACACAATACATACACACATATACACACACACACTAACACACAAATACACAGACACACACAGACTCACACATAGTCACACACACATACATACATACATATACAACATACACACACACACACACACACACACACACACACACACAGACACTCAGAATTCTTTTCTGGGAGCCTGGATGATGGGCAGGCAACTGCCAAAGCAGTTCCTGGACATTTAAGAAGCAGTTACTTGGATGCTGACTTGTGCTGCAATCCCTGCAGAGTGTTTGTAATTCTGTGTTTTCACTCCCGGAGAGAAAAATTCACTTCTAATAGGATATTCAACTGCAATGTGCAAGGAGATAAGAATGGATCAGTTCTCATCCTACATGATAAGCACAGCTGCAGTGTGAGCAGGCTGGGCTGGGGGACTGTGTGGGAGGGCATGGCCACAGCCATGGCAGAGGGGAGCAGGAGCTTCTCAAGGGCAAGGAGATGCTAGGAGATCTTCCTGTGTCGGCTCCTTTGAAAGCTTTGTTGTCATATCCATTTGGTTTTAATCAAACAAATATTCCAATAATATTGACATAAACTGAAAACTGTTGTTTTTTTAGAAAACTTTTTATTGGTTCTTTGTGAATGTCACATCATACACCCCAATCCCACTCATTTCCACCTCTCCTGTACCTAGCCCCTATCCCTTGCAACCTCCCTCAACAGAGAAAAAAATCTTATTGTAGAAGCCATAGTGTATCCCACTGTGTCCCACTGTGTCCCACAGTATTCCCTTTTCTACAAATTTCTTTGCATTCAAAGTTTATTGCAACGACTTATTATTGTTGTAGGAGGCCTCTGGCTTCTGCTACTCTATCAGTACAGGAAGATCACTGGGACTTCTGGAATATCTTGTTGCTGCCTTGTGTCATGGAGATCCTGTTGTTTTGGATCTGTGGTACCAGCCCCTCTAGTACTCCAGCAGTTTATCAGTGGGGTAGATGTTAGGATAGTTAGTCATTGTTTCCTAGAAGAAGAGGTTGGCAGTTTTCACAAGACTTTCCCAAGGTAGTGTTGTGCAGAACTCCCTGGAGGATTCAGGAAATTTATGATGTTCTGGGTGTTCACACTGAACAACCCTCAGTCTTCAAGTCAAACCTTGTGATCTTGGGGCTGGAGGATGTTATAATGATGTCACTGAGGGATGTGGACAGGTTTTGGGGGTTGTAATTGGTGTTATGGACTTGAGATGCTCAATAAAGAAGATAGACACTTTCACCTGGCGATGGCACTTATGACTTTTTCAGTTACTATTCCTTTATTCTTTTCTATCTTTAGGATTATGGGTGTTCATGGGAAGGTGCTATTGAATGATATCATTCTTGCTAGAGAGCCCATAGATTCATTCTTGACTGCTAATATTGATGACCTGGAAAGACAGCTAGTACATAGCAAGTACATTGGATATTTGTTTATCCACCAATAGCTGCTGGATGCTGTCCACTGAACTCCTATCCAGGTGGACCCTAACGAGGTCATCTGCTTTAATTCTTCACCTCTCTGCCACCTCTTGCTGAAGCACTTTTTCCCAGTTCTGCGGGAATGAGTCAGAGCAATGGTATGTCATCATGCCAAATCCATTAGTGACCATAAAACATCTGTTCTCTGCAACTCAGAATGTTAAGACCCTTACTGGATCTGCATTTTCTTTTCAAAGCAACTGTCTTCTGCAAAGACTATTGAAGGATACTGTGAAATCCAAAGCTATGCAGCCACCCTTTCTCTCTCAATAAATTTCTTCTTTTTCTTCTTGTTGTAATAAAGATAACCCACGGACTTGCTGTAGAACAGAACATCCTGTGTGTTGTGTGTGTAGTGCAGGGAGTGGATGACAGAACAATGCAGAAAGGAACAGGGACTCCATGTGGTGGACTGGCTGACTTTACCCAGATAACATTTCAGAGCAATGCAGAGGATAGCCATGGAATGGCCTAGTTGTTACCTGCCCAGCATTTATGCTTTCATTGTTTCCCTCAACTGAACTGAACTCTAAGTTTATTCAGGTTTCTGACCTTAGAATCACATTCTCCAGGGAAAGTCGACATTGTGCCTTTTGCTTCAGTTGACCTCTGATAAGTGAGGGAGCATGTTGGTGGAGGAAGAATCACAAGCTCAAAAGGGAGAGAGGAACCTAGAAGTGGGGCAGGGTTTTAACCTTTCAAATACCATTCCCAGTGACATACTTTCCACAGCAAGGCCATAGCCACTCCAACCCACTCCCAAAGTGCCACCAATAGGTACCTACAAGGGACAGTTCTCATTCAAACCACCATGAGCACACATTTCTTATGGATTTCATAGGCCTACCTGTAGGGCTGAATCCATCTTTCTGATCCTGGCATGTATGCTCTTCACATGTTTCTTACTGTTGAATTTCAGCATTTTATATTTCCAATTCCTCTTCATTGTGACAACCAAGATAGGGAAGAATGTGTGTGTGTGTGTGTGTGTGTGTTTATGCATATATATTTGTGTTTGCAAGCATTTATTTTATATACTCATATGTGTTTATAACTATATCTATCTTTCTGTCTTTCTATATATTTATCTACACATTATTTATCTATGACTTGTCTATTGTCTATCTGTCTGTCATCTATCATCTATCTATCTATCTATCTATCTATCTATCTATCTATCTGTCATCTCTCTACCTACCTGCTTGCCTGCCTACCTATGTACTTATGTACATGTATGTGCATATAAATTGTTACCAGAGTTGTAGTGTTGGAGTCTATGCCCTGGAAACCATAACCAGCTAGCTTTGGCTCCCCATCTTCAGAAGCTAATTAGATAACAAAGAAAAGGTGGAAAGCATTAAATAGGCTTATTAAATACAGGCACATGGAGAAGAACAAATGGCCCAGGACCCTATAAGTACAACTTTGAGGTCCTAATATGAGGGTAGGGTCTAAATAGAAGGCAAGAGGAATGCATAGCTAAGCAGTCCTGTCAAGGCATGGTAATGATTACCATGGCTTTTTCCCCCAGTGTGTCTTGCTAAGCTGTCTGACAAACTTTCAGAACTGTGTGAAATCTGTTTATGGGTGAAAAGCTCTGCTCCCACCCCCAGCAACTCAACATGAAGATTCCAGCTTTCTTAATCTGCCTGTGAGATACCTGGGGAAATCCAAATTTCTTGGAGTCAATTCTTTCAATGTTCAGATAACCACAAGGGATAGCAAATTGTCTTTAAAACATATTTATTGTTGCCAATATGGCTACATATCCCTCTCTTCTCTTTTAATACTTTACTCTTTTTAATATTTAATGATTATGTACTACATGCTAAGAAATCTGGCCACACCAGGGAAAACAGTCAGCAAGTTCTAATCATGAGATATGGAGACTCTATATTATAGTGGGTAGAAACAGAAAATAAAGAAATAAGCAAGAAAAATACATTGCTTTATTCCTTGATTCTGTATGTTCTTCTGACCTTTTATTTTATTAACTTCTAATAATCATTTTAACAATTCATTCTTGATGTGATATATGCTTATGTGTGAAATAAATATGGGACCAGAATCATAGGATCAGATGTGAGGGGGGCACAAAATCTGCCCTAACACCAGAAGTAACTGGGACCAGCAGTATCCAGGCATCCAGGAACTCTGCCTGACCAGTGACACAGGTTCCTCCTGTCTGGGCTGGTGCCCTGAGTAGACTTTGGGTGAGAACTCTACAGCCAGTCCTACAATATCCAGAGGAAGCTCCACTCCCAGGCACTATAACACACCCGGGATCATAGGATCATAAATGCTCTGAGCAGACCTTGGGATCTAACTACACAGCCAGTCCCACAACACCCAGAAGAAGCTCCTTTCCAAGGCACTCTAACATGCCCAGGACCACAGGATGCCATCATCGTAGGACCCAGGAGCTTGGTTATACCAGGATCTCAGGTTCGCAGAGGCAGCTTGACTCCCAGGAGCTCGGACACACCCAGGATCTCAGGATCCCAGGATCCCAGAGACAGCCGAAATTTAGGAGCTCTGACACAACCAGGATCATAGGAAGGACAGGCTTCAGCCAGATATAGTGAGGTCAGGTAGCACTAGAGATAATCAGATGGCATGAAGCAAGCATAAGAACATAAGCAACAAAAAACATGGTTACCTGGCATCATCAGATCCCAATTTTCCCACTGTAGCAAGACCTGGATACACCATGACACTGTAAAAGCAAGGTTCAGATCTAAAATCACTTCTCATGATGGTGATAGAGGATCTAAGAAGGGAATAAATAACTCCCTTAAAGAAATACAGGAGAACACAGGTAAACAGGTAGAAGCCCTTAAAGACGAAACACAAAAATCCCTTAAAGAAGTACAGGAAAATACAATCAAACAGGCAAAGGAAGTGAACAAAACCACCCAATGGAACTACCCAATGGAACAAAACTACCCAATGGAATAATAAAGAAATCACAAAGACAGACAAACCTGGAGCCAAATAACCTAGAAAAGAGATAAGGAGTCATAGATACAAGCATCACTAACAGAATACACAAAGTAGAAGAGAGAATCTCAGGTGCATAAGACACCATAAAAAACATTGACACAACACTCAAAAAGAAAAGGCAAAAACCAAAAAGCTCCTAACCGAAACAATCCTGGAAATCCAGGACACACTGAGAAGACCAAACCTAAGGAAAATAGGTATAGAAGAGAGTGAAGATTCCCAACTTAAAGAGCCAGTAAATATCTTCAACAAAATTATAGAAGAAAACTTCCCTAACCTAAAGAAAGAGATGTCCATGAACATACAAGAATCCTACAGAACCCCAAATAGACTGGACCAGAAAAGAAATTCCTCCCGACACATAATAATCAGAACAACAAATGCACTAAAGAAAAATATTAAAAGCAGTAAGGGAAAAATGTCAAGTAACATATAAAGGCAGACCTATGAGAATTACACCAGACTTCTCACCAGAGACTATGAAAGCTTTAAGATCCTAGGCAGATGTCTTACAGACCTTAAGAGAACACAAATGCCAGCCCAGGTTACTATAACCAGCAAAACTCTCAATTACCATAGATGGAGAAACCAAAATATTCCATGACAAAACCAAATTTATACAATATCTTTCCATAAATGCAGCCCTCCAAAGGATAATAGATGAAAACCACCAACACAAGGAAGGAAACTACAAACTAGAAAAAGCAAGAAAGTAATCTTTCAACAAACCCAAAAGAAGATAGCCACACAAACATAATTCCACCTCTAACAACAAAAATAAGGGGAAGTAACCATCACTTTCTTTATTGTCTGTTAACATGAATGGACTCAATCTGCCCCCACCCCTAAAGACATAGACTAACAGACTGATACATAGACAGGACTCAGCATATTGCTGCATACAGGAAATGCACCTCAGTGAAAAAGGCAGACACTACTTTAGAGTAAAAGGTTGGAAAACAATTTTCCAAGCAAACAGTCCCAAGAGACAAGCTGGAGTAGCCATTCTAATATCGAATAAAATCAACTTTCAACCAAAAGTTATTAAAAAAGTTAAGGAAGGACACTTCATACTGGTCAAAGAAAAAATTTACCAAGATGAACTATCAATTCTGAACATCTATGCTCCAAATACAAGGGCACCCACATTCATCAAAGAAACTTTACTAAAGCTCAAAGCACATATTGCACTGCACTTCAATACCTCACTTTCAGTGATGGACAGATTATGGAAACAAACTAAACCGAGACACAGTGAGACTAACAGAAGTTATAAACCAAAGGATTTAACATCTATCTATAGTACATTTTATCCTAAAACTAAAGGATATACCGTCTTTTCAGCACCTCATGGTACCTTCTCCAAAAGTGATTATATAATCAGTCATAAACAGTCCTCAACAGATACAAGAAGATTGAAATAATCTTATGCATCCTATCAGATCACCACAGACCAAGGCTGGTCTTCAGTAACAACAAAAACAACAGAAAGCCTACATACAAGTGAAAACTGAACAACACTCTACTCAATGATAACTTGGTCAAGGAAGAAATAAAGGAAGAAATTAAAGACTTTTTAGAATTTAATGAAAATGAAGCCATAACCTGTGGGACACAATGAAAGCAGTACTTAGAAGAAAACTCAAAGCTCTGAGTATCTCCAAAAAGAAACTGGAGGGAGCATATACCAGTAGCTTAATAGCACACCTGTAAGCTCTATAACAAAAAGAAGCAAATACACTGAAGAGAAGTAGGCGCAGAAAACATTCATACTCTGGGCTGAAATCAACCAAGTAGAAAAAAAAAGAACTATACAAAGAATCAAGAAGCCAGGCAGTAGTGGTGCATGCCTTTAATCCCAGCACCAAATTAATAAAATCAGAAATGAAAAAGGAGACATAACAATGAAATATATCTTAAAATAATTATTCTGTTTGGTGAATATTAAGAGTTGAAAATATTAAAATCATGTTCTGCAAAAAAATTTAAAACTGGTCTAAAACCCAAAACAAAACAAAAAAAAGAAACAGATATGACAAATAGCTTACAAATAAGAGCTAAGTTTAAAAAAATTATTCAGTTAGTGAGGTGGTTTGAATTAAAATGTTCCCATAAGCTCATAAAAAGCACACTATTAGGAAGTGTGTCCTTATTGGAGTAGGTGTGGCCTTGTTGGAGGATGTGTGTCACTTGGGGCAGGCTTTGAGGTTTCAGATGCTCAAACCATGTCCAGTATCTCATTCTCTTAGCTTCTCTCCAGGCCCTTGTCTGCTTGAACTCTTCCAATCTTACCACCCTGATGATAATGGTTTAATAAACCTCTGAACTGTAAGCCAGTCCCAGATAAATGTTTTCCTTTAAAAGAGTCGTTATAGCCATAGTGACTCTTCACAGCAATGAAACCCTAAGAGAGTGACAGATTATGGTGTCAAGAAGTCAGTTGCTATCATCTCCTTCTTGGCTTGTTTACTTTTGGAAGGGCTAGAACAAGTATCTTGCTGTTGGTTTGAGGCAGGTACTGATTATGAATCTTAGGCAAGCCTCAAGTTTACCAACTTCTGTCTTTAGGTTCCCATATGCTGGGATTACAGCGAAGTACTACAAAGACACATTGACATCATTTCTGCTCTGCTAACATCCTCTTCTTAGAACAATATATTTGGAGTGCATTGCTGACTAACTTCTGCATGGTTTTGTCTCTGATTTCCCTGTGGATCTAATCTGATTGCATGTTGTGGCTCACACATGAAATCATGATTTCACATGATTCCAACATGTGTCAAGGAGTTAGTACCAATAGACCCTTTGTGGATAATTTAACGTATCGTAAAGCATCTTAAAACTATTGCTTACAAATGTCAATAGGCAATAGTTAGTTACAAAGATAAAATAGGTCTGTATGTATATGTGTGTGTATGAAAACATGAGTATACACATATGCATAAGTGTGTATGTTTGTGTGTCTGTACATCAAAATCTATGACTCATCCCTTGATTCTTCAAGGCCCTGGGAAAGATTTTGTTTATGTTCTTGTCTCATACATACTGCATTTTTTCCCTCAGGATTTTGCCAGATGTTCCTTGGTTTATCTAACATCTGGCTCCTTGGATCCATCAGGATTCCCACTCACCCTCTTAGTCCTCCTTAACATTCTCTCCAGGTCAGACACTTTCCATCTTCCAGGCAATATTCCTTAGCTAATTCGAGTATAGTATTAATGGTATATTGTACTTCCAAGCCATTGTACAATGAACCTTTCATGCATAACCCTGGTCACCCTGGGATGTGTGGTAATCCTAGGCCAGCTTTCCAATGCTGTTTCTGAGAACTACCAGCTTAGGGAGATGATTCTGAGCTTTTCATGTTACTATTTTGCTTTGTTTGTTTTCTAAAATAAACAGAGAGCACTGGGAATCTAGGAATTGAGAGCTGCTTCTGTCTGAGGCAGAAAATAAAGAATGTTAAATGTGTCATCTATCAGAGCAGGACAGGCATTTTCAACTCCATTACATTTCTGTAATTAGGGTGTAGTAATCCAGACTTTAGAATACTGTGATTGTGTGTTATTGCCTGGGTGATGGGCTAAGTAAATAGTTATCTTGGTTTGATTGAAATTTATTTCTTAAGGTTAATTCAGTGTTTAATTTTAGAGGCATATATCTCTCAAGGGGAAAGATACAGCTCAAATTCCTTACTGGATGTAACACTAATTCCTTTCATGAATATTACTTTATAATCAGTTTCTCAATATTTCTACAAAGTTCATTAACAGCCCTTCCTGCTAAAGGGAGTCACTGGCAGTTATATGTCAAGGGTTAGTGTAGATAACCATAGAAAACAAGGAACCTTTTGATAGAGAATCTTCAAAATTTACTTGGCCAGTAGTTTCATCTTCAATTTTTTTTTGTCTAGATGTAACTAAATAGATGTTTTTGTGCTCTTTTCTGTCTCTGACATGGAAGAAGTGGTATAAAGGGTCACATTTGCATTTACTGATCAGATGAGGGTTTCCATCTCATTCAGTTTTCTGTGGCAGTTCTTAGATTCTGTTGCATGTGAGAATCTCATAGGAGATTTCTCATCAATCCCAGAGACAGGGCTTCATCCCACACCAACCCGCAAGTGAGTGATGAGCTTCCAGGATGCACACACGCCCACCTGCACACTGGCATCTGATGGATAGGAGTGGGCTGCAGAGGCAAAACTTAAATCCAGCTCTGCTCTGGAATGCTTGTACCTTTCACCTGTATATGGCCTCTCATGCTTACAAACAAACACACAAACAAACAACAAAAGACAAAGCCCTCATTCCTTTATTCCTTCATCCCAGAAAAGGGAATTAACGTTAAGACCCTCAAATATTCTAGGCAGGCACTCTACCACTAAGCCACATCCCCAGCCCTCAGGATGATTTTAGGCAGCAACATTTCTATCCACAAACTGATATATTAAGTATTATTTTAAATTCTCTTTTATTGTGATTGCAGCTGATTTCTAAGACTATATCATGGTGTCAAGGCAGTCATGCCAACCGCTGGGGTCCCTGAAGCAGTGGATGCTCCCCAGCCCCCCACCCCCACCCTTCCCAGGAGCCTGAGGAGTATTCAGTTACATGGGTGCTTTCTTATTCTTTGTTGCCTGTTCCTCTGTGGATACACATAACAGCAGCATGGCCACAGTTTCATGTGCCTCCCAAGGATTTACATATTGAAATTTGATTCCCATTATGAGGCATTAAGTGTGTGGAAGCGATTGAAGTAAGGCTATGGTATTGAGAGGCAGGGTGTGTGGAGGCAGTTAAGAATATAAGATCCCTGGGCTAGAGCTGCATGTTTAATCTTGGTAAGTTTATATGCTATATAAAAACAGAGGGTGCATACACATACTCATTCCTGTGCTCATGTTTCCTGCCATGTACCCCAAGCCACCTTGGTACTTTTTCAGGAAGAAATCCATCTCTAGGTATGATCTTTGAATTTCCAAGTCTGTGAGCTAAATCAGCTCATTCCTTATACAGTTACTCGGCCACATGCATTTTGTTACAGCAATGAAAACCTAGCCAATATACACATCCTGAAATGGGTGCTCATGGGGACCCGGGTCTCCTGTGCAGAGCTGAGGAGCAGGCACCTTTGCTCCTCTGGCTGAGGCCTGCAGGTGGCAAATAGAACCCCTGCTTGCTCCTTTCCTGCTATGCTGGGCAGTGATCACTGACATTTAGATAAAGGGATGTGTTCTTGGGTCTGTGTAGCTAATTTCCTCTTGTCATTTACAAACCTCAGGAGATTGCCTGGTGTGACAAAAGGCATTGCAGGAAAGTCTGAACTTTAAGGAGGAAATGGAGCAGTTGGCTTTTGTGAGAACAGCTGTGTAGAAAATGGGCTTCCTGTTCTTCTGATTGAGGTATCTGAAGGGAGAAACCTTGCCAATTAGGCTCCTCCTCCCTCCCCTCAGGTTACACAGAGCACTGCTTGTTACTGTGGGTAAAACTGAGCCACAGGAATGGAGGGACCCAGGATAGAGGAGAGCAGGATCCAGGGGATCAGTCCGAGAAAACAAATTATAAAGAATTGTAGGTCCTTACTAATGCCAGGCCAGGTGAGGGAAAATACCCGCTGTTTCCTATCATTAGCCGTCTTTTTCAATGGTGTCCCCAGAGACTTCCTCTCTCTCGACCAGCCTTGCATGTTTTCAGGTAGGTCAGACAGTTTAGGCCACGAGTCTGTCCTGTTTCCAGGCCTTTCAAGAGCATGGAGCCCAGGGTCTATTTTTGCAGCCTGTTTCCAGCCTATAGTGTGGATTTACTTCACTGGTGATGAAGGCAGCTGGGAAGGTGCCCTGCAGAACTGGTGGGTAAGGATTTTCTGCTAGCTTAATTTGAAGTGCACAGGGATTCCAGCAAAACAACCATGCCTATAGGGAGGTAGCTTCTGAGAAGTCTTGGTCTCTGTCTCATTCTGGTGATTGCTTGGCAGAGAGCTAGGAAATTGTACAGGCAGCCTGTCTTCAATGGGGGGAAGTCAGAACATGCTGGAGAATGAAACTATGTAAGCACAGTGGGCTCTATTCTTGGTTGACAGAAGCATCTCAAGACACAAACAGATTTTTGGCAATGACCCAGGAATGTTACAAAGGGGTTAATTTAGCCTTTCTGTAGGAGTATAAAAGCCCAAAACAGCAGATTGTGTGATAGATGAAGGCAGGGCTAAAACCCTGTCTATGGCCCTGCTACTCATATATCAGGAAGGACTCTTACCTATGGTGTTTAAGCCCGGTCACCCTCAGGATGACTAGTGTCTATGACTTTCTCAGGAATTACAAATTTTCATGCCTTACAGATTTCAGTCCCAAAATTAAGTCCCAGACTAGCTGTGTCAGCTGGTTACACGAGCTGAGAGACACACTCGACTTTGCTTTTGTCCCCTCTAAGGGGCAGACATTTTGCCTACTGTCCATCAAATGAGTGAGACAGTAGCATGGAGGGAATTTGCAGCAGACACCTTTCTGCTCCTTCCTGGAACCTGGCTGTCTACATAGATATGGGTGGTAGAAATGGGCTTTGCCTCATTTTCTTAAACATAGGGCCCTTGTGAAGTTTTTGCACCAAAATTTGGCTGGAGGGTTTGCAAACCACCTCTAACAATGCCTCACACTTTGTGCTATGCTTAGCTGCTCAGAACTGTCTTCTCTTGTGTTTGTCCTCCGGATATAAACAAAGGTCCTGTTTCTTGTAGTTGAGCAACTGGCTTCCAATGATTGGAGAAGGATCCAGGGCTCCCCACCAGAACTTCTGTTTTCAAGCTGAGGCTGTACTCATTTATAATCTGGTAAGTAACACTTACATGGATATAATAACACAGGCACAACACACACCAATGTTTCAGTTTTCACTGAAGGCTTTGGTATCAGAAACAAAGATGTGGTAGCATGTTAGTGAGTTCCACCTTGCCTCAGATCAGACCTGTCTTATTCTCCAATACTAACCCTGAGAAGGACATTTTCTGTGCAAGACATGTTTAACTCTTACTCCTTTTCTTGTTTTCTGCATTAGATTTTCCCAGGGAACAGAAACAATAAAAGAAATATAAATTACAGTTCGGATTTATTACATGTCTGGCACAATAGGGTCTGTGTAGTCCCACAGTGGTTGTCTGAGCACTGGAGAGGCTCAGAATGTGGGATGTGTTCAGTTCACAAGGCTGAATGTCACAGCAGTGGGTCCCAGCCTGCTTTTAAAGGCTTAGGGGATTCCTGGAGGGACATTGGAAGAGTCCACATTGGAAAGCTAAAGAAGTTGGGTTTCCAGGTCATTGAAAGAAGGCAGCAACAGAAAACACAGAGTGAATGCACTCAAGGACCAAAGGCAGGCAGGCAAAAGCATCAATAATTTTCCCTCAACCTCTACATCTGGGCTGGTACTGCTCTCCCTTCTGGGTAGCATCCCCTCGAGGAGTAGTGTTGAAGCACATCTCCTGATTGATCCAAGATCCCATCAAACTGGCAACCAAGATAAACATCCCCTTAGGTAAGCTTCCTTTCTCGAGGCTCCAGAAAGTTAAATTTCTTATGAAGAATAGTGATGTTCTGCAGAACAGTGTGAGTATGCCATGTGTTGACACATCTTTTCATGCTCCAGGCAGATGCTCTTTGGGTTCTAAGGGAAATAGATCTCTGTTGAAACTGTTCATTCTGCTGCTTCTGGGTTAAAGTATTCTGGATGGTAGCCAGCAATCACGGCTGTGTCTCAATAAAATTTTTGTTTACAAAAACAAGTGCCTATCATTCCTACTCTATGTCACCCAGTCCTTTTAACTGCACTGAACATATTGTATGAGTCATGAATTGCTTCTTTTTACTAAAAATAAAATAAAATAAAATAAAATAAAATAAAATAAAATAAAATAAAATAAAATAAAATAAAAAAATGGAGGCTCAGACTGAGATAGAAGGACTGCCCTGCTATGTTTTGGCTTTTGGTGTTTTGCTTGTTTTCTGTATTAATTTATAAGTTCCTGACCTTGTCTGTAATTATGGTAACCAACAGAGTTTGAGACTAATAATTCCTGTACAGCTATGACTTGCCATCATCTCTAGTCTCAGTGTAAGAACCTCTGCTGCCTCTATTTGTAGAAGGAAGACTTCCAGACTGGACTAGGAGAGAACATGGATCAGAGATGAGCTGCTGAGATGTTCTCTGTGTGGGGTTAAGAGAGCAGATGGGAGTCCATGGTTCCTTAGGAGTTGGTTTTGGAAACCAGGTTGGTACTAAGTCTGAGTGTATCTGCACTTTGGGATGCTGTTGGGTGAGTACAGATACTTTCCTAGAAAGAGATGAGTGAAGTACACAGGTAATGCCAGCCTAGAGCTCATGGGGACTCTGAGGCTCAGGGAGCAAGAAGCGGGGAGTTACTAAGTACCAGTTCCCAGAGCCCCATGATCCATTTTATAGCAAAATACCCTTCGGCATTCTGAGTAAGTAAGCTAGTAAGTTTCCTTAAGTGCCTTTCTTTTCCCTATATCTTTACAGTTTAGCCTAAGGCTTTGTATCACCCTGGGTAACTGTTTGTACACTGTGTGAAGGGTTCTCTCTGTATATTCAATTTTTAATTTTATACTTGCAGAACGCATGGCTCATCACATTCACCTTCCTTATTTGCTGATTGGCTTAATAAAAAGCTGATGACCAATGACTGGACAAGAGTGGGAAAGTAGAACTTCCTTGTAGAGCAGGGGTCTCCGGGAGAAGGAGAGAGGGGATTCACCAGCCGGACACAAAAGGAGCAGACCTACCAGGGCTGCAAGAGAGGTAAAGAACTAGCCTTGTGGTAGGATGTGAGCTAGAATGGTCAGGATGATTTTGATGAGCTAGCTGAGAGTCTGCCTAGCAGTATGCCTAAGCTTTAATGAATATTAATAAGTCTCTGTGTCATGATTTAACCCCTAGCAGGCACGAGGAAGTTCTGCTAGCTATATTATTCCTCTTTTTCTTTTACTTTTGTGCTTTCAAAGCCATCAGTGACTTCTTCCTTCTTGGAACTGCTGACACTGTGTGAACTTCATAGATGCCTTAAAGTCAAGTCAGAGAATATAGAACATCACATGAATACAACACTGTAGTGTGGAAAGATCATGAGTTTGAAATAAGGGTCATCCAGCTTTGGCTTGTGATGCTCACTAGTGCTGTCTTTGTGGTCATAGGATAGTAGTGTGACACACTTGAGCCTGAACAGCCTTGTCTATAAAACCACACAGGCATTGGACTGTCTCATTGGACTGCAGTGGAGATGGAAGGAAGGGCTGCAACAAGATGTCACAGTATGGTGTTGCCACCATGTTGGTGCTCCTGCAGATGGCACTGCAAACTGTCTACATCTGAGTTGGAAGATGGAAGGATGTGGATTGGTTTAATATTATCAAAGAACATCTATCTGGAGATGCTCAAGAGTTGAAATTAGTGATACAACAAAGCACAGTGAGATTGTGTAGGCTTGCAATATCCTGGAGAAAGAACCCTGTGCATGTGAAGGGAAGCAGCTGGCTCAACACATGAGGTAAATATTTCATCTGAAAGTGTTCTTCATGTGGGTGTGAGCCTGCCCTCTAAGCCTTCCTGATACACAGGAAATTGTACCTCTCTGCAAAGGGCAGCATTTGATACCTTGCAGCTTCTAGGACAAGGATAAGGTCTGCTGGGCTCCCTAATGAAGGATACATGGAGTCAAGCATCGCTCACTGACTGGAAGCATCCTGGGACATGCTATTCAGGATATCATTGTTTCCTGAACATGGTAGAGTATGTGCTCACATGTTCAGGTTGGGCACACAATTTGACCTTTGATACAAGCAAAAAACATTAGTCAACATGGACATGAACAGCAGGATTTTGCTGCTATAATAACATACAGCATTCTTTTATAGTACGTTCACCTATATTTAGGTAGAATATTCTTATTCTTCTGGAACTGTAAGCTAATAATAATCTCTCTTCTCCTTTAGTGATCTTGATTATGATGTTTCATCAAAAGTGACTAATACAATGATCTTTTACTTTCCCTAGTCTAGCTCCTGTGATATGGTATGGGAATCCCCACTGGCTCTTCAGGCCAGGGACAGTCCTCCCTGTGATCATAGCCTTTTATACAAAACTGGTATCAACTGGATGCCTCCGAAAAACTTGGTAACTGACAAATGGATGGGAGATTAGTGTTCCTGAGAGCAGTGGAGTGGTTTTGAGCCAGAGAAAGCACAGGGACATGATAAATCCTATATGTGGATATCAGTGCATGGCCTGCCCAGGACCTCAAGAATGTAACCCTGGTAGCTAAGTACTGACGTCTGGTCTAGGGCCATGGTGAGTTTTCCTAAGGTTTTCAATAGAGTGAAAAGAGAAAACAAAAAACAAAAAACAAAAAAACAAAAAAGAAAAGAAATCAAGTTCAAGTGATCATCATTAGGGTTTGCCTCACATGGGTACAATAAGCACACTTAGCTAATTTTAGCACATTGATGAGCCCCTGATTTGAATGAATGTCAGACTTGATTGCATGCACTTGTCACTGCTGCAAACCCCAAGTAAATCAAAGTTGAATAATCTTCATATCAATGTCATGTAATGAACTTGAACCCATGGAGCCCTTGACAGACTCAGTCTGTGTACATCCTTTTTCTAAGTCCACACTCATTTCCAGCATGGACTACAGCTTGCTGAAGCTCCAGCACAGAAATCTGTCACGTACATGGGGTATTTCAAATTCTGGTTGGGAGTAGGTCTGGAGATTTTTGTTGTCATTGTACAATGACACTCTCAGTACTCATGAGGGCTTCTGGGTAAGTGGAGGAGCACACTGTAACTTAGAAGTAAGTCATTTTTGTCTATCTTTTTAGGGGGAAGGGCCTGGGGGCATTAGAACAGTCCAATCTCTGGGGGGGTACTCATTTGAATTTGTTCAATGAACAAATGAATGAATGAATGAATGAATGAACAGCTCAGTAAAGGAATGGAGTTGTACATATGAGTAGGAGTGTTCAGGAGATACCCACATTCCTTGCATTTCTAAGTACCGGTTAGTGCAATGAAATCAATCATGCATCTTCACACTATCTTCCTGAAGATAGCATGTGCTGTTTTCCTCATTTCCACATTGCACACTGTACTGTAGGACCTAAAGGGAGTCAATTAAGCCTCCTTGTTCCTTGTTCCTCCTCACCAATGGGAAGAGAATCTAAGTATTGAGAACACTGCATTTAACAGCATATACAAAGTGCTTGGCAAACAGTGGACACTCAGTTAATGCTGTTTCTCTTCCTTAGGATTTCCAAGTAATTGAGTGGTCTGTTAGAGGTCATTGTTTGGAGGGTGTTCTTGGTGTAAAGATGTGGTCAATGTTTTCATTCATTCTCCAGGAGGTAGATCATAGAGGCACAGAATGCTGTGGCCATAGAACTCACTACCCCAGAGCACAGTCACCTGAGAGCATGGCAGAGTAGTCGCTAAGCTGTGTTCACATGAACAGCAGTGTGGGAACTGCTTGGTAAGGTGACATGCCACCAACCTTCTCTCTAGGTGATGGTGCCAGGTCTATCCCCTCTGTTCTGAAGAAAGCCCTTCTGTCTCAACATGAAGGCAGAGATGGACATAGACAGAGGGCCTGTGTGCCAGTGTTGTCCCTGAGGTATGGCTGGGAATGTCACTATTTTAGATTATTATGTCTTCTGGAGAAGATAGGATCAGTCCCACCTAGTTCTTGCCAATGTTTTTAGGTCTTAAATTCAGAGTAACAAAACATCTGAAAAAATGGATCACCACAAAAGTGATGGGTATAGTGGTCAGAAAGGGCTGGAGGTGGGCTGAGATCTAACAGGACAAGACTTCCTTCTTGCCAGGAGTCATGGCTGAGGCCATGGCCTTGTGAAAATTTTCTAGCTTACATAAACAATACTAAGAGAACATTTGTGGTCACAATAGTAAGAATGTTTGTGGGTATAGAGGACACTGTGACCATTGGTTCCAGGAGCTGAAGATTACCACCTGACATTTGGAGAACTCCTGGATTCTTTCCCACTCCCTTGAAGCCTCCTCTTGCTTATGCGTATATTGCCACTCCTGAATAAAGTTTTTCAGAGCTTGATCAGTATAATTGACTTTCTCTCACTCTTTGTGTCTCTTTTCCCTCCCACTCTTTCACTCCTTTGCCCTGGGTCCCCACTGATTATCCCTGCAGGTCAGGGCACCTTCTCTCGGTTCTCTTCTCCCTCAGCTCTGCTTTCAAGGCTCAACTGAACTCCACTCCCCAGGCTCTGCAAGAGATGAAACCCAAATCACAATGGTAGATGAGGTTATGGATGAGGCTGATGGTGTGGGAAGGACCTGATCAAAAACACAGAGATGGGAATCATAAGAAAGCAAGCTGGGCAGTGGGAGAGTGTCTACAGAATAGTGCCTTGCCATTTCCCACCTTCATTTGCTGGTCTCCATTTGTACATAAGGTATGGCTGTGCAATTGAGGGGAATACAAGGCTGTTACAGAGAGAGAAGGAATCAAAGATAAAGGGGAAAGTTCATGAAAAGAATAAACAGAAGGTTCTATTCCCTGGTGTCTTTTCTTTGGTCAAAGGATGCCTTTGGCAAAAGGAGTTGCCGAAACATAAATATGTCAAAATATGCTTTCAGATGTGTAAGTGTTTGGAATGAGTGTTCACCTGCTCACTGTGACCGAGAGTCATGTTTCTGCTCTCAGTGTCTGAAAGGAGGAGAAGCAGCAGCAGTTGGAGCTGTTCACAAATTGCTGTTGGCCAATCTAGAGGAAGGTTAAAGGATACTTGTGAGACCCTCCAATAGAGTCAGAGTAGATTTGGTGTGAAGGAGAGTTCAAGTATTGTGCTAAATAATTTAACATTATTGAGATCCTCAAATTAAAGGGATAGTCAAGGTGGGAGATATAAACCCCTACCTGTGACATAGCATACAGCATTGCTTGTCAATCTACTTGGATTCTGACAAAGAAAAAGTCTCAATATGACATTGTCATACATATATCATATCCCTTCCTTATATTTACACCCTATTTTCACAATTGTTAAACTTTTATTAGTGTACTAGCTGTACAGAATAAGAAATTAAATAATCATTTTCATACATATATTAATTGTTTACATTTATTTATATTACTGTGTGTATATGTGAGGCATGAGACCCATGTGCTCCATGTGTAGAGGTCAGAGGACAACTTACAGGAGTTGGCTTTCTTCTACCATGTGGGTCCCTGAGATTGAACTCAGGTCATCAGGTTTAGAAGCAAGTAACTGGGTGAGCCATCTTACCAACCCATCATACATACATATAATGTATATTCTGATCCTTCTCCCTGTACCTGCATTAACGTAGTTTTGATTTGTAGTCCCCTGAGAGTCAATGAGGTTGGATGGTTTTCATTGTGTATTCATTTGCCATTTGTACTTGTTTTTCTTCCTCCCTCCCTCCCTCCCTCCCTCCCTCCCTCCCTCCCTCCCTCCCTCCCTCCCTCCCTCCCTCCCTCCCTTCCTTCTTTCCTTCCTTCCTTCCTTCCTTCCTTCCTTTCCTCTCTCCCTTCCCCCCTCTCTGTCCTTCATGTTAGGATCTAAGCTAAGGTCTTAATTGTGCTCTGCCATTGAGCTGTCCTTCAGTCCTGTACTATGTATTTGCAAAAGTATCTGTTCAGTTCACTTATCCATTATTTATGCACTGTTAATTTGGTATTTAGTATTCAAATTTTAAGTTCTTTATATACACTGGATATTAACCCCCCTTCGGGTGCATAGCTGATAAAGACTTTTCTGACCTTATTTGCTGGGTGGACACTTTCCCTCTGTATAATCCCACTTCTCTGTCAATTCTCACAGCTGTTTCTTGAGTTATCTGAGTAAACATTGTCTTGTGGATCTGGCAGGACTGCTGCCTCATGAACTCGTAGTACCAGTTGCTGCTTCCATATGCCCTCCTTCATGACTCACATAGCATCTCTTTCCTCCTGTGCTCTCATGGTTCTGCATGTGTTCCTCTTTACTGGGTAGAATTCCTTTATATTTCTTCTGCAGTGTGGCATATGGCTATGAACTCCTTTATTGACATATATCTTAGAAGGTCTGTTTTTTCCTTCAGCTTGCTGGATATGGTGACCTGAGCTTAGGTATTTTCTTTCATCATGCCATGGCCTCTTGTCCTTTAGTGCTTTTACTGAGATGTGTTGTTATGATAACTTTGCCTTAGGATGTGAGTTAGCACTGCACTTCTGTGCTCGGCCATATTCTTTCTTTGCATGGTTGGAATTTGATTTTAATACAGCCTACGGAGGATCTTTTTCTTGTTATACCCACTCAGGTGCTACATGGCTCTTCTGCTTGCTTTCTTTTCTGATGTGTTATTATTAGATCACTGATTGGGGTTTCTATGCCTTTAATCTGTACCTGAGCATCTTCTACATTAACAATATATAAGTTTGCTGTTTTATTATCTCAGCAATATTTTTGTTCATAGTTTCTTACTTTTTTCACTTACTACTGAATATCTTAATTCATTAACTTGTCGTGCTTAATTTTTTAAAATTTATTATTATTATTTTTACTTATTCACTTTACATCCTGCTCACTGCCCTCCTTCCAGTCACTCCCTCCCACAATCCTTCTCCCTGTTCCCCTCCCTTTCTGCTCTGAGCAGGTGGGGGCTTCCTGAGTATCACCCAACCCAGGTACATCAAGTCTCTGTGAAGCTAGGTGCATTTTCTCCCACCAAGGTCAAACAAGGCAGCCCAGCTAGAAGAACATATCCCACATATAGGCTACAGCTTTTAGGAACCCCCGCTCCAGTTGTTTGGGACCCATATGACGACTAAATTGCACATCTGCCACATATGTGTAGCAAGGCCTAGGTCCAGCCCATGTATGTTTTTTGGTTGCTGTCCCGAGGGTCTAGATTAGTTGACTCTGTTGGTCTTCTCATAGAGTTCCTATCCCCTTAGAGGCTGCATTTTTATCAACTTGATGCATTAAAGTCATCTGGGAAGAGTGAATCTCAGGTGAGAAAACACATCCATCAGATTGGCCTGTGTGGCATTTTCATGATTGGTGTGGGAGGGCCCAGCCCATTGTGGGTTGTAGCATTCCTAGGCAGTGGTCTTGGGTTGTATAAGAAGACAAGCAAAGCAAGCCACAGAGAGCAATACAGTAAGCTGCATTTCTCTATGATCTCTTCTTCAGTTTCTGCCTCCAGGCCTGACTTGAGTCTCTGAATTTGTTTGAGACTGATCGGGGTATAAACTAAATCAAGCCTTCCCTACCCAAGATGATTTTGGTCATGATGTTTTATCACAACAAGGTAAATCAAACCAGGACAATATGCAAACCCTGACATAGTTTCTATTTCATCTAGCTTGTTAGTAAGACTTTCTATTAGGTTTTAATTTGTGTTATTTTGTATTTCCAAGATTTCTGTTTGTTTGTTTCAAAAATATTTATCTCTTTAGTAAACATCTCTTTCATAACTTGCATCATATTCCCTGATTCTTTTAGCTGTTTTTTTATTGTTTTGGAATCCACTGATGTTTTATTAAAAAATTCTTTGAATTATTTGTCTGGCATTTCATTAAGTTCAATCTCTTTGGAGTTAGTTACCAGTCTTGTAACATTTGGAGGACATGTTTTTCACATCTCTTAACATTTGTTAGTTGATGTTTATACATCTACTTGGGTGCACAAATTTTGTAGTTTTACTTGAGGATATTTTAAATGATTATTGTTGTTGTGTATGTACCAAGTCAATCAGTTAACCTGATAGTAAGTGAAATTCATTTTAAAAAAAATCTTAATTTAAAACTGTGTTGCCTCCACTGGAGTAGGTGTCTGGGCAAGAGTGAATAGATATCCTTCCCTGGCAGCCAGTACGTAATTCCATGTCCTTTGGGACTGTGCTGCATCCCTTAGAAAGTAAACATTAAGGACTTGACTCCCCCTTTTATAGCACTATGGGAGTGGTTTGAGATTCCAGTTAACTGGAATAATTTTGCTTCCCTGCTCTCTCCTATAAGGTGGTCTGAAATCAGAGTGGTTTTTATTCATTTTTTTTTATCAGAGTGGTTTTTTATTATTTTATTTTATCAGAGTGGTTTTTATTCATTTTTTTATCAGAGTGGTTTTTTATTATTTTATTTTATCAGAGTGGTTTTTATTCATTTTTTTATTATTTTAATTTACTTTTAACAGCTTTTTTCAGATCCCCTTAGATGGTCAACACTGAATTGGGCTCTGTCTCTGAACTGGAGAACTACATCTTTACTCCATGAATTTTACATGGAAGTTGAGGCAAAACTCTGAACTCTGAAGAGTGACCTATAATTTTCAATGCTCAAGATAGTTTTCTGAGACCTAGTTCTTATAGGCAAACCCATTCATGGCTTAGCCTCCCTCTTCAATTTATCTGGCCTTAGAACTATCTCTAGTAGGAAAATTAGCTCTACTGTGTTCCAGGTTTCAATCCAAGCCCCACTGCACAGATTCCTCAGTGAACTAACTTTCCTCAGTGGCATCCTACCTGTGCCATGGGGTAGATGCTGGCTGGGACTTTAGAACTCACTCTGAGTTTCAGAAGAAAGGAGAAGTGTCAGATGCATGTTATTTTTAGACATGCTGGTTAGGTGTGGCCTTCCTAAGGTGGCTCCTGTTCTAACAGCAGCATTTATGTGGAGATATGGGAAGACCCTCTCCAGTGGAGCATGTGGGATCTCCCAGATAAGCAAATTCCATTGTCTCATCCCATATTTGTTTCTGTGCCCATTGACTTCTGTGTCTCAGTCCTTTTATACTCCCCTCTGCCATGCTGAGGGCTGCTGCCATCTGGAGGTTAATGGTTGATACCTCATGGTTCCAACAACCAATGTCTCCTGTTCTTTTCTAGGCTCTGTCTATCCCATATCAAACACTTTCATGTTCCCACAGTCACCCATCTCATTGAGACACTGTATTTTGGCTCTGATGACTATGAACAGAAAATGTTTGCTTTCTTTTAATTGGCCATCTTGGCTCCTCAGTAAGATGTTTGCAGGAGCACATCTGGATTAGTACCTAGTCCCAGGAAAGTATGATCAGCTGGAATTGTGCTGAGCTCAGTTTATGCCATCTAGAAGCACTTGGCTGTCATTCTAAGCTACTACTGTGGCTTTGATCTGTTTCCCATATTCTTAAGACAGTGTTAGAAGACTCTCCTATGAACACAGTATCCATGCATATGAGGTTTATTTATGTTGACTGTAGTCTAAGAATTCCAAATGGAATGGGACTAGTTTGTAAAACTTCACTTTTGTTCAAAGTGGAACTCGACAGAACAATGGGAAATTCTACCATCATTAATTGACAGTAGCTAAAATGTTGTGTGTGAAGCTTTGAGTTACAAAGACATTGAAGAACCTTGGAAATTAGTATGTGAGTTTGCTGTTACCACATACCTGGTGATTGTAAAGTCAGCAACCTGGTGGTCACTGGCTTCCCTTATTTTTTGATTCATTAAAATGCTAAGTAAAAAAAATTATTATCATGTGTTAGTTATACAAAACAATAGGTTTCCTTATGATATTTTTATACATTCAGATAATGTACTTTGATCACATTTACCTCTCACTGCTGTGGCTTGCTTTTTCTTCCCCTTTTACTGGTGGTCCTACTCTTCCTAAACAGGCCACAATCTATTATTATATTTTCCTGGTCTTTTTTTTTAAATTTAAATCCACATACAAGAAATAACATATTATTTTTTTCTGAGTCTGATGTATTTTGCTTGGCATTATGATGCCCAGTTCCATCCCTCTTCCTAAGAGTGACATGATTTTATTCTTTATAAATAAACACAATTTTCATTATGCCTATGTACCACATTTTAAATTAAATAATCTATCAATGAACATCAAGGCTGGCTCCACATTGTGGCTATTGAGAACAGTGGAGCCATCCTGGGGACACAGAGTCTCTATGGTGTGCTGACTTGCACTCCTCTGGGTATATACTCACGTGTAGTATAGCTGTATACCTATTGACATAGTATACCTATGTCAATTCTAATTTTAGTTTTGTGGAGGCCTCCATGTATGTGTTACATGCTGATTGTTATAGAAGCCAACCTCTCTGCCAGCATGTACTAGGCTTCCTCTTTCCCACCCCTCCAGCACAGGTTGTCCTTTACCCACTCAGTAGTGGGCATTCATTCTGACTGGGATGAGCGTAATCTCACTAAGGTCCTGTTTTTTATTTCCCTGATGGCTAACAATGTTGAGTGTTTTTATGCATTACTGACCATTTGTGTTTCTTCTGAGAATGTCTGTTTGCCGCTTACTGTCTGGATGGTTGTTCTTCCTCGCCAGCTCTACTGCCCTATGAGAGAAACTCTGGTCTCATCCACCTCCTTGTTTTCTGGGTTAATGTCAGTCTGGATTGGCCAAGGCCCGATGCTCTTTTAGACTCTGAATGATGGGTCATGTGGGGACAAGAAATTTCATAGTTCCAGAAATGGAAAATCCAAGTGCTTTTACAAAGTGATTAAGCTCTGTAACTAATCCATTATTGAGGTAATTACTTTTTAATTTGCTGAAATGTTAGAGCACAGCTGGCTGCCACACCAGGACAAAAGCAACTGCTTGGGGGCGTTGGAGTCAAAAAGACTAAACAGAGAATGACAGGAGCAGAATGTTTTGCTGGGGTGGGTGGTGGGGTGGGCTGAGTATCACTGCGGCAAGGACACAGACACAGACCATGCCCCTCTCTGCAGCTTTTAAAACCATCACACAGTGAATTTCCTCCCTGAACTGAACACAAGTCACAAAGGACGACTTTGACAATCACTTCCTCTTTGCAAGCCGTGCCCCTACCCCGACCCCTGCCTCCCCTTAAAAAGGAAAGCTTGGTATGAACACATTCTGTGTTGAAGCTGTATGGTGCTCAGAAGGTCTGGTTAAGGAGATGTCATTCACAGAGCATGACTGAAGACCCTGAAAACTTTTGGAGACTGAGTGGAGCCCTGGGATGATCAACAAGAACTCTCATTAGCACTGTTCCTGATTAAGATTTGTCTCAAAGCATCAGCTGACTGTAAGACAAACTTGGAGACTTGTTGCCTTGACTGTGAGATGTTATGGATGGGGAGGGAGGCAGAATAGAAGAGAACAGAGTTGAAGGTGCACTGTGTGTCCATCAACCCCTGAATAGCACCTTTTGGTGGCCTCTTTTGGTTTTGTCTTAGCTGGCTATAGATAGCACAGTAGGCATAGGACCTGCTGAGGTTCAGAGAAAGTCACATGTGAATCACCTGTTTATTTTTCAGTGGTGTCACCTTAAGTTCATCATATAATTTTGAGGTATAGTTCAAATATAATGTTGGAAATTTAATATCTGTCTCACATATGAGATCTAAGTTAAAGTTGAAACAATACACATGGGGAAGTATCTCAGCTTCAACCTGACCTAAACCCCTGTGGCTTTCAGCTCCTGGTGATGGCGTCTCAAAGTAAACAAATTCTCAGGGATTTTAAGGGGAGGCAGGGTTGACTCACTCAACTTTTTGTGTGGAGAGAAATCTGATTGTAAAAGGAAGCTACTTAGAATTCCATAGAATTCTAGCTCAGAATATCCAAGATACAATTCACAGACCACATGAAACTCAAGAAGAAAGAAGACCAAAGTGTGGATACTTTGGTCCTTCTTAGAAGGGGGAGCAAAATACCCATGGGAGGAGTTACAGAGACAAATAATGGAGCATAGACCATCCAGAAGGAAAGGCCTTCCAGAGACTGCCCCAACTGGGGATCCATATATACAGTTAACAAACCCAGACACTATTGTGGATGCCAACAAGTGCTTGCTGACAGGAACCTGTTATAATTGTCTTCTGAGAGGCCCTACCAGTGCCTGACAAACACAGAGGTGGATGCTCTCAGCCAACATTGGACTGAGCACAGGGTCCTCAATGGAGGAACTAGAGAAAGGACCCAAGGAACTGAAGGGGTTTGCAGCCCCATTGGAAGAACAACAATATGAACCATCCAGTACCCCCCCCCCCCCCAGAGCTCCCAGGGACTAAACTACCAACCAAAGTGTGCACATGGAGGGTCCCATGGTTCCAGCCGTATATGTAGCAGAGTATGGTCATGTTAGTCATCATGAGAGGCCCTTGGTCCTGCGAAGGCTCTTTGTCCCAGTGTAGGGGAATGACAGGACAGGAAATCAGGAGTGGGTGAGTTGGTGAACAGGGGGTTAGGCATGGAATAGGGGTTTTTTGGAGGTGAAATCAGGAAAGGGGGATAACATTTGATATGTAAATAAAGAAAATATCTAATACAAAAAAAAAGATTTCTAAGGGAGAAAGTCTTATAGTTTTAGAAACTTGCAAATAATCCATGCAATCCTGTGCCTTTCTGTCTCAGGGGCGGTGGTTGAAAAGAAAAGTTAAAATAAAGCATCAGAGACCAAGGAGGAAAAAGTCAGTAAAGATGAGCTGAAATCCATGACTATTTCATCCATGGGCAGAAGGTTCTCTGCCCAAGGTGTTGATGTCTTATCCTCTGCAGCCAAAGCATCTTGGTCCGGGACTGAGTAAAGCAGAAGGAAAAGGCTCAATGGAAGCAGAAAGAGCAAACTATCTGAAGCTCTCACATAGTTAGGTGAGTGTGTGCTTGGAGCAGTGACATAGTACAAGGACCAGCACCTGATACAATTACCTCAGAGCTTAGCAAAACTGCTCTCTGTATATTTGTACCTTTTATATCTGAGTGACTTTCTCTGTAGTCAAACTAGAGCCACTTAAGGGAATTTGAGGGTGTCATTTCAGCTTAGAGAAGCTGGCAAGCAAAAATCCTATATGAATAGTGCTTTCGGAGGCTGCTCAAAGAAACAGAGCACAGAGCCCAGAGCCCAGAGCACAGAGCACAGAGCACAGATCACAGATCACAGAGCACAGAAAAGGGAGCACAGCCTGGCCCAGACTCAGATGGAGTCAGGACAGGACAGTTAGACAGGGAAATAATATGTACAAGGGGATAATATGAAAATAATAATAAAAGATAATAAATAAATAATAAAAATAATAAAATAAAAAAGAATATGGGCAAGGAGATAACAAAGAAGAGAAGTGCACTCTGGGTATCAACTTAAAAATACCAATAGATTACTAACTGTAAATTTTGTCAATGATGCAGCCAGATCACATGGATTTATTTCATAAGTACCAGTAAAACTTGATGTTTCAGTGTCAAATGTTCCTATAAATATCTCAGAAAACAAAAGCAAGCACACTGATATGACAGCCAACATGTGTCAAAGAAACAAGTATCTTTTTCTTTAATTTCATCTTTTATATCTGCTTCATGCCTGCTAGGAGCTGAGTAACTCTTCCTATGGAGGGCTCCTGCTAATCAAATAAAGACAGGACATTTCTTATTACAGTTTTCCATTTGAAAATGTAAGGTGGCAGGCTTAAAGGGAAGATAGCCTTGAAAGAGGGACCTGGGGTGGAAATTTATTGCCTCCTGATCCCTATTTCCACTTCTAGTGTGTGACATGTAGGGATCTGAGCATCTGTAGGGGGAGTACCAACCTGACAAAGTAGGGTGGAGTTCATCTAGGTGAACAATCTATGTATATAATGAGCTGAGGAAAAGGACACCCAGGCTTTGCCAAGGCCTACATGTTTGGGAACCTCAACTCTTAGGGTAGGTCATACTGAGAGACATTTGTCATGTGGCTAAACTCTCATGACTCATGGCATTTAATAGACATACTTTGTGATAATTTTGGTAACTGATTTTTTTCCATTTTAATGCGAGTAAAACAAATTCACTTACAAAGTAAGAAGAAATGAGAGGCCAGTATCATGAGTAATTACATCATCCTTGAAAGCTCACTATTACTATTCGATTTATGAGGCAGCATCTGGAGACAGAAGGCAGAAAAAGACCAGAATCTACCTTTCAACAGTTGGGACTGTGTTTATTAGCACATATAGCAAGGAGAAGCCTGTCTCCCTTGGGACGTGGAGGAGTCTGCTTTGGGATGTGGAAACTGGCTGGTGTGAGGGGCTTGGATGTGATGAGGTTGTTGTAGCTGTAGGGAGCTATGTGAGTTTTACTATGTCCTTCCTGAAATTGTTTGCCCAAGGTTAGCAGATGATCTTGGGATACAGGCTGTCTCAACAGACATCTCTCTCTGGGCTGACTGTATAAGGCCAGCTGTAATCTCATAGGAGTCCTGTTTTTATAACTGAGACACTCTATCGATTACTATTTTGCTGTATTTCCTTCTAGGTAGTCTTGTCATCTAATTACCAAGCTGTTGATTTTTCCAGGTGTCTTGTGTGGGGCCTAACATATAATACATACATGTATATATATATACATACATATATATATATATATATATATATATATATATATGTGTGTGTGTGTGTGTGTGTATGAAGTTCCAATATTTTATTTATTACAAATTATCTCTTTTAAAAGTTACAATCATAACTTTTATAAATCATTTTAATAATTAACATAAAATTCTCTGTATGTATATATATATATATATATATATATACATATATATGATATATAACACATTTAATAACTCCCCAGCACTCCTTGTTATGGATTGTATAAAAATCTCTTGTATGTTTGGTCATTTTCAAGTTCTTGTCATTAAAAAGAATGCTAATATACAAATCTTGGAGCAAAGTCTTTGCACACTACCTTAATTGTTTTGTTTGTTTGTTTGTTTTCTTTTTTATCTCAAGGCAACTCTAAGAGTAGAAACAATGGATCAGGGGCTATATGCACTTTAAACAGTAGTCTTGTCTGTCACCAAATTGTTTTCCAAGAAGGTTATATTAACTCCTTCCTGTAGAAGAAAATAATCCTAGCAAAAGGGATTCCTGTCATTCCTGCTATATAGAATGAACATCTGCCCTGTAAATGTGTACTGGGCCAGCACCTTCTTCCCCCTCTGCTAATATCTGCAGGGTGATTAACATTTCAGGAAGAGGCCATGGTAGCCAAGGTTTGTTGAGAGCCTCTGGCAGTTGTCAGCAGTAGGTCTTAAGGGCACCAACTGAACTCAAGTCTCAGCGACATTAGCTAAGTGCTACGATCCCCGTTGATCTTAGTCATTGCCTGTTCTGAATGGAAATAATGAGAGGATCTATACAAACAGTTGTGTAAAATTTAAATATGACATGTAAAGTATACAGTGTCTGGCCTACCATGGAGAAAGTATCATGACTTAAAAGTGATCAGTGTTATTACTTCAACTAAGGGAAACTTAGAAGCAACAGGAAAACAAGAAATAGAACAATCTACACAGCTTACTTGTTAAAAATAAGTTTATTGAACTGGGTTGAAGTGGCTCATAGCAAGTCAATACTGTCATTCTAATGCCTTTCAGAATGTGGGCTTTTGCTGTACATCAATGTGAAGAAAAGCAAGGCTATAGGTGCATATCAAGACAAGGGCAAGTGTTAAAAGGGGTCAGGGGAGCAATCTCTCTTGGAAACCATAATGAACTTCACAAGGACACCTTGTTAGAGTGAAGGAGCGCTGTGGGGGGGGGGGCAGGTTTTGTAAATCAGAAAATCATAGTCTCTATGCAGGTGGTGCTGTTCCAATCTGAGAGCCTGATGGGGTTTGGACAGGCTTCTGCAGAGTGAGTACTGGGACTCAGAGGTGAGGGAGGGACTCCTAGCTGTTAGTTTATTGAGATCAGAAGTGATGGAGAGTTGAACAGAGACAAGAGCTCTAAAGTCAGACTAACAGCAACTGGAGACAACAAGGGTCACTGGCAAAACCCTGGGGCTGCATGTTACCTGGACAACCAACTTTAGCCAACTGGTGTAATTCTCCTGAGAACCAGCTCTTTCCTTTCTCATTTCCTGTCTCTGCTCCCCAATTTCATCTCTGCTTTCCCCTCTTTTTCTTTTTTCTTTTTCTTAGCCTAGCTAGAGGTCAAAGAAAGAGAAGACTGGCAATGCCCTTCAAACAGAGAGTCACCCTGGTGTCTGTGAGAAGAGAGCTAAAGCTGTTAGCCAGCTACCTTTGCCTTTGTTGTTGGATTTAATGAGAGCAGAAAAGGGTTTTTTGATGGGGCTTGAATGACTTCTCACCAGTTAAGAACAGAGGACCCCAGATCCATTCACCTCGATCATATCAGATAGCTCACAAGTATAGCCCCAAAGGATCCAACAACCTTTTCTAACCCTGAACACACACACACACACACACACACACACACACACACACAAAATTTGTTTTTAAAGGTTTTTATTTTTGGAATAATCTTAGTTCATAGGAGAATTACAGAGAGTGAACAGAATGTACATCATTAGCCAGTTTCACCACTGCCAAGTGGACTGCCAAATCTGCAAATCCAGAATCACTGCGAAGTAAAGAACAGATAGAGCACATGTCACTGGACTTAACCACGTCTCCTATGACCGTCCCCTTCTCTGTCCATGTCTGCCTGCCTGCCTGTCTGTCTGTCTCTGCCTCTGTCCCACCCCCTTATCTGTCTGTCTATGTCTATGTCTATGTCTATGTCTATGTCTATGTCTATGTCTATGTCTATGTCTATGTCTATGTCTATGTCTATGTCTATGTCTATGTCTCACTCTGTCTCTCCTTCTGCTCCAGGGTCCAATTCTGGGTAGTACATAGTATTTAGAGGCCACCTCTCCCATTTTCCACTGGTCCATGAGAGATTTCAGAGCTCTCTTTATTTTTCTTTATAGTCTTGAAGTCTCAGCTAGTTATTCTGTAGCATGACTGTAGTGGTTTGAATAGGTTTGGCCTCTAGAGACTTATATGCTTGGCCCACAGGGAATGATACTATTAGGAGATGTGTCCTTGTTGAAATAGGTGTGTCCTTGTTGGAGGAAGTGTGTCACTCTGCAGGTAGGCTTTACCAGGCTTCTCCTAGTGGCCTTCAGACCAAGATGTGGAACTTTCAGCTCCTTCTGCACCATGCCTGTCTGGACACTGCCATGCTTCTGCCTTGATAGAAATGAACTGAATCTCTGAACTTGTAAGCCAGCTCCAATTAAGTTGTCCTTTGTAAAAGTTGCCTTGGTCATTGTGTCTGTTCACATCAGCAAAACCCTAAGATAATGGCCCATCTAATTTTTCCTGAACAGCCCATCCTACCCCGTGATAAACCAAAATTATGTTTTTTTTTTAAATAAATAAAATTACAAGGTTAAAGTGGTCCTCTGGTTGAATTCTGTCAGCACATACATGGTGAATAAAAAAATGAAATAAAAGTTGGGAGACATGTTTAGAGAAGAATTTTATAGTAGATTTAAGGGAGGAAGCAGGCAGAGGGAAGAGTCCAGGCTGAACATGGCTGTCAGACTAAACCTGATTGTAAGTGGAAGGAAGAGGAAGGAAAGCCAGAGAGGAGCAAGAGAGGCAGCTGAGGCAAGAGAACAGCTGTAGCCAAATGGTTGGTGTGTGTGTGTGTGTGTGTGTGTGTGTGTGTGTGTGTGTGTGTGTATGTATATTTATCAAGCTGGGGAGAGTGAACCAGAAGCCCTGCCCCAGGGAGAGGGGGTTTAGGGTAGGGGGCTGGATGAGAAGGGCTGGGAAGAGTCACAGGTACTGAGTGAAACTTGTCCCAGGCACTTGTCCTTGACACATGGTACTTATTCAGTTCAGAAATTCAGATTTACATTGACTGCCTGTGTGGTTTAGAACATTTGGTCCCCACTTTTAGGGTCTGAGAATTTAGGAATAATCCACTATGAAACCCAAGGTCGAGCCAACAAAAGTTTCTTTATTCAAAAAGCTGACATATCAGGGAGACAGCTGGGTTTGGGATCCAAACTGTGTCAACAAAAGTCAGAATAGAGCAACATTTTAAAGCAAAAAACCATAAATCAGGAGAGGTGAGGCCAAGGGTTGGAGTCCCCAAAGGGGTATATGCTGTATGCTTCCAACTGTTTGTTTTCCTCCTGGCATCCTGAGTAGGTTACTGCTTGTCAAATACTCAGAGGGCTTCCCTTGTAACCTGGCCTAGATCACATTCAGCCAGCCAGAGCAACCATGAGGTTTCAGTCCTAACCAACAAGGTGTGGGGTGAGACACTGTGGTCTAGTTCATAGGGACACCAGGGGCCAGAAGCTGTTTCTGGGAATTTAGCTGTTTTTTTTTTTTTTTTAGAATTCAGCCTGGACAAGATGGTGGTTATATACAAAATGGAGTTTCTGAGGCTAATGCAGCCTCTAACACCCATCAGAGTCACAGTTTCTTTTGCTCTGGTGGGAGAATGGATTCTCAGGAAAAAAAAGTATAGAATTCTAGGATACTGGTTTAGAAGTCTTAGCTGTAGAAGTATGTGCTAAGATTAGAGTTCTTAGCCTCTAGTGAGCCATCCACTGACCACTGATGGGCTCAGGGCTCATACACTCTGAAGCCCCCCTAAGCAGTTCCTTTAGCTAGATGTCTACACAGAGGAAGTCACAAGCCAAGTGCTATTGCCGTGCTTTGAGGTGCCTAGTGGGGTTGGGACGTCACTCACAGTGCCTGTCACCTGTGTAGTGTTGCCTCCAGCTGCCACTTCCTGCAGGCAAAGACTTCAGACATAGCTCAGCAGGCTCTCCACTGACTTTCTCCCTTGCTCCTTTGTTGTCAGCCAGTTGCCTCAGTAGAATTATTCTCTCAGGTTCTGATTAGAGAAACTGAGTCAGGACAATGGTGGTGTTGAAACCAAGGGTGAGCCTCTAATCTGGAGCAACACTCCAGGTCTAGAAAGCAATTAGTTAAGTCTTGTTTAATTTGTAACCATTAAATTTTATTCCTTTTAAATTCTGGTTGACATTATAACATTTGGGTAATACAAAGTATTTAGAGGCCGCATCTCCCATTTTCAATTGGTCCATGAGAGGTTTCAAAGCTTTCTTTATTTTTCTTTATAGTCTTAAACAGAATACTTTACCCCAGGATTTTGAAAGGGACTGCCACTAGTAGGTAATTGTTATTATTTGGATAGTCTGACCAACAGTCCCTCTTGCTCTGGCAAGCTCATTCTGTGACACTGCAGGAAGAGTGCCTTTGGCTTACAGGGCCAGTTGTTGTGTTTATATCAACCTTTATGGGAGGCAGAGAGGCTGAACTGATCTTCAGGTCCCATGTGGGAGTTCATGAAGTGAAGTTTCCAGAAGTTATGGATCCCAGAAGTGGATTTTGTTTTCTCCCCCAAATCTGTCTTTTCAGCCTTGGTTTGGTTTCTGCTACTATGCTAAGCACCATGGCTGACAGTAATTTGGAAAGAAAAGCATTTGTTTCATCTCATAATTACACATCAAGTTCATTCCCAAAGGATGCTAGAGTGGCATCCCAGAGGCTGGAACTACAGAGATCACAGAGGAAAGCTGATGTCCGACTTGTCTGGAGAGCGCAGGTGGTGGCCAGCCTGGGACCTAGTCTTAGATCCCCTTTGGCCACAGCTTTCTCTGTGCTGACCTTAAGGAAACACTTCCTAGAAGATTTCATCTCAATGATGCTTATTTCTCATCAATTAAAGCTGATTCTTTACCACTCACCATACAGAAACCACAGATTCTTAATTCAAATTACAGGAATATCCCTAGTGGACTCTACTCTCTGGGGGACCCTAGATACCAGTCATGCTGCCATTACCGGGATTTGAGGTTAGAAGTTATGAGCTTTAGCAGGGAACACAAAGGAGTCCCTTGTTGGACACATAATCTGTGCCTTAGCTGAGGACTCTCAGCTTTGGGCCTCATGTCTGGCTTTTCTGGGTTGCCATCTGAAGTCTGAAGCTGGAAAGAGCTCCCACCATGGTTCAAGCTTGCTATGTTCTCCTGGAGAGTTTGACCTGGATTCTAGAATCACACAGAAAGTCAACAGTATTGTAGATGGCTTCCTAAAATAACAAAAAGAGAGAAAATAAGTCAAAGTAAATTCCTTCATGATTTATTTGTGTACAGAGCATATTTGCTTGGTTTCTGGATCTCTGCTGTCAAGTACAAGTCCACAGAAGGTTGGCACTGCTCTTTTTGTATGAAAATAGTATAGTGATGGAAATAGAGCTCTCTGAGTAATTGTAAATAAAACCTCTAACCCTAAAGAAGTATTCAACATGTCTCTTTTTTGGTTTCAGGGCCACTTTGTAAATTTAAAGATCATTTGGACACCCTACAACAGAGTTTTTTCATGTTATATTGGGAAGAAATTAAAATTCTTATTATCAATAAAACCATTGCACAGTTACACATTATTTTATGCCTCCCTGTTTTCCCAAAGAAAAGAATGTCTTCTATTTGCATTTTATGAATTCTTTTTCTTTTTTCTTCTTTCCTTTTCTTTTTTCTTCTTTTCTTTTCTTCTTTTTTGAGATTTATTTATTTATTTTATGATATGAGTACACTATAGGTGTCTTCAGATACACCAGAAGAGGGGATCAGATCCCATTACAGATGGTTGTGAGTCACCAAGTGGTTGCTGGGAATTGAACTCAGTACCTCTGGAAGGAGCACTCAGTGTTCTTAACTGCCGAGCCATCTTTCCAGCCCTTGTGGTTTCTTTAATTTCTGTCTCCATAGAAGATAATCCACTTTATTTTTTATTGAACCTGCTGTGGTCTGTTGTTTTCATTGAAGGATATGAAAAAAAGAGCCTGTTTTCTCACATGTGTATAAATCAGACAGATAGAACCATTACATCATGGAGGCCTCACAGCATTGGTGCAACCCCAGGGAATCCCACACTGAGAATCAGTGCCCTAGCAGCCAAGAGCCAGGAAGGTTCAGATTTGAAACAAGGAGGATCTGTTCTTTCCAGACAGAGAACAACTCACTGGGAGCCTCCACAGTCAGCCACACACAAAGCAAAATCTGCCATGTCTATGAAGGAGGCATCCCACAAGTTGTAGCGGCTAGTATGCTGAAAACTAATGATAAAAGGCATATACTTTTTGTTAGGAATATGTATGAGTTCCCAAGAAAATAATCCCACAATTCAAAATATTTTGACAAATCAAAAGTTTTGCCTTTGCAAAAGGATGTACAGCTCCTTAGATATCAGGACAAGTAGGCCACCCAGGAGGAAGTCAGCTAAGTTTTGAGCCTAAACTCAAAGAGTCCTGTGCATCATTCTGATTGGTCAGAACAGGGCCTCACATTCTTACACGATTGGCTAATAACAATGGCGACATTTCTAGGAAAAAATGAAACCTGAGCATATAAGTTGATTTTAGGTATTGCTCACTCAGGGGAGTTTGACCAAGAAGCATCTAAGTGTGACCTTGTCTCAGCTACTTCGGTTTGTTAAAAACTTTCTAGGCAGGGCTGCATTTTTGGCACTTAGAAAGGGCTTGGGTTGTGGAGGAAGGTATATTGTTTAACTCAGAATAGGTAGCTATGATTCTGTCCTCACTTTTTAGATTAATAAACCAGACAGTAAGAAGTAAACTTCCCAGGGTCACACAGCTAATAATGGCAGAGTTGGGATTCAAGGCCAGGATATGAGTGTCCAGAGTCAATGTTCTTAGCCAGTGTACCGTATTGCTTCCTAAGAGGAGAGTGGCTAAGGATTAAACTACAGGTTTTTGTTGCAAACTGGTTTTGAGGGTAAATTCTTTTCTAAAAGGACTCAGTTCCAAAATCCATGTTATGCATGTGGAGTCAGTTAGAGGTTAAGAAGTACTGAATAGTTTCCATCTGGCTACAATCAAGGTGTCAGCAGAGTTCATGAGGAAATCTATTTCCTGCCCTTTGTAGACTTGGGGATCCATAGAGGTCACTTGCTGGCAGCCTGTTCTTCTAGCTTTGAGGCCAACAGCATAACATCTCTTTTATTTTAACTGTTCCGCTTCCTTCTGCTATTCCAATGTCGCTTTTGATTGTACTGGGATAACTCAAGGAAATCCAAAATGACCAAAGTATCAAAGTTCACTTTGCCATGTGACATTTAGTTTGCTTTCCATTGCTCCGATAAAACATTTGAAAACAAAACAAAACACCAAAACAGTAAAGGGAAAAGTTTATTTGGCTCACATTTCCATGTCACAGCCCACCATCAAGGGAAATCAGAGCAGGACCTGAAGCAGAGACTCTGGAAGTATGCTGCTTACTGACTTGCTCTCCTGTGTCTGCTCAGCCTGCTTTCTTATATAACTCAGTACCAACTGCCTAGGGGAAACACTGCCCACAGTTGGCTGGGCCCTTCCACATTAATCATTAATCAAGAAAATGCCCCACAAGCCAATCGGATGGAGAAATGTTCTCAATTGAGGTTTCCTTTTCCCACATGACTCTACCTTGTGTCAAGTTGACAAAAACTAAGCAACTCAGTGACATAATCACAGGGCATGGATACCTTTAGGGCCACTCTCTGCATCCAATGGTGCAGGGTGAGCAGAGAAGTTGGCTCTTTGGGGTTGGCAGAGCTTTGCTGGGCACAGGCTAGGTCTGAGTTAGGTCATTGAGAGAAGAGCCTAGTCACGAAGTATGAGACTGACCCAGATAGTGCAGAGATGTGAGTCCTTATCATGGAGCTAGGAAGGTTTACAGGCATTGTCTGCTGGTGTTAGGAATGGGTAAGAGTTCAGCTAACTAACATCTTGATCCGCATCCTGCTGTTGGTTGTTCCACTTTTCAAACTGACCAGACACCATAGAACCCACATGTTCCTCATGGTCAACCTCATACCAGTCAACTAGTTTTCTTTTTGGCAGTATGTCTTTCTTGACACCTGAGTTCACGTTGTATATGTTCACATATTTGTTGGCCAAAAATTTTGTTGGCTTCACCCTTCCTTCCTCTCAGCATTATGTACATTCCACACCCTTACTGTATATGTATCACATACCTTACAATATGTACATTCTGCATCTCTTACTATATATACATACCTTATCCCCTACTACATATACATTCCTTATCTCTTACTACATATAGATTCCTTATCTCTTACTATAGACACATTCCACATCTTACTATATACACATTCCACATCCTTACTATATACACATTCCATAACCTTACTATATATACATTCTACATCCTTACTACATACACATTCCACATCCTTACTATATACACATTCCACATCCTTACTATACATACATTTCACATCCTTACTATATATACATTCCACATCCTTACTATATATACATCCCACATCCTTACTATATACACACTCCACATCCTTACTATACATACATTTCACATCCTTACTATATACACATTCTACATCCTTGCTATATATACATTCCACATCCCTTTCTATCTTGTAATGAACTGAACACTGAAGCATTTGTCACCCCAGAGTTTCCCTGACCCTTCAGCATCAGTTGCCCACAGTGATACTCAGATTGATGCTAGATGGCTAGCTGATTCCTTTTCTCCCTTACCTTCCCTGTTCTCCCTGTATATTGGAATACCTCCCAGATTAATTTCTTTCATTGACCCTTTGTGATAGAGGAACTTAGGTAAACCAGACTTCCACCAAATCCTCAATTCAGTCACTTTAAGGGTAAAAATAAATCAAGGAGAGGGTGTTTACTATACAAACTGGCAACAATAATTATAAGGAGAACAGGGAAAAGGATGTTATAATACATGATGAAATTTTTTTTAGGACTATTAAAAGTTGTAAATCTGAGCCAACAGTCAGGGTAAGCATGACATAGAAAGTAGATCTGTCAGTCACTATAGAGTGATTGTACTGAGAGGACTGGGATACATTCTGATTTCCTAATCAGCCCAATCTTGTAGTTTGTATACTGGAAAGAGGTTGGCTGAAGTCTGGCTTTACATATTTAGCTTGCCTGTCACTATCATGAACCGACACTATATGAGCCAGGACACTTTTCTATAAAGCCAATCACCTGGAAACTCTCAGGGAAGATCCAAATGAGTGCTCTCCTTGTTGTCTGAAAGACTCCCTCTCCCACAGATTCCAGGTGATGCTGAACCACTGGGTACATGGTAGTTCCTGATCTACCAAACAAACAAATAAAGGCTTGCTCCTGATACATAGGTCTTATCTGGTGGATTGATCAAGTCATCTGTTATCAAACAATGTCTTGCTGGCAACTTTCAGACTTCTCCTCATGATACAAAGTGTGGTGCAATCAGAGGAAATAAGTAACCCTGGAGTGCAATAGCATGGACAAAATGCTTCAACTCCAGAACAACATTGCAGATATCAGAACTATCTGTGGTTTTGGCTCACGTTGACCATGAGAAAGTACTTTTTTTGGTTGTCTTATATCCAGTAATGGACCCATCTCCAGCCTTCCTGGCCGGCACATTAACTACATGAGTAGCAGAGAAGGTCAGCAGGTCCAAAGGATCACCATGAAATCAGTGCCATTTCACTAAATTCTTCAGAAGAGTGTCATGTCAGAATTAGTTGGGTTGGGGACCCTTGACTGACTGGCTTAAGAGCAGAACTGGCTATTCACAGCTGCCTCTCTCCAACAGATTTTCCGAACAAGGGAAGTCAGGAGCTAGGACTTTGCCTACCCATCCTCAGCTTTCCATTTCCTGGATGGGTCCTTCTTTTGATCCCTGGCCTGTATGAAAGGCCTGGAGTCTTAATTACTTAACTGTGAGTTTCTGTGGTTAGTTCTATCTTGCTATCCCAAAACACAGACATCATTCTGATGGTAGTGCAGGAATTCTCTGACAGCAATGTTCAAAGAAATGCATGAGTTTTATGTTCACACAAGGTTTGTATAAGTAAAACCGTATTAGTAAAAATATCCCAGTATCTTAAATATTTAGAGGAAAATGACTATGACTAGTTGGCTAAATAAATTATGTATATATATATATATATATATATATATATATATATAAAATCAAATTGTTTGAGAAAATTGAGCAGTCTGTTGAACATGTGTTAGTTCCAGGGTCCAGATTCTAATTGTTGGTTTTGTTTATTTGTTTGTTTGGTATGAGTGTGTGTGTGTGTGTACTGGGGACCAAACCTGTGTATGCTAGGATGTCCTCACCCATGGAGAGAAACCTGCCCCCAATTCTCATTCTTATTTCTATTATTTTTGCTTTTAGGAAAACTAACGGAATATATATGAATTGGAGAAGAACTGGTGCTATTTTGTGTGTGTGACTTCTGCTTAAGAAGTGCAGTGGAGAGAAGCTTGGGGAGTTTTAGAGGGTAGTGCATCTGTGCTGGGTGTCCAATGACTCTGCTGAGGCTCCTCACTCTGAAAAATGCAGACTTAATGGGACTTGACATGGACCCACAGGGATTTTTAAAGAATATGAGTGGCATGATCAATATGGTGAATGGCATCTCTCCAAAGGGGGTCTCTTATCATGATTTCTTTGTCATTCACACATACTACAGGACAGAATAGGTTGAATCATATGAAATCAGGTCTGGCTGTTTTAATATATAAAAACACATACTTCAGTTTTATGTAATTCCACTTAGTAAATTCTAAGTTAAGCAACTAGAGTCAGCTAGAAACTTCTGGGCTGACTCATGTCATCTGGATTATCAGCTGGCACTCAGGGGAGGGCTCTCCAGTGTGAACACCCTCCCTTTCCTGCCCCTGCTTGGTAGCGTCAGCTTCAAGAGAACTTCAGAGGACTCCTGCTAAGTTAGCTCCAGTTTCCAAGTCATCAAGGGGACTCAAGGCCAGCTGGTGCTTCCTGTCTGCAACTTCCTAGGTGGGCAGCTGGCCTGTCAAAGGATGGTTGGTGCCCTGTGGGATCTTCCAGAGTGTTACCAGCCATCCCAGCATCAGAAGCAGATGGCCTTTCATGTCATCTTATAGCTGTGTGAGGAAGTAAGGAAAATTTGGCTAGAACGAGGGAAGAGTGAAGAAGAAAAGGCATGGGGGGAGACATGGAAGTCAGGCTTGGAAATGAAGATACTTTTCAGGTGGATGCCTGCATGAAACTCTTGTGTAAGGAAATGAGGGGAGCTAAACTCCCCACATCCCAAACAGAAAATAATGTATTCAAAGACTTATTTTCTGGACTTGAATCTCCCTCTCCCTCTGTCTCTCTCCATCTCCCTCTGTGCCTCGCCCTCTCCCCCTCCCTCTCCCCTCCCCCTCCCTCTCCTTCTCCCCCTCCCTCCCTCCTTCCCCCCATCTCTCTCTCTCTCTCTCTCTCTCTCTCTCTCTCTCTCTCTCTCTCTCTCACACACACACTCACACACACTCCTTTGTATTTTTTTTTTTTAAATAAGTTTCCCACTGTAGGCTAGACTGGCCTTACTCATGGCACTCAGCCTGCTCCAGTCCTGACAGGTAAACTCACAGGCTTAAATCACCACACTTAATTCTGACTTTCCTCTCTGTTCTCTCCTGCAGACACCAGTATTTCAGTCATGGCCTGGTACAGCCATACTACTTGCTTGTTGAAGATAATGGGCCTTGAGAAGGAGTTGAGAGGGCTGAGCTCTGGATCTCCCATGGCATTATGACTGTGGTGCTTCTAGAATCTGAGTCTTTTTGTTTTGCTACAGCTTCTTTCTGAATTTGGAGACTCGAGCCTTTGGATGAAAATCTTTTCTATTCTGGCTACGTTTTACCTCAGAGTGACCCCCAAGATCTCCATGTTTCCAAACACTTCTATCAGATCATATGCTTACAATCCAGCCAACTTACCTCTGTCAGTGAAGACGTCTCATTGTTGATGGAAAAAAAAAAGACAACCCCACCCCTCAAATTAGTATGTCTGCTAATAAAGGCATTTTCTTTTTATATTTTATTTTATTTTGTTTTATTTTATTTTTCTGAGAGTATCTGGTAGACATGGCCTGATTCAATATTTTAATGTAGTAGCCTGAGAATTAGATTTCAGAAAAAATAAAGAGATTGATGGAAACACTGTGCCTGCCCAGGTTCTAAGCCATCTGTGGGAGAGTACCGTTACTGGTTTCTTCACTTGAGGAGAGATTCATTTCTATTTTCTCTCAGTGCAGCAGAGGGAAGGCTGAGGTTTTGCTTGAGAAAGCACTCTCATTATCAGCCCCTATTTTTAGAACTTTTAGATGGCTGGCTTATTGATGTGAGTTTATAATTTAGGTTTCCATCCTTCAGAAATGAAACTTCCCTTTGCAATTTCTTATGTGTTTTTAGCACAGAAGAACCTTGGCCCTGCACTTTAGACTAGAACCTTGGCCCTGGACTTCCCAGCATCAGTACTGTAATGGTTATACTCTAGTTATATTTAGATTTCTGTATGTGGCGTTTAATCACAACAGCAGACTAGACGATGCTGGATTAAAGGCTGTTTCTTTCCCAAGATAGGCCTCCGTCACAGAATTTGTAGTCAATGGCAGATGCCTTTTCCTCTCTTTCAGGTTTGCCACTGATTACAGTGACAGTGGAGAACCAACAGTTTTCCCAAAATTAATCAAGTGCAGATTCACCCATCATCCAGGGGCTTGGGACTGCAAACGTCAGTGGGCTTAGTCTTAAATCTTTTCCCCACCCAGGCATCTCTTCCTGCTTCCTTTCTCTACCAACTCACATGTGCAAGAATCCTCACCATGGGTTCATAGGGAGCACAAACTAAGTCACTACTGTTTATTTTGTTGATAAATCTTAAATATTATCTTAAAATAATTTATATTCACTGGTGAATAAGAAAATAAAAACAGGATACAAGGATTGCAAGGGTGAATAAATGATTCTAGGCTTCAGAAGTTTTCATTGTTGACGTAACCAGATATTTAATTATTTGGAAATGTTCTGTGGCTCTCATATTCTTGGCCCTACACAGACTCTGTCTCTGTGCCATGCTTCTTCATAACGTTAGTGTTTTGTCAGGCATTGTGCAAGCAGAGGCTTGTCATGGACTTGTCTCCAGGCCTGTGCTTGCCAAGTTCTCTATCCTTTAGTACCTGATGCTCTAGCATTGTGAGCCTGATTCCTGGGGACACTGCCTCACAAGGACTAGCTGAATCCCCCTGAGATGAAGTGCTTCTGTACTGGCTAGTTTTGTGTCAACTTGACACAGCTGGAGTTATCACAGAGAAAGGAGCTTCAGTTGAGGAAATGCCTCCATGAGATCCAACTGTAAGGCATTTTCTCAATTAGTGATCAAGGAGGAAAGGCCTCTTGTGGGTGGTGCCATCTCTGGGGTGGTAGTCTTGGGTTCTATAAGAGAGCAGGCTGAGCAAGCCAGGGGAGGCAAGCCAGTAAAGAACATCCCTCCATGGCCTCTACATCAGCTCCTGCTTTCTGACCTGCTTGAGTTCCAGTCCTGACTTCCTTTGGTGATGAACAGCAGTATGGAAGTGTAAGCCGAATAAACCCTTTCCTCCCCAACTTGCTTCTTGGTCATGATGTTTGTGCAGGAATAGAAACCCTGACTAAGACAAATTGGTACCAGCAGAGTGGGGTATTCCTGTGACAACCTGACCATGTTTTGGGGAGGACTGTGGAAGGACTTTGGAACATTGGGCTTGAATATCCATTCATTGTTAAGAGCTCTGTCAAATGTTTTGTAGGAGCTTGGAAGATAATGTTGAGAACAGTGCAGAAGATGGAGGCCTGGCTTGTGAAATTTCAGAGGGAAAATTAAAGTGTGACTTTGATATACAAACCAACTGGTTCAAAGCCCAACCCCAGTGTTCTCCTTTATAACAGTCCTAATTCCAAGCCAATGCTGTCCTGAACTGTAAATGCCATGTACCAGCCTTATCATTAGCTAACCTCTCTAACCATAAGCTTACTCTGTGCCTACTCTGTCTCAATCCACTGCCAGGAAATTCCAGTAAGGGTTCCAGGTCATTGTAATTGTTTACCTTTACATGACTGGACTTAGAAACCCACTAGGAAACATATCTATAGGCATGTGTATGAGGGTTAACTGAAGAGGGATTTAGCCAGAATATGACTGTCACCATCCTATGACCTGAGAGACCAGACTTAATAAAAGAGGGAAAGAGAAAGTCAGAGAGTGTTAGCATTCTACAGTTGTTGCTTCCTGATTCATTGAGACCTGAGAATTCCAGCAGCATGTGCCAGCTCTATTATGCCTCCCATTTATGGGACCTTCAAATGAGAGTCAAAGTAAATATTTTTATATAAAGTTGCTTCCACCAAAAATTTTGTCATGGCAAAGAAAAGAATAACTGATATAGCTATGCTCTCTACTGTTCTTGCTGCTTTCAGATTGTCTGCTGCTTCTTCATCTGGTTCTGTATCCACACAACTTCAAAGGTTGCCTGTTCATCAGCCTCTTTGCTCATGGTCATTTCCTGCCTGAGTGTCTTAGGCTATCAGAGCCAACTCTCAAGTGAGTTTTAGAACAGGATTCTTATCACACATCCTCCATAAGGCCAGCTCCCACACATAAAGCAGTTTAGGTGACACTACTGCCTGAATTGTTGAGAAGCTATCAAAGTGTTCTGAATGTCACTGCACAGGTAACCTCAGCTCTAGCCCATGGGATAGAGCTGCAATACAGATCCTGCCTTCCCACGGAATGCTGACCAAAGTATCACTGTTTTCTTAAAACCCTTGAGCTTTGACATGGTTTTACACGTAGCAGCAGATCCCTGAAACAATGTCATACAGAGGAATTGCCTTTTGGTTAATCAGAGTACATCTCTCCCTCCCATCAATCTAGGAAAGGAAAGTAGCTAAATTCAGTAATTCAACTCTGTTAATTGTAGTGTATGCTAAGGAGCCAAGTCCCACACAGTTAAATGTTTGTTTATAGCAAGTGTTCAGAAACCTCTTACTCTACACAGTTAGACCAAGAAGACACATTTAGGACTCACACAGGTAGTTACCTACGGTTGTAAAGATAAGTATTCAGAAAACAGTTGGATACTATCAGTTTAGAAAAGTAGTGATACTAAGTGATGTGGATCCATCACTTCTCTAGGCACAGATTCTTGGTTAGATTTGCCACACTAGGTTCCTTGCTACTGGTCAGGTCTTAAGTTTAATTATACAGCTGTTGGTGGCTTCTAGGTCAGTAGTGCCACTATTACACTGATAGGACCACTGTGAGCAAGTAATAGTTGCTGAAGGAGGCAAAGTCAGTTTTTCTTTTTTTTTTTTAAATTATTAGATATTTTCTTTATATACATTTCAAATGATACCCCTAAAGTTCCCTATACCCTCCCCCTCCACCCTGCTCCCCTACCCACCCACTCCCACTTCTTGGCCCTGGCATTTCCCTGTACTGGAGCATATAAAGATTGCAAGATCAAGGGGCCTCTCTTCCCAATGATGGCTGACTAGGCCATCTTCTGCTACATATGCATCTAGAAACACAAGCTCTGGAGATACTGGTTAGTTCCTATTGTTATTCCACCTATAGGGTTGCAGACCCATTCAGCTCCTTGGGTACTTTCTCTAGCTCCTCTATTGGTGGCCCTGTGTTCCATCCAATAGCTGACTGTGAGCATCCACTTCTGTGTTTGCCAGTCCCTGGCATAGCCTCACAAGAGACAGCTATATCATGGTCCTTTTAGCAAAATCTTACTGGCATCTGCAATAGTGTCTGCATTTGGTGGCTGATTATGGGATGGATTCCTGGGTGGGGTAGTCTCTAGATGGTCCATCCATTCATCTTAGCTCCAGATTTTGTCTCTGTAACTCCTTCCATGGGTATTTTGTTCCTTATTCTAAGGAGAAATGAAGTATCTACACGTTGGTCTTCCTTCTTCTTGAGTTTCATGTGTTTTGCAACTTGTTTCTTGGGTATTCTAAATTTCTGGGCTAATATCCACTTATCAGTGAGTGCATATCAGGTTACTTCTTTTGAGATTTGGTTACTTCATTAAGGATCCTCCAGATCCATCCATTTGCCCAAGAATTTCATAAATTCATTGTTTTTTTTATAGCTAAGTAGTATTCCATTGTGTAAATGAACCACATTTTCTGTATCCATTCCTCTGTTGAGGGACATCTGGGTTCTTTTCAGCTTCTGGCTATTATAAGTAAGGCTGCTATGAACATAGTGGAGCATGTGTCCTTATTACCAGTTCGAACATATTCTGGGTATATGCCAAGGAGAGGTATTGCTGGATCTTCCAGTACTGGTATGTACAATTTTCTGAGGAACCACCACACTGACTTCCAGAGTAGTTGTACAAGCTTGCAATCCCATCAGCAATGGAGGAGTGTTCCTCTTTCTCCACATCCTTGCCAGCATCTGCTGTCACCTGAATTTTTGATCTTAGCCATTCTGACGCAAAGTCAGTTTTCATATATTTTTACATGTACATTTTTATTGGATATTTTATTTATTTACATTTTAAATGTTATCCCCATTCCCCACTTCCCCTCTGGAAGCCCCCATCCCATCCCTACTCCCAGCTTCTGTGAGGGTTCTCCCTCCGTCATCTACCCTCCCACCCACTTCTGCTTCCCCACCCTAGCATTCCCCTACATTGGAGCATTGAGCCTTCCCAATACCAAGGGCCTCTCCTCCTATTGATGCCCAAGAAAGCCATCCTCTGCTACATGTGAGACTGGAGTCATGAGTCACTTCATGTGTACACTTTGGTTGGCGGTTTAGTCCTTGGGATCTCTGGGGGTTCTGGTTGGTTGATATTGTTCTTCTTCCTATGGGGTTGCAAACACCTTAAGCTCCTTCAGTCCTTTCTCAAACTCCTCCACTGGGGACCCTGTGCTCAGTCACATGGTTGGCTGCAAGCATATGCCTCTGCATTTGTCAGGATCTGGCAGAGCCTTCAGGAGACAGCTATATCAGGATCCTGTCAGCAAGCACTTCTTAGCATCTGCTATAGTGTCTGGGTTTGCTGTCTGTACATGGGATGGATCCCCAGGTGGGGAGTCTCTAGATGGCCTTTCCTTCAGTCTCTGTTCCACATTTTGTCTTTATATTTGCTCCTGTGAGTATTTTGTTCCCTCTTCTAAGGACTGAAGCATCCACACTTTGATATTCCTTCTTTTTGAGGTTCCATGGGTCTGTGAATTGTATCTTTGGTATTCCTAACTTTTGGGCTAATATCATGTATCAGTGAGAACATAACATGTGTGTTCTTTTGTGATTGGGTTACCTCACTCAGGATGATACTTTCTAGTTCCATCCATTCGTCTAAGAATTTCATGAATTCATTGTTTTTAACAGCTGAATAGTACTCCATTGTGTAAATGTGTCAATTCCTCTGTTGAGGGACATCTGGGTTCTTTTCATCTTCTGGCTATTATAAATAAGGCTGCTATGAACATAGTGGAGCATGTGTCCTTATTACTAGTTGGAACATCTTCTGGGTATATGCCCAGGAGAGGTATTGGTGGATCTTCCGGTCGTACTATGTCCAATTTTCTGAGAAACCGCCAGACTATGTTTCCTTGGTATATGTTAGAACATTTTATGGGGGTATATGCCCAGGAGTTCTATAGCTGGGTCCTCTGGTAGTCCTATGTCCAGACTGATTTCCAGAGTGGTTGTACCAGCTTGCAATACCACCAACAATTCCTTTTTCTCCTCATCCTTGTCAGCAACTGCTGTCACCAGAGTTTTTGATCTTAGCCATTCTGACTGGTGTGAGGTGGAATCTCATGGTTGTTTTGATTTGCATTTCCCTGATTACTAAGGATGTTGAACATTTCTTTAGGTATTTCTTGTCCATTTGAGTTTCCTCAGTTGAGAATTCTTTGTTTAGTTCTGCACTCAACTTTTAATAGGGTTATTTGGTTCTCTGGAGTCTGCCTTCTTGAGTTCTTTGTATATATTGGATATTATCCCTCTATCAGATATAGAGTTGGTAAAGATCTTTTCCCAATTTGTTGGTTGCCATTTTGTCCTATTGACAGTGTCCTTTGCCTTATAGAAGCTTTGCAATTTTTTAAAAATATTTTTATTAGGTATTTTCCTCATTTACATTTCCAATGCTATTCCAATTTTATGAGGTCTCATTTGTCAATTCTTGACCTTAGAGTATAATTCATTGTTGTTCTGTTCATGAAATTTTCCTGTGCCCATGTTTTCAAGAATCTTCCCCACTTTCTCTTCTATTTCAGTGTATCTGGTTTTATGTGGAGGTCCTTGATTGCTTTTGGACAGATAATCATTTTCACCATATTAATCCCACCAATTCATGAGCATGGGCAATCTTTCCATCTTCTGAGATCTTCGATTTCTTTCTTTAAAGACACGAAGTCAATTTTATTTAATATTACAATGACTTCTGCTTTTTTTCTTGGGATCATTTGCTTGGAATTTTTTCCAGTCTTTTTCTCGGAAGTAGTGTCTGTCTTTGGCACTGAGGTGCATACAAAATGCTTGGTCCTGTTTATGTATTCAGTCTGTTAGCCTCTGTCTTTTTATTGGTGAATTGAGTCCATTGATGTTAATAGAGATTAAGGACCAATGACTGCTTCTTCCTGTTATTTTTGTTGTTACATGTAGAGTTATGTTTGTGTGGCTATCTTCTTTTGTGTTCATTCAAAGAAGATTACTATCTTGCTTTTTTTAGACTGTAGTTTCCCTTCTTGTGATGGAGTTTTCCATATATTTTCCTTTGTAGGCCTGGATTTGTGTAAAGATATTGTGTAAATGTGTTTTTTTTTCATGGAATATTTTGGTTTCTGCATCTATGGTAATTGAGAGTTTTGCTGGATTTAGTAGCCTGGCATTTATGTTCTCTTAGTGTCTGTATGACATCTGCCTTGGATCTTATGGCTTTCATAGTCTCTGGTGAGAAGTCTGATGTAATTCTTATAAGTCTGCCTTTATATGTTACTTGACATTTTTCCCTTACTGATTTTAATATTCTTTCTTTGTTTGGTGCATTTGGTGTTTTGATTATTGTGTCATGGTGGCTGTTTTCAACTTTGCGTCTGTAGAATGAACAAGACCTCGCTGGTGACCAGCAGTCACCTTCCATGCCATGTGAAAAAGGGTCAATTATATATTTGAACAAACCTGGAACATTTGCTTTAGATTTTAACCCTACAGCTTGAAGTGGTTGTTGTGGCTACTTTGCAAAAGTGAATTTAATTCAGATTGCCCATCAAATGAACATTGAAGTTCTAAAAGAAATTATGTTTTATATAAGACATCATGAAGGCAGGCATTCTTCTCTGGGGCTGACTCTTTTGAACCTCCCAGGAGGCAGAACTCAGCAGTAGAACCAATGCTGAACTTGTTTTCTGGTGGCATCATGGAACAGCCCTTGTCACAAGGCACCCATTTAACCTGTGTACACTAAATAATCGAGACCTTTAATTAGAAGTTGATAATTTTACAATTCTCAGATGAGTTTATTCAAATCTCATTGTTTTTCCTTTAACTAAAATTTCTTGTAATACATTTGTTACAGCTAGATGTCTGTCTTTCAGTATAATGTAGTATGTTTTTACTTATCTTCTCAAACTTTTCTTGTTTCTGCTTTTTAAATATTTAAAAATTTTATTCATTTATTTTATTATATGAGTGTCTTAGTCAGGGTTTCTATTCCTGCACAAACATCATGACCAAGAAGCAAGTTGGGGAGGAAAGGGTTTATTAGGCTTACACTTCCATGCTGCTATTCATCACCAAAGGAAGTCAGGACTGGAACTCAAAACAGGTCAGGGAGCAGGAGCTGATGCAGAGGCCATGGAGGGATGTTCTTTACTGGCTTGCCTCCCCTGGCTTGCTCAGCCTACTCTCTTATAGAACCCAAGACTACCAGCCCAGGGATGGTCCCACCCACAAGGGGCCTTTCCCCCTTGATCACTAATTGAGAAAATGCCTTACAGTTGGATCTCATGGAGGCATTTCCTCAACTGAAGCTCCTTTCTCTGTGATAACTCCAGCTGTGTCAAGTTGACACAAAAATAGCCAGTACAATTGACCCCTTGTCAACTTGACACACAAACACATCACTAGTAAGCCTCAACCCTTACATTCTTATTCATCCCCAAGATCTAAATAACTTTAAAAGTCCCACAGTCTTTACATATTCTTAAAATTTCAATCTCTTTAAAATATCCATCTCTTTTAAAATCCAAAGTCTTTTTACAATTAAAAGTCTCTTAACTGTGGGCTCCACTAAAACAGTTTCTTCCTTCAAGAGGGAAAATATCAGGGCACAGTCACAATCAAAGCAAAAATCAATCTCTAACCGTCCAACGTCTGGGATCCAACTCACGATCTTCTGGGCTCCTCCAAGGGCTTGGGTCACTTCTCCAGCCATGCCCTTTGTAGCACACACGTCGTCCTCTGGGCTCCAGATGCCTGTACTCCACTGCTGCTGCTGCTCTTGGTGGTCATCTCCTGGTACTGGCATCTCCAAAACACTGCGTGACCCCTTCAGTCCTGTGCCTTCAATTACAACTGGGGCTGCACCTTCACCAATGGCCTTCCATGGCCTCTCATAGTGCCGAGCCTGAGCTGCTGTGTGACCCCTTCATGCCTTCAAAACCAGTACCACCTGGGTGACCCTTACACATTACCAAGTCCCACTGCAGAAGGAGTACAACCTTGCCTATCTCTGGAACACAGCCTTTTTGTGCTTTCAGAAAACACTTCCCAGAAGATGTCACCTCAACGATGCTGGTCTCTTCTTAATCACTGCTAATTTCTTAGCTCCAGCTAACCAGCATCAATAGTCCCAGTAATGCAAAGTTTTTGCTTTAGTAGTTCTGGTATCTTGTTAATCACAGCTGATTCTTTAGCCCCAGCTAACCAGAACTACAAAATCTTCACAATAAAAACAGCAATGGCCCTGAAGAGAGTCTTTAATTTTCCCTCTGAAATGTCACAAACCAGACCTCCATCTTCTGCACTGTTGTCAACATTATCTTCCAAGCTCCTACACAACATCTGACAGAGCTCTTAACAACGAATGGATCTTCAAGCCCAAAGTTCCAAAGTCCTTCCACAGTCCTCCCCAAAACATGGTCAGGTTGTCACAGGAATACCCTACTCTGCTGGTACCAATTTGTCTTAGTCAGGGTTTCTATTCCTGCACAAACATCATGACCAAGAAGCAAGTTGGGGAGGAAAGGGTTTATTAGGCTTACACTTCCATGCTGCTGTTCATCACCAAAGAAGTCAGGACTGGAACTCAAAACAGGTCAGGGAGCAGGAGCTGATGCAGAGGCCATGGAGGGATGTTCTTTACTGGCTTGCCTCCCCTGGCTTGCTCAGCCTATTCTCTTATAGAACCCAAGACTACCAGCCCAGGGATGGTCCCACCCACAAGGGGCCTTTCCCCCTTGATCACTAATTGAGAAAATGCCTTACAGTTGGATCTCATGGAGGCATTTCCTCAACTGAAGCTCCTTTCTGTGATAACTCCAGCTGTGTCAAGTTGACAGAAAAATAGCCAGTACAATGAGTATACTGTATCTCTCTTTAGATACCAGAAGAGAACATTGAATTCCACTCCAGATGGTTGGTGCTCGGACTTGAACTCATGATCTTTGGCAGAGTAGTCAGTGAGCCATCTCTGCAGATCCCTTGTTTCTGCACCTTAACAAGTTTATTTTTGGAGAAGAGATGGTATCCTTCAGTTTCCTTACTTCATTCTTTTCTTCATACTCCTTATATGTGAGTTCTGGGCATTGTCAAGCAAGTTTTTGAAAAGCTCTTCTCAGCCAAGTAGGAGTTCCTCCCAGGACCCAGCTTTAGACTCCTCTTCCCCATATTTTGTGTGAGGATCTCTTATCAGGGAGCCTCAGATCTTGGTTTTACAGAGTCACTTGAGTAGTAGGTGCATTGGACCACACTCCCTGGATTCTGCTTTGTAAATGCAATTATTTCTTGTAGCATCTCTAAGGCTGTCAAGCAGCTTTCCAATTTTCGACTCTGAAAATTACAGTTGGTACCTGAAGAAAGCATAAAACAGAGTTTGAAAGACAGTAGCTTTAGTAATCAAAAAGGCTAGAACACTATATTAGGTTATATTAAACTATATTAGATTAGGTTAGACTTAATTAGGTGCAGATTAAGAAAAGAAACACGGGATTTTGCTTTGTAACTTCAATCAGCTATTACACATGGCCATCAGCACTGGCCCTCTTTCCAGTTGAGAGTGTTGCCTGCTAGCTCTGTGACAGGACATTGCCTTCCTCAGTAGATACTTGTTAATTCACCCAACTCCATATTTTCAAGTGTATCTCCCCTGCCATTAAGGTTTGCAGAATGATCTCTTAAGAAGAAGGGTCACAGTGGGTACCAAAATGAACAAATTATCCCATTAGCCACTAGCTTGCAATGCCTTTTCCTACTACTAATATTTAGTTGTGATGAGGTGTACATTCCATGTTTATTAAGCACAGTCCACCTGTTAACCTACACCCCAAAATGCTAGGAGATTGGGGAATATTATTATTTACAGTTTACATATAGGGAAACTGAGGCTTATCAAAATGAATAATTTACTGGCCCAAAGGGCTACACTCAGTAGATGCAGAACTTAAGTTTATATTAGACTAACTTACACAGTATCTGCTCTGTTGTTAAGCTACTATGATCATCACCATGCTAAGAATTTGGCCTCACCAAACTTAAACCCCCATGGCAAAAAGAGAGCAGAGTAGGGCACAGATTGTCATAGAATTCCCATCTCCATAACCTTCCTGCTTCTCGATAGTTCAATCTCCAGATACCGCTGCACTGGCAGGTAGTTACCATCATGTGAGATCTGATAGGGAAAGATTCTGCTGCAGCAGGGTGGCTACTTCTTCAAAGCCAGTGGGACCTCTGACTTCCGTCTGCTCTGTGGAATATGGCATCATCATTTCTTCTGACTGAAAGCAAGTCATAGGTTGGAAGGGGCCCACACAAAGGCAAAACTCACTAGGGGTCATATTAAATTAATTTTGCTTCCTTTGGGAATCCAGTTTAGAGTGGATGTATGTAGCAGGTTACAGAAATTAACCTTTCTCTTGGATCTTAAGCTTGGTATTTAACACTAGAATTGCCCAAGGAACATTAACCAAGTGGCTTTATTCTCACAGAGTCTGATTTCTTGAGTCAAGATATGACCTGGCCATCACATCTTACAAAATGTCTTCCTGATATAGACAGGGAAGCTGGACCACTCTTGGGAAGGTTTATAATTACAGCTACTTAAGAGATTTGAAGCAACCTGGGCAACTTAGTGAACTGTGCCCTTTCAAAACAAAAAGTTAAAAATAGTTGGAAATGTGGCTATGTAATGGAGTACTTGATAGTTTATGAGGTCCTGGTTTTAGTCGCTAATATTGAAGACAGAAACTAGGGCTGGAGAGATGCCTCAGTAGTTAAGAGCACTGGTTGCTCTTCCAAAGGTTCTGAGTTCAATTTCTAGCAACAACATGCTGGCTCACAGACATTTATAATAGAATCTGATGCACCTTCTGCAGGTGTGCATGCAGATAGAGTACTCATATAGGTAAAATAAATTAATAAAATAAATCTTTAAAAATAGAAAACAGAAACTATATATCAACCACAGACGAATCTAGCCAGGCTGGGGAACACTGATCTATTGCAACTGCTTTATTTTACAGACATGAGAAGACTCAAGTCCCTGGTAAATTATTTATTTTTGATATCCACATCCAGAGGACACCACATTGGTTTCTTAAATATGACATGCATTCCCAAAACTTTGAAAAAATATATTCCCCGCTGCCCAGCAGTAACTATCCTAGAACTCACTCTATAGATCAGGCTGGCCTTAAACTCAGAGATCCTTCTGTCTCTCCCTCCCATGTGCTGAGATTAAAGGCATGCACACCTGCAGACACACTTGCCATTACCTGGCAATAAAAAGATATTTGTAGAATTTGCCATGAGATCCCTCAAGAACAACAAATCTCTAAATTGTAGGCAGATTTAGCCAAAGCCAACGCAAGTCCTTCTGTAGTGTAGACAGCTTAGTACTGACATGATTCTCAAACTCTTTGCTGTCCCCAGGTTCCAGAGAGGGAAAATGTAAGTATGTAAAACACATTTGTAAAGTAGATAGCAAAATAATTCTGCCATTTGGAAGAAACAACTTCCTCCCTGTGATTTAAGCTGTATAGAATTTTATGCTTTTGTTAGAGGATATATTGTATGACATGGATGGAACTGTGTCATAAGTGACAGGGCTGTGTCATTTAGAAAGGTGGGCAGATGTGTGTTTGTAGTGGAATATCTGAAATCTGCAAGTGATGCCCACTGAGGACTAATGGATTCTGATCTCTGAACTGATGATTGGTGGGTAAGGACTTTCTCTGCTTTTGCCCATGTCTCCTTATTCTCCTCAGAGACCTGCACAGCCTGTGCTGCCATGGAACCTGTCACTGAACACAAATGCTTTCTGAGTTTGGAAGAAAACGCTACAGATTCCTGAGACACCACATTCTACTGTTGTTATTAGAGTTTAAGAAGCCCTACCCTGTTTGCATCTATATCCTGACCATGAAACTTGCCTGGCTTGAATGTCATTCTGGAGCAATCTGGAAAAGCTGGCCCTTTTCTTGGCCACTGAGGTCTCCCCATGTTGTGCCTAAGATGATGGAATTCTTTTGGAGTGCAACACAAAGAAAGATGATAGAGGTCTTGCAACAGAGGACTAGCGTTGTATGATTGTTGATCCTTTAGCAGGCTGCTACCAGTAGTGATCCTGAGCTAGACAAGTGATCTCAAAGGCATTCCAGATTGTGACAGTGGAAGTGGTTGTCCTCAAAATTACCCACAGCAAGCTCAAGAACATGAACCCAACTGCAAGAGTTTAATCCAAAGCCAGAATGAGTGTGTTACCTATTTCAGAGTGTGAATTCTTACAGTTAAACTGAAATATGTTTGCAATTTCCACAGAGTCCTAAATATACAATTAAACAGCAGGTAATCATGACAATCACTGTGAAAGTGGCGTGAGTCCCCAGGAGCCTTCAGGCCATAGTAATTATGCTCCTGCTGTTTATTCAGGGATTTTTCCTATATGGCAATTTTCTCTCCTCTTCATTAAAATAGTTACCAGTCACTGAGAAATGCAGCCTCAGTCTGGAGAGATGCATGAGTCAGAGAGGAATCCCTTTATATAACCAACTCTCTGGCCTGGTGCAGGGCATCAGAACTGCCAGGCTTAGTGCAGTCTTTCAGAAGATGGGCAGTGGTGCAACCTCTGCAGGATTTTGCCTTAATCACCATGTTATGCTCCCCTCTGGATTACCAAGCAAAAACACAGACTTTCCAGACTGTTATTTCTGTTCTTCTTCATTCAGGTGGCTGTAGATGTATTTGTCATGGAAAAGGCAACTCTATTCAGATCTGTTCATATGATAAGATGGATCACCCATAAATGGATGATTAATAAAATTAGCAAGAAGACCGTATGCTGGTAAATTGGCTCAGCAGTTAAAGGCACATGCTTCCAATCCTGCTAATGACCTGAATTCAGTCCCTTTGACTCACAAGATGGAAAGAGGGAACCAATTTCAAGTTTTCCTCTGATCTCTGTGATATATAACCATCTCTCTCTCTCTCTCTCTCTCTCTCTCTCTCTCTCTCTCTCTCTCTCTGTCTTTCTCTCACACACTGTCTTTCTCTTTCACATATACAAAATAAGTAACTATAATAAAAATTAAATTAAAAATATATGCTATACACTTAGTGCAGTGTTTATATAATGAAGGCTTGATAAAATTGAGTCATAACTGATATGACATTGCAATAGGACAGTGTTAATGACAATTACTTCTTCTTCCTCCTTTTCCTCCTTTTCCTCCTCTTCCTCCTCCTTTTCCTCCTCTTCGTCTTCTATCTTCTCCTCCTCTTTCTTCTCCTACTTCAGGATCTGTGTCATCAATATTTAACATATTTTTAAGATTCCAAACAATATTACTGCACCATTTGATAGGCAATCATAAGGCAAAGGAAATATAGTGGACTGGCCACCATAGAACCAGGGGAGAGATTAACAGGTAGTAGAATTCAGTTTAGATCAGAGTAGAAAAAAAACAAACAAACAGGTTTATTGAAAAGTGTGCATATCCCTTGTCTGCTTGGGGTGGTGGGGACCACAGGACCATGAGGGTGAAAGGAACAGAAGCAGGGGGCAGGGTTCAGATGGCCATGAGTTTGACAGGACTTCTGGAGAGAGCTTCAGTAAGATGGCTCTATTTTTTTCCAGGAGTAGGGTATGTAAGGGTTTTAAGGGGCATGGTTGGAAAGATGTGATTGCTCATAACACAGTATCAAGTTATCATATGGATGGGTTGATTTTTTTTTATAACAGCATCTAATTATCATATGGGCAGGTAGCTAGATCGGAACTTATGTACTGAGTCATGCAGCATTTGGGAAAAGCTCTGCTTAGGGTCAGACTTCAAACAAGGTCAGGCATCTGTGCTCAAAGACACTCTCCAACCAACATCAGATAGAGAAAGGGAAGCCTTGCTGAGAAAGGGAGTCCTCTATTTTGTGCATAGATTGGAGAACTATGCAGACATGGTAGACTGTGACCTTAATAACAGGGTTCTCCAACAGAAAACACTACAAGGGGTGATGGGTGGGCAGAAACAAGAATATTATCTATGGCATTACTAATGTTGCATGATCTGTCATCTCTGCCAGCCTAGGCTGTGTTGTAACCTAGATTTCATCGTCTCACTTTCTTGCAATGGCCTTTCAGGGCCACCTTGCAAGGATCTGACAGTTGTTACTCCAAGAGACTTTCTGGATCCTTGCTATAAATCTCTATAACCCCAATGCTTATTGAATTTTTCACACTGCACAACCAGTACCATGTGGACAATGCAGATAAGTTCTGCTGCCAGTTCCAGATGTCCTTCTTAGACCTCAGCTACAATGGCCTCTGTGTGCCTTTAAGGCTGAATCCGAGAAAACACTTCCCTGGGTAGGTATTTTGTAGCAAGAACCTCTTCAAATTTCTCCTTACAAATAAATTTATGTTTTCACAAGGTCAAACCTTGATGCTGTGGTCTTGCTCTCAGAGCCTTTCCTATTGACCTAGAATAAAGCATGAACTTTCTCTTTAATGCTTTTAATGGATGCTCTAGATTCTTCACCTTCCTTGCATGGAATTTTAAACTGGCTTACACTACTTTCTTTGTCAAACTTCATTTTTTCCATTTGCTTGTTCTCATCTTAGACCCGAGTAAGAGCAGTGAGCAGTAAACTAAGCCCTGTGCTGCCACGTCCCTGTCCCCATGTACAGATGTGTATATACATTCCTATTTAGGAATACATATACTCCTAAATATACCTTACCCAGTCTGTAGAGAGCTACTTGTATGTTTGTTTCGAGGGCTATCATTAGATAACCAATCAGAATACTCCTTCTAGGAGAAGACTGTTTTTCCTGCTCTCAGAATTCTTTAGTTGCCTGTAGTTCTTTGTGTAGGATGGAGGACTTCTGGGCTTTCCCCTTCCCACTTTGGCATGTCTATTGGTGTGTCCTTGTACAGCTCATGTTTAGTCTGCCATGTCAGTGGGACTTTATGGGTATAGCTTTGATGCACAGTCTCACAAAAAACTCCCTGAACTTCTGGCTTTTAGAATCTTTAGACCACTAAATCTACAATGTTCCCTGAACAATAGTTATGTGAGTCCATTGAGATTAAGCTCCACAATTTGCCATCTTGATTGTGGTTTTCTGTAATGGTTGTCATCTATTGCAAAGAGAAGTTTCCTTAATGAGAGGAAAGAAATGCACTTATCTGTGAGTTTAAGAATAAATATTTAGAATATACTTGGGGGCTTATGCTGATTTAGTAAATGGTTGTTGTAGGTTGTAGGTTCTCCTCCAATGTCTGTGATTTTTTTCATCTCCGAGTAGGTGACTAGGTTTCCATTACCAAATGTGATTCTCCTCTTGTTAAGCAGGTCTTAATTCAATTACATGATGTTGTTTACTTCCCAGATATACATGTCATTACTCCACCCTTAGGGTTATCATGTCATGCTGGTCATGGTGGTTCATAGGCATCATAGCTGGGGATGACTGTTGGTTGCTTCCCTCCTTTCAAAGTTTGCATGACATTTTTAAAAAAATTTTCTTAATAATTTTATTTTTATCTTTAAATTTCATGCCTAAATTTATTTTTCCATTGATTTTTTTATTAGATATTTTCTTTATTTACATTTGAAATGCTATCCCAAAAGTTCCCTATACCCTCCCTCCACCCTGCTCCCCTACGCACCCACTCCTGCTTCTTGGCCCTGGTATTCCCCTGTACTAGGGCATATAGTTTGCAATCCCAAGGGGCCTATCTTCCCAGTGATGGCCGATTAGGCCATCTTCTGCTCCATATGCAGCTAGAGATACAAGCTCTGGGGGTACTGGTTAGTTCATATTGTTGTTCCACCTATAGGGTTGCAGACCCCTTCAGCTCCTTGGGTGCTTTCTCTAGCTTCTCCATTGGGGGCCCTGTGTTCCATCTTATAGATGACTGTGAGCATCCACTTCTGTATTTGCCAGGCACTGGCATAGTCTCATATGAGACAGTTATAACAGGGTCCATTCAGCAAAATCTTTCTGGCATTGTGCAATAGTGTCTGGGTTTGGTGGCTGATTATGGGATTGATTCCTGGGTGGGGTAGTCTCTGGATAGTCCATCCTTTCATCTTAGCTCCAAACTTTTGTCTCTGTACTCCTTCCATGGGTATTTTGTTCCCTATTCTAAGGAGGAATGAAGTATCCACACATTGGCCTTCCCTCTTCTTGATTTTCTTGTGTTTTGCAAATTGTATCTTGGTTGTCTATGTTTCTGGGCTAATATCCACTTATCAGTGAGTGCATATCTAATGACTTCTTTTGTGATTGGGTTACCTCACTGTACTGGCTATTTTTGTGTCAACTTGACACAGCTGGAGTTATCACAGAGAAAGGAGCTTCAGTTGAGGAAATACCTCCATGAGATCCAACTGTAAGGCATTTTCTCAATTAGTGATCAAGGGGGAAAGGCCCCTTGTGGGTGGGACCATCCCTGGGCTGGTAGTCTTGGGTTCTATAAGAGAGTAGGCTGAGCAAGCCAGGGGAGGCAAGCCAGTAAAGAACATCCCTCCATGGCCTCTGTATCAGCTCCTGCTCCCTGACCTGTCTGAGTTCCAGTCCTGACTTCCTTTGGTGATGAACAGCAGCATGGAAGTGTAAGCCGAATAAACCCTTTCCTCCCCAACTTGCTTCTTGGTCATGATGTTTGTGCAGGAATAGAAACCCTGACTAAGACAAATTGGTACTGGGAGTGGGGTATTCCTGTGACAACCTGACCATGTTTTGGGGAGGACTGTGGAAGGACTTTGGAACTTTGGGCCAGAAGATCCATTCGGTGTTAAGAGCTCTGTCGAATTCTGTGTGGGAGCTTGGAAGATAATGTTGAGAACAGTGCAGAGGATGGAGGCCTGGGTTGTGAAATTTCAGAGGGAAAATTAAAGACTCTCTTCAGGGCCATTGCTGTTTTTATTGTGAAGATTTTGTAGTTCTGGTTAGCTGGGGCTGAAGAATCAGCTGTGATTAACAAGATACCAGAACTACTAAAGCAAAAACTTTGCATTACTGGGATTATTGATGCTGGTTAGCTGGAGCTAAGAAATTAGCAGTGATTAAGAAGAGACCAGCATCGTTGAGGTGACATCTTCTGGGAAGTGTTTTCTGAAAGCACAAAAAGGCTGTGTTCCAGAGATAGGCAAGGTTGTACTCCTTCTGCAGTGGGACTTGGTAATGTGTAAGGGTCACCCAGGTGGTACTGGTTTTGAAGGCATGAAGGGGTCACACAGCAGCTCAGGCTCGGCACTGTGAGAGGCCATGGAAGGCCATTGGTGAAGGTGCAGCCCCAGTTGTAATTGAAGGCCCAGGACTGAAGGGGTCACGCAGTGTTTTGGAGATGCCAGTACCAGGAGATGACCACCAAGAGCAGCAGCAGCAGTGGAGTACAGGCATCTGGAGCCCAGAGGACGATGTGTGTGCTACAAAGGGCATGGCTGGAGAAGTGACCCAAGCCCTTGGAGGAGTCCAGAAGATCGTGAGTTGGATCCCAGACGTTGGACGGTTGGAGATTGATTTTTGCTTTGATTGTGACTGTGCCCTGATATTTTCCCTCTTGAAGGAAGAAACTGTTTTAGTGGAGCCCACAGTTAAGAGACTTTTAATTGTAAAAAGACTTTGGATTTTAAAAGAGATGGATATTTTAAAGAGATTGAAATTTTAAGAATATGTAAAGACTGTGGGACTTTTAAAGTTATTTAGATCTTGGGGATGAATAAGAATGTAAGGGTTGAGGCTTACTAGTGATGTGTTTGTGTGTCAAGTTGACAAGGGGTCAATTGTACTGGCTATTTTTGTGTCAACTTGACACAGCTGGAGTTATCACAGAGAAAGGAGCTTCAGTTGAGGAAATGCCTCCATGAGATCCAACTGTAAGGCATTTTCTCAATTAGTGATCAAGGGGGAAAGGCCCCTTGTGGGTGGGACCATCCCTGGGCTGGTAGTCTTGGGTTCTATAAGAGAGTAGGCTGAGCAAGCCAGGGGAGGCAAGCCAGTAAAGAACATCCCTCCATGGCCTCTGCATCAGCTCCTGCTCCCTGACCTGTCTGAGTTCCAGTCCTGACTTCCTTTGGTGATGAACAGCAGCATGGAAGTGTAAGCCGAATAAACCCTTTCCTCCCCAACTTGCTTCTTGGTCATGATGTTTGTGCAGGAATAGAAACCCTGACTAAGACACTCACTAAGGATGATATCCTCCAGATAAATCCATTTGTCCAAAATTTTCATAAAACCATTGTTTTTAATTGCTGAGTAGTACTCCATTGTGTAAATGAACCACATTTTCTGTATCCATTCTTCTGTTGAGGGACATCTGGGTTCTTTCCAGGTTCTGGCTATTATAAATAAGGCTGCTATGAACATAGTGGAGCAGGTGTTCTCATTACCAGTTGGAATTTCTCTGAGTATATGCCCAGGAGAGGTATTGCTGGATCTTCCAGTAGTATTATGTCCAATTTTCTGAGGAATATCCAGACTTACTTCCAGAGTGGTTTTACAAGCTTTCAATCCCACCAGCAGTGGAGGAGTGTTCCTCTTTCTCCACATCCATGCCAACATCTGCTGTCACCTGAATATTTGATCTTAGCCATTCTGACTAGTATGAGGTGGAATATTGGGGTTATTTTGTTTGCATTTCCCTGATGATTAAGGATGTGCTTCTCATTTTTCGGTATTCTTCAGTTGAGAATTCTCTGTTTAGCTCTGAACCCCATTTTTTAATGAGGTTATTTGAATTTCAGGAGTCCAGCTTCTTGAGTTCTTTGTATATATTGGATAGTAGTTCCCTATCAGATTTAGGATTAGGAAAAATTCTTTCCCAATCTGTTGGTGGCCTTTTTGTCTTATAGACAGTGTCTTTTGCCTTGCAGAAACTTTGCAATTTTATGAGGTTCCATTTGTCAATTCTTGATCTTACAGTGCAAGCAATTGATATTCTGTTTAGGAATTTTTCCCCTGTGCCCATATCTTTGAGGCTTTTCCCTACTTTCTCCTGTATTAATTTCAGTGTCTATGGTCTTATGTGGAGGTCTTTGATCCACTTAGAGTTGAGCTTTGTACAAGGAGATAAGAATGGGTCAATACTCATTCTTCTACATGATAACTATGAGTTGTGCCAGCACCATTTGTTGAAAATGCTGTGTTTTTTCCACTGGATGGTTTTAGCTCCCTTGTCAAAGATTAAGTGACCATAGCTGTGTGGATTCATTTCTGGGTCTTCAGTTCTATTCCACTGTTCTACCTGTCTGTCACTTTTACCAGTACCATGCAGTTTTTCTCACAATTGCTCTGTAGTATAGCTTAATGTCAGGCATCGTGATTCCAGCAGAGGTTCTTTAATTGTTGAGAATAGTTCTTGCTACCCTAGGTTTTTTATTATTCAAAAGGAATTTGCAAATTGCCCTTTCTATCTCAGTGAAGAATTGAGTTGAAATTTTGATGGGGATTGCATTGAATCTATAGATTGCTTTCAGCAGGATAGCCATTTTTACTATATTAATCCTGCTGATACATGAGCATGGGAGATCTTTCCATCTTCTGAGATGTTCAAATTTTTTCTTCAGAGAATTGAAGTCCTTGGCATACAGATCTTTAACTTCCTTAGTTAGATTCACACCAAGGTATTTTATTTTATTTTATTTTTTTTTTTTTTTAATATTTTTATTACATATTTTCCTCAATTACATTTCCAATACTATCCCAAAAGTCCCCCATAGCGCCCCCCACTTCCCTAACCACCCATTCCCATTCTTTTGGCCCTGGCATTCCCCTATATTGGGGCATATAAAGTTTGCAAGTCCAATGGGCCTCTCTTTCCATTGATGGCCGACTAGGCCATCTTTCGATACATATGCAGCTAGAGACAAGAGCTCCGGGGTTCTGGTTAGTACATCATGTTGTTCCAACTATAGGGTTGCAGATCCCTTTAGCTCCTTGGGTACTTTCTCTAGCTTCTCCATTGGGAGCCCTGTGATACATCCAATAGCTGACTGTGAACATCCACTCCTGTGTTTGCTAGGCCCCGGCATCGTCTCACAAGAGACAGCTATATTTGGTTCCTTTCAGCAAGATCTTGCTAGTGTATGCAATGGTGTCAGCGTTTAGAAGCTGATTATGGGACGGATCCCTGGATACAGCAGTCTCTAAATGGTCCATCCTTTCATCACAGCTACGAACTTTGTCTCTGTAACTCCTTCCCTGGGTGTTTTGTTCCCAATTCTAAGAAGGTGCACAGTGTCCACACTTTGGTCTTCATTCTTCTTGAGTTTCATGCGTTTATCAAATTGTATCTTATATCTTGGGTATCCTAAGTTTTGGGCTAATATCCACTTATCAATGAATACATATTGTGTGAGTTCTTTTGTGATTGTGTTACTTCACTCAAGATGATGCCCTCCAGGTCCATCCATTTGGTTAGGAATTTCATAAATTCATTCTTTTTAATAGCTGAGTAGTACTCCATTGTGTAAATGTACCATAATTTCTGTATCCATTCCTCTGTTGAGGGACATCTGGGTTCTTTCCAGCTTCTGGCTATTATAAATAGGGCTGCTATGAACATAGTGGAGCATGTGTCCTTTTTACCGGTTGCGACATCTTCTGGATATATGCCCAGGAGAGGTATTGCTGGATCCTCCGGTAGTACTATGTCCAATTTTCTGAGGAACCGCCAGACTGATTTCCAGAGTGGTTGTACAAGCTTGCAATCCCACCAACAATGGAGGAGTGTTCCTCTTTCTCCACATCCTCGCCAGCATCTGCTGTCACCTGAATTTTTGATCTTAGCCATTCTGACTGGTGTGAGGTGGAATCTCAGGGTTGTTTTGATTTGCATTTCCCTGATGATTAAGGATGTTGAACATTTTTTCAGGTGCTTCTCTGCCATTCGGTATTCCTCAGGTGAGAATTCTTTGTTCAGTTCTGAGCCCCATTTTTTAATGGGGTTATTTGACTTTCTGGAGTCCACCTTCTTGAGTTCTTTATATATATTGGATATTAGTCCCTTATCTGATTTAGGATAGGTGAAGATCCTTTCCCAATCTGTTGGTGGTTTTTTTGTCTTATTGATGGTGTCTTTAGCCTTGCAGAAGCTTTGTAGTTTCATGAGGTCCCATTTGTCAATTCTCGATCTTACAGCACAAGCCATTACTGTTCTATTCAGGAATTTTTCCCCTGTGCCCATATCTTCAAGGCTTTTCCCCACTTTCTCCTCTATAAGTTTCAGTGTCTCTGGTTTTATGTGAAGTTCCTTGATCCACTTAGACTTGACCTTAGTACAAGGAGATAGGAATGGATCGATTCGCATTCTTCTACATGTTAACAACCAGTTGTGCCAGCACCATTTGTTGAAAATGCTGTCTTTCTTCCACTGGATGTTTTTAGCTCCCTTGTCGAAGATCAAGTGACCATAGGTGTGTGGGTTCATTTCTGGGTCTTCAATTCTATTCCATTGGTCTATTTGTCTGTCACTATACCAGTACCATGCAGTTTTTATCACAATTGCTCTGTAGTAGAGCTTTAGGTCCGGCATGGTGATTCCACCAGAGGTTCTTTTATCCTTGAGAAGAGTTTTTGCTATCCTAGGTTTTTTGTTATTCCAGATGAATTTGCAGATTGCACTTTCTAATTCGTTGAAGAATTGATTTGGGATTTTGATGGGGATTGCATTGAATCTGTAGATTGCTTTTGGCAAGATAGCCATTTTTACAATGTTGATCCTGCCAATCCATGAGCATGGGAGATCTTTCCATCTTCTGAGATCTTCTATAATTTCTTTCTTCAGAGACTTGAAGTTTTTATTATACAGATCTTTCACTTCCTTAGTTAGAGTCACGCCAAGATATTTTATATTATTTGTGACTATTGAGAAGGGTGTTGTTTCCCTAATTTCTTTCTCAGCCTGTTTATTCTTTGTGTAGAGAAAGGCCATTGATTTGTTTGAGTTAATTTTATATCCAGCTACTTCACCGAAGCTGTTTATCAGGCTTAGGAGTTCTCTGGTGGAATTTTTAGGGTCACTTATATATACTATCATATCATCTGCAAAAAGTGATATTTTGACTTCATCTTTTCCAATTTGTATCCCTTTGATCTCCTTTTGTTGTCGAATTGCTCTGGCTAGGACTTCAAGTACAATGTTGAATAGGTATGGAGAAAGTGGACAGCCTTGTCTAGTCCCTGATTTTAGAGGGATTGCTTCAAGCTTCTGACCATTTACTTTGATGTTGGCTACTGGTTTGCTGTAGATTGCTTTTATCATGTTTAGGTATGGGCCTTGAATTCCTGATCTTTCCAAGACTTTTATCATGAATGGGTGTTGGATCTTGTCAAATGCTTTTTCCGCATCTAACGAGATGACCATGTGGTTTTTGTCTTTGAGTTTGTTTATATACTGGATTACGTTGATGGATTTCCGTATATTGAACCATCCCTGCATCCCTGGGATGAAACCTACTTGGTCAGGATGGATGATTGTCTTGATGTGTTCTTGGATTCGGTTAGCAAGAACTTTATTGAGGATTTTTGCATCAATATTCATAAGGGATATTGGTCTGAAGTTTTCTATCTTTGTTGGGTCTTTTTGTGGTTTAGGTATCAGAGTAATTGTGGCTTCATAGAATGAGTTGGGTAGAGTACCTTCTGTTTCTATTTTGTGGAATAGTTTGTGAAGAACTGGGATTAGATCTTCTTTGAAGGTCTGATAGAACTCTGCACTAAACCCATCTGGTCCTGGGCTTTTTTTAGTTGGGAGACTATTAATGACTGCTTCTATTTCTTTGGGGGATATAGGGCTGTTTAGATCATTAACCTGATCTTGATTCAACTTTGGTACCTGGTATCTGTCTAGGAACTTCTCCATTTCATCCAGGTTCTCCAGTTTTGTTGAGTATAGCCTTTGGTAGAAGGATCTGATGGTGTTTTGGATGTCTTCAGGATCTGTTGTTATGTCTCCTTTTTCATTTCTGATTTTGTTAATTAGGATGCTTTCCCTGTGCCCTCTAGTGAGTCTGGCTAAGGGTTTATCTATCTTGTTGATTTTCTCAAAGAACCAGCTCCTTGATTGGTTGATTCTTTGAATAGTTTTTCTTGTTTCCACTTGGTTGATTTCACCCCTGAGTTTGATTATTTCCTGCCGTCTACTCCTCTTGGGTGAATTTGCTTCCTTTTGTTCTAGTGCTTTTAGGTGTGTTGTCAAGCTGCTAATGTGTGCTCTCTCTAGTTTCCTTTTGGAGGCACTCAGAGCTATGAGTTTTCCTCTTAGAAATGCTTTCATTGCGTCCCATATGTTTGGGTATGTTGTGGCTTCATTTTCATTGAACTCTAAAAAGTCCTTAATTTCTTTCTTTATTCCTTCCTTGACCAAGGTATCATTGAGAAGAGTGTTGTTCAGTTTCCACGTGAAGGTTGGCTTTCTATTATTTATTTTGTTATTGAAGATCAGCCTTAGTCCATGGTGATCTGATAGGATGCATGGGACAATTTCCATATTTTTATATCTGTTGAGGCCTGTTTTGTGACCAATTATGTGGTCAATTTTGGAGAAGGTACCATGAGGTGCTGAGAAGAAGGTATATCCTTTTGTTTTAGGATAGAATGTTCTGTAGATATCTGCCAGATCCATTTGATTCATAATTTCTCTTAGTTTCACTGTGTCCCTGTTTAGTTTCTGTTTCCATGATCTATCCATTGGTGAAAGTGGTGTGTTGAAGTCTCCCACTATTATTGTATGAGGTGCAATGTGTGCTTTGAGCTTTACTAAAGTTTCTTTAATGAATGTGGCTGCCTTTGTATTTGGAGCATAGATATTCAGGATTGATAGTTCCTCTTGGAGGATTTTACCTTTGATGAGTATGAAGTGTCCCTCCCTGTCTTTTTTAATGACTTTGGGTTGGAAGTCAATCTTATCAGATATTAGAATGGCTACTCCAGCTTGTTTCTTCATGCCATTTGCTTGGAAAATTGTTTTCCAGCCTTTCATTCTGAGGTAGTGTCTATCCTTTTCTCTGAGATGAGTTTCCTGTAAGCAGCAAAATGTTGGGTCTTGTTTGTGTAGCCAGTTCGTTAGTCTATGTCTTTTTATCGGGGAGTTGAGTCCATTGATATTAAGAGATATTAAGGAAAAGTAATTGTTGTTTCCTGTTATTTTTGATGTTAAAGTTGGCATTTTGTTCTTGTGGCTGTCTTCTTTTAGGTTTGTTGAGGGATTACCTTGTTATTTCTAGGGCGTGGTTCCTGTCCTTGTATTGGTTTTTTTCTGTTATTATCCTTTGAAGGGCTGGATTCGTGGAGAGATAATGTGTGAATTTGGTTTTGTCGTGGAATACTTTGGTTTCTCCATCTATGTTAATTGAGAGTTTGGCTGGGTATAGTAGCCTGGGCTGGAATTTGTGTTCTTTTAGTGTCTGTATAACATCTGTCCAGGATCTTCTGGCTTTCATAGTCTCTGGTGAAAAGTCTGGTGTAATTCTGATAGGCTTGCCTTGATATGTTACTTGGCCTTTTTCTCTTACTGCTTTTAGTATTCTATCTTTATTTAGAACATTTGTTGCTCTGATTATTATGTGTCGGGAGGTATTTCTTTTCTGGTCCAGTCTATTTGGAGTTCTGTAGGCTTCTTGTATGTTCATGGGCATCTCTTTCTTTAGATTTGGGAAGTTTTCTTCTATAATTTTGTTGAAGATGTTTGCTGGTCCTTTGAGTTGAAAATCTTCATTCTCATCCACTCCTATTATCCGTAGGTTTGGTCTTCTCATTATGTCCTGTATTTCTTGGATGTTTTGAGTCAGGATCTTTTTGCATTTTACATTTTCCTTGATTGTTGTGCCGATGTTCTCTATGGAATCTTCTGCACCTGAGATTCTCTCTTCCATCTCTTGTATTCTGTTGCTGATGCTCGTATCTATGGTTCCAGATTTCTTTCCTAGGGTTTCTATCTCCAGTGTTGCCTCATTTTGGGTTTTCTTTATTGTGTCTACTTCCCTTTTTAGGTCTAGTATGGTTTTATTCATTTCCATCATCTGTTTGGATGTGTTTTCCTGTTTTTCTGTAAGGACTTCTACCTGTTTGATTATGTTATCATGTTTTTCTTTAAGGATTTGTAACTCTTTAGCAGTGTTCTCCTGCAATTCTTTAAGGGATTTTTGTGCTTCCTCTTTATTGTCTTCTGCCTTTTTATCAGTGTTCTCCTGCATTTCTTTAAGTGTGTTATTAAAGTCCTTCTTGAAGTCCTCTATCATCATCAGGAGATATGCTTTTAAATCCGTGTCTAGCTTTTCCGGTGTGTTGGGGTGCCCTGGACTGGGCGAAGTGGGGGTGCTGGGTTCTGATGATGGTGAGTGGTCTTGGTTTCTGTTAGTAAGATTATTACGTTTACCTTTCGCCATCTGGTAATCTCTGGGGTTAGTTGTTATCGTTGTCACTATTTAAAGATTGGAGCAGAAGCTGTGTTCCACTCACCAGCAGTCTCTAAATCCTGCGGCGGGGGTCGTGGGTAGCTGATGGTACCCTGGTGCTGGTCCAGCCGGAAGAGGCCTGTGGTCCTACTCAGGCCGTTTTTCTGCTTCCCTAACTAATGCAGTCTCTGGTCCCGCGTGCAATTGGATTGGAGCAGAAGCTGTGTTCCACTCTCCAGAAGTCTTAAGATCCTGTGGTGGGTGTTGTGGGTAGCTGGTGAGTGTCAGCCGACCCTGTGCCCCAGCTGCCCCGGTGCTTTTCTGACCGGAAGAGGGTTGTGGCCCAATGTAGGCCGGATTTCTCTCTCCCCAACCAGAGCAGTCTCAGGTCCCGCGTGATTGGACTGGAGCAGAAGCTGTGTTCCACTCACCAGCAGTCCCAAAATCCTGTGGCGGGGGTCGTGGGTAGCTGGCGGGTGTCAGGCAACCCTGCGCTCCCGCTACCCTGGCGCTGATCCGGCCGGGTGAGGCCTGTGGCCCTACTCAGGCCGGTTTCTGCTTCCCTAACTAATGCAGTCTCAGGTCCCGCGCAATTGGATTGGAGCAGAAGCTGTGTTCCACTCACCAGCAGTCTCAAAATCCTGCGGCGGGGGTCGTGGGTAGCTGGCGGGTGTCAGGCAACCCTGCCCTCCCGCTACCCCGGCGCTGATCCAGCCGGATGAGGCCTGTGGTCCTACTCAGGCCGGTTTCTGCTTCCCTAACTAATGCAGTCTCAGGTCCCGCGCAATTGGATTGGAGCAGAAGCTGTGCTCCACTCACCAGAAGTCTTAAGATCCTGTGGTGGGTGTTGTGGGTAGCTGGCGAGTGTCAGCAGACCCTGCGCCCCAGCTGCCCAGGTGCTTTTCTGACTGGAAGAGGGTTGTGGCCCTATGTAGGCCGGATTTCTCTCTCCCCAACCAGAGCAGTCTCAGGTCCCGCGTGATTGGACTGGAGCAGAAGCTGTGTTCCACTCACCAGCAGTCCCAAAATCCTGCGGCGGGGGTCGTGGGTAGCTGGCGGGTGTCAGGCAACCCTGCGCTCCCGCTACCCTGGCGCTGATCCGGCCAGGTGAGGCCTGTGGTCCTACTCAGGCCGGTTTTCTGCTTCCCTAACTAATGCAGTCTCAGGTCCCGTGCAATTGGATTGGAGCAGAAGCTGTGTTCCACTCACCAGCAGTCCCAAAATCCTGCGGCGGGGGTCGTGGGTAGCTGGCGGGTGTCAGGCAACCCTGCGCTCCCGCTACCCTGGCGCTGATCCGGCCGGATGAGGCCTGTGGTCCTACTCAGGCCGGTTTTCTGCTTCCCTAACTAATGCAGTCTCAGGTCCCGCGCAATTGGATTGGAGCAGAAGCTTGTTCCACTCACCAGCAGTCTCAAAATCCTGCGGCGGGGGTCGTGGGTAGCTGGCGGGTGTCAGGCAACCCTGCCCTCCCGCTACCCCGGCGCTGATCCAGCCGGATGAGGCCTGTGGTCCTACTCAGGCCGGTTTCTGCTTCCCTAACTAATGCAGTCTCAGGTCCCGCGCAATTGGATTGGAGCAGAAGCTGTGCTCCACTCACCAGAAGTCTTAAGATCCTGTGGTGGGTGTTGTGGGTAGCTGGCGAGTGTCAGCAGACCCTGCGCCCCAGCTGCCCAGGTGCTTTTCTGACTGGAAGAGGGTTGTGGCCCTATGTAGGCCGGATTTCTCTCTCCCCAACCAGAGCAGTCTCAGGTCCCGCGTGATTGGACTGGAGCAGAAGCTGTGTTCCACTCACCAGCAGTCCCAAAATCCTGCGGCGGGGGTCGTGGGTAGCTGGCGGGTGTCAGGCAACCCTGCGCTCCCGCTACCCTGGCGCTGATCCGGCCGGATGAGGCCTGTGGTCCTACTCAGGCCGGTTTTCTGCTTCCCTAACTAATGCAGTCTCAGGTCCCGCGCAATTGGATTGGAGCAGAAGCTTGTTCCACTCACCAGCAGTCCCAAAATCCTGCGGCGGGGGTCGTGGGTAGCTGGCGGGTGTCAGGCAACCCTGCGCTCCCGCTACCCCGGCGTTGATCCAGCTGGATGAGGCCTGTGGTCCTACTCAGGCCGGTTTCTGCTTCCCTAACTAATGCAGTCTCAGGTCCCGCGCAATTGGATTGGAGCAGAAGCTGTGCTCCACTCACCAGAAGTCTTAAGATCCTGTGGTGGGTGTTGTGGGTAGCTGGCGAGTGTCAGCCGACCCTGCGCCCCAGCTGCCCAGGTGCTTTTCTGACCGGAAGAGGGTTGTGTCAAGGTATTTTATATTATTTGTGACTATTGTGAAGGGTGTTGTTTTCCTAATTTCTTTCTCAGTCCATTTATCCTTTGTGTAGAGAAAGGCCACTGATTTTATTTGAGTTAATTTTATATCCAGCTATTGCACTGAAGCTGTTTATCAGGTTTAGGAGTTCTCTGGTGGAATTTTTGGGGTCACTTATATATACTATCATATCATCTGCAAATAGTGATATTTTGACTTCTTCCTTTCCAATTTGTATCCCCTTGATGTCCTTTTGTTGTCGAATTGGTCTGGCAAGAACTTCAAGTACTATATTGAATAGTTAGGGAGAAAGTGGGCATCCTTGTTTAGTCCCTGATTTTAGTGGGATTGCTTCGAGTTTCTCTCCAGATAATTTGATGTTGGCTACTGGTTTGCTGTAGATTGCTTTTATTATGTTTAAGTATGGGCCTTGAATTCCTGATCTCTCCAAAACTTTTATCATGAAGAGGTGTTGGATTTTGTCAAATGCTTTCTCAACATCTAATGAGATGATCATATGGTTTTTTGTCTTTGAGTTTGTTTCTATAGTGGATTACGTTGATGGATTTCCATATATGAAACCATCTCTGCATCCCTGGGATGAAGTCTACTTGGTCATGATGGATGATCCTTTTATGTGTTCTTGGATTCAGTTTGCAAGGATTTTATTGAGTATTTTTGCATTGATATTCATAAGGGAAATTGGTTTGAAGTTCTCTTTCTTTCTTGGATCTTTGTGTGGTTTAGGTATCAGAGTAATTGTGGCTTCATAGAATGAATTGGGTAGGATACCTTCTGTTTCTATTTTGTGGAATAGTTTGAGAAGAGTTGGAATTAGGTCTTCTTTGAAAGTCTGATAGAACTCTGCACTAAATCCATCTGGTCCTGGGCCTCTTTTGGTTGGGAGACTATTGATGAGTGATTTTATTTCTTTAGGGGAAGTGGGACTGTTTAGATCATTAATCTGATCCTGATTTAACTTTGGTACCTGGTATCTGTCTAGGATGTTGTCCATTTCATCCAAGTTTTCTAGTTTTGTTGAATACAGCCTTTTGTAGTAGGATCTGATGATGTTTTGGATTTCCTCAGGTTCTGTTGTTATGTCTCCTTTTTCATTTTTTGATTTTGTTAATTAGGATACTGTCCCTGTGCCCCCTAGTTAGTCTGGCTAAGGGTTTATCTGTCTTGTTGATTTTCTCAAAGAACCAGCTCCTTGTTAGGTTGATTCTTTGAATAGTTATTTTGTTTCTAGTTGGTCGATTTCAGCCCTGAGTTTGATTATTTCCTGCTACTCCTCTTGGGCTAATTTGCTTCCTTTAGTTCTAGAGCTTCTAGGTGTGCTGTCAGTCTGCTAGTGTATGCTCTCTCTAGTTTCTTTTTAGAGGTACTCAGGGCAATGAGTTTTCCTCTTAGGACTGCCTTCATTGTGTCCCATAAGTTTTGGTATGTTGTGGCTTCATTTTCATTAAACTCTAAAAAGTCTTTAATTTCTTTCTTTATTTCATCATTGACCAAGGAATCATTGAGTAGAGTCTTGATCAGTTTCCACGTGAATGTTGGCTTTCTATTATTTATGTTGTTATTTAAGATCAGCCTTAGTCCATGGTGATCAGATAGGTTGCATGGGATAATTTCAATATTTTTGTATTGAGTCCTGTTTTGTGACCAATTATATGGTCAATTTTGGAGGAGGTACCATGTGATGCTGAGAAGACGGTATATCCTTTTGTTTTAGGAAAAAATGTTCTGTAGATGTGAATTAAATCCATTTGTTTCATAACATCTGTTAGTGTCCATGTGTCTCTGTTTAGTTTCTGTTTCCAGAATATGTACATTGGTGAAATTGGGGTGTTGAAGTATCCCATTATTATTGTGTGAGGTTGCAATGTGTGCTTTGAGCTTTACTAAAGTTTCTTTAATAAATGTGACTGCCCTTGTATTTGGAGCATAGATATTCAGAATTGAGAGTTCATCTTCATAGATTTTACCTTTGATGAGTATGGAGTGCCCCTCCTTGTCTTTTTTGATAACTTTGGGTTGGAAGTTGATTTTATTCAATATTAGAATGACTACTCCAGCTTGTTTCTTCAGATCATTTGTTTGGAAAATTGTTTTCCAGTCTTTCACTCTGAGGTAGTGTCTGTTTTTTTCCCTGAGATGGGTTTCCTGTAAGGAGCAAAATGTTGGGTCCTGTTTGTGTAGCCAGTCTGTTAGTCTATGTCTTTTTATTGGAGAATTGAGTTCATTGATATTAAGAGATAATAAGGAAAGTAATTGTTGCTTCCTGTTATTTTTGTTGTTAGAGTTGGGTATTTGTTCTTTAGGCGGTCTTCTTTTAGGTATGTTGAAGGATTACTTTCTTGCTTTTTCTAGGGTGTAGTTTCTGTCCTGTGTTTGTGTTTTCCCTTCATTATCCTTTGAAGGGCTGAATTCGTGGAAAGAAATTGTGAGATTTTGGTTTTATCATGGAATACCTTGGTTTTTCCATTTATGGTAATTAAGAAATTTGTTGGGTATAGTAGCCTGAGCTGGCATTTGTGTTCTCTTAGGGTCTTACATCTGTCCAGGATCTTCTGGCTTTCATAGTCTCTGGTGAGAAGTCTGGTGTAATTCTAATAGGCCTGCCTTTATATGTTACTTGACATTTTTCCCTTACTGCTTTTAATATTCTACCTTTATTTAGTGCATTTGTTGTTCTGATTATTATGGGTTGGGAGGAATTTCTTTTCTGGTCCAGTCTATTTGGAGTTCTGTAGGCTTCTTGTATGTTCATGGACATCTTTTTCTTTAGGTTTGGAAACTTTTCTTCTATAATTTTGTTGAAGATATTTGCTGGTCCTTTAAGTTGAAAAATCTTCATTCTCATCTATTCCTACTAGCTGTAGGTTTGGTATTCTCATTGTGCCCTGGATTTCCTGGATATTTTGAGTTAGGATCTTTTTGCATTTTGCATTTTCTTTGATTGTTGTGCCCATGTTCTCTATGGAATCTTCTGCACATGAGATTCTTTCTTCCATATCTTGTATTCTGTTGCTGATGCTCGGGTCTATGGTTCCAGATTTCTTTCCTAGGATTTCTATCTCCAGAGTTGTCTCACTTTGGGTTTTTTTTTTTTGTGTGTGTGTGTGTGTGTGTGTGTGTGTGTGTGTGTCTACTTACTTTTTTAGGTCTTGTATGGTTTTGTTCAATTCCATCACCTGTTTGGATGTGTTTTCCTGTTTTTCTTTAAGGACTTCTACCTCTTTAGCAGTGTTCTCCTGTATTTCTTTAAGTGAGTTATTAAAGTCTTTTTTGATTTCCTCTACCAGCATCAAGAGATATGATTTTAAATCCGAGTCTTGCATTTCGGGTGTCTGTGGTATCCAGGACTGGCTGAGGTGGGAGTGCTGGGTTCTGATGATGGTGAGTGGTCTTGGTTTCTGTTAGTAAGGTTCTTACATTTGTCTTTGCCATCTGGTATTCTCTGGAGTTAGTTGTTATAGTTGTCTCTGGTTGAAACTTGTTCCTCCTGTGATTCTGTTAGCCTCTGTCAGCAGACATAGGAGTCTAGCTCTCTCCTGAGTCTCAGTGGTTAAAGTGCTCTCTGCAGGCAAGCTCTCCTCTTGCAGGGAAGCTGCACAGATATCTGGCATTCGGACCTGCCTACTGACTGAAGATGAAGCCCTGAAACAGGGCCTGTCTCAGAAGCTGTGTCACTTCTGCCTGAACCAGAAGCTGTGCAGCTTCTGTAGTCCACACTCTCACCCACGCAGACTATTGCATGACATCTTATCATAACAGTGAAAGCTTGTTTTCAGTAGGTAGTCATTCAGGTCAGTTCCAATTTAGGGGCCTATGGGCTGTGTGTCCGAAGTGCATGATGTCTTTCACTATAGATATTTACTTTCTACAACCAAGGACAGTCAATAGTCCACAATGCTCTTGGACAGCTCTGATCAACTCAAAAGAAGACTTCTCATGCCTGATTTTGGAGTATTTGTTAGGTGGTCTTTGGCCCTCAGAAGAGGTATTGTCAGACTGATGAGAAAATTGTATTTGAACTATAAATGAATATTTATACACAGACTTACATGTAGTATTACTCATTATAAAGTAGATTAGTTAAACTGTGATGCCTTATGATTTATTTTACCTTCTTTCCTTCTCCTTTTGAATTTATATCTCTCCCTCTTTTAATAGACTTCCCACCTTTTTCTCATTTTCCTTCCATTTCCCCCTGTATTGTTCCTCAGCCCCCACAATGCTCTCTTTTTGTTTCCCCCATTTATGTAGTTACCCCAGTCTATGTGCTCACATCTGAAGATCTGGAACTAGGTCTGAGTTACCCCACTCAATAGGATCTTTTGTAGTTCTATCCATTTACCTGCAAAATTGCTGATTTAATTTTTCTTTAGAGTTGAATAATATTGTGTAGTGAGTACATACTACATGTAATTCCTGACATTCTTCATTCATTCTCTATCTGTTATGTAACAAATAGTAATTTGATGAATCTTAATTGCCATAGACATTGTTGAAGAAATTGAGATCAATGAAGTGGCCTGGACCACTCAAAACTTGTGGTATAATACTGTGTGACAAATGTTCTATAAATAGAAAGAGAAGATTGCAGGCCCAGAGAGAAATGGACTAAGAAAGGCTTGGGGGAAGAATGTCTGAATGTTGCTGATTCAAGGAGATCCATCTTCACTTCACTGTTTCTTCCACTAGGTGGCATGGGAAATGCAGGTTCAGTGGAGGTATCGACAACCCTGTTTGGATAGCTTCAATGGCTTTTAGGGGACACAGGGACTATTAACATATTTAAAAGTTCAGAAGAAAAAGCCATATTTGGCAAGGCATGAGGTCATCAGAAACTGGAAATGGATATAAAAACTTCACCCTTCTGTGCCAGAGGTGTGAAGAACCTGTGGATTAGAACTACGAAAGCTCAGGCCTCTTTCTGCCTCTTTAGTTAAGTATTTGTACATTATAGAATTAAGTGAACTCAATACAAATACAAATAAATTTTGAGATCTGAGGAAGGAATATAAACAGTGGAAGAAATCTGTGTTACACATGAAAAACAATCTCAAATCAGATGGGGCCTCTGATCTGAGAGGCTCAGGAAATTATGGATTCTGCAAAATTGAAGACAAAAGGCATTACCCACAAAAACTACTCTCATGGAGAACACATCTCATTCCTCCCCTCCCAGGGCCTTGTATATGCTAAATTGTGAGGAGCCACCCTTACATTCGCCATTACAAGATGGCGCTGACACCCGTGTTCTAAGTAGTAAACAAGCAAGCTGCGCATGTGCTGGGGTAGTTTTCCACTCCATGTGCTCTGCCTTCCCCGACAACTCTGGTCAATGGGCTGCAGCCAATCAGGGAGCGACACGTCCGAGGCGGAGGACAATCCTCCATAAAAGGGATGGGGCTCTGCCATTTTCTCTCTCTTCTCCACTGGCTCCTGAAGAAGTAAGCAATAAAGCTTTTGCCGCAGAAGATTCCGGTTGTCCTGAGCGTGTTCTTGCCGGTGGGGATGAAAGCTTAGGATACTAAATTAGTGTTCTACCATTGAGCTATCCTCCACCAGCCCTGTATGTATAATTTCTGTCCAGTTGTTTCATAAAGTGAGACAGGCTCTTGGTTATGATGCTGTGGTGGTTAGAATATACTTGGCCCAGGGAATGGCACTATTAGGAGGTGTGGCCTTGTTGGAGAAAGTGCATCACTATGAGGGTGGACTTTGAGACCCTCCTCCTATCTTCCCATGAGACACTCTGTTCCCAGCTTCCTTTGGGTGAAGATGTACAACTTTCAGCTCCTTCTGTGCCATACCTACCTGGATGCTGCCATTCTTCCTGCCTTGATGATAATGGACTGAACCTCTGAACCTGTAAGCCAGCCTCAATTAAATGTCCTGTATAAGAGTTTCTTTGGTCATGGTGTCTCTTCCCAGCAATGAAATCCCTAACTAAGATAGATTCTTCCCAGTTCACACAGGAGTTGAAGTGCCAACTAAACATATAGCAGGGATCAAGGTCCAGTATTTTCAAAGGTACAGTGGGAGTTTATGGATAACAGTGGGGAAGCCATGACTGGTGTGGTAAGGAATTAGAGTTGAGAGTCATCCCAATGAATCTTGCTTGGCTTGGTATTCAGCTGCTCACATATGAACTATTTATAGGCAGATATATGTACACAGGTTAACTTTAAGCACACATAATTTTGCTCTCATTACTGAGAACCTAAAACCCCAATATCAATCAACTCTCATAGTCCTAATTCCTAGTTTCATTTGCAAAGAACCAGGGGAACCTGAAGAAATGACTTAGAGAACTGGGGAAGAAAATACACAAGGTGAGCCTGGATTGTTCTGCAGTGTCAGATAACATGCAGCCACTGCTTAGCAGCAGAAGACTGGGACCCTCTGTGAAAGCTCCCAGCAGCCAATGCTAGACAATGTAAGGAAAAGGAAAAGGAAACTAGCTCACTGGTGGATGCTGGGTCACCCACCGAGGTCACATGTAAACAGCAGACCCTAGACCTAGAGATGGAAGGCAATCCTTGGGAGGCTGGGAGGCTGGAATGCAAAACGGTATCCTAGTTACTTCCCATCTTTCTGTTCGATTATCACAATATCATGGCTCAGAAACTGCAGAGTCAATGGTCCACTGGATCTTAGGAACCATGGGCAGAAATGTCTGCAACCACAAGAGTAAAAATGTACTTCATTCCTTTGAGCTATTTATCTCAGGGGCTTGTTACAGCCATGGAAAACTGACAATGGTGGGAGAAACAATGGCTTTCTGATGGAATTCTAGGTAGTTGTGTAGACATTTCACCTGGAAGGAGGAAGAGCAGAAACCCTCTGGTGCTCCAGATATCGCTGTTCCAGGTGACTTCATAAAGTGTTAGCTCAAGTGTAGAAACATGGTATACCAGTTGCATACCCATGGACTGTCACTAAAATAACCATGCTATCCTTGTGCTAATCCTTGACTTAAACGGAAGGAGGAAGGCATGAGGCAGGGGTGGTTATGTTCATATATTTATGAACTGAGTTTCTGATCTGTCCTCAGCCCCACCCCCATATAACAATATTCCAATGAGCAGCTGTAAGCACTAGTGACTTAATAATTTTGTCCATGCTGCTCTCAAGCAGGGTGCAGGTTTGTGGGAGGAGTTGGGTATCTATGGAAACAAACACAGTCTATGTATCCTCGTTCCACATGAATTTCTATGAAGTAATGAGATGAATGACCATTCTGCAGGGTTTTTTGTTGTTGTTGTTGTTTGTTTGTTTGTTTGTTTTTTGAGACAGGGGTTCTCTGTATAGCCCTGGCTGTCCTGTGACTCACTTTGTAGACCAGGATGGCCTCGAATTCAGAAATCCACCTGCCTCTGCCTCCTGAGTGCTGGGATTAAAGGTGTGCACCACCACGCCCGGCTTCTGCAGGGGTTTTAAAACCAGTCCTTGTATCTTAGCTTCCTGGGTTCATGCTGTACTCCCTTTGCCTTGTGCTGACAGAGGCAGCAAGAATTCTGAGAGCTGGGGCACTGACAGGTCTTGGTCACCATCAGACAACAGTAGCCCAGTTTGGCTGAGATTCTGCTGTCCAGGTTTCATGAAGATAAACACAGCCAAACTGCCTCTTCTACCTGTTGAAAAGCAATTGCTCTAGGATGTACCCAAACCCTACCACATCAGAAGCCTAGATCTCATCAAGCTTCTTTCTGATACACACACACACACACACACACACACACACACACAAACAATGGGTAAAAATGGATAATTTCTGATTTAGGATTATTTCTTTCAGGCAATTTCAGTGCTTAGGATTGCTGGGCTACTAAGCAAAACAAACAAACAAGCAAACAGACAAACAAACAAACTCTAAAAACAAACATACATGAATAGGATTTTTATTGCTTGCTATGATAAATCCAGGAGAAGGTAGGCCTATGATTGATCTTATCAATGACTACAGTTATCCTTGCACTTTATCGTTTTAAGTGTGATGATTTTTGTTGCCTCATTGATTCAAAACAGTTGTTGCTACTCATGCAGTGGAGTCTAGAGGCTGAATCAGCTGGAGAAGAGAAACTTCTCTGTGAAGAAACTTCTTTTTCTGTGAGCTGATAAACTTCACAAACTCTTCTGATCCACTCTGATAGGAAATCTTTCTCAGACAATAACATCACAGGTCATACTTTTCTTTGTTTTTCATTGACCAATATTGGTTTCATGATTGCGCCTTATCTGACATAGAAAATGTCACCAGATTTTGTGTTGTTCCTTGTCCACTCCCAGCACTGCCACCAGGCGGGTGCCAGGCTTCAGGAGAGTGCAGAGACAGAGAGAGCTCCAGGGGTAGGAAAACACAGTCTAACCCGTGGGAAAGCTCGTTCAGAGGTTCCCAGGTCTGCACCAAGGCTAGGGCTGAGGGTGTTCTCTGACTCTTGGACATCCAGGTGCTGCTGAGAGTTGCAGAAGGGCAGAAGTTAGAGGACCTGCAAGCTGAGGATAGCATCTAGCTTGGGGCAGGGCAAGGGGAGGTCTGGCTTAGCTCAGAGGAGTTTGTCCTTGGTGGAGGTTGTCTGGGAGCGAGGAGGGCCTTGTAAGGGAGGTTTAGCTGTGGCTCTGTAGGTAAAGGCCTTTTCTATGTTACCCATGGCAATGGTAGATGAAAGAGACAGTCCATGTCTATATCATTTATTGGCTGTTCATCATGGAAAATAGGTGCATACCTTACCATACCAACTTCTCAGTGTGGACTATAGATTAAATACCTTTTGAAGGGAGGAATACCTGGGAATGGAAGCTTATTGGTTAAGCCCTCAGGACCTCTAGGTATGTCATTAGCATAGAGAACTTTGTTCTGGGTCTACTTGACCACAGGTCACATTTCCTTATGTGGGGATTGTGGCAAGTGTTTCAGGCCAGGAATCTGGCAGGGAGCGGGAAGTTGCCTAAATCTAAGGTATGTACCCAGTGAGTTTCTGGCATGGTTTATTGTCCCACAATTTTATACCACGGTAGGTCTCTACCAATAAGCAGGACAAGGGAAAGGCCATGAACAGGCTGGATAAACAAGCATGTCATCCTGCTGTGTGCAAGGCATCCTGGATATGAACAGAACACGGGAGATCCATTTAATACTGTTCTCTGGTGGGAAAACTGGAGTGCCTCCTATTTCTCAAAACAGATATTTAGTGCGATCAGAGAACTACCCGAAGCTAGTGAGTCTTACCATGATCTGCCTCTGTCACAGTCTATTTTGTGATTAAATGTCACTCATATCCCCTAGCTCTCCTGAAATCAACTGGAGAACTACAGTTTTGCTTTGAAGTGTTGCAGCCATGTTGATGGCCATTAGCTCAGGAATACACAGGGAGAAGTTATCCAAGAAAACTGTGTTATACAAATCAATGCTTATACAGAAAAGGCTTGTTACCTTATCCAGATGTGGAATGTTAATATAACAGCAGAGGCAACAGCAGTCAGAGTACAACTACATAAACAAAAGCCACCTGCAAAGGGTGATGGAGTGACACTGAATCTTAAGGAAGCTGTGCAATGATTACAGTGATGTTGTCTGGCAAAGTTGGATGTCTTGTTACAGAACAACTAAAAATGCAAGTCATTTTTAACTGCATTTCAATTACAACGTGTTGCAGGGTGTAACACCAACTGGTCCACCTACCTTCCACTCAGATTTTCTCCCTTCTCCATAGCGCAGTATGGAGGAGAAATGTCCTATCAGAACCATCTTCATGCTGTAAGCATTCTGCAGAGAAGTTGCTCCAGTCAACCTTCTCTTTATTTGTCAAACTGATAGACAGTGACAGCCCATTGGAAGGGTGAGGCCCTGAATGGGGCTCTGTAGAGGGGTTTTCTCTTGCAGCCTTAGATGTTGCTTTCTCCTTTTGGAGCACCTTAGTCAGTGGCATCTTCTCTTGACTGGGGTTTTTCCATTTCCAGTGTCCTACTGAGGACCTGCAGGACTGTTGCCTGAGGAGCTGGTCACCCTGTCTCTCCCAGCTGCTGAGCACTATGAGGTTCACAGCCTTCTCCTGGGTACTTCTGGAAAAGACTTCTTGAAGCAGGCAGTTGGTGCTGGGTCTGGCTCTCATTTCTCCTCTGTTCATGGAACAAGAATGTTTCTAAGGAAGAAAGGAGTCTAGATTCCTAGAAAAGTGTCTTCTCCAGCTGACAACAGATACAGGAAGGACCTTTTAGTATCTGGCTCCACAGTTCTGACCCCTGAGAAGGGAGAATGTGTTTCCTTGTTTCTTGGATTGGGCTCACTCAAGTGGCTTACTGTGGGCCACTGGGTTGTTTGTTGGTAGAGGTGAATTAAGCAGAGGCTTATTGAGTGCCACTTTAGGCTCCCCATTGAATGCTTACCGTTGTTAAGAAGATATTCCTCAGGGTCTAGCTGCCCTGTTAGTTACTTGTCTGTCTGTGACTAAAATAATCAAGAACACAACTTGAGAGGAAGTGGGGTTATCTCACAGGTTAACCGAGATCAGCCTAGGGTTGCTGGGTCTCATACCTGAGCAGACACTTATGGTGGTGGGGATGTGTGGAGGAAGATGATGCCCATGTCACACCAGATGAGAAGCAGAGATAGAGAGGATAGGACAGTGGACTGGGAGTACCTTCAAAAAGATTCCATCAGTGACCTACTTCATTCAGACCTCTTCTAAAGCTCCCACCTATACCCATAATAGCACCTCTACCTGGGGACCACACATTGAATACACAGGCAGCTGTGTGGGGATTCTTCAGAGTTAAATCATAACATGGTCCCAGGAGGAGGAGGTGGAGAAGGAATCAAGATGTTTCCTGCTGCCTCAGAGCAATCAAGGCTCAGCCAGTGTAAAGATTCAAGAGAGTAATTGAAAGTGTGCTCTTTTAAGCCACTGAGTTTGGGGTAGCTCATTACACACCCATGGCTGGTCTTCTTATGAATCAAACCCACGTTGTGTGGTGTGCATTCACTGTAGAGGTGCCTGCCCTTCCTGTTTATATCTGGTGGCTCCCTGGCATGGTATCTCTAAGACAATTTCAAGACAAGCATAGCATTTGTCACTTGCTTAATCAAGTCATTTTCTCATGCTCTCCACTGACTCAAGCCTATGAAGGGGACAGTAAAATTTATGGAGGTGATAATTGTATCTAATGAATTTTTCAAGTGAAATTTCCCAGGAGGGTAATTGGAACTAGAAGTGACATTTCTTTCCTTGAAACCCATCAGGATTGGCAAAGCATGGAGTTTTCTCCTGGACTGCAGTGAGTTCTTAGGATTCTTTTTAAGTCCTCAGATTTGTCACAGGTTGCTGTTCTTCTGATGTTTTATTCATGGCTTTAATATGCCCAGCAGGATGAAGGCAGAGAGATCTACTTCAGCATAGCTTCCTTCTTCTTCTTAGGAAGTTTCCATCTGATCTCTTTTATATAATTAAAATATTTTGAGGAGGCTGGAAGGAATATTTGGCAGTCAATTACAGATAGACTCTAGATGTGGATGGATGGTGTGTGTACTTTACAGATGGACAGTAGTCAGGAATGCTCTTCACACTGCTTTGGACTGATCTGCATTGTGCTCTGCTTGGATCACCTTATGGTCTATTTCAAATCACTAGAAACATTAATTTTCAAGAAACTAGTTATTTTGCAGCAAACTGGAAGGACAGTTTGCATCTCACATTTCCAGCATTAACTCACCCTAAATGCCTGTGGAGTGTTCCTATTACCTGTATCTATAGCATACCCACACATTGTTGAGACTTGCCTAAGTATATATTGACTTAGTATATAGATGGACTTCCAAAAGTCTTGAGAAAGCTTTCATAGAAAGAGATGACTAGAAGGACCTGAATATTTCATTTCCTTGTTACATAAGGCAGGATAGAGTTCCCTGAGGCCGTAGCAAATGCTATTTACAAGAACACAAGAGAGCTTTAGTTAGTGAGGGGCAAGGCATAGAGTAGCAGTCACTACTCAACCATTCCTCTTCAACACAAAACACTTCATGTTCAATATGCAGTTGATACTTGTATCTATTGAATATTTCTCAAATGCTTACTAAAATACTCATTTTCACAAAGAGAGAGGACATATTAACATCTCATCTAGAACCAGGGTATTAAAAAAGACATGTGTGCCCTGATACTTGGCCATCAGACTATTGAAACAACGGAATTTAGGACGTTTAAATGTCCCATGGCAGAAGGAGAAGGCTGAAGTATAGTGCCAGCTAAAGGAGAAAAGCTCCTCAAGACAGAGGTTTTATACAATCTGACAACTGTCTGATAATGTGGCAAGTCAGGAGCTGAGACAAAGATGGGTCTGTGATGGGTGGACTCACCCCTTGACCAACACTATCTAATTACGCAAACATCTTGACTTCTATTTAAACCCAATCTTCATGTTAGGACCCCAAGATATACTTGTGTGTGTGTATGTATGTGTGTATGTGTGATTATGTGTGTGTGTGTGTATGTATGTAGTTACTACACCTCTTTGTTCCTTTACCATTGTGACAGGGTAGAATAAAAGTCTTTTCCCTGATTTTCAGGTTTATCTGTTTGTTAATTGGACTTCCGGAAAGATGCGGCAGAGCCTGGTTTGTTGGTGTGACATGGTCCATGATTTGTCCTAACAATCCTGGTAAGAGGAGTGGTAGTTAGAATTAGTCTCACTGTTTGAATAATTTGTATTTATTTCTATGTATGCTTTTTACCTGTGCCAGAAGAGAAAGCAGACTCTTACAGGAGCCACATAGAGAAAACAGAAGTCATGAAAGTGATATCACTTAAGATGATGACTAAAACCAGGGGAGTACTGTGGTCTAGTGCCTGCTGCCCCACACTTAGGAACTTGGTTTCCATGGCAGTGCTGCATGGAGAGTTGATATCGGCATCTCTGAAATAGTGCATAATCCATTTTTATACAAGTGAGTTAACTCAGCATGCTAAGAGTAGCATGAACTTTCAAAGACTAGCCTGCCTCAAACCCAAGCTCTAATGTGTGTCACAAGTAAGCCAAAGAAAACAATATAAAACTCATTGTTAGAGATAAAGAGATACTCACTACCAGACTGGTTCAGCTATGGCCACCATTTAGACACTATATTAATCACAGTGATCCAAATTATGGCTAAATTAATATATGCTTTATTTTGTGTACATATCAGAGCTGAATCTGTGGCTGTCTCTCCATAAGGAGGCTTTGTAGGACCAGCTCTGGGCCAAATTCTCAAACCCTCTTTATAGGGCAAAACCACAGGGTGGGAAATTTGCACATAAACATGGTTATAGGAGCAAGACCAGACAGTTAAGGAAAATGGGACATGATATAACATTTTTGAGAATGAGTGGCTCTGGGGGCAATGGTGTTTGGTACATTCTATGAATATGGGGGTTGGGTGAAGCCTAGCTCCAAGAAACAGAAACATAAATTTCATAATAAACAGAAAATTTTACTTGATTAAAGATTCAAAATGTCTACTAGGAACAAAATGGAGACTGAATGGTTTCTCAGCTATTGAGATAGGTGTAGTCATTTACAAAGTTCATGCTCAAGAAAGGAGCTATTGATATATACCACAAACTAATAATTATTTTATTTTTTAGACTTATTTTATATGTATGACTGTTTTGTCTGTATGTATACTGCATGCATGTCTGGTGCCATAGAATCAGAAGAGGACACTGAATTTTTTGGATCAGGTGGTTGTGAATCATCTTGTGGGTGTTGGAAAATGAACCCAAGTCATCTGCAAGGGCAACAAGTGCTTTTAACCACTGAGATATCTCTCCAGCTCCTCATAATGTTTTAAGTAAGTTTATGATTATGTGTTGTGACATGTCTGTAGCTATCCTTGGCTGAGAAGTACGTGTGTGTGTGTGTCCTCAGCAGTAAGGCTTCAGTATTATATATATATATATATATATATATATATATGCATATACATATATATATACATATATATATATACAGTATATATATATATATATATATATATATAGAGAGAGAGAGAGAGAGAGAGAGAGAGAGAGAGAAAGAGAGAGAGGAGAGAGAAAGATTTTGGAGAAGGGGGTTTTCTCAATATGGAGCCTTCTAGGTTAGCCTTGATCAGGCTTGGAGTTGTCCAGTGTTATTGAGCTATTAGACCTCCAAGTGTTTTAAATAATTTTGGGGTCCTCTGGAGAAAATGTTAACACATAATATGTAAATGCAGTATCAGTTAGAGGATAAAATCTTGGCCCAGTGTACCTTGCCCAAGTTTCTATAGTAGAAAGTAGTGGAATCAAAATTTGATAAGCCTCAAAGAGGAAATGGATAATTTACACAAAAGAGTTAGACTCTACTATATTATTATAGACTGACTTAGTGCCTGTTTTCTGGTGTCATAGGAAGTGGTACAGTGCAGAGAATTGGAGAACAGCAGCATTCTACTTGGGTTGACGAGGTGGCTGTGTTACCTCCCAGCTAGATGCATTGCAAGGATTAAGTGAGGAACTCCTGTGCACATGGTGTGCCTGATAAGTAGTAAAGGATACTACATGTTAGCCATTAATGCTATAATATAACCTCTGCATATGACTATGTATCCAATGAATCTACTCTGCTAATGTTGGTAGATCAGTTGCTTTGAAAGCTAATCTTCCTGTGAATCTTAGGTCTACTAATTCCTATCATGTGAGTCAGCAGCTATACCTCTGGTCTTGCACAGTTGTTCTGATAGATAGGTATGCGTTTGTGTATGCATGCATGTGTATTTGTGTTTCTGAGTGTGAAAAGAGAAGGGGAGAAATTCCATGATAAAATTTTAACAATTGACAAATTTAATAATACAAAAACATTGTTAATATAGAGAATACTCTGTGTCAGATTTATTTGTATTCTTAAATCTCTACTGAAGAATCCAAATAAGTTTTTTTAAAAAAATTCACACCCAAAGTAGTCATAATCCGAACATTAGGAGACCTGTGTGAATGGCAGACTTATATAGGACTTATTTCCATTTGACTGACTATTGTAATCACAACTCTTCTTCAAGAAGTTAATGTGACTTTTTCAATGACTTCCTGCCCTGATATTCCCCTGTCTTATTACCTCCATCTGTAATTTTTTTATGATTCCCTCCTAACTCAGGTGGTAACTTATTTATTCATTTGTTTGTTTTCTTTAATTGAAAATAGTTTTTTTTTTCCTCATACAATATATTTTGATTAGAGTTTTCCCTCCCTCTACTCCTCCCAGTTCTTCCTCACTTTCCTTCCCTTCTGGATCTACCCTTTATTCCTCAACAAATGGTGCTGGCAGAACTGGTGGTTATCATGTAGAAGAATGCAAATTGATCCATTCCTATCTCCTTGTACTAAGATCAAATCTAAGTGGATTAAGGAACTCCACATAAAACCAGAGACACTGAAACTTATAGAGGAGAAAGTAGGGAAAAGCTTTGAAGATATGGGTACAGGGGAAAAATTCCTGAATAGAACAGCAATGGCTTGTGCTGTAAGATGGAGAATCTACAAATGGGACCTCATAAAATTGCAAAGCTTCTGCAAGGCAAAAGACACCATCAATAAGACAAAAAGGCCTCCAACAGATTGGGAAAGGATCTTTTGCTATCCTAAATCAGATATGGGACTAATATCCAATATATATAAAGAACTCAAGAAGGTGGACTCCAGAAAATCAAATAACCCCATTAAAAAATGGGGCTCAGAGCTAAATAAAGAATTCTCACCTGAGGAATACCGAATGGCAGAAACTTAGCCTCCTGGAACCTTGGCATTCCCATAGCACGTATACTAGAAACCTGTCCCTGCGTTAGTCTGGTATATGGATCAGTGTGCTCTCTTTCAGTATTTTTTTATTATAAGTTCCTTTAAGGATTGATTTTGACATATAGCTAAGCCTTTGCCAGTGCTCCAATGTCCTAGATAGTCCTTGAAGCCAACCCTGAGCTTGGAATTCAGTAAGAATATTACCTATTCAGTAACATTCAAAATCATTTCTAGTAGAGACAGTGAAACTAATTAGACATTACAATTTACTTGAATAGAGCTAGAAAGCTCAGGGATAGTCTACATAGTAATTACTTAGAACAATAGCCAAGTCACACCCATACACAGGAATACACAATGGCCTAGGAAATAGGTGGGTTGTAGTTTAATTCATGAAAGGGTTAGTAGCGGAATTCCCCTTGTGCAGGTTTTTCACTAGGCCCAGAGGAGTAGCATAATCAGGTATTTACTAAAGGACCCCTGGTGGTGGGTTTAACAATAGACTAGCATTGCATCAGAGCATTCACCTGGCCCCTGTATTTAGCTGATCTTAATTAAGGGTTGTTCCTATTCTCAGTTGTAAACACGGCCTGGCTTCATCTTTTTTTTTTTTCTTTCTAATATCCACTTATTAGTGAGCATATACCATGCATGTCCTTTTGGGTGTGGGTTACCTCCCTCACAATGATATTTTCTAGTTCCATCCATTTGCCTGTAAAACTTAGGATGTCCTCAATCTTAATAGCTGAGTAGTATTCCAATGTGTAAATGAACCACATTTTCTGCATCCATTCTTCTATGGTGGAATATCTAGGTTGTTTCCAGCTTCTGACTGTCACAAATAAGGCCACAATGAACATAGTGGAACATGTGCCCCTGTGGCATGATGAGGTATCTTTTGGGTATATTCCCAAGAGTGCTCTTCAGGGAGATCTATTTCCAATTTTCTGAGGAACCTCCAAATTGATTGCCGGAGTGATTGCACCAGTTTGCAATCCTACCAGCAATGCAGGTGTGTTCCTCTTTCTCCACAACCTTTCCAACATGTGTTGTCACCTGAGGTTTTGGTCTTAGCCATTCTGATTGGTGTAAGGTAGAATCTCAGGGTTGTTTTGATTTGCATTTCTCTGATCACTAAGGACTTTGAACATTCTGCCATCTTTTTATGTATGCATCTTCTTTGTGTGATGTAACTTGGCGGATGTATTCGCCTGGCTTTCTTGTTTTTCCTCTGTATTAAAGGCCTGGTGATGGTGCACACCTTTAATCCCAGCACTCAGGAGGCAGAGGCAGGCAGATTTCTGAGTTTGAGGCCAGCCTGGTCTACAAAGTGAGTTCCATGATAGCCAGTGCCACACAGAGAAACCCTGTCTCAAAAAACAAAAACAAAAACAAAAACAAAAACAAAAACAAAAGCCTGGTGTTTGCTTGGAGAAAATACATTCAGATACCACACTTCCTTGTGTTCATATTTGTTTGTCATTTCTTGTCAACTCCATGCCTGCCTGTAACAGGAACTCCGGATTTTTTCCCGCAGATTGAGGGAGGCCAACTGGGGTCGGTCCGCAGCATATATGCCCAAAAGTTGTATAACTGAATCTTGAAGTAGACTGATTCTTTTCTTCCTGAGGGACCACCATACTAATTTCCACAGCAGCTGTTTAAGTTTGCTGTCCCACTAGAAATTGATGAGTGTTCCCCTTATTCCACATCCTCAACAGCATGGGCTGTCATTTGTTTTATTGATCATAGCCATTCTGAAGGGTGGAAGATAAGCATTATCTTTTAAATCAGGTCCCAGGAAACATTTCTACTGTGTGTAAAGTTCACATTTCCTATTGATAATAATTTTTATTGTCATTGTTATTTCCACTGAGAGAAGACATGCAGAAGTATAGGTCCTCTTGAACTGTAGACAATACCAGTAGATAAACAATTCTTAGAAAAGGAAGTGTAATGATGCACAAGAGAATCTGGGTGATATTTCTAAGCAGAGGGCTCTGCCTTCTGAGATGGGGTTTCCCATGCTCCACCCCTTGACTCTGAACTACGGCAATCTCTGATTCTGCTTAGTAATGAGCTTGGTATATGGAAGGTGCAGAAACAAAACATGTAAAATTCAAGATCACAAATAGAAGTGCATTTTTGCTTGTTTGGTTTTGGTACTAGGGTTGTATTCAGGGACTTGTAGGCAGAAATTATGCCACTAGGCAAAATCCTCCCCCTTTTTGTATACTGTCTTATTGTATAAACCAGGTTGGCCCTGAACCCACCCACCTTTTGCATCAACCTCCTGAGTACTTGAATGGCAGGTCTGGTGCCATAGGCCTGGTTTAATTTTTAATTTCCATCAGTTCTTAGAAGTACACTCAGGGGAAGTGGGTAACTTATTAAATGAAAATGATGACCTGCACTTTCCTTTTACTTTAGCTAACAGAAGAAAATGCAGAGAATTTGTTTATATGACAATAGTCATATAAAGAGTTCAGTTGGAAGTGAGATGCAGTGGACACTCTCCTCCCTCTCCAGGCTTTGGCCTGGCTCAGGTATCAGCTCTGCTTGGGAAGATGAAGCATGTGGTATCACCCATGACTCCTGTTGGGACCTTGCTTTCCCTCAGCAGCTGCTTCCTGGAATTCCAATGGGCTGAGATGGGAGAGAGGAGTGTACCCCTAGTGGTTACACACTGATAAGATCTATTAAAAATCACTTAGTGGTAATGATAAGTTCTTTACATTCTCTCTATAAGCAAACCTCCTTCTGATGTTTGTTTTTCTGTACATAAGCAAAAACCTTGGATCAGTATAAGTGAATTTCTCAGCGGCAGGTGTGTGACTCTCCCTCATTACCTTGTCTGCCTAGAACAAAAGGACTGTCAATCAGACAGGCTAGCCTTATGCGTGCAGCAGCTGGCCTGCATACTCCATGCAACCTTGAGGAAACAATATAGTAATCAATATGGTTTCCTCCGTTCCCGAAGGTGTTTTAGAGTTGCTTGAAAAAGTTTGTCCAGACATTTGCTATCATGGTCCTCAGTGAACTCTGACCTTACTGTGTTTTCCCTCTGGAACAGGGGTGGGCACTAGCAGGACTGCTGAAATTGGTTATAAAGAACAAAGGCATTGATTGGAACAGACACAGAATTTTACTTAATATAAGTCTTCATTTGCATGTGAGAATTATTGTGATTGGAGTAAAAAAAAAAAAAACCTTAATTTGTGTATGAGATATGCTGTGATTCATTCAAATGTTGCTAATCTGACCATGCAAGCAGGTTACTTGGGCTTGCTTGGTGAGGTGGCTGGGAGATGGTCCTTTGTGTTGCCTGTCCTGCTTTTGCAACCATAGGCTCAATCAAAGGCTCTCTGTTCAGTATTCTCTTTCCTCTTCTTAGTATTGTGAACTGACCTGAATGCATAAAAAGAAGCAGCAGAGAGAGTAAAGCTAGTGGCAGCTTGGTCAAGCTTGGGTCAAGCTGAAACTAGCAGATTGTCAGCTGAAGAGTGGCTAAACAATGTGGCAAATGCCAGGGAAGGGGCAATGGAAGTAGAGTTATAGCAAGAGAAATCAGTGAGATGTGGCTGAAGAATGGAAGGGGCCAGAGAAGAGAAAGGACAGGCTTTGATTGCTGGGAGAGTTCCAGAGGGCTTTCAAGGATCACAGATTTCTCATATCAAGAAGTAACAGTGTGCTGTTAAGGAATCCTGACTTCTGAGGCTAACACAAGAGCTAGAACACTGGTTAGTGTCCAGGGACAATGAGTCCTAATGATACCCAGGCCCTCCTGAAAGAAGTAAAGCAGGAAGCAGGCAAGGGCTGAGGAGTTCCTATCACTTAGGTCCACAGAGGAGACAGCATTCCTTCCACCTGCCTGCTGTTCCAGCACTTCAATAGCTTCTCTTTGTCTACCCAGGATCTCTCCGAGAACAGCAATCCAGTCAGCTGATGGTTAGCAGGAAGAAAGGAAGGAAGAAGCAGAAAAATAAGAAGGAGGATGCAGTACTTTGGGGCCAAACAAATGTTTAAACTTCCAAGCCACACTTTGACAAACTCATGGTGAGGTGAATGGACTGGTGTCCCCTCTTGTGGTCACTAGAATCTAGATGAACATAGAGCTACTTCAGGGAGACTAACAGGATTTCTTCCTTAAGTTTCTCAAGAATTGGCCAGCCAGCATTCCTGGTCATTCTGTTTGGATCCCTATTTGCTGGCATCTATTCCTGGAGAATCCTGTTGGAAAGACTGTTAGGAACTCTGTGTGATGCCTTTTTTTCCCTACAGACCATCCCTCTTTCTGATCACTGGAGATTTTACTCATCCCACACTCCATTGAATCCCGAGAGCTCACGGCATGTTCAAACCAGCAGCCTCCTGCACCACCAAGGCAGCCAGTTAACCTGTCTCTGTGATTGGCATGCTTTCCTAGTCGCAGAGGGGAAGGAGAGCCTGTGTGCTAGTTCTCTGAACAGGGAAGATGGAGCAGTGAATTTTCCAAGATGCCTTCTGTTGCTTCTTTTTACTGGGCAGCAGCACTACCCACCTTTTCTCCTAGGAGGTAGAGCACCTGTAGCAGATTGGCACTATTCTATAAAGAAATTCTTCCAAAAATCTTCCTCCTCTGTTCTCCAACATCTCCATTTGATAAAAGAATATGCCATTTGTTCTCAAACTTCCTTTATGAAGTTTCAAGTGCTACTTTGGCTACTTGCTTCCTACTTTCACATTCACTGAAGCATGGCTACCCACTGAACCTTCAGTTTTAAAATTCTGCAAATTGAATTCAGTCTACCCAACAAAAAAATATTTTCCCACATGTAGTTGCAACATCTCAGCTAAATGCAGCAGGGTTCATCTGCACTCAGCGATCGAGTTTATTACAGGAATGTATGTGGACACTAGCTATATAAACATTGCTACACCAAGGTGATCTCACTAACAGAAGGTTGTGGAAAAAGCAAATGCACAAGAGCTTTCACAGAGCAATATCAACAATAACAGCAATAATATTAATAATAACAACAACAACAATAATAATGTTTGTAATTGTAGTAGTAATAACTGTCAATTTCAGGAATAGGTAAAGCATTGATTCCCTAAGATGAATTTTGAAGAAGGAAGGGACTTTCTATAACACTGAAAAGGTATGGACATCAGAAGCAGAGGAAGCTGTTCAGTGTCTTTGATATTCAGCCCAGAAATTTTTAAAATGATTGTACTTATCTCAGAAGATTTTGCAAAGCCATATAACTTAAACAAATTTTTTTGTAAAATGTTTTGTTTTGAAATTCAGGTTCTCTGGGAAGCAAATATAAATACAGAATTATGAACTTTGCAGGTAAATGGGTGGAACTAGAAAAATATCATCCTAAGTGAGGTATCGCAGACCCAGAAAGACAAATATAGTATGATTTTGTTTATATGTGGATATTAGTTTTAAAGCAGTGACATTCGTGTTTAAGTCAAAGATAAGCAAGCTATAGATGGTAAAATGACACAGGTTAGGTATAGAATAAGGGATCAATCCCCAAAGAAGGGAAAATATAATAGTTATTGATGGGTAAGGGTGGATGGGTGGATCTGAAATGGGAGAATCAAGTGAGAAGGATGATGGAATATAAGGAGAGACAGCTAATATTAAGAGTCTTTGAGTGGTAGTATGGAAATTTAATATAGTAGAAGCTTCCTAAAATATATATATATGAAGGAAATCTAAATGCGATCACAAATAACAGGGGAGACAGAGTCCCAACAGACCTTCTCTTGTTATCAAATGATGTTTCCAGTTCTGGGATTGAGTTCCATCTAATTATGTTGTTGGCCAAATGTGTCCTATGGAAATCCCCAACAAGCCAGGCTGTTGCCAAGACTATAGGTGGTTCTCCAGTAACTGATGACAAGTAGACAACATCTACACAACTCATGGAATGTGGAGAAGTTGAGCTGACATTTACATAGAATCTTTACCCCCATGTTCTAGCATCTTTGATACAGGAAGGTACTCTGCATGTTACCAAAAGAGAAACATAAACACCAACCCAGCCATAAACCTTTGATTTATAATGGTGTCCCATGTGCAAGATATGCTAGTGCAATGGTGGTACAATGTTTGTGGGAGTAACCAACTAATATATGACCTGACTAAAAGCCTACTCCATGAGATTTAACCCATACTTGATACTGATTAGGTGGCTAAGAACGAGAGACTTGATAGCCCAGAGATCTAGGATAAAACCAAATACTACTCACTTAAAAAAAGAAAAAAAAAGCAGCAATAAAATGACTCCTAATTATTGTCTGTTCTACTCATAGGTCAGTATTTTGCTCAGCCATCATCAGAGATGTTTCTTCCTGAAGCATATGAGAGCAAATAGACTCACAGAGTAAGAGAACTTGGAACACTTAATCCTAAATTGGCTGTCTTCTTAATTGCTCCCCTCAGATCTCAGGGAACCACATAGAAGAGAAGGCAGGAAGAGGATAAGAGCCAAGGGGATATATGACACCAAGAAAACAAAGACCCTCTAAAACAACATGAGCAAAGTTCATATGAATTCACAGAGACTGAAGCAGCAAGCACGGGGAGTGAATGATCTGTACCAGGTCCTCTGTGTATGTATTATGGATTCGAATTTAGTGTTTTTATGAGAGTCCTGAGTGTAAAAATGAGTGGATCTCTGATACTTGTGCTTTCTCTTGGCTCTTCTTTTCTATTTGCTTATTTTCTCCCACTCCAATATGAGAGTTGCTTTTTCTTACTATATTTTTTGTTATATTAAAATCTTGAGAATCTTGTGAAGAAAAATGATCTATATTGAAAAGCCAAAGATATTCATATAATCTGTGAATGATTTGACAAGTTTGTTGACATGCCATTGAGTTATAGTTGAGTGTCCAAATTCTGTCTCCAGCATATAGTGTCTTCTGTGTCTCCTTTGATGTCATTTCAAGCGTTGTGGGTGACTATGAGACTAACAATTCAGAGCTGGGATAGCAGTGTGGATCAGCTTGAGCCCTGCAAATGGAGGAACTCATAGGTAAAGTTCTAGGAAGGATATTTGTCTAACCAGAATCCTTGTCATATAAGTGGTACCTATTTATATTTATAAAACAGAAACTATAAGAGCCAATAGGAAGGGGAAATAAAAATGGGCAGATGCTGGCAAGGAGGTGGAGAAAGAAGAAAACTCTTCCACTGCTGGTGGGATTGCAAGTTGGTACCACTGCTCTGGAAATCAGTTTGGTGTTTTCTCAGAAAATTGGACATAGTAGTACCAAAAGATGCAACAATACCACTCCTGGGCATATACCCAGAAGATGCTCTTGCTTGTAATAAGGACACATGCTCCATTATGTTCATAGCAGCCTTATATATAATCACAAGAAGCTGGAAAGAACCCAGATGTCCCTCAACAGAAGATGGATATAGAAAATGTGGTACATTTATACAATGGATTACTACTCAGCTATTAAAAACAATGAATTCATGAAATTCTTAGACAAATGGATGGATCTGGAGGATATCATCCCAAGTGAGGTAACCCAATCACAAAAGAACACACATGATATGTACTCACTGATAAGTGAATATTAACACAGAAGCTCAGAATACCCAAGATACAATTTGCAGAACACATGAAACTCAAGAAGAAGGAAGACCAAAGTGTGGATACTTTGCTCCTTCTTAGAAGGGGTAACAAAATACCCATGGAAGGAGTTACAGAGACAAAGCTCAGAGCAGAGAGTGAAGGAATGACCATCCAGAAACTGACCCACCTGGGGATACATCTCATAAAGCACCACCAAACCCAGACACTATGGAAGATGCCAACGAGAGCTTGCTGACAGGAGGCTGATATAGCTGTCTCCTGAGAGGCTCTGCCAGTGCCTGACTAATATAGAAGTGGATGCTCACAGTCATCCATTAGATGCAACACAGGGTCCCCAATGAAAGAGCTAGAGAAAGGACCCAAGGAGCTGAAAGGGTTTGCAGCCCCATAGGAAGAACAACAATATGAACTAAGTAGCACCCCCAGAGCTCCCTGTACTAAACCACCAATCAAAGAAAACACACAGAGGGACTCATGGCTCTAGCTGCATATGTAGCAGTGGATGGCCTAGTTGCTCATCAATGGGAAGAGGGGCCTTTGGTCCTGTGAAGGTTCTATGCCCCAGTATAGGTGAATACCAGGGTCAGGAAGTAGGAGTGGGTGGGTTGGGGACAGGGGGAGGGGGGGAGAAGAATAGGGGATTTTTGGAGGGGAAACTACTAATGGGGAGAACATTTGATATGTAAATAAAAAATATCTAATAAAAAAGCACATCAGGTAGCCTGATATCATTTAAATATAAAGTGAAAATTTAAGAATAATAGTAAACGAGAGGCAGCAGGAGCTTGGATTAGTCAGTGTAGCCTACTCTATTGTCAAGACAAACTCAAGTATAAATGTGCTTACTTACTGTATACATGAGAAAAAAAATCAGCCTCCATTCTTGTCATTGGAGGAAATCACACCCTTCATCTGGTGACTCTACTGTCACTTATCCCTATGATCTGCGATTGCCTAATGAAGGGGAAGTAATCAATGAGGACTGGAGGATGATTTAACGTAAAACTATACTGTGATTCTTCCAAGCACACCTCTTCTACCCACCCACCACTTCTATGTGCTAGATTTGCCACCTTGCCACACCTACAAACAAGGCTACCTCTACAATTCTGGGCATTTTTTCCTCGGATATAACTGCATGCTAAAGAGAACCAGGGCTGATTATGAATTGCCTTGGCTGCTATGCTGCTTAGCTGAACTGTAGGTGGTAGAGGACCCCTGTGATGACTATTACTGGATGTCAACTTGATGACATCTGTAATTAACTAAAACCCTAAAATGGAGAGGCACACCTGACAGGGATTTCTGATAGATTTCAAATGGGAAGATCCACATCTTATTTGGACCTATGATACAGGAAAACACTGCTTTCATCCAGATATTTTGAGGTAGGAAGGTTGGCCTCTCATCTGGATCATTCCTTCTGCAGGAGGTGGAATTATAAGAACATGAAAAAGGAAGCTTCACTCTTTGCCTGCTTGTTCTTGCCTCTCTAGCAAGCCATTTCTTCATGGTCATGAGTTTACTTCTTTGAGATTCCAGTGCATACTGAAGACCAGCTGAGGAATCTAGCCTGATAGACTGAATAACTATTGAATTCTTGGGCACAAGCAATCATTCTTCTGTTCACATACAGCCATTCTTGGACTTACTGGACCACAACTTGTTAAGTCATTCTAATAAATCTGCCTCTCTCCCCTCTCTCTCATATAGTAAATGGCATTGAGCTGCTAGCAAGGAGCCAAAGCCCACTTAAGTGGTTCATTATGCACAATGGACCACAACAGCTAGAGGGCAGTGGGGAGTCTGTTTCCATGGAAGAGCAACACCTTTAAATCACTCCATGTTGGATGTTTTCCCTTCTGATGTGTCCCTGAAAGGACAGAGCCAGGAGATGTAGCAGTTCTCAGCTGCTGTTCCTCCTTAGGGACAAGGGTGGGATAGCACCAATTAAGAGTTGTGAAGAAGTACAGGTCATCTGTCCTGCCTTTTTTTCTTCTTCAGTGTGGCACCCAAGGTATGGCAGGAGAAATGGCCTTTTAATTAGCTTTTTTCAGTGATATACACAGAACTGTAGCTTCAAAATGTTGGAACAGGTCAGGTGAGACTTGTTTTTTTTTACTTTTGTAAATACAAAGCCATTTTTGTTGCAGAATTAGTTTCTCACATTTATATTCTGAGTGTCCAAACAAGTATAGCAGGCTGAAAAATAGCATTGTTTGAATAGTTTACAGTGGAGTTTCTCTTAGGGAATAAATACAAATTTAGACAAGTGCCTTGCTAAAACACTTAGGCGGTAGAAGATGAAGCCTGGGGGAAATGACTAAGAGGCAAGGGTGTTATTAAAGGCAAAAGCTGTTATGCAAATATTTTGCATAAGAAATAAACAGGAATTTGGAAAAGATCAGAAATAAGGAAAAAAAAATCTTCAGGCAAGATAGCAGTATGTTAGGAGGACCATCTGGGAGGAGGGTTGAAGCCAGTGGAGCACAGATCTGGGAGGAGGTTTGAAGCCAATGGAACACAGGTCTGAGAGGCCAATTTAGTTTTTTCTTCCCTATCTCCCCCACTTCTTTCTCCCTAACTTCCTGCTATCCTTCATTCCTGTGTCCATCTCTTCTACCATCCCCTCTGCACTTTGAACACCTGGCATTGCCCTTTGAGTTGTATGAAACACACAAACTACCATATGGCAGATTTTTAAAAAAACAGTTAAAGAAAGGGAAAGGCACACTTTTTAAAATTCTGAATAAATGGAGCAAAATGTGAGTAGGTCAAATGCAGGAGGAGAAGGGAAAGCAAGACCAGTGCAGAGCAAGGGCAAGGGACTCACCTTTCTGTGTGATTTCCAATATGAAGACAAAGGAGACTACACCCAAGCTAGCACTTCTCTGTGGACAGGAAAACAACCTGTCAGTAAAGGCAAACTAGACTGCAAGTCGCATCCCTCCTTATTTTCAAAGTATAGGTAGAAGTTGCTTAGTTTAGGTTCTTAAGAATTTGGTCTCTGGTCAGATACACAGGCTGGGAAACTGCCTTGCCTATTTTCAAACTGCACAGTTAGAATATTTTATCTCATGTCTTTGCTCTTCATAGAATTTATAGATTTATATTTTTGTTTAAAGATTTATATTTTGGTCTTGGCTTACCTGTTAATCTATTTCTCAGTAGGGTGCTGAGTTCAAGGTTCATGCAAGGTGACAGGGTCTGTTTACTCTTGCATTCATATGATCCAATGCCTCAGCACCTGTGTCTTGAGTAAATGCATAACCCTTTTATCTTCTGTTCTTAAACCTCTAAAATACCAGAGTGGGAACAGTATCCTTCAAGGCACTCTCTGTAAGAAAGAGACACAGCAGGCAATGAGACTAATGAAAACGCCACAGTAAGTGTCCACCTTTATTGCCTATTATCCTGTATCCTTATTCCTTCCATAACATTGTTGTGTTTTCTATGCCACCACAGTGTGCCTTTGGCTCTCTAAAGTTGACAGAAGAGAACAATGAATATGCTATGCAGTTCTACCAGGGATTTTGAGAAGCATCCCAACATGCTTTTCCATTGGGAATGATCCACAACATGAGATCTTGCAGAGCCAGCCACCAGAGGAAGGGAAAGCATTTATTTGGCTCCTGATGCCACAAGACTCTTCTCTGCATGTTTTACATTAGAAGATCTTGAAGCAAATGCTAGGATTTTGTAAATTGGTAGTTACCAAAGGAAGAAACAGTTGGAATGCCTACAGGCAAAAGACAGGCAAAAGGTAAAAGAAAAGAGCATGGTGGTCTTGGAATGAGACTAGCTAGTGGATTCAAAGAAGACAACTCAACTCAGTGGAAGGTACAGCATACAGCCTAAAAAGGGAGTGCTGCCCAAGCCCAGAACCAGCCTTGAGATCATTCACAAACCAGTAGGCCTTCAAAGTTTATGGTCAGGAGGTAACTGCCAGGAGCAGCAGCCCCCATCTGTTTGAATAATCTGAGATTTAAGACCTGAGTACATGTGGCACTTGGGTCCTGGGTGAAAGGTGGAGGTTTTTTTTTTTTTTTTTTTTTTTTTTTTTTTTAAGAGTCCTGGGAAATAGATGTTTCTAGAGTGTGTCTACCAATGAGAGATTATAGGACTGCTTGTTTAGGTTATTCAACATAATGTTTGTTATAAATATTTTAGGTTGAGCACTATAAAAAGCATCATTTTATGTGAACATTATTATGTATATTATTTGTTTGAAGAATGAAATGTTCTGACTATGGATATAGGCAACTTACACTCCATGTTGGCACTCTTCTGAACCTATGAAAACCTATGAAACCTAACCTATGAAAACCCTCAAGCGCTCTTTGAATTCATAGGATATTTTATATATAAAATTAAATATCACTGTGGAAACTTTCCCCATATAACTTGTAAGGCCTTGAGGTTCAGCCTTTTCAAATAATGCCCTTTGGGGTGGGTTTCTACTGTGTTTCAAGAGTGTGTACAGTGATGCATACTTTCAACTTGATGGTCAAAATAGCAGAATGAAACAACATCAGTTATACTTGTGATATCTCCTCCATTTTAGACCTGGGTCTATTAAAATTTTTCAAATATCAAGACAGAGAAGAGGATGGGTGGTAATCCATGACCTTCATTTTCATGGTCATTGCTATGTACTTTATAAAATCAAACTGTCAGGTTCAAAGGAAACTCCAGTTTCCCAAACTCCAAAAGGCAGTCCAAATATCCAGCAGTAAGCTCAATCTGGACGGTAGGAGGATTTCTGTTGGTTAGATAAAATCCAGCATTCCTCAGGAACTTCTGAATTGGTTCCCACCTGCCAAAATGCCAAAATGAGTCTGGCAAAAGGGACGCACTTAACATATACCTGTGGCATCTGTCAGCACAATCAAGTTCCATGCTAACTCCCAACCTCCTTCAGTCCCTACTGACAAATGCTTGTCATGGATTTCTAATTCTCCCACTCCAGTCTCCTGGCCTTTCCCTCACCCCAGCCACTCACCCATCTAATAACTAGCTATTTTTGCTATTCTCAGCTTCAGCTCCTCTGTTGGCAGTGTGCTTTTTATGTTCTTTATCCCTTTGTTACTCTCCCATCTCTCATGGGTAACCCTGACTATGTCCGTGGTTCTGTTTTTCTGCTTCTTCCTTGGTGGTGTCCAAGTGCTACTGTTGTAAACTGAATGGGAAGAAATGGAGTGGAGCCAAGCCCATAGACCCATGTCTTCCCATGGTGTGTTTGGACCCTGGTCTGGCAGTGGGTACAGTGTGGGTTGGGGGTGGTTCCTCCAGAGATCTCAGTGTTACAGTCCTTTAATGTTACAGCTCTTTAGACTGTCAATAAAGCAGCTCTTTCAGACAGTAGTCAACAAAACCACTTGTGCCCATATACTATATTTGGGGTGAACCCCAATATAGTTTTGGGGAAGTGGGTAGGAATATCCAGGGTGGAAAAAGGTCAGAGGCTGAAGGCTAAGGCACTGAGCTGCCTCATTAGCATGGGGAGGCATTCCAGGAATGTCAGATGCTTGCTAACTGGATTTCTTATTTGGAGGGGTAGCTTGGACCTGTAGTTTCCTAAGGCCTGTGTGACATTCCTCAGGTAGGCAGTATGGGGTTCCTCAGGTAGAGAAGAACCCACTGACATTTGACAAAGGGAGTCACCATTTTGCACTGAACTCAGGGCTTTCTGGTAACATTAGCACCTGTCCAGTCTGCTGTTTGTGCCTACTTTTTTTCTCTCTACTCTGGGAGCTTACAGATACCTCTAGAAAATTTCTTTCTGGATGTTTCCTCTCATACTTACAGTTAAAGCCTTTCCCTTAATCATATCATGGAGCAGTCCCATCATCTGTTTATACACAAACCCCACAGATACCAACATTTAGAAAAATGAACACCATCCCAGAAAGTCAGATTACAAACATATTGCTTATGAATGTGACAGTTGTCTAAATTAATTAGCAAGCTGATTCTTTATCAGTGTTGTTCTCAGGAATTGTTGGGAGAAATTTTCACTTGAAAATGATGGAAGATAAATAGGATAGAGAAAGCGCAATCAATCATGTCACAATTTGAGAGTTAAGCAGAACACCAGAGATCTTTGCTCTATGAGACCGACATTTTCCTTCATATGGCTGTCTGTTTAGTTAGTTTTCTTGCTGTTACCTGGATTATGACAGGTGTTGCCACTCTGAGTTTGTTTAGTCAGCTGAAGTATTCTAAAACCATCTGTGAGCTGCTCCAATGTAAGTGAGACTCCAAAGCCTCGATGTAGGGCAAGCATTTGCCAAAATACTTTTGAGACAGGTTGACTCTATGGCAAGCTTTCGACTGGCAGTTTAGGCCTAAATCTCTGTTTTCAAGAGCTGGGCAAGTCCAGGCAAGTCCAGGACTCAGAAGCGTCCATGTCACCTGGCCTGAGGCAATGACAATGGGTCAGCAGCAGTTCCCAGACTTCCTCACCAATAATTCCAGCCTGCATGCCCTGGTAATGCAATGTCCCTAGAGACAGAGCAAGATAAAGGTCACCTACCCCAGAATCCCCTTAATGTGCTTTAAATCAAGCCTTTGAGCTCACTTGGGAGACCCCAGCATGCTGGATTTCTGCAGAATAAAACACTTTGCATTTACATACTATTTGAGTCTGGGGTATTATTTTTTGTTGAACTATGGACCTTAACACTTCCTGTAAGACTTTATGAAGAAGAGAGTTTTGTCATTCTTTCATTTATTCATTCACTAGTTAATTCATTCGTATTTTCATTAATTCTTAATCTACCCATCTGTGGAATCTTCCATTATTAATTTTAATTTTGCAGCAGAGGTGGTGATTGGCAACAAGTCATAGATTCTTTCATTTGGAAGGAAAGGTCATGAAGCAGAGAGGGGAGAGATTCTTATTTTCCTGTCTGAACCACCGTGGATGTGTGGATGTCACATGCTTCATTTTGAGGGGAAGAGGCTGCTGTGAGCCACAGTATGATAATATGCTCTTCCTACTATGGAGGACATGAAAGAGGTGGAAGGCTGCTCCTGGGAAGAACAGCAACCAGGGAAAATTTTCCCATATTCTAGGCTCTCAGGATGAAGGTTTGGGGGCTCTTCATTAGACAAAGCTCCCCAGAATTTCTTTATACTAGTGTCCTACTGAATATTCTTCTAGGATCAGATCATAGTGTAATGCAATGAATAGTAAACACACAATACGGGAAACTCTGAACGTGTCTGCTTAAAATCAAAGCAGTTTACCTACCTCAAACACCTGAGACTTTGATTTATTTCCTCCTCAAACATAAGGGATTTATGAAATTCATAATTTTACTCAGGGTATAATGGATTTATATTTAGCTTCCCCAAATGCCAGTTCTTTGCTGGCCCAGTACCAGTTGACTTGAGGTCCTTGTATGGTCTTCTTTCATGGATACATTGCAAATCACCTTGGAAACACTTCTGAAATAAAAAAATAAACTCAGAATTCATTGTCCAGTCAGCTCAAGCATTTGGGCCCTGGGAAAGTCAATAAAACTAGCCTGAACTCAGTGGGAGCCAGAAGTGATTCCATTCACCCGAAGAACAGGAAATTTGAAGGAGAGGAGGAGACTTGGATGATATTGGGCTTCCTAAAGTAGCTGGCCATGTGCATGTATGCCACTCCCTACTATGAAAGTAACACAGTTAGTGTATCTGCCATTTCTGTTGAGCAAAGAGCTGTCCAGGATTCTCAGGTTTCCGATATGTGGAAGCTATAGGTGCCATGACGTGGAGTTGGGTATCCAGGTAAGACAAGAAGCCTCAGTGTTCTGCAATGGATTCTTGCTCCAGGACAGCATAAAGCACAAGGTTTGGAGTCTCTGGCAACCCAAATTCATCAGCCTAAGAAGGCAGTGCCTAGTGTTTATCTAGGGCTGTGGAAGAGAGCATGGCCAATGAAGGTACCCAAGTTCACTCTCACTGACTTGTGGACCTCCATGGTGGTTAGGAATATTTTGTGTTTACTGATTCCTACATCTGTGCTTCAGCAAAAACATCCTCTTGTAAGACAGTTTCCAGAAAACATTACATGACACAACTGAGTCTCCAAAGAAACCAGAAATTTTCACTTAGGATAATTGCTTACATGAAGCAATCAACCCAGTGCTTGAGTCTCAGCAAGAGTTCAATACATGATAATTACTGTGTAGATTTTGGCTTTCCATGTCATGATCTTTCATTGTGCAAAACCTGGATTTAAAAACTCTATCGACTGCAAGAGGGGAAATATTTGCACAGCCATCCATAGAGGTGGCCACTTAGATGGAGTGTCTGGTTTCTCTTGACTTACCTGTCACAATGAGGTTACCTTCACAGTACTCAGAAACTTCAGACTCCAAGGAGCAATTCAGGCAATCCTTAAGGACTGGGGCAGATACACTTGATATCTTAGTGTACCTCATTACATCATCCTGCTGGGACAGGTTCTGTCACTATCAGAATATATCTCTCTACATCATCCTAGCTCTTCCTCTGGTTTTATCTCTGTCCTCTGTATCTTCTCTTTCAGGATTCTCTCAAGGCCAACTGTGTTTAACAGGGTCAGCCCTTGGGTTGCTTAGGGAGGACAGCTCTGAAAGGATTACCTCCTTTCCCAGAGAAGTCGCCTGGGTTGAGGATCTGTGCTCTGTGTTCTCTGGAATGATTCTGCATTTTCTCATCTGTAGCATACCTTACAATAAACTTCCCTCTGAAGCCCTGCACCATGAGGTAAAGCCCATGGAAGAACATTCATCAGCAGCCTGGCTCCTCTTGCTTTTGTCTCTTTAGGCAATCACTGAAGGAAGGAGAGACAGAAGCAGTGGGGTTTGCTTTGGTCTACTTTTATTTTATTTACTTTTTCTTACTCAAGGAAAGGTTTTTAATATGGATGTCAGCATGGGCACTGATAAAACAGGAGATGGAATCTAAGAAAAGGACAGTAACCTATTTCTAGTGTGGGTGTGTCTTCTGCAGAAAAAGTCATCCCTGTGTCTTAAAAATGGTTTTGCTGGTGAGAAAAGCTTTGAGTGACCAGGTGTAAGTTCAGTTATGGTTTCAGTAGAACCATGTTTTAGCATCCCTGGTGGGCACAGTGCTTCATGGGAAAGCAAGATTATGGAGCAGCAGAAAGTCAAATGCCATGGTTAGTCCATGAGGTCTCCAACATAACCTCTAAAAAATTTCCATTGCAATTCAAAAGCAACTATGGACATGGAAGGAGCATGATTGTCATCCCAGTAAAGGATTATCTAAAAATCAGTCTGGAGATAGCCTGGGGCTAGTGTTTTACTATATATATCTGAATATTCAGAGCTCTTTTTGCGTGCATAATGGCAGATAAAGGAATATTTATATAGAGAAGAATAAGTAGTAAAAATGGGTATTTATATAGTTCAGCTTCCCTGAATACTTTATTGAATTATGTATCTTTTTGTTTCTTCTATTACATATAAACTTGTGCAAAGTTCTTCAGTACAATGGTAAATTTGTACATTTCTCTTCGTATCGTTGGTAACATTTTTCTTGGAATTTTTGAAGAATACACCATTAAGTAAATGTTAAATTTATATAAAAGTAGTGGATCAAATCTTTTATTATATTAAAGTTCCCTACCTCATGAGATAATGCTTGTATTGAGATTTTTATTTATAGATATTAAATAAGTTACATCAAGTTATGTGAGTGCATTTGATTAGTTTACAGTTCCATATATTGACTTTCCTTTTCTGATACCTGCAGCACCTCATTATACCTGAAGCATCCCATTATACCTGAAGCACCCCATTATTCCATTTCCTGTCTCACATACAAGTAACATAAATGGAAGCTTGAAAATTCACTACAAAACTGTAAAACTCACTAGCATGTGTATGTTTCATGTTACTATTGATGTACCTGTGGGTAAATATATCATTTTATTTAAAAATGTTTTAAAAATAGCTTTATGTATGTATATTATACATAAATTTGTACCATACATCCCTGACAGGTATATGTTGTCTGATGGGTGTATGTTTTTCTCCTCACATATATGCCTGGGTGCATTGTGCAAACGTGCATGTGCATGTAGTGCAGAAGACAACCTTGGATGTTAGTCTTCAGAAACCATCTACTTTGGATTTTTTCTTTTAAATTATACAGTATCTTCCACTGTCTTAGAGCTTCCAAAGCTGGCCAGGCTGGCTGGCCAGCATTCCACAGGGATCTGCTTGCTTCACCAGATTGCAAGTGTGTACCGCCATGTTCAAGTTCTCTTATGTTGAGTCCAGTTCAGAACATCAGGTTGATGATAGCAAACTTTCATTTATACAGATGCCTTCATTCCAGACAGAGTCAGCTTGTTTGGAAATCAGAAGTTTCAACTTGTACAGGAGCACGGTTGCCTTCAGGGAAGCAAAAGGAGATTTGAATAGCTATTAACATTTAGAACTTTAGAAGGCAATATCATAATACCCACAACAGTTGTTGGCAACTCTATTTTTGCAGATGGAGAACCCCAGAGCTAACTTGCTTAGGCTACTGTGGATAGCCTGCGGAGCATCTTTATTTTATCTGATGTGGTGGAGTGTTTTTGCCTACATGCATGTATGTGTGCCATGTGTATGCCCAGTGCCTAGAGAAGTTAGAAGAGGACGTTAAATCTGGAATGAGAGCTAGAAATGGTTATAAGTCACAGTGTAGGTATGTTGAGGGGACCTATTCCAGGTCCTATACAACAGCAGCAAGTGCTTTTAAACACTAAGCAATCTCTCCAACTCTATACATATCCAAAGAATGAGCCAGCATCCAAGTTGCTCCTGCTGCAGACTAAGGACAACTCTACAACAGGTGCTTTGCCTATTTCTACTAATTTTACCTTTATCATTATTGTTTCTGGAGTTTGGAAAAATCTAAGATTTCTAGCTGAATATACCATTCCTCCTTTACTTCTCCCACCCATGCTTACATGTGAGGTACAAGAGGCCATGGCTTGTAAGGCTGAAAGCAGACACTTGGCAGGTAGTGGCCTTCACACAGGGAGAAGTAAGTCCCTTATTAAGAGGACACTAATCCACACCCATGTTATAACTGCCTGAAAGTAGTAAAACCTTAATTAAAAAGGAAGGTCAGTGCTGAGCTGTCCCTAAGCCCTGGCTTCTGAGCATAGCTTGAAGCCCTGTGATCTGTTGTGCTCTGAGGAAAGCTCACATGCTCAAGCTTTGCAGACTTTGGCTGGCTCTTGGGCTCAGTGGCTCCCCCCTAGTGTCTCTCCTGAGAAAAGGCTGGCCTCAGAGCAGATGGGTACACTGTCCACGGTGAGCACACAGGCCCTCTGCACCTGCTTTATTCATTCAACTCCTGAGGTTCTTCTGATCCTGCTTACTTTTGAGACATTGCAGTTCTGAGGACATCTTCTTCCCATGACCATAGTCTGTCCTTCCCTCTGCAGGGACATTTTACAATAAAGTCACTTCCTATGGATATCTGCACTTGCTTCTTATTTGATTACAGAGCTGGGAATCCAGTTTGAAGGTAAACTCACCTTCATATTGCCTGTATATGGCTCTTAGGCCTTTCCGGTGGAGCAGCTGTGCCGAGACCCAGGTACCTCATCAGACACTGAGCTTTCAGCTCCTTGACTTTAAAATGTGCCTGTGTATGCAGGATGTCATTCCAGGAAAAACTCTACAAGTGCCTAGTGTGCCTTTTCCCTGTGGTTTTCTGAAGGGAACTTGGAAGATGCCAGCATAATAAATGGATAGCACTTGATGTCATTGCTTCAAGAGGAAGCATCCTAAATAGCCACTTGAGCAGACAAACGAATACACCTAGCAACAAGAACACATTAATAGCATCCAAGTATGCTGTAGTGGGGCCTGGGAAGTGTGCATTACCTACACAGGTGACTTTGTGCTGTAAGCCTCCTTCTCAGCACCTGATGAGTTCTGAACTGTATTGCAACTAGCTTTATTGCCATTTGCTCACAACATGTACATCTCCAAGATAAATTCAAGCTATCAGTGTTCAAGATTGACCAATTTCTACCATGTGAGATGGACTTATGGTTCAGACTGAATGAAAGATCAGTCTTATTTCCAAAAATTTTTTTTCACATAGGGAGGACAGATTTATTTTATTACCCATGGTCACAAGTATAAAGCATTTTGGAAAATTAGGTTTACCATTACTTTTAATCTCATCACTTTTCTTGTCACATTCATATATTTTATATTAAATTTTCTATCCATATTTACAGCCTAAGTATAGATGCATTTTGCTAGTTTGCAATTTAATTTTATACGATTGTAATTTTTGCTTGCTGTTATTTTGTCTCTAAAACCATTGTTTTCAATCCTCTTTAAGTAGAAATGACTGAACGGTTTGTTTTGATGTGCACTATTAGATACAGCATCAGTATAAACCCCAATGCATGCAGTATTTCCATGCGCTTCTTCATATCATTTCCTTGTAATAAATTTTCAAGTATAATATGACTACACCAATGAGTGTGAGGAGTTTCATTGTTGCTGATAGATGTTACCAAATTCTTTCTAGAAGATTTGTACCCATTGACAAAGAGTTATTGCATTCTTGCTAACATGATTAAGAATGGAACATCTTTACTTTGACTTACATAAAATACTGCCTTATTTTCCATCACATTTTCGATTGCTCAGAAGAGAGATGTCTTTATATTCCTTAGTTATGCCTTCCCTTGTGGATGTTCTATTTCTATTCATTTTAATCATTGCCTTACTCAGGAAGATTTACTGTGCAAAGTAATGTGGTGGAAGATCCAGCAGAAAACAAGAATAAGATGGCCCTGTTGTTGATAAATGTTCAGTGAGTAGAGAGGAAGAAAGCCACTGAGCAAACAGGCAAAGAACAGTGAGACTTGCCCCAGTCCCAGGCTTTGTTTTAGGTGGCCAACAAATACCCTAAGTAGATTTAGCCGTGACCTGAACACAGTCATTGCTACAGAATCCCTGCAGTGTATGGGATGAAGATTATGAGTAAAGATACAAGAAAGTGTAAGGCTGCTAGAATGCAGCCAGTCCTGGCGTCTTTTGGAGGAAGGGTGCAGTAGCTGGAATATTGTTTGAGAGAGGAATCAACTGAGATGTGCAGGGATGCTGTAGTGCTGGGCTAAGGTGGGCCATCTTGGAGGTGTGCAGGAGAGGGTGTAGTACTGGGCTGAGATGGGCATCAAAGTTCCATGGGCCACGGTAAGAAATGTGGGTTTGCCTTAGTATAGAAGAAAACAACCGAAGACTTTTAAATTCAGTGGTAAAGTCACACTGAATTCTGGGGGGAGAATAAAATGTGAGGGGAAACGTATTAGCAGGCCATTGCAGCATCCTTACCAAGAGATGATCTCTTGTGGATTAGGATAATGAGGAGGAGGAAGAAGAGAGAGAGAGAAAAAGGATCTGTTTTCTTTTGGGTAATACATGAACCAGAGGCAGAGATAAGAGACAAGATTCAGGGGTAAATAACTCCCAGAGAAGGTGGCCCTAGCAATGAAATGGGCAGCACAAGAGAGAATCTATAAGGATGCTTCGAATCACAGCTACAGGAAGCAGGTCTGGGCTGCTCTTAATGTCTTCTGGGTATAGGCTACCTTCCAGGGCTGTCTATCCAAACACCGCAGCTGGAAACCTTTGATCACGTCTTCAGAGCTCAGATGGTTCCTGCCAATGCCCATGTGCATGTCACAAACCACACTGAGAAGAGTTTTAAAGCTTTGTAGAAAAAACCTGAGGTGAAAAAGTAGACAAAGGAGCTGGCCCTTGAAATGACATGCTGCTAAGAAGATGCAGATAGCTGCCCATGGACATGGCCTGAGTGCATCAACATGCAACACTGAAGAGATTGATACGTACATAGGATATGAAATTTTTTGACAGCAAAAAGTTTTGGGTGTTTTTTTTTATCATTAGGAGTAGAAACTGTTAAGAGGCTCACATTCAAAAAAGGCATCATACACTAATGCTGGCATCTATCTAGTTGGTGTCTAGATATTGAATTATTGTAAAATGTTGATAGAATATTTGTTTTGTACTAAAATATTTAGTATATAATTAAACTTTTCTCCATGTTTGAAAAATTTCATAAAGATTATATTAGAAAATAATTTCTCAAACATAGTTCCACTGAAGACACCTTGGAAAAGGAAAATTTATAATTTTTGTTATACTTTGATATTTGTATTCTAAATAGCTTTCTCTCTACAGACTTAGAACATTGATTATCCTTATGAAGGCACTTGAAAAAGCAAGCCATGAGGCAGGGACTTTGCTTGATGTATGTGGCATTGGGGCAATACTCTCTCAGTGATATCTGTGTCTTGAGCCCTGATGTTTGCAAGTGTGCTACCTTACATGGAAGAATATCAGTGTAGATGTCATTATATGATGTATTGTGGACTGGGAATCGTTCTACATCGGTGTGGAAGCATAGGGTCCTTGTAAGTGAACAGAGGTAAGAACATCCATCACTGAAGATGTGATGAGGGCTGACAATTGGAGATAGAGCAAGGGCCTCCTGTAAGAGAGTCAACTGGGGAAAGGAGTGGGTTTTCCTCTCAGGCCTCTGGGAGTAAAGCCCTGAGTTTTAGATTACTGAGACCTGTGTCAGATCATCAGATGTGTCATGGGGTAAATCTATGCCATTTGAAACCACTTAGCCTAGATAACCCACAAGAGGAAGTGGAACTGGTCCCATCATCAGGATTTCAAAGCATTATGGGGAAGAGTAAGACTGTGTGGTACATACATTGCTTGTTGGGGTCTGTTTTTAAAGAGGCTCTAGATTAAATCTGTGGGAAGCTTACAATATAAATTTGGATGATTTAATTTTAATGTGTAGGAAAAACGAAAAAAGTATGAGTCTTAGCTACACTTGATGGAAACACAGTAGCAACTTGATGCCCAGGCTTTGTGGGAGCACCTCTGTGCTGGATAGTTAAATGTCAACTTGATATATGAGAGGAGGGACCCTCAATTGAGAAAAATTGCTCTATAACATCTGCTTGTAAGCAAGCCTGTAGGACATTTTCTTATTTAGAGATTGAGGGAGGAGGGCCCAGCCCATTGTGGGTGGTGACCCCTCTGGCCTGGTGGCCCTGGGCTCTATTAGAAAGTAGATTCTCTGTAGTTACAGGGAGGAAGCCAGTAAGAGTATCCCTCCATGGCCTATGTGTCACTCTTGCTTCTGTGTTTCTGTCCTCTTTGAGTTCCTGTCCTTCCTTCAATGATGGACTGCAGTGTAGAAGTGTAAGCCAAATGAACCCTTTCTTCCACTTCTACTTGCTTTTTGGTCATGGTGTTTTACTGAAGCAACAAAATCCTAACACAGCCCCATTAAAGAAGAGCAAGATCTATGGAAGTATGGAGCTGCATGTCACTTAGAATTCAGGGAAGCATAAAGACCTCAGCTGACATCATTTACAAGACCTAATTTACTACACGTTTTCTATGCTCTAGTCTACATCTGCCATTCTCTGCCAGGCATAGCTCTTCCTGTCCACTGGACACACTGACTTTTCATTCAGTGACCTAGCCAGATGTTGTAGACACAGTGATTCAGCTTGCAAAGTTGCCCTGTCCATCAGTTCTTTAGTCTCTGTTGTCTGTCCCTGTAGTTCTTGTTTCTCAAGGCTTCTGACATCTTCCACTCTTGTTTCTTTATAATCTTAGCCCACATGCTTTTCCCTGAGATCGGGTTTTAAGAGTGATTTTTAAAATTTTTCTTTTACTGCTAACTTCTTGATTTCAAATTGCTCATTTGATTTCTAGGAACAAGATTCTGGTTGGATATGTTGATCTTTGTTTTAGAAGACACTTATGTTCCAAAAAATTATAATCCAAAATTATATAATCCAAAAATTATAATCAAAAGACTCAGAATATTTGGATCAGGATCTCCTCTCAGGTTTGATACAAATAATAAATAATTTGGAGATGAGAGAGGACCTGGGGAAGATGGGGCAACATCTGTCACACCTGGTTTAGACTTCAATGCTACTGGGTATTTTTCTATGCATATTTTGCTCCTGTTCAATGTATATTTGGGAAAGTAAAAGCAGAATTAGAGCTAGCATATGTGCTGATGAAATCACGCCAAAAATATGAATGGGGCAATTGAAGATGACCTCAAGGGACCAAACAGAAAGGAGCACACATGATTAGACTACTGTGTCAGTGTAGTTGCTTGATTACAAAGGGATGTGTTTGTATGCTTCCTGGTAACCAAAATAAATAAATAAGATTAAAATGTATGCTATATTATAGGAAAAGAAATGATGGCACTTCTCAGTTTGTTGGATAGTAATGACAGTAAAAAGCCTTTGCTTGAGTTCTGCCAGCAGATGGTAGAGCTCAGAGAAAGAATTATTGGAAAATATCTGAGGCACCCTAGCACACCCAAGATCTTGAGATCACTGGTGAGTGGAATGCAACATCTGTTCCAAAAAAAAAAAAAAAAAAAAAAAAACCTGGAGAGTCTTATGCCAGTAGGAACAGGGACAAAGGAAACCTGCCCAACCAGCGGCTGGGATTCCTTCTGGTGGCTCCAGCCACGCACCATCTTGGGCATGAACTTGGCAGATCCTAGCACACCAAGGATCTTGGGATCACTGAGACCAGTCTACGCAGGAGAGAACGTGGGTATCAGAAGCAACAGAGTTTTGTGGACAGGGTCCCTTTGGGCCTTTATCCTCTCAGCCAGGAGGCAGAGCTGAGACCCAGACCCCTGGGCAACTTCCTCACCAAAGGAGAATCTGCCTCCAGTGAGGACTCTGACCCCGGGACCCAGCAGGTGGATCTGAGCTCCAGATTTCTGTGCACCTTCCCTGCAAGAGGAGAGATTGCCTGCAGAGAGTACTCTGACCACTGGGACTCAGGAGGGAGTTGGACTCCTAGGAGTGGTGACAGGGGCTAACAGAATCACAGGAGGAATAAGCTCCAGCCAGAGACAGCTAGAACATCTAACACCAGAGATTACCAGATGATGAAAGGCAAATGTAAGAATCTTACTGACAGAAACCAAGACCACTCTGCATCATCAGAACCCAGTATGTCCACCACATCAAGTCCTGGATACACAAACACACCCGAAAAGCAAGACTCTGATTTAAATTCATATCTCATGATGCTGGTAGTGTATTTTAAAAAGGGCATTAATAACTAACTCACTTAAAGAAATAGAGGAGAACACTGCTAAACAGGTAGAAGTCCTTAAAGAATTACAGAAAAAGACTGTTAAATAGCTAGAAGTCCTTAAAGAGGAAACACAAAAATCCTTTAAAGAACTACAGGAAAACACAACCAAACAGGTGATAGAATTGAACAAAACCATCCAAGATCCAAAAATGGAAGTAGAAACAATAAAGTAAACCCAAAGGGAAACAACTTTGGAGATAGAAATCATAGTAAAGAAATCTGGAACCATAGATATGAGCATCAGCAACAGAATACAAGAGATGGAAGAGAGAATCTCAGGTGCAGAAGATTCCATTGAAAACATAGAAACAACAACCAAAGAAAATGCAAAATGCTAAAAGATCCTAACTCAAAACATCCAGGAAATCCAGGATACAATGAGAAGACCAAACTTAAGGATAATAGGTATAGATGAGAATGAAGAATTAGTAAATGTCCTCAACAAAATTATAGAAGAAAACTTCCCTAACCTAAAGAAAGAGATGCCTATGAACATACAAGAAGCCTACAGAACTCAAAATAGACTGGACCAGAAAAGGAATTCCTCCCAACACATAATAATCAGAACAACAAATGTACTGAATAAAGACAGAATATTAAAAGCAGTAAGGGAAAAAGGTCAAGTAACATATAAAGTCAGACCTATTAGAATTACACCAGATTTCTCACCAGAGACTATGAAAGCCAAAAGATCCAGGAGAAATGTTATACAGACCCTAAGAGAAAATAAATGCCAGTCCAGGCTACTTTACCAGGTAAAACTCTCAATTACCATAGATGGAGAAACCAAGGTATTCCATGACAAAACCAAATTCACCCAATATCTTTCCACGAATCCAGCCCTTCAAAGGATAATAAAAAGAAAACTTCAACAAAAGATGAAATTATGCCCTAGAAAAAGCAAGAAAGTAATCCTCCAACAAACCTAAAAGAAGACAGCCACAAGAACAGAATCCCAACTCAAACAACAAAAATAACAGGAAGCAACAATTACGTTTCCTTATTATTTCTTAATATCAATGGACTCAATTCCCCAATAAAAAGATATAGACTAACAGACTGGCTAGATAAACAGGAACCAACATTTTGCTGCATACAGGAAACCCACTTTGGTGAAAAACACAGACACTACCATAGAATAAAAGGCTGGAAAACAATTTTCCAAGGAAACTGTCCAAAGAAAGAAGCTGGAGTAGCCATTCTAATATCTAATAAAATTGACTTCCAACCCAAAGTTATCAAAAAAGACAATGAGGGGCACTTTAAACTCATCTAAGGTAAAAATCTTCCAAGATTAACTCTCAATTCTGAATATCTATGCTCCAAATACAAGGACATCCACATTCATTAAGGAAACTTTAGTAAAACACAAACCACATTGCATATCAGGCAATAGTGGGAGACTTAAACACCCCATTGTTGTCATTGGACAGATCCTGGAAACAGAAACTAAACAGAGACACATTGAAATTAACAGAGGTTATGAAACAAATGGATTTAACAAATATCTACAAAACATCGTATCCTAAAACAAAAGTATGTACCTTCTTCTCAACACCTCATGGTACCTTCTCCAAAACTGATGATATAATTGGTCATAAAACAGGCCTCAACAGATACAAAAATAATGAAATTATCCCATGCATCTTATCAGATCACCATGGACTAAGGCTGATCTTCAATAACAACATAAAGAATAGAAAGCCAACATTTATGTGGAAGTTCAACAACAGTCTACTCAATGACACCTTGGTCAAGGAAGAAATAAAGAAAGAAATTAAAGACTTTTTAGGGTTTAATGAAAATGAAGCCACAACATAGCCAAACTTATGGGACATAATGAAAGCATTCCAAAGAGGAAAATTCATAGTTCTGAGTACCTCCAAAAAGAAACTAGAGAGAGCATACACTAGCAGCCTGACAGCATACCTAAAAGCTCTAGAACAAAAGGAAGCAAATTCATCCAAGAGGAGTAGACGGCAGGAAATAAGCAAATTTAGGGCTGAAATCAACCAAGTGGAAACAAGAAGAACTATTCAAAGAATCAACCAAACCAGGAGCTGGTTCTTTGAGAAAATCAACAAGATAGATAAACCCTTAGCCAGACTCACTAGAAGGTACAGGGACAGTACTCTAATTAACAGAATCAGAAATGAAAAAGGAGACATAACAACAGAATCTGAGAAAATCTAAAACATTATCAGATCCTATTACAAAAGGCTATACTCAACAAAACTGGAAAACTTGGGTGAAATGGACAAATTTCTAGACAGATACCAGGTACCAAAGTTAAATCAGGATCAGATTAATGATCTAAACAGCCCTATATCCCCCAAAGAAATAGAAGCAGTCATTAATAGTCTCCCAACTAAAAAAAGTCCAGGACCAGATGGGTTTAGTGCAGAGTTCTATCAGACCTTCAAAGAAGACCTAATTTCAATTCTTCTCAAACTATTCCACAAAATAGAAACAGAAGGTACTTTACTCAATTCATTCTATGAAGTCACAATTACTCTGATACCTAAACCACATATAGACCCAACAAAGAAAGAGAACTTCAGACCAATTTCCCTTATGAATATCGATGCAAAAATACTCAATAAAATTCTTGCAAACTGAATCCAAGAACACATCTAAATGATCATTCATCATGATCAAGTAGGCATCATCCCAGGGATGCAAGGATGGTTTAATATACAGAAATCCATCAAAGTAATACACTATATAAACAAACTCAAAGGCAAAAACCACATAATCATCTCGATAGATGCTGAGAAAGCATTTGGCAAAATCCAACACCCATTCATGATAAAAGTGTTAGAAAGATCAGGAATTCAAGGCCCATACCTAAATATAATAAAAGCAATATAGAGCAAACCAGTAGCCAACACCAAACTAAATGGAGAGGAACTTGAAGGAAACCCACCAAAATCAGGGACTCCACAAGGCTGCCCACTTCCTCCCTGCCTATTCATTATAGTACTTGAAGTCCTAGCCAGAGGAATTCGACAACATAAGGAGATCAAGCGGATACAAATTGGAAAAGAGGAAGTCAAAATATCACTGTTTGCAGATGATATGATAGTATATATATATAAGTGACCATAAAAATTCCACCAGAGAACTCCTAACCCTGATAAACAGCTTCAGTGAAGTAGCTGGACATAAAATTAACCAAACAAAACAGTGGCCTTTCTCTACACAGAGGATAAACAAGCTGAGAAAGAAATTAGGGAAACAACACCCTTCACAATAGTTACAAACAATATAAAATACCTTGGTGTGACTCTAACTAAGGAAGTGAAAGATCTGTATGATAAGAACTTCAAGTCTCCAAAGAAAGAAATCGAAAATCATCTCAGAAGATGGAAATATTTCCCTTGCTCATGGATTAGCAGAATTAATATAGTAAAAATGGCTATCTTGCTGAAAGCAATCTACAGATTCAATGCAATCCCCATCAAATTTCCAACTCAAATCTTCACTGAGTTAGAAAGGGCACTTTCCAAATTGATCTGGAAAAATAAAAAACCTAGGATAGCAAAAACTATTCTGAACAATAAAGGAATCTCTGGTGGAATCACCATGCCTGACCTCAAGCTGTACTAAAGATCAATTGTGGTAAAAACTTCATGGTAGTGGTACAGCGACAGACAGGTAGATGAATGGAGTAGAATTGAAGACCCAGAAATGAACCCATACACCTACGGTCACTTGATCTTTGACAAAGGAGCTAAAACCATCCAGTTAAAAAAAGACAGCATTTTCAACAAATAGTGCTGGCTCAACTGGGGGTTATCATGTAGAAGAATGTGAATTGATCCATTCTTATCTCCTTGTACAAAGCTAAATTCTAAGTGGATCAAGGAACTCCACATAAAATCAGGGACACTAAAACTTATAGAGGAAAAAGTGGGGAAAAGCCTTGAATAAGCACAGGGGAAATATTCCTGAACTGAACAACAATGGCTTGTGTTATAGGATGGAGAATTTATAAATGGGACTTCATAAAATTGCAAAGCTTCTGTAAGGCAAAAGACACTGTCAATAAGACAAAAAGGCCACCAATAAATTGGTAAATGATATTTGCCAATCTTAAATCAGATAGGGGTCTATATCTAATATATACAAAAACTCAGGAAGCTGGACTCCAGAAAATCAAATAAGCCCATTAAAAAATTCAGCACAGAGCTAAACAAAGAATTCTCAACTTAGGAATATCAAATGGCTGAGAAGCACCAGAAAAACTGTTAAACATCCTTAATCATCAGGGAAATGAAAATCAAAACAGCCCTGAGATTCCACCTCACACCAGACAGAATGACTAAGATGAAAAATTCAGGTTACAGCAGATGCTGGAGAGGATGTGGAGAGATAGGAACACTCCTCCATTGCTGGTGGTTTTTCAATCTGGTACAACTACTCTGAAAATCAGTCTGGTGTTTTTTCAGAAAATTGGACATAGTACTACCAGAGTATCCAGAAATAACTCTCCTGGTCATATACCCGATGATATTCCAACTGGTAATAAGGACACATGCTCCACTATGTTCTTAGCAGCTTTATTTATAATAGTCAGAAGTTGTAAAGAACCCAGATGTCGCTCAACAGAGGAATGGATACAGAAAATGTGGTACATTTACACAATGGAGTACTACTCAGCTATTAAAAACAATGAATTTATGAAATTCTTAGGCAAATGGATGGATCTGGAGGATATCATCCTTAGTGACTTAACTCAGTCACAAAAGAACTCACATGACATGCACTCACTGATAAGTGGATGTTAGCCTAGACACTTTGAATACCCAAGATACAATTTGCATTAACACTTGAAACTCAAGAAGAAGAAAGATCAAAGTCTGCATACTTAGTTCTTCCTTAGAATGGGGAACAAAATACCCATAGAGGGAGTTACCCATAGAGTCAAAGTTTGGAGCTGAGACTAAAGGTTGGACCATCCAGAGACTGCCCCACCCGGGGATCGATCCCATCATCAGCCACCAAATGCAGACACTATTGCATATGCCAGCAAGATTTTGCTGAAAGGACCCTGATATAGCTGTATCTTGTGCGGCTATGTCAGTGCCTGGCAAATATAGAAGTGGATGCAAACAGTCAGCTATTGGATGGAACACAAGGACCCCAATGGAGAAGCTAGAGAAATTACCCAAGGAGCTGAAGAGGTCTGTAACCCTATAGGAGGGACAATAATATTAACTAACCATTAATCCCAGAGCTTGTGTCTCTAGCTGCATATGTAGCAGAAGATGGCCTAGTTGGCCATCATTGGGAGGAGAGGTTCTTGGTCTTAAAGATTATATGCCCTAGTATAGGCGAATGCCAGGGCCAGGAAGTGGGAGTGGGTTGGTTGGGGAGCAGGGCTGGAGAAACATATAGGGGACTTTCAGGATAGCATTTGAAATGTAAATGAAGAAAATATCCAATAAAAATTTGTTTAAAATTAAAGAAAAAGAAAATATCTGTCAAGATCAGAAACTTGAAATGCTTATGGCTCAACCATTATATCAGTCAGGTGTCTCTAAAGAAGCACAACTGATACTGTGTGTGTGTGTGTTGTGTCTGTGTGTGTCTGTGGTTCTAGGACTCCACCACTGGGAAGGCCTAGAATCGTGTAGTTCAGTTATGAGGCTGGGTGTCTTAGTTGTCCTTAGTGTCCTTAGTTGTCTTAGTGTCCTAGTAGTCCTGGATGACTCCTAGAAAAATGATGGTCTTCAGTCTATACTGAAATTTCAAACTCATTGGTTCTAACACAGATGAAGGGATACCTCAGCAACAGGGTAGATGAGCTTTCCAGTGAGGGCGATGGCAAGCAGGCAAAATGCAAAGTTTCTTTCTACGTCCTTTTACATGAGCTGCTACTAGAAGGCATGACCAAGATTAAGGGGATACATGACTTCCTGCATCAAATAATCTGATTAAGAAAACCTCCTCAAAGTCGTGCCTAACAGCTCGAGCTTCAGTTGACTCCAGTAGCACATTTAGAATGAGCTAGACGTTTAATTCATTTTCTTATAACTTAAAACAAGAACACCAGGCAAACAAGTTCTTAATAATGTGATATTAAATGCCTTCTCTACTTGAATATACTAACAGCTAAGTACAAAACTGCTCCTATCAAGCTGACTAGACCATTGTCTAGTCATTGTACCTGGAGGGACAGGGCTGGACATTATGTCCTTCTCCACACAAACCCCACTTCAAGATCTTAGGCAGTTTCAGTCATTCTAACCTACAGGAGCACCCAGCTCTGATGTAAGGAAAGCTCAAAAGCCTCTTGTGTTTATTAACTCCTTATTAAGATTCTGATGTAATCTCATTAGGGTCTCTTTATTCATGTTCAAGCTTGGGCCACACCACCATCTCTGATGCTGGAGAACAGGGTGGAGAGCTGACCCCAGTTTTAGGCAAGCTTTTTATAGAGGCAAGAATGTGGTATCTACCTTCTTTTCAGTACCTCATGGTACCTTCTCCAAAATTGACCACATAATTGGTCACAAAACAGGCCTCAACAGATACAAAAATATTGAAATTGTCCCATGCATCCTATCAGATCACCATGGACTAAGGCTGATCTTCAATAACAAAATAAATAATAGAAAGCCAACCTTCACGTGGAAACTGAACAACACTCTTCTCAATGATACCTTGGTCAAGGAAGGAATAAAGAAAGAAATTAAGGACTTTTTAGAGTTCAATGAAAATGAAACCACAACATACCCAAACTTATGGGACGCAATGAAAGCATTTCTAAGAGGAAAACTCATAGCTCTGAGTGCCTCCAAAAGGAAACTAGAGAGAGCACACATTAGCAGCTTGACAACATACCTAAAAGCACTAGAACAAAAGGAAGCAAAATCACCCAAGAGGAGTAGACGGCAGGAAATAATCAAACTCAGGGGCGAAATCAACCAAGTGGAAACAAGAAGAACTATTCAAAGAATCAACCAATCAAGGAGCTGGTTCTTTGAGAAAATCAACAAGATAGATAAACCCTTAGCCAGACTCACTAGAGGGCACAGGGAAAGCATCCTAATTAACAAAATCAGAAATGAAAAAGGAGACATAACAACAGATCCTGAAGACATCCAAAACACCATCAGATCCTTCTACCAAAGGCTATACTCAACAAAACTGGAGAATCTGGATGAAATGGAGAAGTTCCTAGACAGATACCAGGTACCAAAGTTGAATCAAGATCAGGTTAATGATCTAAACAGCCCTATATCCCCCAAAGAAATAGAAGCAGTCATTAATAGTCTCCCAACTAAAAAAAGCCCAGGACCAGATGGGTTTAGTGCAGAGTTCTATCAGACCTTCAAAGAAGATCTAATCCCAGTTCTTCACAAACTATTCCACAAAATAGAAACAGAAGGTACTCTACCCAACTCATTCTATGAAGCCACAATTACTCTGATACCTAAACCACAAAAAGACCCAACAAAGATAGAAAACTTCAGACCAATATCCCTTATGAATATTGATGCAAAAATCCTCAATAAAGTTCTTGCTAACCGAATCCAAGAACACATCAAAACAATCATCCATCCTGACCAAGTAGGTTTCATCCCAGGGATGCAGGGATGGTTCAATATACGGAAATCCATCAACGTAATCCAGTATATAAACAAACTCAAAGACAAAAACCACATGGTCATCTCGTTAGATGCGGAAAAAGCATTTGACAAGATCCAACACCCATTCATGATAAAAGTCTTGGAAAGATCAGGAATTCAAGGCCCATACCTAAACATGATAAAAGCAATCTACAGCAAACCAGTAGCCAACATCAAAGTAAATGGTCAGAAGCTTGAAGCAATCCCTCTAAAATCAGGGACTAGACAAGGCTGTCCACTTTCTCCATACCTATTCAACATTGTACTTGAAGTCCTAGCCAGAGCAATTCGACAACAAAAGGAGATCAAAGGGATACAAATTGGAAAAGATGAAGTCAAAATATCACTCTTTGCAGATGATATGATAGTATATATAAGTGACCCTAAAAATTCCACCAGAGAACTCCTAAGCCTGATAAACAGCTTCGGTGAAGTAGCTGGATATAAAATTAACTCAAACAAATCAATGGCCTTTCTCTACACAAAGAATAAACAGGCTGAGAAAGAAATTAGGGAAACAACACCCTTCTCAATAGTCACAAATAATATAAAATATCTTGGCGTGACTCTAACTAAGGAAGTGAAAGATCTGTATGATAAAAACTTCAAGTCTCTGAAGAAAGAAATTATAGAAGATCTCAGAAGATGGAAAGATCTCCCATGCTCATGGATTGGCAGGATCAACATTGTAAAAATGGCTATCTTGCCAAAAGCAATCTACAGATTCAATGCAATCCCCATCAAAATTCCAAATCAATTCTTCAACGAATTAGAAAGTGCAATCTCCAAATTCATCTGGAATAACAAAAAACCTAGGATAGCAAAAACTCTTCTCAAGGATAAAAGAACCTCTGGTGGAATCACCATGCCGGACCTAAAGCTCTACTACAGAGCAATTGTGATAAAAACTGCATGGTACTGGTATAGTGACAGACATATAGACCAATGGAATAGAATTGAAGACCCAGAAATGAACCCACACACCTACGGTCACTTGATCTTCGACAAAGGAGCTAAAAACATCCAGTGGAAGAAAGACAGCAGTTTCAACAAATGGTGCTGGCACAACTGGTTGTTAACATGTAGAAGAATGCGAATCGATCCATTCCTATCTCCTTGTACTAAGGTCAAGTCTAAGTGGATCAAGGAACTTCACATAAAACCAGAGACACTGAAACTTATAGAGGAGAAAGTGGGGAAAAGCCTTGAAGATATGGGCACAGGGGAAAAATTCCTGAATAGAACAGTAATGGCTTGTGCTGTAAGATCGAGAATTGACAAGTGGGACCTCATGAAACTACAAAGCTTCTGCAAGGCTAAAGACACCATCAATAAGACAAAAAAACCACCAACAGATTGGGAAAGGATCTTCACCTATCCTAAATCAGATAAGGGACTAATATCCAATATATATAAAGAACTCAAGAAGGTGGACTCCAGAAAGTCAAATAACCCCATTAAAAAATGGGGCTCAGAACTGAACAAAGAATTCTCACCTGAGGAATACCGAATGGCAGAGAAACACCTGAAAAAATGTTCAACATCCTTAATCATCAGGGAAATGCATATCAAAACAACCCTGAGATTCCACCTCACACCAGTCAGAATGGCTAAGATAAAAAATTCAGGTGACAGCAGATGCTGGCGAGGATGTGGAGAAAGAGGAACACTTCTCCATTGTTGGTGGGATTGCAAGCTTGTACAACCACTCTGGAAATCAGTCTGGCGGTTCCTCAGAAAATTGGACATAGTACTACCGGAGGATCCAGCAATACCTCTCCTGGGCATATATCCAGAAGATGTCCCAACCGGTAAAAAGGACACATGCTCCACTATGTTCATAGCAGCCCTATTTATAATAGCCAGAAGCTGGAAAGAACCCAGATGTCCCTCAACAGAGGAATGGATACAGAAATTATGGTACATTTACACAATGGAGTACTACTCAGCTATTAAAAAGAATGAATTTATGAAATTTCTAGCCAAATGGATGGACCTGGAGGGCATCATCTTGAGTGAAGTAACACAATCACAAAAGAACTCACACAATATGTATTCACTGATAAGTGGATATTAGCCCAAAACTTAGGATACCCAAGATATAAGATACAATTTGATAAACGCATGAAACTCAAGAAGAATGAAGACCAAAGTGTGGACACTGTGCACCTTCTTAGAATTGGGAACAAAACACCCAGGGAAGGAGTTACAGAGACAAAGTTCGTAGCTGTGATGAAAGGATGGACCATTTAGAGACTGCCGTATCCAGGGATTCATCCCATAAGCAGCTTCTAAACGCTGACACCATTGCATACACTAGCAAGATTTTGCTGAAAGGACCGAAATATAGCTGTCTCTTGTGAGATGATGCCGGGGCCTAGCAAACACAGGAGTGGATGTTCACAGTCATCTATTGGATGTATCACAGGGCTCCCAATGGAGAAGCTAGAGAAAGTACCCAAGGAGCTAAAGGGATCTGCAACCCTATTGTTGGAACAACATGATGTACTAACCAGAACCCCGGAGCTCTTGTCTCTAGCTGCATATGTATCGAAAGATGGCCTAGTCGGCCATCACTGGAAAGAGAGGCCCATTGGACTTGCAAACTTTATATGCCCCAATATAGGGGAATGCCAGGGCCAAAAGAATGGGAATGGGTGGGTAGGGAAGTGGGGGGTGCTATGGGGGACTTTTGGGATAGCGTTGGAAATGTAACTGAGGAAAACATGTAATAAAAATATTAAAAATAAAAAAAAAAGAATGTGGTATCTAGCCTGGTACACATCCAATTATGGTACCATTAAGGCCTTTAACATAATTGGCTGTGGCTGGAGCCAAACCATAAACTTAGCATCTGCTTTCCTCCTGATTGGTTGTTAGGAAATGAAGTGTTAGGGACAGGTTTGTAACTTGGAAATGTAGATTTCTTGAGGAATAACCTGGAAACTGGTGTTAGACATAGGTCTTGTTGGGGGTAACCTGGAAACAAGTGCTAGGTACTGGCCTGTTAATTAACTCGAGTTCAACCTTAGGTCAGGTTCTCTAGGATGATGTCTTAACCCAAAAGATTTCGTGTCTCATGCTGACCTGAGAATCAAGGGTAGGTACAGGACTTAGCTCCTGAGTGGGCCTTGGTGGTTCCAGTTTCTTTTGTTATGATTTTGAAGAACATGAAGACTGTACCCCTATTTCATGAGGCTTAGCCCAAAGCATCACATATAAAGACACAGATTCAAAGCCTGAATTCCAGATCTAAATCAAGTTCACTGGGAGTGAGTCCTGGATCTGCATTTTTAACAGGTCCTTGGGTAGTTATAATCATTATTCAATATTTAAGCCATAATCTCAACTGTCTATATTTACAGGGTACATTGTAATCGTTACCTACTGCACTTTGACTCATATTCAAGTCTGAAGATCTTTCTGTTTCGTGATTCCTTCCAGCTCAATATTCTTTGATCCACATTTCTGATTGTATCTTTCTTCCTGGTAGAATTTTCCAAGTACACAATACCAGAAAAGGTTACAGGGTTAAACAAATAAAATGAATTTTCCTATTTATTTGGATGTATAGCCAATTCATTTTGTACATTACTACCTCTCAAATCTCCAGTTAGTTTTTACATTGTTCTGTTGGATAGCTACCATAATGGAATATCTCCTATTTGGAATATTGACCCAATGAGTAGCTAGAGGTTTGTCACAGGGAGCTCTGAGGTGATAAAAAGGGAGTTGTTACCAAAAACATATCAAAATGAGATTCTGATATCAGCCTAAAGATTCACAAGAGCCATTTTGATTACATTTTGACACACATGGGCCACCATAGCACAGTGCTGCTGAGATCTTGATCCCTTCTGCAAGCTGAAACTCACTTCCTAAAGCAATGATGACCAATGTTTTCACAAACATTTTGTTTTCAAAATAAAATATACACATGATAAAATACATCAAATACATGATAAAACTAAGAAAATGCATGGTCTGTATCTCTTTGTCCAGATTATTGGGCATACTGTAATAAATAAGACTTGCTTTTCTAATTTACTTAATATTCTTATATTTGTGTGAGTATTTAGTTTTCCTTTTATTTTTCCTTCAAAGACACAAACTTCTATGGAAAACACTCTGAAGAACACAGTATTATGTAATCTTAATTTTTAAACGCTGTAATGTTTCTCAGCACCTACTGATGCCTGTAGTGCAGAGTGTACAATAGTCAGAGGCAACAATTACAGGAGGCCAAGTAAGATAAAAAGAACACAGTGGGGTGCTGACCAAGGACAGCCTTTCTGAAATTCGTCCAACAGAAAGTCAGTTTGTGTTAGAACTGAATACCTGCAAAGAATTTTCTCTTCTTTAATTGCCAGAAGATAGTTACTAGCCCAGCTCAGCATAGAAAAACGAGCCTGACTTCCAAGTGTGGACCTAACCTCTGAAGACATCTGTTGTCACCACTAGCCCTGGGTCAGGCCCTGCATCATTTGTCCTTCCTCAAGGGAACTAGAAGTATACCTGTAGGATTTTATCTCTTTTTAGTAACAAGCAGGCTTATTGCCTAAGCTTCAGAAAGCTAATCCCATCTCTCATAAAAAGGATAGGGAATGAATCACGATTTGTTTGCATAACAGGTAGATTCCAGGCACTAAAATGTGATGTGGAGGACTGTTCAGGATGGAATGTGTTTCTGGTTATCCTCAGCAAGGGTTCCTCAGGTTCAAGTATAATTTGTGTAGAACTCTTGCAGACACACCATGTGCAACCCCAGGGATGTGACTGAATGGATGCAGACACAACATATCCTACCCCATAGGTGTGATTTTGTTTCTTTGCTGAGTTTTTAACCCTAGCTGCAGCAGCTAGGATATGGCCACTGCTGTGTGGGTCAAGCCAAAGGAAGGCACTCTGCCTTTGAAAGATGAACATTGCTCACACTAAGTAGAGTAAATTAGAAGTAGGCACACATCCACCATTAACATCCCACAAAGCTCTTCAGTAGAAAGCACTAGGCCATCTTCATGGTTTCTCTATAGAGAACGAGATAATCATAAAGTGAGAAATGGTAAATTAAAATTTCTGATGTCTGATTGTCCCCATAAAGGAAATGAAAAAGTGAGGAGATAAAGTATTACTTGAGAGAAAATACTTTCAAAATATATATCTGATAAAGTGGTCACATTCTTTATATAAAGTGAATTGCTACAAGTTAATACCAAAATAGTTAACCCCCAATTTAGAAAAAGGGGCCAACTATTGGAACAGCAGCAAGTTTGTCAAAGGGAAACAGTATTTTTAGCTACAAAAAGCAAAGCAAAGCAAAGCAAAGCAAAGCAAAGCAAAGCAAAGCAAAGCAAAGCAAAGCAAAGCAAAGCAAAGCAAAGGAAAGCAAAGCAGAGTAATGAGATTCTACTGCACTTCTCAGGCTAAAACGGAAAGGTTATAAAATTGGATGATTTTTCACTTGTTAGACTATAAAATGGTACAACTGTTGTTAGAAAATGTCTAGACATTTATTATAGAAATAAGCATGTGCCCCTGAACCAGCAAGTATAATACACAGAATACTTCCACAACAATAGTCATACTAAGTTCAGGGTGGGCAGGCACCACCCCACTTCACGTGGAGCATGAACTTCATTTCTTTGACAATCCTAGGCAATAGCCCTGTTTCTGTTGAAACAAGGCCCAGGAACAAACCATAAATACATGTGACAATATTGATGAATTCCCAAAATATTTTGCTGAATGAAAGAAATCTTGCACAAATGAATAAGTGGCATAAAATCTCATTTCTGTAAAACTCTAAAAAGGCAAATGAAAATCATGCTGGGAAGGTTCAGAACAATGGCTGCTGCCAGTGTGTGTGTGTGTAAGGAACTGTGTGTATGAGAGTGCTTTTGTGTGTGTAGGTGCCTGTATGTAGGAGAGTAGTGGTTTTACGTGTATATGGGGGGGGTGTTTGTGTGCCTTTGTGTGTATAGATGCCTGAGGGGAATAAGGTTCCTGTGTGTAGGAGGGTGGTACCTCTATGTGTATGTTTTTAGGGTGCTTGTGTGTGTGTGTGTGTTACCTGTGTGTTTTGCTTAGTTATGTAGCAATTATCTGTGTCTCTGTGTGTAAGTATGTGTCTGGGTGTGTAATGTGCCTGTGTGTTTAGGGGGCTGTCTGAGTGGAGAAAGGTGATACATGTATATGTATGTCAGGCACCTCTGTGTGTGTGATCTCTTGGGTTAGGAGTTGTATGTGTGTGTATGCATGTGTAAGAGACTGTGTATGTGTGGGAGTACCTTTGTGTGTAGGTGACCATCAGACAGTGGGATTCCTGTGTGTAGGAAGGTGGTGCCTATATGTATGTGTGTGTGGGTGGGGAGGGGATGCCTGTTTGCTCATATGTGCCTATTTGTGTATGTGCTGTGTGTGTGTCAGTGACTGTGTGTGTAGGGGTGTGTGTAGGGTGTTTATGTGTTGGTTGGGTGCCTGTTTGTTGAGAGATGCCTGGGAAGAGGCTTCAGGGACTTTTTGTGATGACGGAAACATTCTAAATCAGTAGGATTTGGGTTTACACAGTGTGCATGTGTTGGTACAAAGCAGGCGTTTTTATATCTCACACTAAAATTCTTACCTATGAATTTTATCTAAAATATGTTAAGTACTTTAATCATATACACTTTAAGCAATTATGATGAAACACACTGATATTATACTTTACACTGAATTTATAAGAGACAAGATATACTGTATATAGTGAGCTGGGGATAAAAGTTGACATTTGATAATGCAAACATGGTTAATTTTTTATTTTTATGTTTTGTTGTTCTCATACATGTATATAGTGAATTTCAGTGATTTTTAGCCTTTTTACAATCTCTCTGTGTGTGTTTCTGCGTGTCTGCGTGTGTCTGGTTTTAATTGGTGTTACCCACATGAGCATGGGTGCGATATTATTTGCTGGAACATGGGCAATTTATTAGTAGCTGCAACACTGAAGAAACTGATACCCCTCCCTGGAGTAAACATTAACAATCTGCAGCCCCTCAAGAAGGGGTGGAGCTTCATGAGTCTTCTTCCAAGATGAAAGGCTGACAGATCCAAATGTGTGCAGGCCTTGTGTAACCACAGCTACAATGAGTTCATGAGGGCCTCAACCATTACAAGTCTGAAAGTCCCATCTTTCGGCTCATTCTTTTTCTTTCCCTTCTCTCTCAATCTCTCTCTGCTTCTTCTTACTCGATGTTCCCCAACCTTACAGGAATGGTATGGATGACTCAATAGAAACTGAGAATCCACCTTATTCTTAGCTTTTCAACAACTCGAGTCTTTTCCATAACTGCTACCACCCACAGCAAGATGAAGCTTTTCCAACAAGGTTTCGAGCAGGTTATTTGGGTTACAAACCCAAGTGTTTAAAAGTGGTTCTGTGGGACCACCAGAGGCAGCCTGTTTTGGTTGAATGAGGCTTGCTCTGGTGACCCAGTAAAGATCCAGTTGGAAACTCTACAAGGGATGGAACAGTGAGCCACATTCCCAGAGACAGGTGCCTGACACCACAGAGCCCCCAACTCCATAATTCTGTTGCTATAAGTCATGCAGACAATGTCCCAAGCGTCTGGCATTCTGGCTAGACTCCACCCTCACAGTGTTACTATAGCCAGGTAAGCTCCTCTCCACAGTTACGTGGGAACAGCAAGGTAGCCCAGCCCACCATAAAAGGGGCTGCTTGGCCCCTCCCCTCTCTCTTTAAGCTCTCACCATTCTTACTCTCATCTCTAGCCTTCCTTCTCTCTCGCTCCCTTACCCCCTCTCTTCACATAACCAGCGCTGGCCTCTCTCCCACTTTCTACCACTTCTCTTTCTCTCTCTGCCTTTCTACAATAAAGCTCTAAAACCATAGACTGTCTCTGCTCAAGGCCCACCAAGAGCCGCATCTAACCACCTGCCAGAAAGCCTTCCTGCACTCCAGCCACAGACCGGACCAAGAACTTTTACCCATTTGGGAACCACCCAGCACCCCTTTCTCTCCCTGCCCTCTCCTCCCTTTGGCCCTAGTGATATCCGCCCCCAGGGCCTCCATTTTGTTCTCAACTCTCCCTTGTTCTCAGCTCTTCCTCGGTGTCCAGTAGTGTCTGGGATGCCCGAGACTGAGAACCTGTTATCTCTGACCTCCGTGAGGTCCAAAGACTTGGACTGCCCTGTGTCCGACCTCCACAGGCTGGGTCCATAGCTTCCCACATCCAGACACCCACCCGGGCTGCATGGAAAGGGTGCGGCAGTCCTCCCACGTTTGCCTGCCCGCTCAGATCACTGGAACTCTGGAGGGATGCAGCGTTTTCTTCCACTCCCTTTACACATGCCCATGTATGTGTTTCCTATCTTGGGTCTATGAATCCAATCCGAAATCAACTGGTTGCCTACATAATATCCATTCTGCTGTTGCACCAGTGAGCACAGCTTGATATGTAAGTTATTATTGATGCTCACAGGATTCAGATCTGGGTAAGATGGTAGATAACTTTTTCTCTCCCAGCACCTTCGAATAGTATGAAACTTACCAGCAGGGAAAAACATGGTAAAGCTTAATAGTAGATTCAATGTACTATCTTTTTTTTTTTTTTCTGTAGGCTTGAAATTTTTCATAGAGAATGAGAGGTGATACATTAATGATAAGTTTATTATAGCTGTATATTTAAATACTTAGTTTTCATTAACACTTGTAGTTTGGTTTTTAAATATCTATTATTAAATGTTGTTGATTAAAAACCCCATTGAAAGGAGGCTTTGTATGCCTACTGTAGTCCTTACTACATATCACTACGCTCTATTATGTATGCTGCAGTAACAAGTAAGTCCCCAAAAGTCTAGTGCAGTGATTCTCCATTTTCCTAATACTGTGATGCTTTGATACAGTTTCTCATGTTGTGGTGACCCCCAGCAATAAAATTATTTTGTTGCTACTACATAAATGCAATTTTAACTGTTATGAATCATAATGTAGAAATCTGATATTCAGGATATGTGATATACAACTGCTGTGAAAGGGTTGTTCGATGAGACTCACAGGTTGAGAAATGCTGCTCTTGTTTGTCAATGGTAGCCACTGCATTTTTACAGCTGTTTTGGCCTGAGACCTGAGACAGGACAGGTGGCTTTCCTGGACATGCCTTGTCCCAGGTTGACTACCAAACCTCAGCTACTTTCTTCTGGCCGTTTCAGAGTACCTTGCGTCTAGTCTAAGTCTTAGACATCTTACAACAATTGAAACATTCCTGGAGGCAAAAATCAACAATGATATGCCTTCTCAACCTCATTGCTAGTACAGTTTGGAAATAAAAATTCCCTGAATGTGTATGAAGAATCAATATCATAATAAGCATATATTATTGCAAAAATTTTTAAATCTCTTAATTAAACTCATTTAAATATTTTAAAACTGAATCTATGAATTTAATATATACTATTTCTCTTAGGTACCTCAGTTAAGTATGTATGAATCTAATAACTTAAATTTTTATGTATTATGACTCTCAAATATTATTTAGTGACCTAATAGTTCAGAATAATTTAGTAAGATCTTAATTTAAAATTATTAGTTTATGAGTCTATTAATAAAATCTTAATATTTCTTCCAGGGATAGAAAACGAGGTTACAGTAAGGAATTAGAAGATTGGAAGAATATTATTTGTTAAAATATTTATTTAGTCATTTAAAAGCTATATATTTTTTATAAAAAATAAACTTTGCAAGCCAATAACTTAGTATACATTAATTTTTTAGTTGAAATGACAAGTCAAAGTTATTACTTTAATACACCAAATTTCATTCATTATAAATTCTCATATGTACCAAATATGTATAAGTTAAGGAATAACATTATGGTTTGAGTTTTTAAAATCTTTCTGCATTTCTTTCTGAATTTAATTCTTCTCTCTGTTGAAAGGTATGACCAGCTAATGACATAATTATGCTAGAAAAATATTTAGGATAATTCTTTCAAATAGTTCTTGAAGTTATACTCTGTCTGTCTGAGGTCTGTGATTAAAGTTTCTATCTGAGCAGTCAGGTGGGTGTGCTCCAGGGTTATGTGGCCTGCTAAGCTGGTTTGAATTGGTTCTCCTGCTTGGCTCTGCTCAGCATCTTTCCATATTCATTACCACTATGTCTGCTTCTGTTGTTCCTCAGGGATGCTGCCCAGCCACTTAGACTCAGCCAATCCACTGCTTATCCTCTACTCTTTCTTTGTGATAGTGACACAGCATCCTGGTGTTAAGACATTCTCATTCATCCAACTGTTTAAGTTGCTCCTGTGGCTTCTGTGTTGGACAGTATGATGAGGTATTTATTAGTGGAGATTTATATGTGATCTGATCCTTACAAAAAAACCTGACTTTGTTCAGTATCCTTATGCTCTTTGCAAGGTTGTTGAGATTGCTGAGTTAACAAATATGAATGATATTGTCATAGTCATTGCTATTAACATTACCATTTGTATGGTCTCATGTGAGTAGCACCCAGAGACTGGAGAGAAGAAACTCTCATCCACTTTTGTTTGTTTGTTTTAAGAACTTTCTGGCTTGGAATGTGGTATATAGACAAGGTTGACTCCAGACTCACAGAAATCTGCCTACCCCTGTTTCTGTCTCTCCAGTGCTAGGATTAAAGGCACATACCACCATGCCATGCTTGACTCATCAGTTTATATCATATTACAACCATCTCTCAGACTTTGTGGGAGATAAATCCAAAACTCCATGAATCTGCTTACACTTTAAGATAACATGGATTTTGAATGTAGCTAACATCCCTGGCTACACTCTTGCTCCTCTTTGAGTGTAACTTAACAATGGCCAGGACAATGTAAATGCTCAACAGATATTGTATTGTTAGACAATATTGGCAGGTAGGAAAGTCTATTGCTCATCTCTGTTACATTTTTTCTTCTATTTCTGATCAATGGTCTCATTGCATCTGTGGACATTGAGCACACAGATAAAGTGGTCTTCCTGTGTCATGTCCTCTTGGTTCTCAGTTTCTAAGCCAGGTCCATGTGTGCTCGGTTCTAGTGCTTATGCTCAATTTGTGAACATGTTTGTTGGGGAGGATAAACTCACAAAGTCTTCATCTCCTACCCAAAGCACCTGAAGTGCTGCCACCCAAAAGTCTACCTGGCTGCTTTCACTGGAGATGTTCTGGGAATTACCATTGAGTAATCCTGCAATCACTGCTCAGCTTGTGGAATGGACATTCACCTCAACACAGGCAGATACTTGGAAAATTCTCATGTTGGTGTGGAGACAGATGCACAGAGAGAGCAGCAAGGCTGGGGTGAACACGTCTCCCATTCCTAGCCAGGAGGAAATACTGAGATAGGCTGCTGTCTGTGGGAATCCAGCTCTCAGTCTTTGATTGGACATAAGACATTTCCAAGTTCACAGTGTTTTTCTTCCTGAAACAAAAATGCATACTTCTTTAACCCAGCCCTGAGGAAGTCTTACTCAGAAAATGAAGTCGGTAGTTTGAAAGTCTAGTAATTTATTTGCTTAAAAATATTATTTCATGGGGTGCTAACTCTGTAGCCTGTTCCACAGCACAGCACCCAGAGGAGGCTCTACTCCCAAGTGCTCAAGAACACCCAGGATCCCAGGATCCCAGGATCCCAGGATCCCAGGATTCCAGGATTCCAGGATCCCAGGAATTTGATCACACCAGGTTCTCAGGGACCCAGAGGCAGCTTGATACCTAGGAACTCTGACACACCCAAAATCTCAGGATCATAAGATTCTAGAATTACAGGATTATAGAGACAGCTGAACTCTGAGGATTTCTGACACAACCAACATTACAGGAACAACTGGCTCCAGTCAGATGTAGTGAGGGCAGGTAGCACTAGAGATAAACAGATGTCTGGGTGCAAGCTTAAGAATATAAGAAACAGCATGAGTCCCTTCCGGTCAGCAGCAGCACTGGGTCACCTTGGGCGCGGAGTCAGAGGACACCCCTATGGTTCACTAGAGGACTATCCACTCGAACTTAGGACCACTGGTGAGTGGAACACAACTTCTGTTCCAATCCAATCGCACGGGACCTGAGACAGCATTAGGAAAGCAGGAAACTCAGCCAGACTAGGGTCACAAGTGCCTTCTGGTCAGCGCCAGCACTGGGTCATCTGGGCGCAGAGTTGGCAGACACCCCAAGGTCCCTAGAGGACAGCTTTTGAGACAGACCACATTTTGGGCTCCAGACATCTGGGCACCTTCCCTGCCAGAGGAGAGGTGTCCACCCTGCCCAGGAGGGCTTTGCTGGAGAACCTGGGGGAGCCATCTTGGTTCCCGGATACCTCCGAGACTAGTCTATGCAGGTGAGAGTGTGGACTACAGAAGCTAACAGCTTCTGGGACAGGTCCTCTTTTGGACCTTCATCTTCTGCCAGGAGGGAGGTCCAAATGCCAGATATCTGTGCACCTTCCCTGTAAGAAGAGAAGAGAGCTAGTCTCCCATGTCTGCTGATAGAGGCTAACAGAATCACGAGAGGAACAATCTCTAATCAGAGACAGCTATAACAACTATCTCCAGAGATTACCAGATGGCAAAAGGCAAATGTAAGAATCTTACTAACAGGAACCAAGACCACTCACCATCATCAGAAGGCATCATTCTCACTTCACCCAGTCCTGGGCACACCAACACACCCGAAAACTAGACCTGGATTAAAAGCAAATCTCATGATGATGGTAGAGGACATCAAGAAGGACTTTAATAACTCAATTAAAGAAATACAGGAGAACACTGCTAAAGAGTTACAAATCCTTAAAGAAAAACATGAAAACACAACCAAACAGGTAGAAGTCATTAAAGAAAAACAGGAAAACACATCCAAACAGGTGATGGAATTGAACAAAATGATACTAGACCTAAAAAGGGAAGTAGACACAATAAAGAAAACCCAAAGTGAGGCAACACTGGAGATAGAAACCCTAGGAAAGGAATCTGGAACCATAGATGTGAGCATCAGCAACAGAATACAAGAGATGGAAGAGAGAATCTCAGGTGCAGAAGATTCCATAGAGAACATCGGCATAACAATCAAAGAAAATGTAAAATGCAAAAATATCCTAACTCAAAACATCCAGGAAATCCAGGACACAATGAGAAGACCAAACCTATGGATAATAGGAGAAGATGAGAATGAAGATTTTCAACTCAAAGGACCAGCAAATATCTTCAACAAAATTATAGAAGAAAACTTCCCAAACCTAAAGAAAGAGATGCCCATGAACATTCAAGAAGCCTACAGAACTCCAAATAGACTGGATCAGAAAAGAAATTGCTCCCAACACATAATAATCAGAACAACAAATGCACTAAATAAAGATAGAATATTAAAAGCAGTAAGGGAAAAAGGTGAAGTAACATATAAAGGCAGGCCTATAAGAATTACACCAGACTTTTCACCAGAGACTATGAAAGCCAGAAGATCCTGGACAGATTTTATACAGACACTAAGAGTACATAAATGCCAGCTCCAGCTACTATACCCAGCCAAACTTTCAATTACCATAGATGGAGAAACCAAAGTATTTCACGACAAAACCAAATTCACACACTATCTTTCCATGAATTCTGCCCTTCAAAGGATAATAACAGAAAAAAAAAATCCAATAAGAGGACAGAAACAATGTTCTAGAAAAAGTAAGAAAGTAAACCTTCAACAAACCTAAAAGAAGACAGCTACAGAGGAGAATGCCAACTCTAACAACAAAAATAATAGGAAGCAGCAATTACTTTTCCTTTATATCTCTTAATATCAATGGACTCAATTCCCCAATAAAAAGACATAGACTAACAAACTGGTTACACAAACAGGACCCAACATTTTGCTGCTTACAGGAAACTCATCTCAGGGAAAAAGACAGACACTCCCTCAGAATGAAAGGCTAGAAAACAATTTTCCAAGCAAATGGTATGAAGAAACAAGCTGGAGTAGCCATTCTAATATCCAATAAAATCAACTTCCAACCCAAACTTATCAAAAATACAAGGAGGGACACTTTATACTCATCAAAAGTAAAATCTTTCAGGAGGAACTCTCAATTCTGAATATCTATGCTCCAAATGCAAGGGTAGTCACATTCATTAAAAAAACTTTAGTAAAGCTCAAAGCACACATTGCACCTCACACAATAATAGTGGGAGACTTCAACACCCCACTGTCATCAATGGACAAATCATGGAGACAGAAATTAATCAGGAACACAGTGAAACTAACAGAAGTTATGAAACAAATGGATTTAACAGATATCTACAGAACATATTATCCTAAAACAAATGGATATATCTTCGTCTCAGCACTATATGCTACCTTCTCCAAATTGACCATATAATTGGTCACAAAACAGGCCTCAACAGATACAAAAATATTGAAATTGTCCCATGCATCCTAACAGATCACCACAGACTAAGGCAGATCTTCAATAAAAGCATAAATTATAGAAAGCCAACAGAACAACATTATTCTCAATAATACCTTGGTCAAGGAAGGAATAAAGAAAGAAATTAAGACTTTTTAGAGTTTAATGAAAATAAAGCCACAACATACCTAAATTTATGGGACTCAGTGAAAGCATTTCTAAGAGAAAAACTTATAGCTTTGAGTGCCTCCAAAAAGAAACTAGAGAGAGCACACACTAGCAGCTTGACAACAAACTTAAAAGCTCTAGAACAAAAGGAAGCAAATTCACCCAAGAGGAGTAGACTGCAGGAAATAATCAAACTCAGGGGCGAAATCAACCAGGTGGAAACAAGAAGAACTCTTCAAAGAATCAACCAAAAGAGGAGCTGGTTCTTTGAGAAAATCAACAAGATAGATAACCCTTAGCCAGACTTACTAGAGGTCACAGGGACAGCATCCTAATCAACAAAATCAGAAATGAAAGGGAGACATAACAACAGATCCTGAAGAAATCCAAAACACCATCAGATCCTTCTACAAAAGGCTATACTCAACAAAACTGGAAAACCTGGATGAAATGGACAAATTACTAGACAGATACTAGGTAACAAATTTAAATCAGGATCAGGTGAATGATCTAAACAGTCCTATATCCCCTAAAGAAATAGAAGCAGTCATTAATAGTCTCCCAACCAAAAAAAGCCCAGGAACAGATGGGTTTAGTGCAGACTTCTATCAGACCTTAAAAGAAGATTTAATTCCAGTTCTTCACAAATTATTCCACAAAATAGAAGCAGAAGGTACTCTACCCAATTCATTCAATGAAGCCACAATAACTCTGATACCTAAATCACAGAAAGAACCAACAAAGATAGAGAACTTCAGACCAATTTCCCTTATGAATATCGATGCAAAAATACTCAAACATATCAAAACAATCATCCATCCTGACCAAGTAGGTTTCATTCCAGGGATGCAGGGATGGTTTATTATATGGAAATCCATCAACGTAATCCACTATATAAACAAACTCAAAGACAAAAACCACATGATCATCTCATTAGATGTGGAGAAAGCATTTGACAAAATCCAATAACCATTTATGACAACAGTCTTGGAAAGATCAGGAATTCAAGGCCCATAACTAAACATGATAAAAGCAATCTCCAGCAAACCAGTAGCCATCATCAAAGTAAATGGTGAGAAGCTGGAAGCAATCCCACTAAAATCAGGGACTATACAAGGCTGCCCACTTTCTCCATACTTATTCAACATAGTACTTGAAGTCCTAGTCAGAGCAATTAGACAACAAAAGGAGATCAAGGGGATGCAAATTGTAAAGGAAGAAGTCAAAATATCACTTTATGCAGATGATATGATAGTATATATAAGTGACCCTAAAAATTCCACCAGAGAACTCCTAAACCTGATAAACAGCTTCGGTGAAGTAGCTGGATATAAAATTAACTCAAACAAGTCACTAGCCTTTCTCTACATAAAGAATATACAGGCTGAGAAAGAAATTAGGGAAACAACAGCCTTCTCAATACTCACAAATAATATAAAATATCTTGGCATGACTCTAACTAAGGAAGTGAAAGATCTGTATCATAAGAACTTCAAGTCTCTGAAGAAAGAAATTGAAGAAGATCTCAGAAGATGGAAAGATCTCCCAGCTCATGGATTGGCAGTATCAATATAGTAAAAATGGCTATCCTGCCGAAAGCAATCTACAGATTCAAAGCAATCCCCATCAAAATTCCAACTCAAGTCTTCACAGAGTTAGAAAGGGCAATTTGCAAATTCATCTGGAATAACAAAAAACCTAGGATAGCAAAAACTCTTCTCAAGAATAAAAGAACCTCTGGGGAAATCACCATGCCCGACCTAGAGCTGTACTACAGAGCAATTGTGATAAAAACTGCATGGTACTGGTATAGCGACAGACAAGTAGACCAATGGAATAGAATTTAAAACCCAGAAATGAACCCACACACCAATGGTCACTTGATCTTTCACAAGGGAGCTAAAACTATCCAGTGGAAAAAAGACAGCTTCTTCAACGCATGGTGCTGGCACAACTCTTGGTTATCATGCAGAAGAATTTGAATTGATCCATTCTTATTTCCTTGCACTAAGTTCAAATCTAAGTGGATCAAGGAACTCCACATAAAACCAGAGACAGTGAAACTTATAGAGGAGAAAGTGGGGAAAAGCCTCGTAGATATTGGCATAGGGGAAAAATTCCTGAATACAACAGCAATGGCTTGTGCTGTAAGATTGAGAATTGACAAATGGGACATCATTAAATTGCAAAACTTCCGTAAGGCAAAAGACGATATCAATAAGACACAAAGGCCACCAACAGATTGGGAAATCACATAGGGAGCTAATATCCAATATATATAAAGAACTCAAGAAGGTGGACTCCAGAAAAATCAAATAACACCATTAAAAAATGTGGCTTAGAGATAAAAAAAGAATTCTCACCTGAGGAATAACAAATGGCTGAGAAGCACCTGAAAAAATGTTCAGCATCCTTAATCATCAGGGAAATGCAAATCAAAACAACCCTGAGATTCCACCTCACACCAGTCAGAATGGCTAAGATCAAAACTCAGGTGACAGCAGATACTGGTGAGGATGTGGAGGAAGAGGAACACTCCTCCATTGTTGGTGATATTGCAAGCTGGTACATCCACTCTGTAAATCAGTTTGGTGGTTCCTCAGAAAATTGGACACAGTACTACCAGAGGATCCCGAAATACTTCTCCTGGGCATATATCCAGAAGGTTGTTCCAACTGGTAAGAAGGACACATGCTCCACTATGTTCATAGCAGCCTTATTTATAATAGCCAGAAGCTGGAAAGAACCTAGATGTCCCTCAACAGAGGAATGGATACAGAAAATGTGGTACATTTACACAATGGAGTACTACTCAGCTATTCAAAGAGATCTTAGATGAAATGCCCTGTAGGGAGAGGGAACTCATAGAGCCCACCTCCAGCAGGAAGACAGGATATCAAGTGAGGGATGGGGTTGCCATCCCACAGTCACATCTCTGACCCATAATTGTTCCTGTCTGAAAGAATTACATGGATGGAAATGGAGAAAAGCCTGAGGAAAAGAAGGTTCAGTGAAAGACCAAGTGGGATCCAGCTCAAGAGGAGGTTCCAAGGCATGACACTATTACTGAGGCTATGGAACACTCAGAAAAAGTGATCTGTCATGACTGCTCTCCAAAAGACCAAACAAGCAGCTGAAAGAGTCAGATGTAGATATTTGCACCCAACCAATGGACAAAAGCAGCTGATTCCTGTTGTTGAATTAGGGAAGGTTCAAAAAAGTGAGGAGAAGAATGATTCTGTAGCAGGACCAGCAGTCTCAGTTAATCTGAACCCCTGAGATCTCTCCAACACTAGACCATCAAACAGACATCATACACTAGCTGATATGAATCAGGCCCCCATCACACATACAGTAGAGGACTTCCGGGTCTGTGTTCATTTAGAGATTTTTGCACCTAACCCTCAAGAGACTGGAGGGCCCAGTGAGTTTAGAGGTCAGGTTGGGTGGGGGGTGAGGGTATCCATGTGGAGACAGGGTGGAGAGGAGGTGTGGGATGTAGAGCAGACTGAGGGCTGATGCTCTAAGATCAAGAAATAACAAATGGATCTCATAAAATTGCAAAGCTTCTCAAAGGCAAAGGACACTGTCAACAGGACACAAAAGGCAACCAACAGATTGGGAAAGATCTTTACCAATCCTACATCAGATAAAGGGCTATTATCCAATACATAAAAAGAACTCAAGAAGTTAGACTCCAGAGAATCAAATAAGCCTATTAAAAATGGGGTACAGAGCTAAACAAAATTTTCAACTGAGGAATATTGAATGACTGAGAAGCACCTAAAGAAAAGTTCAACATCCTTAGCCATCAGGGAAATGCAAATCAAAACAACCCTGAGATTCCACCTTACACCAGTCAGAATGGCTAAAATAAAACACTCAGGTGACAGCAGATGCTAGCGAGGATGCAGAGGGTGGGTGCTTTTGCATTTGGAGCATAGATTTTCAGTATTGAGAGTTTTTCTTGGTAGATTTTTTCCTTTGACCAGCATGAAGGACCTTCGTAAACTTTTGGATAACTTTTGGTTGAAAGTTTATTTTATTGGATATTAGAATGGCTACTCCAGCTTGTTTCTTAGGACCATTTGCTTGAGGGGAACATTTCTCCATTGCTGGTGGGATTGCAAGTTGGTACAACCACTCTGGAAATCAGTCTGGAGGTTCCTCAGAAAGTTGGACATAGTACTAACCGAAGACCCAGCTATACCACTCCTGGGATATCCCCAGAAGATTCTCCAACATAATAAGGACACATGTGCCACTGTGTTCATAAGGGGCTTATTTATAATAGCCAGGAGCTGGGAAAAAACCCAGATGTCCTTCAACAGAGGAATGGATACAGAAAATGTGGTACATTTACATAATGGAGTAGTACTCAGCTATTAAAAATGATGAATTAATGAAATTCTTAGGCAAATGGATAGAACTAGAAAATATCATCCTGAGTGTGGTAACCCAATTGCAAAAGAACAGACATGGTATGCACTCACTGATAAGTGGATATTAGCACAAAAGCTCCAAATAACCAAGATACAATTCACAGACCACATGAAGCTCAATAAGATGGAAGACCAAAGTGTGGGTGCTTCTGTCCTTCTTAGATGAAGAACAAAATACTCATAGGAGCAAATACAAAGATAAATTGTAGAGTAGAGACTGATAGAAAGGCCATCATGAGTGTCCCACCTGGTGATTCCTTCTATATACATTACCAAACCCAGATACTATCGTGGATGCCAACAAGTACATGCTGAAAGAATTTTGAAATGGCTTTCTCTTGAGAGGCCCTGCCAGAGCCTTACAAATACAGAGGTGGATGCTCGCAGCCCGCAGCCAACCTCTGGACTGAGTGTTGGGTCACCAATAGAGAAGTTAGAGAAGGACTGAAGAAGTTGAAGGGGTTTGCAACCCCACAGGAAGAACAATATCAACCAACCAGACCACCCCCCCCCCCAGAGTCCCAGGGACTAAGCCATCAACAAAGGTGTACACATGGCTCCAGCTGCATATGTAGCAGAGGACAGCCTTGTCATGCATCAATGGGAGGAGAGGTCCTTGGTCCTATGAAGGCTTGATAGATACTCCAGTTTAGGGGAATTGAGGGCGGGGAAGTGGGAGTAGGTGGGTGGGAGGAGGAACAGCCTTATAGAAGGGGGGGGGGAGAGGAAGGAATAGGTGCTTTCTGGGGGGGGGGGGGAACCAGGAAAGGGGATAACATTTGAAATTTAAATGAAGAACATATCTAATAAAAAAGAAAAAAATGAAACAATACTATTTCACAACTTTAGGAGCTTAGATATTACTTAAAATTGTTACATAATGTATTTTAGATTAACTTAAAAATTTTAGGAGAAAATCCAGCTGGGTGTGGTGGCTCACGCCTTTAATCCCAGCACTCGGGAGGCAGAGGTAAGTGGATTTCTGAGTTCGAGGCCAGTCTGGTCTACAAAGTGAGTTCCAGGACAGCCAGGGCTATACAGAGAAACCCTGTCTCGAAAACAAAACAAAACAAAACAAACAAAAAAATTTAGGAGAAAATCCATTGAAATATGTGATGTGCAATACTAAGAATTCCCACAATTTCTGATCAGCTGCCTCTTCCTAACATGAGTGTCACTTGCCATCACTGCTGTATCTGTTTCCTGTTTATTTCTTCTCACAGGAAAAGCTGGCACAAGCCCAGGGGCTGGTCATGAATGTGTTACCTCACACTTCTCGCTGAAGACTCCAACGAGGTCCATCCATCCATCCATCCATCCATCCATCCATCCATTCATTCGTTCATTCACTTGTTTGTGTATTTCTGCAGTTTGTAGGGGCTACCTGTAACTGTGAGTTCTGTGATCCTTTCTGCATCCTCAAATCAACAAAGCGGCATGCATCTGACAGTTCTGTGTACACTTCTCTTTTGGCTTCAGACAGGAAAGTGTCTTCAATCTTCTTGTAAGTTGGTTAGATCTGGCTCTCCTGTCAACGTTTTTATTTCCTTCATGTTAAAGGAATCTGTTCCACAGTGAGGCTTTACTCTGCTGACTGTAGTATACATTGAACTTTGTAACGTAGCATAGTAAAGAAATATTTTTTTCAGAAAAACCCAGACATGGCTTTATTTAGGCACAACGAATGGTTTTCAAGTTACCTTGGAGGCAGGCATTCTTGTTTCTAGGCCCACCAAGTTTGACTGTCATGGAGCTACTATGTTCTGTCACCATGGAGCTACCGTGCTCTGTGACTGCCACATAGTGCTACAATATTCTGGTCTCACTCTCCCGAGGACAATTATGGATCTCTAGCTGGCTTCAGAGGGATTTGGTGCAGGGCAGAGTGTTCTGATGCACCAATTATGATTCATAGCCAGACTGGGAGTTGACAGTTTCATTGCCTGTTCTCAAATTAGCATTCTCATTTGTGAACCTGTTTTTAAATCTTTATCTGCTAAACTCCTGAGGACTGGAACAACAGAGGCATGCTGATAGAATATGAATTTTCTAGCTTTTAAGCCAGGTAAATGATAAACCATGAAGCAAAGCAAATTACTTTTTAAATGTTCTTTATAGAAATGGTATGGCATAAGATTTTTCTAAATGACTATGATGGTTAGTTTTAGATACCAACTTGGTCTAACCAAGAATCACTTGCCAAGAGAGTCTCAATTGAGGAATCATCTAAATTGGGTTTGATTATGTCTATGTGAGTGGGGACTTGTCTTGATCGTTAATTGATGTAGGAAGACCCAGCCTGTTCTGGGAGGCACCATGTCCCAGGCAGGAGTCCAGAATTATGTTGGACAGGAAACAGTTGGATGAAGTAGGCAACTAGCATGGTCCATTCATTTCTTTCTGCTTTTCTCTGTGCATGTAGCTGCTTCAGACATGGACAGTGCTTGGAATTTAAGTTGAATAAATTCTTTCTTCTCCAAGTTGCTTTTTGTCATCAGGGTATCTTGTCATAATAACAGAAATGAATCTAGAGTATCATCCCATGGACACATTTCTAAACATTAAAGCACTCATTTAACATGTATTAAAAAAACAAAACTAACACAGAATGTCTTGTTTCATTGATGTTGGAAATTAGTTTGAGGTATTTTAAAAGAGTGGATTATTTCAATAAAAAAATCAAATCATCAAATAAATGGTATGTGAATGGCATTGAATGATGTGTAGCATCACATGTGAATGAAGCATGTGACTGGATTGGGTGTAAATGAATGAATGGCATGTGGAAGTGACAAAAACAATGAGAAGCAACCATGACAGCAGCTCCACACTAGTCTTCTGTTGCTAACAATGTTCTGATGTTGAATTGGAGCTAGTTATGGGTTAATTTAATGAAAATTGATTAACATGGACCCCCTTACTGCTACAATTCATATATGGTATGTTCCTATGAATTCATTAGCAGAATTTTGTTTTCCCATTTAGTGACAGAGAGGAATGGTGGAGCCTTTAGAAGGTGTGTCTTAATAGGAAGTGATGTGGTCACTCGGTGTAGCTTTTGGAATGCATTGACATTAGTCTCAAACATCAAGTTAGCTCTTCCTTATGAAGGTTGTTGCAAGGGGAGGCTACTGAATGTGCTTGGCGCCATCCACATGCTGCTATATCCCTTTTAGTTTCTTTACCATCTTGTGAGCCAGTGAGGGGTACCCAAACCAGAGACTGAAAAGATGGAGTGGGCCAACCCAAAGTATAAGCTTAATAAAAGTATTTCTTAAAGGATGTATGCAGCTGCTGATGTTTTGTTAGTGCTATCAAAGCAGATATGTTTGTTCAGTTTTCTGCACAGTTACATTAAACAAACAAACAAAAAAAGGATGAGCTAGAAATCAAAGTTTTCTTCTTTACTCTTCTACTGGTAATGCCAATGAATTGGAGCCTGCTCGATGTCAGGGTTTTTATAAAAGATGTATAATGCAGACAAGGAGAGAAGTGAATCTGTATGTCATATTCTCATGGATACTTATGATGTGAGCTTAATGACTTCAGAAACCAGGATTGTTTTTGTTGTGATAACTGGAAACTACAGTTAGTATTGCAATAGACATCCAGATGTCCTTATAAGTATCACCAATGCCTTGTACCAGGGAATAGGAAGAACAGCGTGTCTCAGGACATGATTGAGAAACGATTATGTACTTCAAATTCCAACATCCCTTTTTCATGTTCATAAAGTACAGAACTCAAAGGATAGTTATACTAGATTGATTCTAATTTGTAGCAGCAGTAACAATATTTGGCATCACTTACAGTTTTAGTTACAAATATTTCAGTACAAAAAAATCCAAATCTCTGCTGAATATAAAAAAATATTTTAAAAATTTAAAAATTGCCAGGCGTGGTGGCGCATGCCTTTAATCCCAGCACTCAGGAGGCAGAGGCAGGCGGATTTCTGAGTTCCAGGACAGCCTGGTCTACAAAGTGAGTTCCAGGACAGCCAGGCTGTACAGAGAAACCCTGTCTCGAAAAACCCCCCCAAAAATTAAAAATTAATCTTTAAGATTTTATTATGGAAAGTTACATACACACACACACACACACACACACACACATACTTTCTCACACACACATACTTTCTCACACACACAGCATTACCCTCTCCTTTCTCCCTCCTTCTACTCCCTGTAGTTCAAGACAAGATCTCTTCATGTAGTCTGGGTTGACTTGGCACTCACGCTGTACTCCAAGCTGGCCCCAAATATGTGCTCCTTCTGCCTCACATTCTTAGATGCAGAGGTTACAGATATAAGCAATCATATGCAGTTCAATAAATATTTGAAAAGATGTGAGGTCACATGGGTTGTCAAAGAGTAGCATCTTAATATAGAAAGCTGCTGTTCTTAGCTATAAAGTTAGCAATAATTAATAACACTGACAATGCCTGGTTTGATGTGATTGTGTGAAACTGAGCCTAAAAAGTGAGATTTTTCAAGAAGGTATTGTACTACAAAACACATTTATATTTATATTAAACCTCTGGACTAAGCAGGCTTTTCAAGACATTGCAAGCTGTTCACTTAGGTACATATATCACTAGGCCAGGGCCTGATGCTAAAGTTGAAATAGTCATAGAGGTGCAGGGGAACATCGTCTGTAACGCAACAATGCAAGCTGCATGGAAATCAACAAGGGTCTCTTCAGATATCAAACACATACTAATCTAGTCTTACCTCTCCTGTCAGGGCAAAATTGCATGGGGATAGGACATTCACTGCGATTCTGTTTATGATTAATTAGAAAGAACCTCCATCCACACAGTAAAAACAGAGTTCACAGGCATGGTCATTCCACCTGATCCCATAACATTCAATGTTAAAACATATGAGGAAGATACAGGTACAAATATTCTTCAACATGTGACAATATTGCAACAGGACGGGGAGACTGAGGTGGATTTCTCCTTTATCTGCTCTTATACAGCTTAATTGCTTTATGCACCAAGCATATGTATTTATAAAGCTAGAACACAGCAAATTAATTTTAGGAGAAAAAAGTATGTGGAAATGAAATCAGAAGCCCAATTTCTGCCTTTCTCAATGTGCTTTTTTTTTTTCTTTCTCTTAAACATCTTGGTTAATTTTTGTCCTCTCTGATACCTCTACTTAATGGTTTGTTTATTCAACATTCATTTCATGAGTCATAGGATTTGTTTTTGAAAATAGTCTTTTTTTTTTTCTCTTGATAACAAAATGTCACATGGGCAGAATATGGTCTCTGCTGTAGTAAATGGGGGTGTTTTATGCTGAAAACAAGAACAAATTTTGAAAGTCAAGGTAACCTTATCTTTCCCAGCCCTCAAGATGATTCCTCCAAAGAAGAACATGGAGAAACCGATCAGAGATTGTGACAGGCTCTAGGAGACAAAAGAAACACAAAAACCAAAACCAAAACCAAAAAAATATTTTAGGACCCACCAAAGGGGAAGTAACAGAAGCTCTAAAGACTATATTTGGAATTCCCAAGGGTTTTCTTTGAAAGTAAGAAGTAAACACAAGAGCTGGAAATGATCAAATCAGCTACTGATTTGATTTCATTCAGCCAGTCTTCCTCTAGCTGCTGAACAGAACAGGGGATCTTGCTGAAAGGAGGTAGTTTTTAGGCATCTGCTTTCTCTGTACATCATAATGTATTTCAGAATTCAACCAATAATATTAATAATAATAACAACAATAATAATAAAACGTGCACATGGAAAGCAGATGACAATAAATGAAGCAGAAACGGAACTAGGTATGATCAGGTGACATATAACTCCTTGTAATATTAACTGTGATCAGTGTTCTCAGAACACACAGGTTCATCTCAGCAGAAAATTTGAAAATGATAAGAATACAAAGAAAGGCATAGAACACATTTGAGAAATACAATTGTCAAAGTGGAAATTTGCAGATTCAAACAAAGGTTTTAATGCAAGATTCACAGATAACAAAAAATTAACTAGAAGAGAGATTGGTGGCAACAGTGAGAAGAGGGTCTTTCCTTGTGACGAACAATTTGTTAGCATTGATGAACTAGTTGGTTTGCAAACCTACAATCTTTGGTACACCTGTTGCCAGGAACATATAGCTAACTTATCTTTGTTTGGGCCTGGAGTGATGTAGCACAGGGCTAGAGAATCATGTACACTCAGTCCCAGCACTGTAATGCAGCACTGTAACACAACACTGCAACAAAGCACTGAAACACAGCACTGTGTGATGGTTTTGGTGTCTCTATCATTTCAACCTTAAATGTCCTGAAGAAAATCATAGAATGTTTGTGTTCCTCTGTGTCTTTTTGTCTTGGAACTTATGAAAGGAAATGGCTGAAAAGCTCCCCTGCCAGCCCTAAACATTTCTAGCAGAGTTGATACCATTTTGATGGCTTTTGATATGTGGAGTTCTTACCATGTCCTAACTTTCTTAGGACAAAAGTAGGAAACTCTTGATGACTTCCAATCGCATTGCATGTATTGTCAGCATATCTGAGACCTCTGTTGCCATCACTGACACTCACTGGCAGAGGGAGTGGGGCTGAGGTGGTGGTGGGGGTCTTTTAGAATTTTGAGGCAAATTTCTGGCCTACTAAAACCAAGAACCAATATCTTGTTCTAGAAATTTTCTATTTTCCTCTGGAATTTAAAAGCCATTTAGACAAATTACAGCAATTATATTTATAATACTAATTGTAAGAAAGGTGGAACCTTCAAGGCCATGCAGGATTATTGATGAATTGTAAAATATTTCAAGTATAAATTGTATACCAATTTAATTCATAAAATATAACATTTCATAAGAGCTATGTTCCAAAGTAGTCCTCAGTAGATATGATCTTGTGGAATCTATCAGTGGTGAAATTGTCCCAGGGTTGATGGTCAACTGATGGAAAGTCTCATGCCCTGGCCTGCCTGTGTTGGATGGGAGTTCTGTCAATCATGTTTGCTAGTAGGCAAATGGGTATAGGAATAAATGACATTCTTAGTATTTTCCCCATTGTCTGTTTCCAGAAAGATGTTTGAAATGGTCAGAATCATTTCTATTTTGCTGCTTTGATGCAGATAACTGGTATGACAAGCACACTTCCTTAAACTGCCTAGACTCCAGCATTCTTATGAGCTACCAATTATAAAACTTGAAGAAAACACATTTAATGAACCAGTTGAGCTCCAAGTTTGATTTAAGCCTAAGGCACATCTACACACTAAAGGGACTTGAATGCTTGTTACAGGGCTCCCAGACATGAGGAAGTGGCATGCACTTTGGATTTTGAGGGCTGGAATTAAATCTCAGCTACAGAGTGTATGGTTTACCTTACTTTAGGGAAATCAATATTCTGGAATTTATAACTCATACAGAACAGGAGATTTGGGGGAGTCAATGAAAAGACTGCATTTGAATCCACAAGGTGTGTCCTCAGGACGATGACTCTTCTACTTACTTTCCTTTGTGGGGCTGTGGAGTATAGACCTTTAATCTTAGAGAGAGCATGTATTCTGTACATTTTGGTTCACTCCACAGAGGTTAACGGATGTGCCTGAGAAGAAAATGAAGAACTAAGTGTGTTGCATATGTGACATTCCTTCCAGAGACTCAGTTTGCTCCTCTGTTAATAAATGAAGCCAGTGGCTGAGGTTAATGACAGACACCAAATACTGCAGAGTGACAGCAAAGACCATTCTGTACTGCCATCATTTCATCTCCTAGAGGAATCAGGATGTGCTGAATTTTAGATTATTGCTCTAAGTAATAGAGACATGCTTTTCAAGGACATTTTCTTTTTTTGTAAGAACAAAGCATTCAAAAACAATATAAAGGAACTGTTGGTTCAAGATGGAACAGCAGCTGGGCGGTGGTGGCACACACCTTTAATCCCAGCACTTGGGAGTCACAGGCAGGCCAATTCCTGAGTTTGAGGCCAACCTGGTCTAAAGAGTGAGTTCCAGGACAGCAAGGGCTATACAGAGAAACCCTGCCACGAAAAACCAAAAAAAAAAAAAAAAAAAAAAAGAAAGAAAAAAGGATGAAACAGCAAAGGTACCCATCTCTCAACATTAAAATAACTGAAAGGGGATTTAAAACTGAAGGAGTCTCACACACTAGGAGATATTGGTGACTTCCCAGGTCATGCTAGTCACAGAGTGCCTGCCAGCCCTGCTATGAAGGCTACGGGAGTTGTTGTCTGGACTGAGTGTTTCCAGGTTATTCAAAGGATGAGAAAGCACTCACAGATGGAAATGTGTTGAGATTCAAAAGCATTGCCATTGTGAAGTAGAGAAGCACCTTGGAAGCACCAAGATCAAGGGAGCTGATGGTGGTGGGGGGTGGTGGTGTCTCTCTTTAGGAAGAAAAGCTGATTGTCAGATGTGTAGCTTGGTTGGGTCTCTATTTGATTGACAGGTTACATAATTTTTCTCTACAGCACATAATTTTCTATCACGCATCTGATTATGTCTGATGTGTGCCCTATTATACACAAGAATAAGAAGTCAAATAATGGATTGTGCTGGATTGAATGAGCCATGTCTCCCATAGGTTGGAGCATCTGATGACCTAAGTCGGAAGGTGTAAATAGTACAGCCTTGCAGGAGAAAGTAGGTGATGGTGGGAAGGGCTTGGAGATTATACAGCCCTGCCTTACTTCCAGTTCCCTCTCTCAGTGCTATGCTTGCAGTTGAAGGTGCGATCTCCCAGCTTCCTGCTCTGGATGTCTGCTGCTGGTGTGACAAGTCCCACCATTGTGGACTTTCAACTCCCAGCATTCTAGGAACTTACTTTTTCTTTGGGAAGTGTTGGGCTTACAGGTTAACTTTGGGCCTTACACATATTTGAATAAAAACAGTATTATCAAGGAGTCACTCAGGTAAAACAAAACAAAACCAACCAAACAAATAAACAGACAATTCTACTGTTTAAGGGAAGATAGGTAGGGGCTCAAAGTTGCCATCAGTTGCTGGTTGTGCAGATAGTTCAAGCCTGGTAGAACCCCGTTTCCCAGAGGTCAGGCTACTGTATTAGTTGTTTTTCTCAGTCCTGAGAAGCAACTTAAGAGAGAAGAGGTCTGTTTTGATTCCTAGTAGAGAGATAATAGTCCATCACAAGAAATCAGGCAGGCAGGCAGAGCTCTGGACCATGGCAGCTTTCCAATTTCTCCAAAGATCAGAAGGCAGTTGAAGGGAATGCAGGTGCACATGAGCCTTCCACCCCACACCCCTTTTCCCTTGTATTCAATCTGGGGCCTCAGCCTATGAGCTGCTACCTCTCAGAATCTGAGGGTATTTCACTTGTATTCAATCCTCTCTGGAAACATTCTTCCAGAGGGTATTCCAGATCCACTCAAGTTGACAAAATTGCTGACATCTGCCTAGGTCATTAGTGGATGATAGCTTCTAATAAGGTTCTTAAAACAGAAAAAAAATTAATAAGCCAAGGCAGTTTAAGCCAGGCTGGGGCAGAGAGATTCTGGTTCTCAATATTCACCAGAGAGTAGTTGAGAAGTAAAGTTTGAATTTGGAAGAGCTGAATGAGTGGTTCCCCATACCCAGTGAACTTTCCACCCTGTAGCATCCACAGAATTAGGGGTGTTTGCATTTTTGCCTTGCTAAAAACCATGAGGCTTTTCTAGAAACAGGATTCTTCACAAGCCTTGACCCAGCTCAAGGCTCCTTGCTCTTAGCCTGGAGCGGCTTCCTGTCAATTCTTGTTTACGCTAGTATCTGAGTCTTTTCCTTTTAGATATGATTGCACAAAGATTATCAGACATCAAAATGAGACAGTAAGTAAGTGCAAAATTTGACTACAAGAAAATAATTGGAACAGTAAAAACAGAACAAAACCTGTCTTCAGTGTCTGTTGGATATAGTTAGCAAGCCTGAGACAACATCTAAGACTTTCCACCTACAGGTAGTAACACAACAGAAGAATTTGAGTGATTTCAAGTGATTACAAAAATAAATCGATCAGTAGGATGCTTGGAAAGCCAACTATTGATGTTATTTTAAAAGAGAAAAAATGACAAAATTCAAGAAGAGAAAGATTCATTGTGTGTTACTGTGCTGTCAAATGTCGCAGCCTGCAGTCACATGCATCAGATACAAATATGGGATCAGCCCTCGAATTGAGGCTAGTAGGGTTACTTCAATTACAGGATATATGTCAAAATTTACAGCTTTGATACAAAACTTAAAACAGAAAATATGTTAAAATATTTTATATTAAGTGGTGACATAATATCTTGGATAAAATGATAAAAGAACAATATATTAAAATGATGTGTCATAAAAATTAATTTCCCCTCTCATTTTGCATGATGAAATATGTCTATAATCTCAGTACTGGGGAGACAGACACAGGAGTTTGAGCCTGGCCTGGACTACATCGAAAGGTCCTGTCTCAATAAACCAAAATAAGAAAATAGAAAAGGAAAATTTGAAGTTCCATATGCAGCTCACACTTGTGGTCCACATCATTTTCCTTTGGACATTGTTGAGGGAGGGACGGGGAGGAAGGCAATTACTCAACTGGTGAAAGGCAAGTTTCTGTGACTAATTAAAACTATCATGTTGGAAAGTTAAAAAGTCTTGCTGTGAAGTGGAGGGGAGGGCGGTATTAAAATGGCAGGCCTCTCTTATCAAGCAAGAGGAAGGCAGCACCTACACAACCACAATAGAAAAACCAGTTGCAATGGCTTCACTTTGCTTCCATTTAGAATCTGACAGAAGAGGAACCATCAATTTCAAGTTACAGAAAAAACTCAGTGAAACTTTAAAAACTGCCTAATAGTATGTCAAAAATGAGAAGACAAAGATGTGTTTAGATGATACAAAGGTTCAGGAAATTTCTCACTTCGGGTGATTTCCCAGTGAGCTATGTAAAGATAGGTATAACCAAGCCAGGAAAAGATAGAGAGGTGTGGAAAGGACTATGGGATCAGGTCAGAAGCCTACTTGATGCAGCTGTGAGTCTCTAAGTTAGGACAGGGGATATACACTGAAGTAGAAAAGTAGATGATCTTCATTCAAGGTATTGGGATCCAAGAATCAGCTCACAAACCACACAAACACTGATTTCAGTCAGCCAGGGATAATTTATTGAGCCCACAGCTCAAGTTGCCCAGGGTCATGGTTCAGATTTAGCAACTGAACCATGACCCTGAGTTAAGATACTACAAGGTTTGTAAGCCCCAAATTCGCCAACATCTGTGCTGAGTCATTTCACCAATCAGGATTTAAAGATAGAGGATTTCCTTAGTAACAAGTCTTTGTTGCAACACTTATCCTGCTCCTATTGGGGTAGTCAACTCTGACAGGGAACTTGTCTTGTCTAATAATCACATCTTAACTTGCTTACCAGGGTGAGACTTGTCTAACATTCATGTTTTAACTTGTCAACCAGGATGTCAGTTACTAATGCACATGTCATCTTTCAAGTAGAATGTCAGTTCCCAGGAAGATCTTGAGAACTTAAACTTTACTGGACCTCTACTCAAGATGGAAGTCTTATTGCAAATAGTTTCTTATATTGGTGCAGGTGTCTCTCTTATGTTGGGGACATCCTAGGAAGCTTATACCATAAAAGCTTCTGCACAGGTGCAGGAAGTGCTGTTGAGTGGTTGGTTCAAGTCCAAGCTTATTGTGGGTAACTACACAAAACAGTCCTACTGACTTCTATCATGGCTGGTTTCCAGAGGCAAAGAACATAACAGAATATGTAATCAATCTTGGCATTAGAAAGTTTTCTAGTAACTGCAGAAACATATGAAAAAATTTCCTTATAATGGCAGGCTATCTAAGTAACAGTTACCTAGGCCTTAACATTCTACCTAGGATTTAATATTTTATCTAGGCCTTAACAGAGGAAAAATAGAATGGATTTGAAATTACCAACACAATACAGAAAGAGGTGAAGCCAGTTCTATTCTGAAGTAGAAAGCATGCTTTCTCTACTGAGGAATAAAGTCAAAGTATGTACACACACACACACACACACACACACACACGTATGTTTGTATATATTTATGTATATAAATATATATACATACATACACACACATACCACAGACACAAACACATAACCCACACAAGCACTTACACACACACACACACACACACACACACACACAAAACAAGACAGACCCGTACATGCATACCCCAACACATGCATGCACATACATACACATACACACAGGCACAGACACGTAGCACACACTTTATACGCACACATGTACATATACTCATGCAAACATATACATGAAGGTACACATCCAAATGCACACACACACACACACACACACACACACACACACAGAGAGAGAGAGAGACCACGCACTATAAAGACTATACAGTTCGTTAAGTCAGAGTAATGAGAATGCCCTAGATCTTTGCAGGAAGAACCTCTGCTCCTTCAGCTGGATGAGGTTGTACATCTGACAGAGAGAAGGAACTGTAGCTTTGTTTTACTGCATAACGAAGTCATAGTAATATAAACAGCATTAATTAGTTTTAATTCTAGGACTCATCCTCTAGGCTGTACTTCAAAGACTTATTCATGGTGATTGCATGGATTCTTTCTGTACTTAACAGCACAGAAGCTGATAGATCTGATGAACCATGGGAGTTGCAAGGAAAAATTAAATTGTAAAGGAGCAATTCAATGACTGAAACTCAGAATGTTGAGCACTTTGCTTGCAGTAGCAACTTCATAGCCCTCTTGAGGGACCATCAATGTTCCATCCAGGTTTCCAAAGCTAATACAGGGCTAGGATGATACCAGGACACGACTTCAAGGATGCTGGGTAAAGAGATCCCTGTCAGGAGGAGACCAGCAACTCTGTAGCCCCTCCCACTCTAGCCCAAGCCTCAGCTCCTCAACCCATCTGGGCCTCTTATCCATCATTACAGTTTTGACTCAAGAGCTAAAATGCCATAAATTTAAACCCTGGGAAAGCACAGAACTTCTATTCTTCCTACCTAACTCTTGTGTGGCCCTAGGAAAGATCGCACTCCCAAACATTTGAGCATCTCTAAGCTCCATTTTCCTCTTGAGAGAAACAGCTCCATAGAGCAGTGGCTACTTGTATAAGAATTGGAAGAGTTTTATGAACCCCAAATGCTCAGTGGCACAGTGGAGTCAGGTTGTTTTATTTGATTCTCTAGAATTTTAGTTTTTATTCCTGTAATGAACAGATTTTTTTTTTTTTTTTTTTTAGGTAAGCATTTGTAGCCCTCAGAACAGGCATTTTTTTCAAAGGAGTGTGGGTTTCTGGCATATCTGTTTTGGCCACTGCTGAGCATCATCACTGTGTCTGGGAACCCTAAGAACCCAGCTGTTCTTGAAACCCACAAAATTTTATGCAAATCAAATCATTTTCCTGACTCATAGCACTGGTTTACTATTTCAGACTCAAATTACTACATGGGTTCTCGCCATTCTTAATGTACAAAGCTCAGACTCTCCACTTGCTCTCATAGTTCCTTAAGGTAAGAATGATGTACAGGTCATGTCTTCATCTTGGTATGTGTCCTGACTATTACTGATACCACAATGTGTTACAGTCTTCATTTGCCAGAATCATGCTTGTATTCCCAGGACACTGGTATGGCTGATGGATATTGCTTCCCTCATTAAGGACAAAACTGAGTTCTGTTTTCCTTGTTAGGCATTGTTGGAAAATCTAATTTTTTTATGTAGTTGTTTACTTCTGCATCCTTTTCTTCAAGCATCATACATTTCTCAGTGACTGGACACCTAATGAGAGAGTCAGAAGATGTCTCCAAGCGATCTGACTTCCCAGGCTGTGACATGCCTGGCTTGGATTTTCAATTAAAGGAAAGTTGAAAAGAGAGAGAAGAAAGCAAGCAAGTAATTAAGTAGCACCAGGGTCTTGGAAGAAGTTGCTAAATGAATTATTTAATAAACCAGTCTGATGCAAGAGACCTGGCTCTCCATGGCTTTCTGCTTCCTGTGCAGCCTGGGTTGCAGCTTCTTGGAGTTATGTTGTGCACCCACGGGAGGGGTTGCTGCATCTGAGAGGAAATGAGAAAAGAGGGATTTGAAAGACAAATGCTTTGAAGGAAGTTGTGAGCAGGGTAAAGACTCTGTGTGGAAAGTCCTCCCTGTAGGAAGAGGGATATGGCTTGAGATGCCAAGCGAGCATGTAGCAGTAGGAGTGGGTTTCTTAAAGACAAACAAAATCCCTCAAAGATCTCTTTGATGTGTGTGCTTGTGTGTGTTCATTTTCTCTTTCTCTCTCTTTTTCACTCTCTCTCACATATATTCATATATTGATCTGTGTATGTGTGTTTATGTGTGGGTGTGCATATCTATATGTATATATGTGTATGAGTATATGTGTGGGTGTGTGTATTTAGGTGTGTGTACGTGTATGAGTCTATGTGTTTGTGTGTATATATGTTTGAGTGTATGTGTGTGTTTGTGTGTGTATGTGTGTGTACATGTGTATAGATGTGTATGAGTGTATCTGTGTGTATATGTTTGTGTGTGTCCCTTCTCTCTGTGTATAGGTCTCTCTCCTGTTATCTCGCTCCTGTTCTCTCTGTCTCTCTCTTTATCTCTCTGTCTCTGTCTCTCTCTGTATGTGTATGTATGTGTGTGCTCTTTTCCCTCTGTGTGTAGGAACACATGTTTGGGTGCTTGTGGAGGTAAGAAGCACACCCTTGGAGCTGATGTTACAGGTATCTGTGAGCTGCTGGATGAGGTACAAACTGGGCTCAGATCTTCTGCAAGTGCAGCATGCACTGGAACCACCAAGCATCTCTCTAGCACCCAGGAATGACTTTCTTTAATAGGCAGCCTAATATGAGTCCAATAATTCAAGGGTCTCAAGGTACAATAAATTCACAGTTAAACAGCTTGACATTAGTAAGATGGCATCTGGGTTTCAGCATCTTATGTTTAACCTCCCTCTCCTTTAGGAACAAATACAAAACACTGCATTTAACACCTGAGCCACCCTTTAATTTGTAATCTCTTGGGTCAAGCATGTAAGTAAAGGACAATGGGGAAAGAACTAGAAAGGATAAGAATCAGAAGCTACACAGATCTAGTTATGAGCAACAGAGTCCTCTGATTCAGAGTCTCAGCTGCTTCACCAGGAGCTCTATGTATGTGGCGAGTCTTGCTTGTTATGTCAGAGAACGTTCTTTCAGTGCAATGGAATGCCTTATGACGGGGCACCAAGGAAGAAATAAGTGGGAAGGGAGCACTTATGTCTGCATTTGTAAGCCATCTTTCTGATCCAAAGGGTTGAAGTCTATTATGCATGGAAGAGAAGGAAGCAGGAAGGGAAGGTGTGATGCTAGGAGCAGGAGACTGGCTGCCAGCAGTGCATAGGCGTTTAAGAATCACAGAGAGAATCAGGAAGTGGGGCTGTAGCACCTCAAGCTCCACCCACAGTGACCCAATTCCTCCAACAAGGCTCCACCTAGCAAAATTCCACAACTTTCTCAAACACTACTACAAGTTAGGAACCAAGTGTTCAAACACATGAGCTTATGGGGGACATTACACATTCAGAACAGAACAGGCCCATCTTCCATCTTCTTCTTAAATCATGTAGCTTTTGATTTCAGATTAATGCAGTTCCAGTCTCAGAATCACCTTTAGCCCTTCTTGTCTTTCTCAAGCACTGGCTTCAGTTAAAATCTAATCAGCAAATAAAGTAAAAATCATACTACACAAAGTCTCCCTGAAGTTAGCTGTTGCCTTGCTGTGGATTCTCACCTCCCTTGAAGTAACCCTCTTCTGCCTTCTGTGCTACTATAGTAGCCCAATTGGCCCTCTGTTCTCTAGGAGGTCGTTTTCACCTCTTAAAGGTCTGTGCAACCCGGATAACTCATATGCTATTTCATCTTTTGCTAAATGATTGATGCTCTCTTTGAACACTGGCCCCAGCCTCAGGTCTCCAGTATCCCAGTTATCACTTATGCTTCCTTGCAAATACACTTGCAATTCAAGCTTTTTTTCTTTCCTAAAACACATCTTAAATCCCTCTCTTGAAATCTTATCTCCCAAGTTTCCTTCAACATGTCAGTTCCTTTGCTGGCCCCCATTTTACCTTAGAGTAGAGCTATCTCCCTGGACTCCGAGATTTTAAAATTATTTTCCCCACGGCCTTTTAAACATTTTTATCACCAAAGAGACAGTATCCTCTTCCCCAATCCAGTGTGAAATAATCCATTTAAAGTTACAATGAAAATAAAATACTGAAAAATAAGATGAAGAGACTTATTGGGCATTAACTCCTGGTATTTGTTATTACACTCCTAGTCTCAGAAAACCCTATTCATGGGATACTGTGCCATTGCCAGGTGACATCAACCTTCTTACAAAGTTGTTCTCAGACATTGTGATTTCCTATTGTGAGCTGAAGGTGATACTGCCCATACTGGCTTGGGTCTGTGGACTCTGCTGGGTGAAGGAATCCTTTAAGAAGAGATCAGCCAATTATCACTGAGTGACAGAGTGAACTACAGTTTCATCTTCTATAAGTTCACTGCTGGATAAATCATCTAAAGTCACCTTAATTAGGTCTTAATTTTTTTTTTTATTTTGAGAAAGCCTTCTTGTATAGTACAAGTGGCCTTGAAATAGTGATCTTCATCTTCCAGTTCTCCAGTGCTTCCATTTACAAATGCATTTACAAATGTCATTTACAAATGTGCACCAACATACCTCGTTCTTAAACTTTTTTTTATATCTCTTGTAATCCTGCAAAATGCCTTATGATGATTATTTTTAGAGTTACTGGTAAAATGAGTAACTGAAAGGATGATGATGATGATGGTGATGGTGATGATGATGATGATGATGTGTATGTGTGTGTATGACTGTCATACACACAGACAGAGTCATATTCCATCTTAGTGTTCACTTTGAAGTTCATTATACATTTTTTTCTAATTTTCCTTTCTTCTCTGACTAAATTAGTTTATTGGCTTTTTTTTTATCACCACACCCAGCCACAGCAAATAACTATGTTTTTATTGGGAAAATAATGCCTTATGATGATTATTTTTAGAGTTACTGGTAAAATGAGTAACTGAAAGGATGATGATGATGATGGTGATGATGATGATGATGTGTGTGTGTGTGTGAAGCTCAAGAAGAACAAAGACCAAACTGTGGACTCTTTGCCCCTTCTTAGAATTGGAAACAATCACCCATGTAAGGAGTTACAGAAACACTGTTTGGAGCTGAGACAAAAGGATGGACCATCTAGAGACTGCCATATTCAGGGATCCATCCCATAATTAGACTCCAAAGGATGACAACATTGCATACACTAGCAAGCGTTTGCTGAAAGGACCCTGATATAGCTGTCTCTTGTGAGACTAGGCCGCAGCCTAGCAAACACAGAAGTGGATGCTCACAGTTAGCTATTGGATGGATCACAGGGCCCCCAATGGAGGAGCTAGAGAAAGTATCCAAAGAGCTAAAGAGATCTGCAACCCTGTATGTGCAACAACATTATGAACTAACCAGTACCCGTAAACTTTATATGCCCCAGTACAGGGGAACACCAGAGCCAAAAAGTGGGAATGACGCTCATCCAGCCGGATCAGTGCCGGGGTAGCAGGAGCGCGCAGGGTTGCCTGACACCCGCCAGCTACCCACGACCCCCGCCGCAGGATTTTGGGACTGCTGGTGAGTGGAACACAGCTTCTGCTCCAATCCAATTGCGCGGGACCTGAGACTGCATTAGTTAGGGAAGCAGAAACCGGCCTGAGTAGGGCCACAGGCCTCATCCGGCCGGATCAGTGCCGGGGTAGCGGGAGCGCAGGGTTGCCTGACACCCGCCAGCTACCCACGACCTCCGCCGCAGGATTTTGGGACTGCTGGTGAGTGGAACACAGCTTCTGCTCCAATCCAATTGCGCGGGACCTGAGACTGCATTAGTTAGGGAAGCAGAAACCTGCCTGAGTAGGGCCACAGGCCTCATCCAGCCAGATCAGTGCCGGGGTAGCAGGAGCACAGGGTTGCCTGACACCCTCCAGCTACCCACGACCCCCGCCGCAGGATTTTGGGACTGCTGGTGAGTGGAACACAGCTTCTGCTCCAGTCCAATCACGCGGGACCTGAGACTGCGCTGGTTGGGGAGAGAGAAATCCAGCCTACATAGGGCCACAACCCTCTTCCGGTCAGAAAAGCACCTGGGCAGCTGGGGCGCAGGGTCAGCTGACACTCACCAGCTACCCACAACACCCACCACAGGATCTTAAGACTTCTGGAGAGTGGAACACAGCTTCTGCTCCAATCCAATTGCACGCGGGACCAGAGACTGCATTAGTTAGGGAAGCAGAAAAACGGCCTGAGTAGGACCACAGGCCTCTTCCAGCTGGACCAGCACCGGGGTACCATCAGCTACCCACGACCCCCACCGCATGATTTAGAGACTGCTGGTGAGTGGAACACAGCTTCTGCTCCAATCTTTAAACAGTGACAACGATAACAACTAACCCCAGAGATTACCAGATGGCGAAAGGTAAACGTAATAATCTTACTAACAGAAACCAAGACCACCCACCATCATCAGAACCCAGCACCCCCACTTCACCCAGTCCAGGGCACCCCAACACACCGGAAAAGTTAGACACGGATTTAAAAGCATATCTCCTGATGATGATAGAGGACTTCAAGAAGGACGTTAATAACACACTTAAAGAAATGCAGGAGAACACTGCTAAACAGGCAGAAGACAATAAAGAGGAAGCACAAAAATCCCTTAAAGAATTTCAGGAGAACACTGCTAAAGAGTTACAAATCCTTAAAGAAAAACACGATAACATAATCAAACAGGTAGAAGTCCTTACAGAAAAACAGGAAAACACATCCAAACAGATGATGGAAATGAACAAAACCATACTAGACCTAAAAAGGGAAGTAGACACAATAAAGAAAACCCAAAATGAGGCAACACTGGAGATAGAAACCCTAGGAAAGAAATCTGGAACCATAGATACGAGCATCAGCAACAGAATACAAGAGATGGAAGAGAGAATCTCAGGCGCAGAAGATTCCATAGAGAACATCGGCACAACAATCAAGGAAAATGTAAAATGCAAAAAGATCCTAACTCAAAACATCCAAGAAATACAGGACGCAATGAGAAGACCAAACCTACGGATAATAGGAGTGGATGAGAAGATTTTCAACTCAAAGGACCAGCAAACATCTTCAACAAAATTATAGAAGAAAACTTCCCAAATCTAAAGAAAGAGATGCCCATGAACATACAAGAAGCCTACAGAACTCCAAATAGACTGGACCAGAAAAGAAATACCTCCCGACACATTATAATCAGAGCAACAAATGCTCTAAATAAAGATAGAATACTAAAAGCAGTAAGAGAAAAAGGCCAAGTAACATATAAAGGCAAGCCTATCAGAATTACACCAGATTTTTCACCAGAGACTATGAAAGCCAGAAGATCCTGGACGGATGTTATACAGACACTAAAAGAACACAAATTCCAGCCCAGGCTACTATACCCAGCCAAACTCTCAATTAACATAGATGGAGAAACCAAAGTATTCCACGACAAAACCAAATTCACACATTATCTCTCCACAAATCCAGCCCTTCAAAGGATAATAACAGAAAAAAACCAATACAAGGACAGGAACCACGCTCTAGAAACAACAAGAAGGTAATCCCTCAACAAACCTAAAAGAAGACAGCCACAAGAACAAAATGCCAACTTTAACAACAAAAATAACAGGAAACAACAATTACTTTTCCTTAATATCTCTTAATATCAATGGACTCAACTCCCCGATAAAAAGACATAGACTAACAAACTGGCTACACAATCAAGACCCAACATTTTGCTGCTTACAGGAAACTCATCTCAGAGAAAAGGATAGACACTACCTCAGAATGAAAGGCTGGAAAACAATTTTCCAAGCAAATGGCATGAAGAAACAAGCTGGAGTAGCCATTCTAATATCTGATAAGATTGACTTCCAACCCAAAGTCATTAAAAAAGACAGGGAGGGACACTTCATACTCATCAAAGGTAAAATCCTCCAAGAGGAACTATCAATCCTGAATATCTATGCTCCAAATACAAAGGCAGCCACATTCATTAAAGAAACTTTAGTAAAGCTCAAAGCACGCATTGCACCTCATACAATAATAGTGGGAGACTTCAACACACCACTTTCACCAATGGACAGATCATGGAAACAGAAACTAAACAGGGACACAGTGAAACTAAGAGAAATTATGAATCAAATGGATCTGGCAGATATCTACAGAACATTCTTTCCTAAAACAAAAGGATATACCTTCTTCTCAGCACCTCATGGTACCTTCTCCAAAATTGACCACATAATTGGTCACAAAGCAGGCCTCAACAGATATAAAAATATTGAAATTGTCCCATGCATCCTATCAGATCACCATGGACTAAGGCTGATCTTCAATAACAGAATAAATAATAGAAAGCCAACCTTCACGTGGAAACTGAACAACACTCTTCTCAATGATACCTTGGTCAAGGAAGGAATAAAGAAAGAAATTAAGGACTTTTTAGAGTTCAATGAAAATGAAGCCACAACATACCCAAACTTATGGGACGCAATGAAAGCATTTCTAAGAGGAAAACTCATAGCTCTGAGTGCCTCCAAAAGGAAACTAGAGAGAGCACACATTAACAGCTTGACAACACACCTAAAAGCACTAGAACAAAAGGAAGCAAATTCACCCAAGAGGAGTAGACGGCAGGAAATAATCAAACTCAGGGGTGAAATCAACCAAGTGGAAACAAGAAAAACTATTCAAAGAATCAACCAATCAAGGAGCTGGTTCTTTGAGAAAATCAACAAGCTAGATAAACCCTTAGCCAGACTCACTAGAGGGCACAGGGAAAGCATCCTAATTAACAAAATCAGAAATGAAAAAGGAGACATAACAACAGATCCTGAAGACATCCAAAACACCATCAGATCCTTCTACCAAAGGCTATACTCAACAAAACTGGAGAACCTGGATGAAATGGAGAAGTTCCTAGACAGATACCAGGTACCAAAGTTGAATCAAGATCAGGTTAATGATCTAAACAGCCCTATATCCCCCAAAGAAATAGAAGCAGTCATTAATAGTCTCCCAACTAAAAAAAGCCCAGGACCAGATGGGTTTAGTGCAGAGTTCTATCAGACCTTCAAAGAAGATCTAATCCCAGTTCTTCACAAACTATTCCACAAAATAGAAACAGAAGGTACTCTACCCAACTCATTCTATGAAGCCACAATTACTCTGATACCTAAACCACAAAAAGACCCAACAAAGATAGAAAACTTCAGACCAATATCCCTTATGAATATTGATGCAAAAATCCTCAATAAAGTTCTTGCTAACCGAATCCAAGAACACATCAAAACAATCATCCATCCTGACCAAGTAGGTTTCATCCCAGGGATGCAGGGATGGTTCAATATATGGAAATCCATCAACGTAATCCAGTATATAAACAAACTCAAAGACAAAAACCACATGGTCATCTCCTTAGATGCGGAAAAAGCATTTGACAAGATCCAACACCCATTCATGATAAAAGTCTTGGAAAGATCAGGAATTCAAGGCCCATACCTAAACATGATAAAAGCAATCTACAGCAAACCAGTAGCCAACATCAAAGTAAATGGTGAGAAGCTTGAAGCAATCCCTCTAAAATCAGGGACTAGACAAGGCTGTCCACTTTCTCCATACCTATTCAACATTGTACTTGAAGTCCTAGCCAGAGCAATTCGACAACAAAAGGAGATCAAAGGGATACAAATTGGAAAAGATGAAGTCAAAATATCACTTTTTGCAGATGATATGATAGTATATATAAGTGACCCTAAAAATTCCACCAGAGAACTCCTAAGCCTGATAAACAGCTTCGGTGAAGTAGCTGGATATAAAATTAACTCAAACAAATCAATGGCCTTTCTCTACACAAAGAATAAACAGGCTGAGAAAGAAATTAGGGAAACAACACCCTTCTCAATAGTCACAAATAATATAAAATATCTTGGCGTGACTCTAACTAAGGAAGTGAAAGATCTGTATAATAAAAACTTCAAGTCTCTGAAGAAAGAAATTATAGAAGATCTCAGAAGATGGAAAGATCTCCCATGCTCATGGATTGGCAGGATCAACATTGTAAAAATGGCTATCTTGCCAAAAGCAATCTACAGATTCAATGCAATCCCCATCAAAATTCCAAATCAATTCTTCAACGAATTAGAAAGTGCAATCTGCAAATTCATCTGGAATAACAAAAAACCTAGGATAGCAAAAACTCTTCTCAAGGATAAAAGAACCTCTGGTGGAATCACCATGCCGGACCTAAAGCTCTACTACAGAGCAATTGTGATAAAAACTGCATGGTACTGGTATAGTGACAGACAAATAGACCAATGGAATAGAATTGAAGACCCAGAAATGAACCCACACACCTATGGTCACTTGATCTTCGACAAGGGAGCTAAAAACATCCAGTGGAAGAAAGACAGCATTTTCAACAAATGGTGCTGGCACAACTGGTTGTTAACATGTAGAAGAATGCGAATCGATCCATTCCTATCTCCTTGTACTAAGGTCAAGTCTAAGTGGATCAAGGAACTTCACATAAAACCAGAGACACTGAAACTTATAGAGGAGAAAGTGGGGAAAAGCCTTGAAGATATGGGCACAGGGGAAAAATTCCTGAATAGAACAGTAATGGCTTGTGCTGTAAGATCGAGAATTGACAAGTGGGACCTCATGAAACTACAAAGCTTTTGCAAGGCTAAAGACACCATCAATAAGACAAAAAAACCACCAACAGATTGGGAAAGGATCTTCACCTATCCTAAATCAGATAAGGGACTAATATCCAATATATATAAAGAACTCAAGAAGGTGGACTCCAGAAAGTCAAATAACCCCATTAAAAAATGGGGCTCAGAACTGAACAAAGAATTCTCACCTGAGGAATACCGAATGGCAGAGAAGCACCTGAAAAAATGTTCAACATCCTTAATCATCAGGGAAATGCAAATCAAAACAACCCTGAGATTCCACCTCACACCAGTCAGAATGGCTAAGATAAAAAATTCAGGTGACAGCAGATGCTGGCGAGGATGTGGAGAAAGAGGAACACTCCTCCATTGTTGGTAGGATTGCAAGCTTGTACAACCACTCTGGAAATCAGTCTGGCGGTTCCTCAGAAAATTGGACATAGTACTACCGGAGGATCCAGCAATACCTCTCCTGGGCATATACACAGAAGATGTCCCAACCGGTAAAAAGGACACATGCTCCACTATGTTCATAGCAGCCGTATTTATAATAGCCAGAAGCTGGAAAGAACCCAGATGTCCCTCAACAGAGGAATGGATACAGAAATTATGGTACATTTACACAATGGAGTACTACTCAGCTATTAAAAAGAATGAATTTATGAAATTCCTAGCCAAATGGATGGACCTGGAGGGCATCATCTTGAGTGAAGTAACACAATCACAAAAGAACTCACACAATATGTATTCATTGATAAGTGGATATTAGCCCAAAACTTAGGATACCCAAGATATAAGATACAATTTGATAAACGCATGAAACTCAAGAAGAATGAAGACCAAAGTGTGGACACTGTGCACCTTCTTAGAATTGGGAACAAAACACCCAGGGAAGGAGTTACAGAGACAAAGTTCGTAGCTGTGATGAAAGGATGGACCATTTAGAGACTGCTGTATCCAGGGATCCGTCCCATAATCAGCTTCTAAACGCTGACACCATTGCATACACTAGCAAGATTTTGCTGAAAGGACCCAAATATAGCTGTCTCTTGTGAGATGATGCCGGGGCCTAGCAAACACAGGAGTGGATGTTCACAGTCAGCTATTGGATGTATCACAGGGCTCCCAATGGAGAAGCTAGAGAAAGTACCCAAGGAGCTAAAGGGATCTGCAACCCTATTGTTGGAACAACATAATGTACTAACCAGAACCCCAGAGCTCTTGTCTCTAGCTGCATATGTATCAAAAGATGGCCTAGTCGGCCATCAATGGAAAGAGAGGCCCATTGGACTTGCAAACTTTATATGCCCCAATATAGGGGAATGCCAGGGCCAAAAGAATGGGAATGGGTGGGTAGGGAAGTGGGGGGCGCTATTGGGGACTTTTGGGATAGTATTGGAAATGTAATTGAGGAAAATATGTAATAAAAAAAAAAGAATACATATACAGACATATATTTGATATCCAAAATGTCATTAGAGTATTATAATGAGCACATGCAATCAAGCTTAGGGCCAAATAAACACTCTTATCTATCTATTGTATGCTTTAAGTAGAGAATTCACTTTGCTTTAAAATAAAGCTATTTTTCCTTATAAAAAAAAAAAGTGGGAATGAGTGGGTAGGGAAGTGGGGGGAAGTGTATGGGGGACTTTTGGGATAGCATTGGAAATGTAATTGAGGAAAATACGTAATAAAAAAAAAGTATTTGTGAACTACCAAAAAAAAAAAAAAAGAAGAAGAAGACCTACCAGATTTGGGGGGAAATGTTACTAAATCCAGTAGTAAAATGCAAGGCAGGGCAGAAAATATTGGGGACACTCAACACCCATCACAAGACAATGTTTGACTATAAGGAATTAACTGCCACTAATACCTCTTCCAGTACACTCCCAAACCCAGACATTCACAGCTGTGAGTGAAGAAAAAGAAATTAGAAGTCATGAAAAGCATGATGATAGAGAGCCTTAGTGTTGCAGGGCAAGCAGGTGTCTTCTCTTTGGCTTTTCTTTTTGTTGTTTGAGGAATGTGCTCCCTATGCAGTATACCCGAGTCCAAGTCTGGAATCCATACTTCTGCCTTAGCTTCTCTGGTGCTCGCACTATGGAAGTGTACTGCTTTGTCTGTCACCTTCCTCTTTTCTTCTAAAATATTTTTAAATGGCGTTTTCAGGTAGCATGCAGATTCATGAGATGAGCATGGCATCTTTATTTAGATGTGTTATTATTTCTTCATCTTTGCCTCGCATTGCTTACTCCTCTGCCCCTGTCCCATTCCAGCAGATTTCCTTCTTTCAAGTAGTCCCAACCTTGGCTTTGTTTTATCACATGTACTGCATTCCCATACTGCCCATTTTACTTAAGACTTTCTCTCTTCCTTTATAATTTCATTACACACACACACACACACACACACACACACACACACACACACACACAGAGTAAGTCTTGGCTCTATACCTGTGGGAAAAATATGACATTTGTCTGGATCTGGTTTATTTAACTTAACACCACGATATCAAGTTGCTTGCACTTTTTGCAAATGTCATGCCTCTTCTTTACTTTTAAAACAGACTACATTGAAAGAGAAATTGTAGATTTGTAGTAAAATTAAATGCAAAATCGAGTTCTTACAGCCCTGGTCCTATACAGTTTTCCCCAATATTCAGATCCTCATGGAAGGATATTATTAAACTTATGATCCTCCTTTCCTTGTCAGTATCACACCAAGCTTCCATTTGGGCTCACTCCTATGGCTTTAGAAGCTAACGTTTGGATGAATGTGAAGTGATATTTATGATATCACTGTCCCTGTCTCCTGCTTGCTTCATCTCCCCTCTGTAGTGAGTGCACTCAGTTTTCATTGTTAGCAACTGATATCATAAATTTAGTCTCTCTCAGACTGGTTTCTCTCAAGTGCATTTTGCTTTCTTCATGGCTCTCTATTCAGGGCTCTGAATAGCTCACTTGTTCTTGGTGTTGGACAATATTCTGCTTCCTGGTTGTAATACACTCTATTCATTCACCCATCAAAGGACACCATGGTTGGTTTCAAGTTTTGTCCATTTTGAGTAAACCTGATCTAAACATCTATGGCTTATTTCAACCATCAACTTGATGAGCTCTAGAGTCACCTGGGACTTGGCTTCTGACATGCTTGGTGGGAGATTATCTTGATTTGGCTATCATAGGTATAAATTCCCACTCTACGTGGATAGAAACATATCCTGGGCTTGGTCAATGGATTATACAAAAAGAGCAAAGATAGCTTAGATCTCTGCTTCTTAACTTTGGATGCAAGGTAAACAGTGGCCTAGAATTGCTGCTTATTTGACTTTTGAGAAGTGATAGACTACACTTTTGAACTGAGAACCAAAATAAATCCTTTCCTATTGCTTTTTCAGAGTGTTTTTCATAAATTATCAGAGTATTTTTTCAAAAGCACAGGAAGAATAACTAAAACCTCACCTTTTGTATCGGCTTATGTTTTGGTAATTACCTAAAAGTGCAATTCCTGAAATTAATATCTTGTATCCTCAATAAGCATGAACAAGCAACCATAAAAGCTATTAATTAATAAAAAACTATAATATGCATTATACTTTCTATGTGCTGATTTAGTAAGCTGAGCTTAACATTCTGAATTCCTCCCCAAGTCATGAAATCCTTGATATACAGAAATTGAGTCTTGTATATTTTTTCTGTAAGTTTGGCTGTCTTTCATAGGCAGACAGAAAGCCTACCTATATAGAAAAATTAAGGTTGTAAGGCTGACAAATTAAATCCTAGATGTGAAATGGCTAATAAAAGATAAATATGAGGGAAAGGAATTCTGTTCCAGTCAGAGGTAACTTTTTTCTTCTTTTCTCTTTCCTCTTTCTTTTCTCTTCTTTCTCTTTTCTCTTTTCTCTCTTTTCTCTTTTCTTCTCTTGTCTCTTGTCTCTCGTCTCTCGTCTCTCTTCTCTCTTCTCTCTTCTCTCTTCTCTCTTCTCTCTTCTCTCTTCTCTCTTCTCTCTTCTCTCTTCTCTCTTCTCTCTTCTCTCTTCTCTCTTCTCTCTTTTCTCTTTTCTCTTTTCTCTTTTCTCTTTTCTCTTTTCTCTTTTCTCCTCTCCTCTCCTCTCCTCTCCTCTCCTCTCCTCTCCTCTCCTCTCCTCTCCTCTCCTCTCCTCTCCTCTCCTCTCCTGTTCTGTTCTGTTCTGTTCTGTTCTGTTCTGTTTGTTGAGTTTTATCTTCAATACAGATTGGCTAGTGTTCAGCTCTGATTATATGTCCAAGCAAGTTCAGTCAATCAACAGGGTCTCAAGGGAGGGAGTAAGGATTAAAAACAGAAAAGACAATTAGACAACATTATAGCATGACTCCAGTCATTGCTGAAGCAGGCTTTTTTTTTCCCAGTCTGCTTTAATACCATTGTAGGTACATGCAAAGAATAGGGTCAGTTTTAGGTAAAAAAAAAAAAAAAAAAAAAAAAAAGTACTCCAGGAACAAACAAAGCATAGACAAAGGGCTCATGATTATTGTAATTAGTTAGTGATTAAGGTACAAAGAACACATTCCTCAACTGTATTCATCTTGAGCCCAGTGTCAAATTCTTGTCTGAGCCTACTCCCTTTTCCTAACCCAATGTAAATATTCTTGTTCATATGATTGAAGCAGCACCAAGAGCTATCCACATCTCCCTCCCTCCTTTTTTTAATTTCATAAACAAGACTGCATCTATCTTAGGTTGTTCTAACAAATATTAACTTCCTTACCTGTCACTGAATATGCACTATCCAAAGCAATGTATTTCTGTCTTAGATTGGTAGGGCTCTGTGCAGAATCTTACTTGTAATTGACTGCCATCTGTTAAATTAATGAAGCTGTCTGGGGATCCATTTTTAGTCTTAAGCCATGTGTTTTGGCTACTAACATGTTGATGTTGTTAAAAGCAAGTTTTATCAAAATGTGCAGGAGTAAACGTATTCCCAGGGCAAGAAGGGCCAACATGATCAAGCTATATAAGCCATTCTTGAAGCTTGGCCAAGATGGAAATACTGACAATAAGCTCCAAATAATTTTATCAACAATATTTGCAGTAGAGTGGCATTCTTTAAATGCATAATCTTGATATAGAAAGTTAAAATATCCAGAGGGGTGTTAGAATTATGCCAAAAACCCTGCAAGTGCCTTTTAATTTTCTCTCAATTATAGTGACTGTCATTGTAAATTTTAGATGTGACACAAATCCATTGGTATTTAGCATGACACTCAAGATGTCTTCTTACTCTTAAACTCTGAACCTCCTCTACAATAATTTGAATAGTATCATAAAAAGCATCAATTTGTTGTTCCAAATGTCTATATAAATCTTCTTGAATTCTTGACCATTAGTAACAATTTTTTTTTGCTATATGATTAACAAAGTGGCTGTCTGAACTTCTTGTGTGAAAGCAATTGCAAAAGCTATTAATGTAATTAAAGTTGCTATACCAGCAATAATCAAACCCACTACCCTCTTGCTTCTGCTTAAAGCCAGCTCACTTCTCCCAATATTTGTAAGTTTTGTTCAGAATACTAATGTCCTGTCATATTAACAGGCAATAAAACAAAAGCAAGTTGATAGACCACCATATCAGATATGCCAGATTTCAATAACTAGCACAATTAGAAAGTGTACAATCAACACAACTTACATTAAATACCATAGAAGAAACAAAGTAATTTTAACATGGCCAAGTAATAAAATATTAGGAGTCTTAACACATGCACTAACATTGGTTCTAAATCCAGATTCTGTCATTGTTCTAAATCAGACCTATTCCAATTTTATCCATTGCAAATATAACTTCATATAAGGCAGTTGTCAATTTTGAAATATTTCTCTGAAAATGTTCAGAACCAGCCTTCCAAATGCCCACTGTCATTTCCTTTTTTCCAATATTGGAATGGTTTCCAGAGCAATCAATCCATGATTGAGTCAGAATAACTGGTCACATAAAAGGAAAGAGAAGGGTCATTATAACAACTTTTCTATTTGATTGATTTTTTCAAAGGCAGTTTCCACAGGCTCCACATTCTCTATCCTACAAGTCCTAAAAGCGCTTGAAGCAAAGCAGCTTGTCTAGTGTGGGATATAGGCAAGCAAAGGTGGGTCAGGAATGCCCAATACCTAGTATGCCCTTATCACCACTGTCAGGCCACTCAGTAAGCTCACAGTTCTTTTTCTCAGTATCAGCATGTCTCTTCAATCACTCTGGCAGCCACCAAGCTCCTTTAGTGTCCTGAAAAAGCCCCCCCACCACCCAAAACAAAATAAAACACCACAAACTTTGCTTCCTCATATTAATACCAGATTGGAACCATGCCATATGCCAGTAAGTAGATCCTTACATTTCACCTAGGCATAAGTATTCTGAGCTTTAGGGTGCCATAGCAACTCAGTAGAGAGTTCCTTGGCATCAAAATTTAAAAAGTTTAAAATAAAAAGAGTGTTATTTAAAAAGTTTGGAGGTGTAGTGGGATATAATTCCTCCATTTTTTATTTTATGAAGATATTGTTTTAAAGTTCCACAATACCTGTTTCTTAATACTTTGTCCTTGAGGATTATAAGGAATACTAGTAATATGGATAATATTAAATTGTCAATAGAACATCACAAGTGAATGACTGCAATAGCAATAGTTCCATTATCTGCTTTAATCTCATTTAGAACACCCAACATAGAGAAACAACGTAGGCAGTGAGTAATGACAGTTTTAGTTGCTTCTCCTGGTAAAGCAGTTACAAGGAGAAAGCCTGTGTATGTGTCAATAGTCACACGTACATGTTCAATTTCCAAACTCATAAACTTGTGTAACATCCATTTGCCATAATCGAGTAGGTACAAATCCTCAAGGATCAACACCATTATGTGATGCAGGAAGAAATTGAAGATCTTAAGGACAAGTCTTTATAATTTGATGTGAACATTCTCTAGAAATACCAAATTGTTGTCTCAAACTATGACTATTTTGATTATGTAAAGAATGATATAGTTCAACTAATTGTTCCTGTGTAAGGCCTATAATCTGCCTCATATAAAAATTTGCTGTAGCATTGTCCTCAAAAAAAAAAAAAAAAAAAGATTCAGGCAATCCAGTATGATTTCTTAAATGTCCTATAAAGTAAGGAAAATTGTGTTCCCTTAAATTGAGTTGTATTTGCATAAATAATTGCAATATTTGAGAATTAGCAGTTTCATTAAAAAGGAACAGTTTCAGGCAATTGGAAACCATGAGCTATACATTGGCTTTCAATATACAAATTAAAAGCTTGATTTTTCAACATTTCAGAAAATAATGGCTGCAGCACCTAATTCAATTATTTGTGCTGAACTGGGATGGGGGGAAAATCAAGAGAATTAGCATGTGATCCAATTACATATTCTGCCTTCCCATTAGATGAGCCATCTGTAAATACAGTAAGCCCATCTTCTATGGGCTGCATGTGCAAATTTACAGAAAATACAAAAGCATGCGTTGAGGCAAATTGTAACAACTTGTCTTTTGGACAATGATTATCAATTTTGCCTGAAAAGTTTGCACATGCAATAGGCTAGATATCATTATTCTGCAATAACCAATTTAATTGCTGTTTGGAATAAGGAATAAACATTTCATCAGGTTCTTGTGATTAAATTCTAAACTGCCAATGTTCCATTAGCTTTATATACATTTAACTATTATTTTTAAAAGTTTCTTTTACAGTATCAGAGCATAACCATAATTTTGGGAAGCAAAACTAAATTGTAACAGTGTAAATAATCCAGTCTCTCTAAAGTCAATACCAAGTGCATTATTTTCATGTTACAAAGTTTGTTTGCCAGTTCTTGTATATGAATGCATGTTGGTGTAGCTTTTAATACCAGTCAGAAACAAACCTAAAGTAGCTATGCACATTTACTTATTTAGACTAGAGAGACAAAATTTTCTTACTTTTTCTAGCTTAATTTCAAGGGAGGAGCATCTTGATGCTCCTGATGAACCCAATAATCACAGTTACAGAGGGTATTGTTGGATAAACAGTCATCAGCTTCCTGTCTAAAGGAACCTAGAAGCTTCTGGCCCCTTTAAGAGTGTCATGTACAGACAATCAGCCACTGTCAGGGCTTTTCCAGCAGTGCTAGACTCCTAGATACAAGAGAAGGGCTCCAAAAGCAGTGTATCAGTTTTTTGTTGTGTCAATTTAGACTGCTTTTATTTTGAAATGAGTTAAAACTAAATCAAGGGGTAAATGGCCAGAAGATAAAGTTTTGACCATTTTTTATTTTTAATATGAAACATTGAGCAACATTCAAGCAATGAAATGAATCCACACAAATGAATAGACGTGGACAGGCTAGTGCACCAAGGACACACAATAGACAGAGTATCAGATATCCTACAAAAGAGACCCAGAACCAGGAGTAGGCATTCACCCAGTGGGAGCAAGAGAGGAAGCAGGATGTCTCCTAAACTCCTCTTGATTTTAGCATATCTCTAAGCATATGTACAAAAGTATTCCACCGTTACCATGCCCCATTTTTTTATAGGGCTTACCCACTTATGGCCCAAATTTTCCTTTGTGAGAGCTTTGTTTTCCTGAAGTGTTCTTCACTGTATTCCTCATACTGAAGATCCAACATTGAAGGCACCACCTGACCAAGCCAGCTGTCAGTTAGTCAACAGGGTCTCAAGGGAGGAAGGGAAGATTAAAAAACAAAAGACAATTAGACAACATTATATCATGACTCCAGAAGGTATTTTTTTTTCCAATCATAGAGTAGGGTCTTTATGTATGCATCATTAATTCTCTTCTCAATGAAAAACATTGGATACATAAAAACTTTATTATATATATGAGGCATATCTGTACAACGTAATTGTGGAGAGCTCTTGGTTTTGCTTCAACTATATTGGCAAGAATATTTACATTGGGTCAGGACAAGGGAATAGGCTCAGACAAGGATTTGACATTGGGTTAGGACAAAGTTCAACATAAATACAATTAGGGAATGTATTCTTTGTATCTTGGTCATCTAGTTAAGTACCTGAACACAGTAATCACGGGACCTTTGTGTATGCTTTGTTTGTTCCTTGACTTCTTTGTCTGGGCTTACAACTGACCCTAAATAAATTTATGTAGCTATTTCATGTTTATTTCTGAGTGGTCTTAAATGTATAACTATGTTCTGAATGTCTTGGCTATAGATTATTGGCTTATAAATTATTTGAGTATGGTTAAAAATTTGTAACATTGTTAACAGAAAGTTGGCTTAAAGATGGTAACTCAGGTTGGAGTCATTCTGGGCAACAACACATGACAGGAGCCAACCTAAGGAAACAGGTCTCTAAAGATTCCTCTAAATTGAGATAATACTTTATGTAATAGATATCCTGGCTTTTTGTATTTCCATATAAAGTTAAATACTTTTTAAAAAGTTCTCTAAAATATTATATTGAGATTTTGATGGGCAATCCACTGAATCTGAGGATTTCTGTTGGTAAAATGGTCATGGTTAATTATGTAAATCCTATCATTTTATGAGCAAAGGAGATCTTTCCATCTTTGGATATCTTCTTCAACTTCAATTTCATTCTTCAGAGACATGAAGTTCATACAATATAGCTCTTTCACTAGTTTGGTTAGAGTTATGCCAAGATATTTTTTATTATTTGTATCTATTTTGAGACATGTTGATTCTGTAATTTTTTTCAGGCCAATTTTCATTTGTATATAAGGGACCTACTGATTTTTATGAAGTTAATTTTGTATCCAGTCACTTTGCTTGTGTTTTTGCAAGTGTTTGTCAGGTGTAGGACATCCCTGGTAGAATTTTTGGGTCACTTGTATATACTATTATATCACCTGTGAACAGCAATATTTTTCTTGCCATCCAATTTGTATACCTTTTATTTCCTTTAGTTGTCTTATTGCTGTAGCTAAAACATCAAGAACTATATTGAACAGATATGGAGAGAGTAAATAGCCTCGTCTTGTCCATGATTTTAGTGGAATTAATCTAGGTTTCTGTCCATTTAATTTGATGTTAGGTATCACCTTGTTGTATATTCTCTTCATTATATTTAGGTATGTACCTTGCATCTCTGATATCCCCAAGACCTAAGGATAATAGGTATAGATGAGAATGAAGACTTTCAAATTAAAGGGCTAGTAAATATCTTCAACAAAATTATAGAAGAAAACTACCCTAACCTAAAGAAAGAGATGCCCATGAACATGAAAGAAGCCTACAGAACTCAAAATAGACTGGACCAGAAAAGAAATTCTTCCTGATACATAACAATCAGAACAACAAATATAATAAACAAAGACATAATATTAAAAGCACTAAGGGAAAAAGATCAAGTAACATATAAAGGCAGACCTTTTAGAATTACACCAGACTTCTCAGCAGAGACTATGAAAGCCTGAAGATCCTGGACAGATGTTATACATACCTTAAGAGAACACAAATGCCAGCCCAGGCTACTACACCCAGCAAAACTCATAGATGGAGAAACCAAAGTATTCCATGACAAAACCAAATTCACACAATACCCCTTCAAAGGATAATAAAGAGAAAACTCCAACACAAGGAGGTAAATGACACCCTAGAAAAAGCAAGAAAGGAATCCTTCAACAAAAGTAAAAGAAGATAGCAACAAGAGCAGAATCCCAACCCTAACAACAAAAATAACAGGAAGCAACAATTACTTTTCCTTAATATCTCTTGATATCAATGGACTCAATTCCCCAATGAAAAGACATCGACTAACTGTCTGGCTACTCAAAAAGGATCCAACATTTTACTGAATACAGGAAACCCATCTTGGTGAAAAAGACAAACACTACTTCAGTGTAAAAGTCTGGAAAACAATTTTCCAAGCAAGTGGTCCGAAGAAACAAGCTGGAGTAGCCATTCTAATATCGAAAAAAATCCACTTCCAACCCATAGATATCAAAAAAAGACAAGGAGGGGCATTTCAAACTCACCAAAGGTAAAAATATTCAAAGATTAACTCTGAATTCTGAATATGGATGTTCCAAATGCAAGGGCATCCACATTCATTAAAACAAAACAAAACAAAACAAAACAAAACAAAACAAAACAAAACAAAAACCTTAGTTAAGCTCAAAGCACACATTGCACTGCATACAATAATAGTGGAAGACTTTAACACCCCACTCTCATCAATGGACAGATCCTGGAAACAGAAACTAAACAGAGGCACAGTGAAACTAAAAGAAGTTATGAAACAAATGGATTTAACAGATATCTACAGAACATTTTATCCTAAAACAAAAGGATATACCTTCTTCTCAGCACGTCATGGTACCTTCTCCAAAATTGACCATATAGTCAGTCACAAAACAGGCCTCAACAGATACAAAGATTGAAATTATCCCATGCATCCTATCAGATCACCATGGACTAAGACTGATCTTCAATAACAGCATAAAGAATAGAAAGCCAACATTCACGTGGAAGTTGAACAACACTCTACTCAATGATAACTTGGTCAAGGAAGAAATAAAGAAAGAAATTAAAGACTTTTTAGAGTTTAATGAAAATGAAGACAGAAGCAGACAACATACCCAAACTCATGGGACACAATGAAAGGATTCCTAAGAGGAAAATTTATAGCTCTGAGTGCCTACAAAAAGAAACTGGAGAGAATACACACTAGCAGCTTGAGAGCACACCTAAAACCTCTAGAACAAAAGAAAGCAAATTCACCCAAGAGGAGTAGACATCAGGAAATAATCATGTAGAAGAATGCAAATTGATCCATTCTTACCTCCTTGTACAAAGCTCAAGTCTAAGTCAATCAAGGAGCTCCACATAAAACCAGAGACACTGAAACTTATAGAGGAGAAAGTGACGAAAAGCCTCGAAGATATGCGCACAGGGGAAACATTCCTGAACAGAACAGCAATGGCCTTTGCTGTAAGATCAAGAATAGACAAATGAGACCTCATAAAATTGCAAAGCTTCTGGAGGGCAAAGGACAATAAGACAAAAAGGCCACCAACAGATTGGGAAAGGATCTTTACCAATCCTAAATCAGATAGGGGACTAATATCCAATATATATAAAGAACTCAAGAAGATGGGCTCCAGAAAATCAAATAACCTTATTTCATAGGAGAAACAGCAATATGAACAAACAAGTACCCACAGAGCTCCTTGGAACCATCAATCAAAGAAAACACATGGCGGAACTTGTGGCTCTAGCTATATATGTAGCAGAGGATGGCCTAGTTGGTCATCAGTGGAACGAAAGGCCCTTGGTCCTGTGAAAGCTCTATGCCCCAGTATAGGGGAATGCCATGATCAAGAATGGGTGTGGGTGGGTTGGGGAGCAGGGGGAGGAGGGAGGGGATAGGGGATTTTTGGAGGGGAAACTAGAAAATGGGATAACATTTAAAATGTAAATAAAGAAAGCATCTAAAAAATAAAAAATAAAAAAATCGTATAAATTGAAAATAAAAAACAAAAAACAAAAACAAAACTTGTGGTCCTTGCTTCTTTCATTGTTTTTCTCAGGATATTTTAATGACTGGTTCTATTTCCTTAGGAGTTATAGGTATATTTAGATTGTTTATCTGAGCTTGATTTAACTGTAGTAAGTGGTATCTGTTGAGAAAATCTTCTATATCTTTCAAATTGTTCAGTTTTGTGAAGTATGACTGAATGATTTTTTAATTTCCTTAATTTCTGTTGTTATGTCTTTTTTATTCATTTTTAATTTTGTTAACTTTTATGCTGTCTCTGTGCCTTTTTGTTCATTTTGCTAAAAATGTGTCTATCTTGGTGATTTTCTCAAAGAAAAGCTTTTCTTTGTTGATTCTTTATATTGATCACTTTGTTTATATTTTGTTGACTTCAGTCCTGAGTTTGATTATTTCCTGCTGTCTACTCCTCTCAGGTGTGTTTACTTCTTTTTGTTTTAGAGCTTTTGCTATGATGTTAAAGTGGCTAGTATGAGATCTCTCTAATTTCTTTTGAAGGTACTTCCTGCTATGAACTTTCATCGTAACACTGCTTTCTTTGTGTCCTTTAAGTTTGTGTATGCTTCCTGTAGCTTTTGCTACTCTGCCTAAGCTTTGGGAATGGGTTGTGCTATGAGCCCAGGCCCAGCTTTCCTTGAATCCATGGATAAAAGGCACACACACAAGTTGCTCATTTTCAACTTGCCTTCTGATACAATTGCTGGGTGCTACAATATCCCACCTGGAAAAGCATGCCCTTATCAATATTCTTATCTCTGTACCTTTCCACATGCCCTAAACTTCAGTTGCTCAGATACAGCATAGGAAAGTAGACATAATAGCATGGTGGATAAATACCTGTTCAGCTTAGTGCTGATTAAGGCTTTTTATAAATATAAAGTTACGTATCTTGTAATTGGAAAGTGAATGAGCTAAGGCAGGGTAAAAACCCCGATTTAATATTAAATATTTGCTACAACATATTGGTGTCCAACTTTGGGTGCCAAACATTGAAGGAAATTAAAATCCTATCAAGTCTGTGTACAAGACACAATCCAGGTATTTTATTTATAAGCCATAAGACTAGATTGGGTAGATATAGAGCTATACAAACTTATTCTCAAGCTGTAAAGATCCTTGCTACTTGCTGTTTCTCCTGGCCATGTGGTTTTTGTCCATGCCAGCATCTTTCTCCTCCATATTCCTCTCCTGTTTCTCTACCTGCAGTGCCCTTATTTGAATCTTCAGTTCCATATTTTTCCCTTTACTGCCCAATCATAGTCTCTAGCCTTATATCAGTTATATTGGGTAGACAGTTCCATTGGCATAACTGCATCATTTTGAATAAGTGAGTATTTGCTCATTGGGGCAATCACATTTTGAAAAACAGTATTTAGCATTAGAATTCAAACAATGTCAGACGAACCTATACATATTTGAGTCACAGCATTTGTTAATGCTGTTATTTCTTTATTTCATGTCTGGATGTTTTGTCCATTAGTGAGAGTCAAGTGATGAAGTCTTCCATTATTGATGTGTGATTTAAGCTTTAGTGGTGTTTCCTTTACCAATGCAGGTGCCCTTGCATTTGGGGGCATAGATATTCAGAATTGAGATATTATCTTGATGTGTTTTTCCTTTGATGACTATGAAGTTTCCTTCACCATCTCTTTTGATTACATTTGGTTGAAAGTCTATTTTATTAGATATTAGAATGCTTACACCCGCTTATTTCTTGATTCATTGGCTTGGAAAACCTTTTTGCAACCCTTTACTCTGAGTTAATAACTATTATTGATATTTAGGTGTGTTTCTTGTATACAGCAGAAGATGGATCTTATTTTCACATTTATTCTATTAGTCTGTGTCTTTTTATTGAAGAATTGAGTTCATTGATGCTGAGAATATTAATGACCAATGATCGTTAATTTCTGTTTTTCTGATGCTGGTGGTGGTAGTGTGTGTGTGTGTGTATGTGTGTGTGTGTGTGTGTGTGTGTGTGTGTATGTGTGTGTGTGTGTGTGTGTGTGTGTATCTGTGTGCATCTGTGTGTGTGTGTATGTCTGTGTGTGTCTCTGTGTGTGGTGATTTCTTTTCTGGTTTTGCTAGTGTAAAATTATTTATTTCTTGTGTTTATCTTTTTAGATGGGTATTTTTTGGGTGTGTTTTCCTGGAGTAACTCTTTCTTTTCTGGTTTCTGGTCTGAGTGACCTGGGTTTCTGATGACCAGTGACTTTTCAATTCCAGTAAGCTGTGTCTCCTCTGGGGATTAAGTGATCTCTGTGACCTCTGGGGTTTTAGGTGCCAACATTGCTTCTGAAGTCCCTAGAACTGGAGTGGCCTCTGGAAAAGCAGAATTCTTTTGCCAAAGTTGTGGGCTCAAATATGGAACCCAGATGATGGATGCAGAGCTTACACCTGGTTGGTGGGCTTTAAGAGGATTTGGTGAGCATAACACATAGGGCAGAGTTTAAACTGGAGTCCCTGGTGCATGAGTGACCTCTGGGAGTTGTAACTTTTTTTTAATTAATTCAGAATTGTTGATATGGAACCAGGATATAAGTTTAGGAGAAGTCCATGCAGTGTGAGTGAGGTTAGCTTCCAATCCTGCATCTCAACTTGTATTTTATCACTGCCCTTTTATTCTTTACAATGGTTAGGTAATGGTGACCAAAGCCGGGGTACTTTGGTGAGTGTTTGTACCATATTCCCAATTTCTGAAATACTGCTCTCAGCTCACATTTTTAGTACCCCTAACTGTTTTAAAACTAACTTTTTAATTATACACCTTGCATAATAAAATGTAGTATTTTTGACCTTCTGAAGTTTGATTTACAAATAACTTCTGAAATAGAACAACTGTATAATTTGGGAAATATTTATGCAATTTTTATTCAAGTAGTGAACATGGCTTCAATATACATAATTTTTAGTGTTTTGGAAATATAGAGGAAGCTAAATTTAGAACACAATGACAAGCTTCACAGGATAGTCTACATAGAATATATTGCATAAATATGAATTATTTGTTCAGTTTTTGGGGAAAAGTTGAAACTGACAATGATATATATATCTATATATATCTATATTCTAGATATAGTGAATGTTTTATGAGAAGATAAAATTACTATACATTGACAAAATAATGTCTTCTTTTCCTTGGGAAGTTAATTCAGTGCTGATGAATAATTTTGTATTTTTGGAAGTTATTTTTGACTCTGGCTTCTAATAAAGGCTTATCACCATTAATTATTTGCCAGCTTCAGAATTAACATAGTTCAATTTGCTATCAGCCCCTGCCTCACTCTTTATATCTTATTTCCAGTGCTGAAAATGAACACATGATTTTTCTTTCATTTTTTTCTTTTTTTAATTAGGTATTTTCTTCATTTACATTTCAAATACTATTCCAAAAGTCCCCCATACACTCCCTGCCCTTCCCTACCCACCCACTCCCATTTCTTGGCTCTGGCGTTCCCCTGTACTGAGGCATACATAGTTTGCAAGACCAAGGGGCCTCTCTTCCCAATGATATATATAACAGCATCAATTTAAAATTTATACAAGCCAGGCATGGTGGCTCACACATGTAATTTTAGCAGAGGCAGGAGGATTGCCATGGGGTTGAGGTCACCCTAGGCTCTAGAATGAGCCACAGGACAGTCTGGCTACGGAGTAAAACCCTGTTTCAACAAACCAAACAAATCACACATACGAATTCTTTTAAATTTTATGGTGACACTTAGCTTCTCAGGGGATGTTTCAAGAGAACAAAATAAAAATACACAGGCTTGTCACATTTTTGTTTTCTTTGTGCTTAGGAATGTTGTAAGAAAAACTGATTGCTTTATTTGTTTTGTTTTGCTTCTTGGTTTTTTATTTTTTATTTTTGTTTAAATAGTTGCGGATAACATTTATTGTGTATAATATTACTGTCAGTTCACCCCCACAATCCAAATTAGTCATTGTACATGTGATAAACAAAAAGTGTACAGATCTATGAGCCAGAGTCGAAAGCCTTTAAGACTAATCTTCTATTTCACTACTCCTAGACTCTTATTACTAGGTGCAGGACTAAATATTTAGCCTTAGCGATGAGAGTGAATGTTTGCTATGGGATTATTCTGCTGGGAAGTTGTTTTCAGTTGTTGTCCCTTGTGTCACAAAACCATGTGCCTACTATCACAGTCCAGCTTCAAGTGCAATATCCCACATCTTCACATCCCATGTTTTTTGTGGAGAAAAGAGTGTCACTTAATGTCTGTGTCTTGTTTTCTTTAATGCTGCTACAGCAGTGGTTAATTGCTCTTCCTTAAGTATCACATACTTACTTAAATAAATGATTGAGAAATTAGTCATAATTTTAAGTGCATATTTGATTAATGATAACATAAGTATACCCAAATTAAGAACATTTTCAACACCATTGATAGACCTCCTTTGCACCAATAAAGTTGAAATTTAACAGAGAAAAATTCTAGACTGATAATGCCAAGTTGAAAACCAACACAATTTCCCATGCAAGACTCGAGAAGCCTATAACTTCTAAGTCAAATTCTATGGTTTGAATCAGAAATGTGCTCCTGCAGGCTCATGTTTTTATTTCTACATTCCATGGATGTGCTGTTATTTTGATAGCTATGCCACTAGTAGGAGCTGAGATCTTTCTGGCAGAGATAGTCACTGGGCCTAAGCCTGTGAGTATTGTAGTCTGGTCCTGATGCCATTCCTATCTCTGCTTCTTCATCCTCCAACATATGAGTCAGTTATGATGCCAGCTCCTTCCATGAACACTATCCAGCCAGCAAGTCTACCCCCCACAATGGGCTGTAGACTCTGAACTGTACGTGAAAACACATCTTTTCCTCCTTAAGTTGCTATCATATTTCAACAAGAGAAAAGTAACCAACACAAATTTCAGTTCTGCTTTCAGTGTTGTGTGCTCTATTAGGTGACCTGGTAGGGTTAGAGGAGGCCAGAACTGCTCCCTGAAAGCTCACTTTCTGGAGCCAGCTATTTTCAATTTAGAGTGGCATCAGAGGCAGCATATGAAAGCATGTAACTTTGAACATATAACTGAGAAGTAGCTCTCCATAATGAGCTGTCAGAGAGAAATTCATGATATTCAAGGCTCTTGACTAGGTCCCTGTGTTCTGTGAATTGGGTATAAAGTCTACAGAGACATAGAGTCATGGGCTTTGTCTCCTTTCCTCATGCATTTCTTCCTTCCTCTATCCTTTCACTCTCTCTCTTTTTCTCTTCTCTCTTCTGTCTCACAACCCCTTGTAAATTCACAGTTAATTTGAAATTTTCTTTTGGATATGATAGACCTACAAAAGTGTGTGAACCATGGCTTAGGTGTAAAGATGTCTTAGTTTTTAATTTGGAGTAAATATAGGCTATCTCTATTTGCCATAGCACTTGTCATTGAGGTAGGAAAAGGAATGCTATTTTAGGCTCCAGTAATGTTCTCTGTCTGCCAAGGATTAGACTCGCATTACCAATCTCTCTTCACATCCGATCTATACCTGTTGTGCTGTGACCACTGTATCTAGGATTGTTTCCATTTTTAAGATTACATAGTGCTTGCAGAGATGCTCTTCTCACTGGGATAGCATAAAGGCCTTGCAGCTTGTCCTTGATAAGCTTTGGATAAATTCCTGACTCCTCACCATTGCTGTCTCTAATGAATAATTCTATGCTTGACTGGGTTAGAAGATGCATAAGATAAAACATTGTTTCTGCATATGTCTCTGAAAACATTTCCAGAAGAAAGTAGTATTTCCACTGGTAATCTTTGCAAAAGAGATGGTTCTCCTCCACATGGGGAGATGTCTCTCAGTCTCCTGAGAGTATAAACAGAAACCAAAGGTAGAAGAAGGGTGACCATCCTTTTTTAGACTAATTATCTTCTGCCCTTCTGTGTTACTTGATTTTTTGTGAGACCAAAAATTGTCCTAATGGTCCCTAGTTCTCAAGTCTTTTAACATGGGTTCAGATATGGCACCAATGTTCCAATTTTCCCAGCTTGCACATCCTAGTCTCCATACTTGTATCAATTTCTTATAGAATAACCTTGTAACTATCCTATTGGATCTATTTGAAGAGTTCTAGTATTCTCTCTTTTTCATCCCTCATCTTCCTTTTTGATGTCCTTGACTGATTTAAGGAGTACTAGTCAGGCAATTTACAGTTTTCTTGTGTGCCATGATTGGATGGAGGTTACAGGTGTAGGAGGAAATGCCTGGAGATGAAACGCCTTGCTTATCAGGTCACAGCAAGGATGGCCTATCATGGCTGGTATTAACTATGGTCACCAGAATATTTTTCCCATCTATCTGGCTCTGACCTAATATGTATTTCAAGTGCAGATATGATGAGGGTTAATCCCTCTGCTTCCCCAACATGTTTCATCATGACACTACTCCTTGAGCCCCCCTTGTATGTAGTTTGGCTTTTGGCTTTTGGTTTGAGTATGGAGAGGTACAGGGTGTCCTGTATAAAGCCCCAGTCTACATACAGAAACCAAAGTAGAGCTTGCTTATTTCTAGGTATATCTGTTCTCACACCACATAGTTTTTTGATGAGACAAGCTGAATTTAAAATTTCAGTTCCTGTTTATAATATCCTGTTTATGATTTTCATTATATCTTCTTTGGCAAGAAAGCTCTAGTGATTTCTGTTCTCAGAAATTACTATTAGCTTAGCAATTCCTTCATCCGATATGTGTCATACCTTATTTTTCTTCAAAAGTATGATGCTAAGTTTCCATGTAGTTGTGAATATTCCAGACCAAGCAGGAATAGTCATCTATGCATTATATTGATGATATAATAAGACATTAATCATATAATGGTAAAGGTCAAAATAATGAATATATGGGGGAATATGCAGGTATCACTCTTAAGGACAACTCACCAAACACATAAATAGAGAAGAATGGTGGGTTGTAGGGCTCAGAGGTACTCTGAAAAGAGGATCAATAGAGAGCACAAACTTATCAGATAACTAAATAACTTACTTAAGAAAGGCTTGCTCTCAAGGTGGGCGTGGTGGCACATGCCTTTAATCCCAGCACTCGGGAGGCAGAGGCAAGCAGAATTCCAGGACAGCCAGGGCTATACAGAGAAACTCTGTTTAAAAAAAAAAAAGTTTGCTCTTCAACATACTGCAAAATATTACCATATTGCGTGTAATGGCAGTAATTTGCACGTACTTACAAGTTTAACAATACATAATTTTTCTTTCTTTTTTCAATGGTAAGTAATTTAATTTTTATTGGATATTTTCTTTACTTACATTTCAAATGTTATCTCCTTTCCTGGTTTCCAATCTGAAAAACACCTTCACCTATCCCCTTCCTGCTCCCCCTGCTCACCAAAGGACCCACCCCCGCTTCCTGACCCTGGCATTCCACCACACTGGTGCATAGAGCCTTCATAGGACAAAAGGCCTCTCTTCACATTGATTACAGACTGGGCCATCCAATGCTGCATATGCAGCTGGAGCCATGAGTCCCACCATATGTGTTCTTTGGTTAAAGGTTTAGTCCCTAGGAGCTCTGGGGGTACACATATTGTTCATATTGTTGTTCCTTCTATGGATGAAAAACCTTTCAGCTCCTTGGGTCCTTTCTCTAGCTCCTTCATTGGGGACCCTATGCTCATTCCAATGGATGACTGTGAGCTTCCACTTCTGTATTTGTCAGGCACTGGCAAAGCTTCTCAGGAGACAGCGATATCGGGCTCCTGTCAGCAAGCGCTTATTGGCATCCACAACAGTGTCTAGGTTTGGTGATTTTATATGGAATGGATCCCCATGTGAGTCAGTCTCTGGATGATCACTTCTCCAGTCTCTACTCCACACTTTGTCTCTGTGACTCCTTCCATGGGTGTTTTGCCCCCCCCCCCTTTCTAAGATGGATCTAAGTATATACTCTATGGTCTTCCTTATTCTTGAATTTCACGTTGTTTGTGAATTGTATCTTGGGTATTCCAAGCTTCTGGGCTAAAATCCACTTATCAGTGAGTGCATATCATGTGTGTTCATTTGTGAATGGGTTACCTCACTCAGGATGATATCCTCTAGATCCATCCATTTGCCTAAGAATTTCATAAATTCATTGTTTTTAATAGCTGAGTAGTACTTCATTGTGTAAATGTACCACACTTTTTTTGGATCCATTCCTTTGTTGAGGAACATCTGGCTTCTTTCCAGCTTCTGGCTATTATAAATAAGGCTGCAATGAAGATAGTGGAGCATATGTCCTTATTCCATGTTGGGGCAGCTTCTAGAAATATGCCCAGGAGTAGTATAAGTGGGTCCTCTGTAGTACTATGTCCAATTTTCAGAGGAACCACCAAACTGATTTCCAGAGTAGTTGTACCAGCTTGCAATCCCACCAGCAATGAAGGAGTGTTCCCCTTTCTCCACATCCTTGCCAGCATCTTAGCCATTCTGACTGGTGTGAGGTAGAATGTCGGGGTTGTTTTGATGTGCATTTTCCTGATGATTAAAGATGTTGAACATTTTTTTAGGTGCTTCTAGATATTCTCAGTTAAAATTTCTAGGTATTCCTCAGTTGAAAATTCTTTGTTTAGCTCTGTATCCCATTTTTAATAGGGTTATTCATTCTCTGGAGTCTAACTTCTTGAGCTCTTTGTATATATGGATATTAGCCCTCTGTCGGATGTAGGATTGGTGAAGTTCTTTTCTCAATCTGTTGGTGGCCTTTTTGTCTTGTTGACAGTGTCCTTTGTCTTAAAGAAGCTTTGAAATTTTATGAGGTTTCATTTGTTCATTCTTGATCTTACAGCAAAAGCCATTGCTGTTCTGTTCAGGAATTTTTCCCCTGTGCCCATATCATTAAAGCTTTTCCCCACTTTTTCCTCTATAAGTTTTAGTGTCCCTGGTTTTATGTGGAGTTCCTTGATCTACTTAGACTTGAGCTTGTACAAGGAAGTAAGATTGGATCAATTCACATTCTTGTACATGATAACCCCCAGCTGAGCAAGCAGTATTTGTTGAAAATGCTGTCCTTTTTCAACTGGATGGTTTTAGCTCTTTTGTTAAAGATCAAGTGACCATAGGTGTGTGGGTTCATTTCTGGGTCTTCAATTGTTTTCCTTTGATCTACATGTCTGTCACTGTACTGGTACCATGCCATTTTTATAACAATTGCTCTGTAATACAGGTTGAGGTCAGGCATGGTGATTCCACCAGAGGTTCTTTTACTGTTGAGAAGAGTTTCTACTATCCTAGGTTTTTTGTTATTCCATATGAATTTGCATATTGCCCTTTCTAATTCAGTAAAGAGTTGAGTAAAATTGGAATTTTAATGGGGCTTGCATTGAATCTGTAGATTGCTTTCTGCAAGATAGCCATTTTTACTATATTAATCCTGCCAATCCATGAGCATGGGAAATCTTACCATCTTCTGAGATCTTCTTTGATTTCTTTCTTCAGATACTTGAAGTTCTTATCATACAGATCTTTCACTTCCTTAGTTAGAGTCATACTAAGGTATTTTTTTATTATTATTATTTGTGACTATTGTGAAAGGTCTTGTTTCCCTAATTTCTTTCTCATCCTGTTTATCCTTTGTGTAGATAGAGGCCACTGATTTGTTTGAGTTAATCTTATATCCAGCTACTGCACTGAAGCTCTTTATCAGATTTAGGAGTTCTCTGGTGGATTTTTACCATCACTTATATATACTATCATATCATCTGTAAATAGTGATATTTTGACTTCTTTCTTTCCAATTTGTATCCCCTTGTTCTGTTGTTGTCTAATTGCTCTGGCTAGGACTAGTACTATACTGAATAGGTAGAGAGAAAGTAGGCAGCCTTGTCTAGTCCCTGATTTTAGTGGGATTGCTTCAAATTTCTCTCCACTTAGTTTGATGTTGGCTATTGGATTATAGTATATTGCTTTTATTATATTTAGGCATGGGCCTTGAATTCCTGATCTTTCCAAGACTTTTATCATGAATGGGTGTTGGATTTTGTCAAATGCTTTCTCAGCATCTAAGAAGATGTATTTGAGTTTGTTTATATAGTAGATTATGTTGATGGATTTCTGTATGTTGAACCATCCCTGCATCCCTGGGATGAAGCCTACTTGGTCATGATGGATGATCGTTTTTGTGTGTTCCTGGATTTGATTTGCAAGAATATATTGAGTATTTTTGCATCGATATTTATAAGGGACATTGGTCTGAAGTTCTCTTTCTTTGTTGGGTCTTTATGTGATTTAGGTATCAGAGTAATTGTGGCTTCATAGAATGAATTGTGTAGAGTGCCTTCTGTTACTATTTTTTGAAATAGTTTGAGGAGAATTGGAATTAGGTCTTCTTTGAAGGTCTGATACAACTCTGCACTCAACCCATCTGGTCCTGTGGTTTTTTGGTTGGGAGTTGATTAATGACTACTTCTATTTCTTTAGGGGAAATGGCATTGTTTAGATCATTAATCTGATCCTGATTTAACTTTGGTAACTGGTATCTGTCTAGGAAGTTGTCCATTTCATCCAGGTTTTCCAGTTTTGTTGACTGTAGCCTCTTGTAGTAGGATCTGATGATGTTTTGAATTTCCTCAGGTTCTGTTGTTATGTCTCCTTTTTCATTTCTGATTTTGTTAATTAGTATACTGTCCCTGTCCCCTCTAATGAGTCTGACTAAGGGTTTTTCTGTCTTGTCGATTTTCTCAAAGAACCAGCTCCTGGTTTGGTTGATTCTTTGTATAGATTTTTTTTTTGTTTCCACTTGGTTGATTTTAGCCCTAGGTTTTATTATTTCCTGCTGTTTACTCCTCTTTGGTGAAGTTGCTTCCTTTTGTTCTAGAGCTTTTATGTGTTCAAGGACTGTGCACTCTTAAGCTCCAGAGGATAAAAAGACCACTCTCCTTGTCCCTAATCACAGTAAATAAAACTCCTCTCTGGCAGCTCAGCTTGATGTCACTGGATTAGAGATGGATTTATTGTCCTCCCCTGCTGTTTGTTTTCATCCAGGATAGCCCCTATATCTGGAGATTCGAGGTTCAAGAAATCCCCACAGAAACCAAACAGTCTTTCCAAATAGTGTCAGAAAACTGCTCCATAGCCAGATACCAGAAATGGATCCAAATTGCTGTCATCCCTGAATCTGCTAATCCATCTAAGTATTATGACTACTATACTTGCTTTCTCTTTGACCAGATGAAAGATTATTGTAATAAACAGACAGACAAATATGGGAGATGCCCATATTGATCTTGTCAGATACATATGCTAAGATCATGGACCAATCATTTGTTCTATCATCACTGCATGACACTCTTTTTCTACATACAAGACCCATTAGATTCCAGGTGGGGGACAGGAGTTGTTGGTAAGCTCGACCATAAAGATCAACCTGGATCCTCACTAAGTACTGTCTGCATCCAGAGAAAATCTGTCTCTGTCGCCTAACATCTAGATATTGGGAAAGGAGGGGAAATGATCAAACACTCCTCCAAGGTCCTTACCTCTCAGACATCACCGCTCAAAAATGGCACAAACTTGTCATTTTGCCTTTTGCTTCAGACCTTGATCTTGGCATACCAACTCCTCAAAGTCACCAGACCTGGTCACTTTAAAGATAGCTGACTATTCTGGAACTTACTCACAATCGCCACTTACAGCCTCTCTGGTGATATTGCCGAGTAATTAGCTTTATCTCACCTTTTTTCCCCCCCACACAAACACATAGACTCACAGACACACAGACACATAGTAACACACATGTGCACAAATTTTTTATATACAATAACATTTTTATTATTCTATTTTTTAAACCTTGAATCCTTTTCCATTCATTTATTTTTATTAGACATTTTCTTTATTTACATTTCAAATGTTTTCTCTTTCCATGTCTCCCCTTCAGAAACCCCACATCCCCTCCCCCTCTGCCTTTATGAGTGAGGGTGTTCCCCCACCCACAAATTCTGTCTGGGATTCCCCTACATTGAGGTATTGAACAACCTCAGGCCCAAGGGCCTCTCTGCCCACTGATGTCCAACAAGGCCACCCTATGCACCATATGTGGTCTCTCCATGTGTATTTTTTGGTTGGTGGTTCAGTCTCCAGCAGCTCTAGGAGGTCTTGTCTGTTGACACTGTTGCTCCCTCCATGGGGCTGTAAACCTCCTTCAGCTCCTTCAGTTCCTTCTCCAACTCCCCCATCGGGGACCCTGCACTCAGTCCAATGGTTGGCTGTGAGCATTTGCCTCTGTATTTGTCAGGCTCTGGCATAACCTCTCAGGAGACAACCATATCAGGCTTCCATCAGCAAGCACTTTCTAGCATCCACGATAGTGTCTGGGTTTGGTGGCTGTATACTGGATGGATCCCCAGGAGGAGCAGTCTCTGGATGGCCTTTCCTTTAGACTGTGCTCCACACTTTTGTCTCCAAATTTGTCAGCTGCCCTGACTCTGATGTTGCCATGACTCTATACCTTTCTCTATCCCCCCCCCCTTTTTTGGCAAACTGTTTTAAGACCTCTCAAATACCCTCTGTAGGAACACTAAGCTCCCTAGACAGCAATAGAACCACAACCCTTGAAATATCATTTCTGTCAAAATGCCCTGCAGTCCAAAACACATCAATTCTTTGTGGCACTCAGGCATATCATTGCCTATCTGCCAGCTGGTCAGGAGTTTGCACATTGGTACTCCTTTTCCCTGAACTAGGAGTAATCCAGGGAAATGAGCCACTGCCAATCCCAGTTGTAGATATGATAGCTTCCCAACATAAGAAGGCAGTTCAGGTTGTGTCACTCTTGGACGCTGTAGGCATAGCCATAGGTGTTGGTACTAGAATTGCAGGGATAACGATTTCCATGGCCCAATATAATGAGTTTACTTTCAAGTTTGAAAGCAATTTTCAAAAAATGTCTGAAACTGTGCTTACTACCCAGAAACAGATCGATTCTTTGGCAGCTGTGGTGCTTCAGAACCAATGGGGGCTCGATGTCCTGACAGCTAAAGAAGATGGCCTTTGCTTGTTTCTCCAATAAGAATGCTGTTTCTATGTCAACCAATCTGAGATAGTGAGAAATATAATCCAGGAGCTGCAATTAGACATACAAAGTTTCAGGGAACGTGAGACCCCCAGTTCTGGGGCTTTCAATAACCCTATATAGAAGTGGATACTCCCTTTCATAATGCTTTCCTACTCATCATTTTGGTGTTATTATTTGTTCCCTGCCTTATTAATTTTGTTTCTGCATTCCTTCAACAACAAATACAAAAACAATTCTAACCATGCTACTAATCAGTTCCCGTTACAGGATTACCAGCCACTGTCCACAGAGGAGTCACTGCCAACAGAGGAACCTGATGCAAACATTTACCAAGCTGACCCTGAAGATGAAAGTCAGCTACATCCCAATATAGATGAGACCCCTAGACAGCAGGAAGCAGTTTAAGAGACATGATACCCCCATCCCCTTTTCACCATTGGCTTCCTCCTCTCCTTTTTTCTTCTCTTTAAGATGAGGTATGATGATATCAGGATGGGCATCAAATCCAGTGAAGTCACACTTAGGCAACAGTGACCCACACATCTGTGACCATGGCAATTGACATACATTCTCAGAATCCACTTGATTCACCTCACACCTTTACCTGCCAGTGGCTGTCACTATCCATATAAAAGGCAGACCCCTCTGACCCCTCCCCCTTTCTTCACCCTTCTTCTTTGCTTCCACCTTTGCCCTCTTTTCCCACAATAAACCTCCACCACGTGGAACTGCTTTGGCCTGGTGTGGTCTGCCCAGATGTGAGCCATGATTCTAAAACAACACACACTACAGTAGCTCTTGTCCCCCCAAACATAAGAGGCAGCCTTAAGGGTAAATGCCTGCTTGTTTCAAGAAGAACTGTCATTATTCAATCATCTCCAATGCTAACAGTTGTAAGGAACAGAGAAAGCCTATAGTGTGTGTAGTCTGGAGTGAACTTGTACAGTTAACATGTGTAGAGCCATAATAAGTACCCCAAAGCCCGGGACACAAGGAAGAATAGCAAACATTTTTTTTTACTCTGGAAATGAGGTTCAGAGTGAAGTGGCAAATCTCTCCTTCAGTTATCAAGTTCCATTGTTGGCAGTAGGTATGGAAAATACCCACCATGACTTCCCTCTCCCGGGATCTTTACATCCTGAAGACAGCCCCCTTACAGAGGCCCGAATACTGCTAAATATGTCTTTCTGATCCTGTAAACCTTGCCTCCTTGTTTATTTGTATGTAATAACTGTACCCCCCTTGGATACTGTACATAATAGTTCTGCTTCCCTGTTTACTTCTATATAATAAATATGTTGAACTTCTAGGGTGCTGTGGTTCCTCCACCAGAAAACTCAGTTCATCTGATCTCATCTTTTCTGTCTGTGTCTTTGTGATTTTCCTTTATTCATGCTTTCATTGCCTCATGTCCAATCCAAATCCATGGAGCCTGGGCAAAGGTTGCAAGCACTCAATTAATACACTTAATTTTCTGGGTTCTCTTCTGTAAATTAAAAAAGTAACTTTCCACATTTTTTATTTCCCTTTTAACAAGGGATAATGCCTTAGTGATAGTTGACATCAATTAATACTACCTAAATGTAAGTCAGAGGTACTTTGAAAAGCTACTGATCTCCTCTTTAACATTCCTGTGTTTAGGGAAGGCACTGCTCATCCTGTCGTGTGTGTGGAGGTAGACAACCTTTAGAAGTTAGTTGACTCTGTCCCAGGAAATCACACTTTGGCCTTCAGTTTTGTGGAAATGTGCTTTTAGTTGTTGAGCCAACTTATTAGCCTGAGTTTCCTGTTCTTTTGGTTCTATCCCACTGCATATAAAGTGTAGAAGGTATTCTTATGTACAAAATTGGCTTTATAGCAGGCAATTATGTCCCTTCAGGCTGCCCAACTGTATTTAAGAAAAGGTAATACTAAATGGCTTCTGAGCAGATAGCACCAGGGGATTCTGCCCTGAGCTCTGTGCCACTGTGCTAACTAGACCTCACTACCATTCCCTTCCTTTGCTCTGCATTTCCAGGTCTGGAGGCTTAACTGCCTATAAGCATTTGACAGTGCATTTTCCAATTTCTCATCATACTTGGAGCTGATAAATTAACTATTCTTGGAGGTTCTGTATTTTGTGACCAAATCACTGAGATTGCTGTATATTTATTAAGCAGATCCTGTATTTTGACTCATATTAAAAACTGGGAGGAGACCTAGAAATCCTTGAGCCCAGTTTAGGATTATTTCCTGTGTCTCTGATGATGTCCTTGCCTTGTTCTTCCTTCTGCTTGTCTTGACACTATGATGGATTTTAATTAGCTTCTGCAGATTGACAAAGATCATCATGTAGGGGAATGCCTGTATAAGAGAGATTATGTTTCCTCCACTGGTCTGTGGAGGCCTTTGAACATCTAATTCAAGTCCATGGCAGTTGAAGAGAAAAGTAAGTCTTTCAGCACAGAGAGCAACTTTTCAATTCCATCTACAGTCGCTTTGAAGAGCTTCATACTATGTTTCTCAGAGATATGAGGAGAAAGTTCTATTCTGAGAAGAAATTTAGTTTGCAAAGAAAGGCCATTACTGAGGAAAATTTAGACACTCAATGCCAAAAACTCAAATTTCTAATACTATCTGAGCAGTTCCCAAGTGTGAGTACTGTTGAAAACACCTGCCTCAAAAGCTCTCCTTTTAGTGTTTGCTCTGGTGAATTAACATTGTAAAATGTATGCTGATCCATTGGGGTGAATTTCGTTGAGGTGTTGTCAAGGGATGGAAGTTGTTGGTCTAAGCATCAGCTATGCAGCACTGCCCAGCCTGAAATGCTTCTGTACATAATGATCCTAAGGTACATGAGCTCAATGAGCCTGAAGTCTGTAAGTCAGTGAGCATGGAGATGTGGTACACCTGTGTGATTAAATAGCCCATGCCAGAAACTTCTCCAGGTCATATACAAAGAGGATAGCATTGATGTCCTGACAGACTGCTCACTAGGGAAGATTATATGATAGTTTGTGCAATGCCGGATTCCATTCATATGAGACTTTTCTAAGGTTTCACATGTTGTCCACTTCCCCTTTCAAGAAAGGGATCCTGATGCTGCCTGTACTTAGAAATTCCATTTTGATAGACAGCAAAGTATAAGTAATGGTTCCACTTGGAGACACAGCATTAAAGGCTGGAGTTAACTCAGCTATGTAGAACTAAATTATTTTCCTTTCAAGAAATATAGATGGCACTGAAGATTATCATATTATGTGAAAGAAATCAGACCCAGAAAATTACATGATGTTTATTTTCTATAGCATGTAGAATCAGACTTTAAAATGTAGCACACCCCTCTGCTTGTCTCTCTCCTGTGTTTCTGTCTATCTCTGTCTCTGCCCTGTCTCTGCCCCTCTCTCTCTCTATCTTTGTCTCTGTCTCATCTCTCTCTCTCTCTCTCTTTCTCTCTCTCTCTCTCTCTCTCTCTCTCTCTCTCTCTCTCTCTCTCTGTGTGTGTGTGTGTGTGTGTGTGTGTGTGTAGTCAGAAGTGACTTTCTGGAGTAGGAATGAGAAACTTCCCTTCCCTCCTTGGGGAAATTAGAGAATGCCATAATGATGGGACATTATATCCATTGTTCACATGTCACTGAACGTTTTGAAGTGAAGACTAGGGCTCATTATTATGATGAAAACATAAGAAGGTAAGTTAGTAGTAAAAGAAAACTAAGAGTACTGGTGATTAATGCTAGACTGTATTTTAGCCTACTGGAACTAAAAACAGATACAAAATAGACTCAGTGTGAACGGATTAGTTGTTCACTATTGTGTAACAATCGCTCACCAACCTACCTTAAATCATTTAAAGTTGTTTTCACAGTTTGACTGGGTCAGTTAGGAGTCTGGGTGTTTGCCTGGGTGTTTCTGGCTCAAGGTTTTGTAGGTGTGATCAGCACGGTACTCAGGGTTGCAGTTATCTGAAGTTTGTATTAGGGCTTCAGAACCTCTTTCCTGCTTGCATAGTTGATGGCAGGAAAGTCAGTTATTCATCTGTATTTTCCTGTTTCCTTCTCTTCCTTTATATTCCCCCTATCATTACCCCTTTGTTTCTTTCATTTATTTCTGGTGCTAAGAATTGAACCCAGAACCTTCCACATATTAAACAAATGTCCATCCAAAATTTACAGTCTTCTAAGGAGAGAGACTTAGTTCAATGGAGGCAGAGAAAGTTTGCTGTTGTGTTTTATAAAGTAAATGATATAAGAAATGTGAGATCAGAGGGTTGCATACAGAAGGGGGTCTGTCTGAGCTTATGCAGACAACAGAAGTCTGCAGAGAGCAGAGGCCCTTCTGAACTTCCTGCCAGCTGGGAAGACTGTCTTGGACAGAGATTTTCCTTTGGTTTAGGGTTTTCTGAAGAGTTCCTTTGTCAAGGCTGGATGCTGAGTTCTGACAGCCTAGGGCAATTAAACCTGATATATCAAGCTGTGTTCTGGACAGTGGGTCCTAGCTGAGCCACTTCAAGCTGCATAATCAGATGCCCACATCCTAGTTAGCATTGCATGAGTCAAAGTCCAAGAAGAGAAAAGAGACATCATCAGATACTTAAATGGAATGTAATATGGCATCTTTCCTTAAAGACCTTAGAGAGTAATAAAATAATACATGGGCTTTGCAGAAATTGCTGCATACAGACACAATTATTACTATTTTCTCTTACATACACAATTATTACTGATGCAGGTTTCATTACAAGTAAGTTTCATTGTGGATGGGTTTTGTGCCTAGAATGTCCTCCAAAGGTGCATGAGCTGAAATCTTGGTCCCCAGCTGATGATGCTATTGGAAGGGGTGACTAGGTTTGCCTTATTATATCTGTCCACCATGATGTTCTGTCTTGTCCAGAAAAAATGGATCCAACTAATGATGAGCAGACAGCTCTGAAAGAATGACCCAAACTAAAGGTTTCTCCCTATAGCTTATTCTCTCAGGTTCTTTGTTACAATGGCAAAAGTCTAGCACAAGAATGAATCACCAGTGCCCACATTCAGCAATTCCTGGGGTTTCACTGGTTTTTTTCCCCTAAATACTGGGGAGTGAGGAGGAAGATTCAGCATTCCTTCTCTTTTTCTTTGCATAGCTTCACTCAGAGGACTCTGGGATAGTAAATGGAGTGGTGTAGTCATTCAAACATGAGTTTGAAACGTACTCATGTGTATCTCCATTTCAGCCTTCTCTCTGCTGCTTCTGCCTGGGGTTGCTGATGGTACTACTGTCTCTCATTGGGACCACTATAGGTGGCTCCATCTTGTCAATATATTATAATGGAACAATTCTGTTTAAAGAGCCATTTAATATTCTGGATCTGTTCATTTTGAAGTTCATTGCTTGCATTCTTAGAACCTACTGGAAGGGAGAATTTGAGGGGATGTTGTCTTTTCCTCTGCCATAGGCTGATTCCCTTGGTGGTTCTTTCTCCCTGACAGGAAAAATCCACAACAATCCTGTTCTTTTGGTTGTCCCTGAACAACAACAACAAAAAAAAAAAAAAAAAAAAAGAAAGAAAGAAAAAAGGAAAGAGTATGAGTAATTCTTAGGTATGGTGGAGGAGAGAGTTATGGTGGATAAAAGGGAGAGCATAGCCAGAGGCAGGAACATCTGGAAAAGGCCAGAGTGAACATGGAGAGACTGAACTAGGCCATGTGAAGAGAGGTCAGAGGGGAGAAGGGGAGAAGAGGGAGGGGAGCAGGGCCACCGACCAAGAAGGGTGGCTTGGGCCAAGAGAATTATCAAGATGGTAGACCAAAAGGACTAGGTAACCAAAATGTCTGGCTTATATATGGAGGGTAGCTGGAGGAAGGGTAGTCCTGGGTGGGAGATGTTTAGGATAGGAGCAGGTTACCCCAGCCATGCCCTGTAACTGGGAGAGGCTGATGGAATCAGGGAGAAACTGTCTGCCACCATCCTCTTTGATGTTAGTGAGTACCTCAGTTAGCCATTTGTCCTGTGTTTGAAACCTAGCTTTTCCACCATAGAAAACTTGTCATCACATCCTCCTGGGAGATGTAGTTTCAAAACTACCCTGAACTCTGAGGACATTGGCATCCCTTATTCTCACCTAGCTGTTCTATGCCCCATGGCACAAATTCTGTGAATCATATTTCTCTATTTAAAACATCTAAAGTCATTTTTTTTTCTTGATTGAACTGTCACTAGCAGAGTCCCTACCTGGGAGACCTATATAGATCTTTAAACTGGAATCTAATAGTTTTGATTTTGGAGGCTGTCTCTGATGCTTCCTGGGAAGTCCCTAAGATGAACTTCTGTATTGTTCCAGAGTCACTCAGGTGCTGAGAATATTAAGTCACAGTGTGCTAGCAAAATTCATTGTAGTTTACCTATTTTTGCAGCAGTTCCTTTATGTCAGTAGAGGCTGAAGCTAATTGCAATCCTCAGGAGGTTTCCTTTGCCTTGGCAGGGAGAGAAGTGGAGATCAAATTTAATAGTTACAACAAAATTTTGAAAAGCTTTCAAGTGCCAACATCATATTGCTTAGGAGAAATGTACAAAAACTAAAAAACTCACAAAATAAAATTATGCTTTTTAAAAATATCTTACAGAGAGGTGGGTTTGATATATTTGTAGAGAAAGAGGAGCACCCCTCCATTGCTGGTGGGATTGCAAGATTGTACAACCACTCTGCAAATCAGTCTGCTAGTTCCTCAGAAAACTGGACATAGTATTAGCAGAGAACCCAGCAATACTCCTCATGGGCACATACCCAGGAGATGCTCCAACATGTAATAAGGGCACATGTTCCACTATATTCATAGCAGGCTTATTTATAATAGCCAGAAGCTGGGAAGACCCCAGATGTCCCTCAACAGAAGAATGGATACAAAAAGTGTGGTACACTTACCCAGTGGAGTACTACACAACTATAGAAAAAGAATGCATTTATGAAATTCTTAGGCAAATGGATGGATCTAGAGGATATATATCATCCTGAGTGTGGTAACCCAATCACAAAAGAACAAGAAAATGATATGCACTCACTGATAAGTGGATATTAGCCCAGAAACTTAGGATAACCAAGATACAATTTGCAAAACACATGAAAATCAAGAAGGAAGACCAAAGTGCAGATACTTTGAACCTTCTTAGAAGGGGGGAACAAAACACCCATGGAAGGAGTCACAGAGACAAAGTGTGGAGTAGAGACTGGAGAAGTGATCATCCAGAGACTGACTCACCTGGGGATCCATTCCATACACAATCACCAAACCTTGACACTGCTGTGGATGCCAACAAGTGCTTGCTATCAAGAGCCTGATATCGCTGTCTCCTGAGAAGCTCTGCCAGTGCCTGACAAATACAGAAGTGGATGCTCACAGCTGTCCATTGGACTGAGCATAGGGTCCCCAATGAAGGAGCTAGAGAAAGGATGAAAGGAGCTGAAAGGGTTTGCAGCCTCATAGGAAGAACAACAAGACGAACTAACCAGTACCTCCAGAGCTCCCAGGGACTAAACCACCAACCAAAGAATACCTATGGTGGGACACATGGCTCCAGCTGCGTATGCAGCAGAGGATGGCCCAGTCTGCAATCAATGTGAAGAGAGGCCTTTTGTCCTATGAAGGCTCTATGCACCAATGTGGGGGAATGCCAGGACCAGGAAGTGGGAGTGGGTGAGTTGGTGAGCAGGGGGAGAGAGGATGGGATAGGGGGAGAGTTTTTCAGAGAGGAAACCAGGAAAGGGGATAACATTTGAATTATAAATAAAGAAAATATCTAATCAAAATAAAAATATCTTACAGATACTGAAGGTGAGTGTGATAAATGAGTAAAATTTTTGGTTTTTCTTGTCCTTGGTGTGTTGTTTTTAATTACTTCTTCCTAAGTAATGTAAAGCAGCCCGTGTTTATCTGTTTTTCAATATACCACAATGGTACACTAAATGTTTGCTCAATAAACAAATAAATTATAGTTTAGTTACTGGAAACTGTAAATACTGATTGATTCAGAAGTTTCTTTTTATTTGTAAATAATTAAGGAAATCTGATGTTTGACATTTAATTCTTGGTAAAGGGAATGGATAGGAATAATCAATAATTTACTATTTGCAGGCTTACTCTTCATCGATATTTCTTATAAACCTATTCAGTTTGCAAAATTATTCTTTTTTCTTTTTAGCTTTCAGCAAACCCCTTGAAAATGCAGAATGTTGTTGCAAATGAGTGCTATCAATGTGCTTACATTAGGCATAAATTCTAGATATAAAATGTAAGAGTGAGACCTGTTTACTACAACACAGTTTAGAATTTCTGAGTCCAGGAATTTCTGAACATTCACTGTAAAACTTGGGAGTCTTGAAGATAGGCATCTAGTGAGCATCTTTGAAGGCTACCTCTTGATACTGGGCATGTGCTGATACTGATGATAGCAACAATTCTTTTACACTGATAAGTTTCTTAAGAGAACTTGCTCTATGTTTTCATTGACTTTGTGGCTTCCTTAGAAATGGGTTTCACTGAATGTGCAATTGATGTTAAGGGGATAACTGTAACTTTTCATGTTTAATGAATAATTTTGTCCTTCCTTAGTTCTGTGCTATAGCCATTAAATTGTGCTAAGTAGTGAGACAAAAGAGCACCTCTGGTATTAAAATCATGCCGAGATCTCATTCTTTTGAGTAGTCATAGACTTGCAGAGCCTAGAGTGCGCCAACTATGTAATGTAGAAAAGAAAAATTTCAGTTTCCTATTTAACAATATTTTAAGTGGCATATTTATTAATTTTATTTCCTTCAAAATTATAGTTTTGAAGGAGCCACTATATGGCCCCACCACAAAGCATAGTCCAAGGTTTCATGCTAAAATTCCACATACAACCCTGGAGTAACATGATTTTAGGTAATTCTCCAAGATGTATCAAACAAATAGAGCAAATTTATTACCTATCATTACAAATAATAATTACATTCTTATTGTGTCTTCTACACACATTAATAAATATGAAACAGCAGGTTGCATAAATAGTTCAAATCTCCAAATTGTCTATTTATTTGACTAATGCCCCTTACAAATAGCTAAGTTAGCTATATATAGGTTGAGAGAAGTTTCATGTAACAAATACTCAATTGTCTGAGTTCATGAAGATATTAAAGTACAACCTCATACAAGTCATTTATACTTTCTGAGTCATTTTATCTGGTAACTGAAAGTAATAACAAGTAACTTGTATAACTGACACATTTAGTTCATGTCCTGAGACATCTGAGACCTGGTCATGGTTAGAGCAGGAATAACTAAAGGATGAATTTACACACATGCACATACATGTCATGGCATAAGTGTAGAGGTCAGAGGATAACTTAAGGGAGTTAGTTCTCTCCTTCTATCCTGTAAGTTCTGGGGATTAAACTCATGTCATCAGGCTTAGTGGCAAGCTTGTAATTAAGTAGTTAAGCTAGCACCCTAAACTGCCGAGCCTTCTTACTGACCCTCAGTTAACTATGTATTCCTCTAAAAGTATCTCCCAGTAATCATTAGTCATCAATTACAAGTGACCATTCTGTTTTGGTAATAAATGAGCTGTGCCTCTGACAATAAGAATGATCTGGGCTGGTGAGATGGCTCAGTGGGTAAGAGCACCCGACTGCTCTTCTGAAGGTCCAGAGTTCAAATCCCAGCAACCACATGGTGGCTCACAACCATCCGTAACGAGATCTGGCACCCTCTTCTGGAGTGTCTGAAGACTGCTACAGTGTACTTACATATAATAAATAAATCTTTAAAAAAAAAGAATGATCTATATTCTTCATAATTGCATACCAAGCACCCTGTTTCTGAAATCTGGACCAGTCCACTGAGGGCACTGCCACACACCCAAGGCCACACACTTAAGACTTCTCATGCTATATGTTGTAGTCTCCAGTTTGCTTCTACACCTGATCTTGCTCATTGAGCTTGCCATTGAAAGAAAAATCCAAGATATCTGTTTGGAAGAAGGCCCGTCCTGGAAGCTCTGAATCCTCTAGTTTCAACTAAACAATGGAGCTTCAAATATCGAAAAGATGATTGCAGTGAGCTAAAGCAAACTGAAACTTTGTTTTTATTTTGACAGTTTGTCATGGGAAAGCACATTAATAATGATGCCTGCAAACTTGAGAACTCTTCTGCGTGCAAGCTGTAGGCCTGTATGTAAATGGAATGCTCAGCATAGAAGACTGCATACATCATGTGTAACAGGAGAGAATGGGAATACTGGGAGCAGGCTCATTTGCAGGCTTGTCTGTGTGGGCAGATCTATTTCCAGGAAAGTCTCTTAGTGTTGTAACATTTTTAGGCTATACACAGTGAAAATGAACTTAATGGGATCAGCCAGAGGTACTTTTCAAATGAAGGCCACCCCATACCAATATTCCAAACTGTCTAAATGCAGAAGTGAGGAAATGTGGTGGTAGATACTGCTGATTGTTCTGGTGTGGAAACTGCCACAGACACTGGTAAGAGTGAGTCATGATACTGCCAGAAAATCCATTGGTTCTTGTTTTTCATTCACCCTTGAAACTGGCCCAGTAGGATGATCTTTTCTCTATTTATGAATAGAAACAGCCTGAATATTGGCTCACCAAGTAGATGGCTCAAAAGAGAACAGTCACTAAAAGCCAGGGCAAAATGACATCTTCAGAATGCAGCTACCCTACTGTAGAAAGCCCTGGATAGTCTAAAACAACCAAAGCACAAGAAAATGACCTTAAAACCAATCTCAAAAAGATGATAGAGGCCTTTCAAGAGGAAATAACCCCAAAAAACCCTGAAATAAATACAGTGAAATACAATCAAACAGATTGAGGTCTTTAAAGAAGAAACAAATCCCTTAAAGAAAAGGAAAATACAACTAAACAGGTGAAGAAAATAAATAAAATAGTTCAAGACCTGAAGGTGGAAATAGAAGCAATAAAGAAAACACAAACTAAGGGCATCTTGGAGGTGGAAAACCTAAGAAGAGAACAGGAACAACAGACAGAAGTAGTGCCAACAGAATAAACGAGATGGAAGAGAGACTGTAAGGTGTAGAAGATACAATAGAAGAAATAGATACAACAGCCAAAGAAAATATTACATCTAAAAATTTCCTGACACAAAACATCCAGGAAATTTGATGTTAGCATTCTGTCTAAACTTTACCCCTCAGTTACTTGGCAACAGGCAGGTATGCTCCTCCCCACAGTTACCTGACAACAGCCAGCTAGGCCTGATCCACTATAAAAGGGACTGCTTGCCCCCTTCTCCTTCTCTTGGTCTCTTTCCTCTTGCTTCTCTCTTGCCCTCTTGGGCTCTTCTCTTCCTCCTTCCCTTCCTATTCCCTCCCCTCTCTCTCCACATGTTCATGATCAGCCTCTATTTCTTTACTCTCTCCCTCTTTCTGCCCCTTTCTGCCTCTACTACTCTTAACTTCCCTCCCCATGCCCTGAATAAACTCTATTCTATACTGTACTATTGTGTGGTTGGTCCTTCAAGGGTAAGGAATGCCTTGGCCTGGGCCCCTCTGAGACACTTCCTACCCCCATACCTCATCACACACCTCCAGAGAACATTATCTCCCTCTCTTTATCTTCTTGTAAACATCTCACTGGGATACCCTGAAAAGCTCTAACCAAGAATAATAGGAATAGAAGAAGGTGAAGAGTCCCAGCTACAAGGACCAGAAAATATTATCAACAAAATCATTGAAGAAAACTTTTCCAACCTAAAGAAAGAGATGCCTACAAGCATACAAGAAGTTTATAGAACAACAATTATACTGGACCAGAAAAGAAAATCCTCCAACTACATAATAATCAGAACACAAAATCAACAGAACAACAACAACAACAAAGTAGTGAAAGCAGCAAGGGAGAAAGAGGCTACTTAACATCTGTAGACAGACCTATCAGATTACCCTGGACTTTCTGAACAGAAACTCTAAAACCCAGAAGGATCTGGACAGACATCTTGCAATTTCAACAAACAAACAAACAAACAAGCAAGCAAATAAACAAACACAGTTGCCAACCTAGACTACTATACCCAGGAATACTCTAAATCACCATAGATGGAGAAAATAAAATATTTCAAGACAAATACAAATTTAAACAATATCTGTCCACAAATCTAGCCCAAGGAAGATAACTACAACCAAGAACACTGGAAATAAGTAACTCTATACTAGCAAAAACAAGGGAAGCACACACACACACACACACACACACACACACACACACACACACTAACACCAACATCAAAATAACAGAAAGTAACAATTACTGGTCATTGATATTTTTCAACATCACTGGACTTAATTACCCATTAAAAAGACACAGAAAAAAAAAAACAGGATCCATTTGGCTTTTTGATGGGAATAGAGTGAGGACAACATATAGTTATTGGTGTCTCCTGGTTTATATGGCAAATCTGCCAGAATTACCCACTGGAGGATTGAATTTAATATGGCTTACAAGATTAGGATTCGAATTGATGCACCCAGCAATTGAATTACCTTTGTTTCTGAACTAAGTTTGTTTTCTTTCATGCAGAAGTTCAACAGGGTTCCAGAGAGAAAGGTATGGTGGCAAAATGTGAACTAATGTGTGGCAAGAATCCACTAGAAATTTAAGATTATTAGCCTGAGAGTTAGAATTTTATTTTCTAAGTGGGAGAAAGGTGGTGCTGGAACAAATCACGTGGACTCAAGCTTGGGAACCTTGAAACAAAGAAAGAGGGTTCTAAGGTCGCCCACTGTGGAAAGAGGCAAGATGGCTGCTCTGAGTCAGAGATCTGGAGAATGGATGTTGCCTATGTCTTGGGACATATATTGATTTAACTGTTAATTTATAAAATTTGGATCATTTACTTTTAGGATAGTTTTTTTTTTGATAGATTTATGTACAGATTTTGTTAGAATCACATGGGCAATTCTATGGTTCAGAACTAGGATAGGAAAAATTAGTCACTGACTCCAGGTGGAGAGGGCAGTGATAATTACCTGCTATGAACAGGTATTGATTGATAATGTCTGTGGCTCCAGGTAGAGAGCTCAACAGATGGATATTATAGCAGGTATTAATAAAACAGATGTCTGTGGATCCAGGCAAAGAGATGAACAGATAGGTAATATAACAGGATGACTGCTCTAGGCAGAAAACTTAACTAGATTTTTACCTGCTTTCTATAGACAAATATTAGTAAAAGTTTGAATTAATTGCTTTAAAGATGGTATAAAGATCTATTGATCTGATACATCTTAAAGGATACTCAAATTCTGTCTAATGTGGGCTCCATGGGAATTCTGGGTTTAAATCCTGGTTTGACTAGCTGCCTGCTTATAAGCAGGTTTAAGATAAGATAGTATAATAAGGTTTTCAAGATAACTAACTCATATTCTCTAACATGGACTCCACAGGAATTTTGGGTTATTATCCTGAATGGCAAGATAAAAAAGGCCTAAGAATAGGAGCATACAGTATCTTAGTTTACTTCTTTTGTTTTGGATTGTTTTAATGTTCAAAATAGGTTTGATTTTGAGTTTTGTGGTTATATTATTCCTCTGGGAGAAAGATCAAAATAAAGTTATTTTCTGGTTACTGGATGAAGGATAAACTGATTTGGGAGAAAGGTTTTATTTTTTGTGATTTTAGAAAAGGCTCTGGACATCAGAGATATATGGATCGGATTGATAAAGGGAGACCCCTCTCCCTCAGAGAACTAGATTCCAGAGAATCAAACAAAAGGTTATCTTGATGATACTAAAATTTTGTTTGTAGATTGGTATATTACAGAATATACAGCTTTGGTGAGATTCATCATCAGACATGCTGAACGGACCTGCTTGAACTGCTGATATCTTGAACTTTCAGCCAGATCCAGTCAGGACACAGACATCAGAGACTAATACAATCACTGGTTTAGCCTTCTTAAGGACAACCAACTCCTCCATTTTCCCTAGCTTCCCCCACCTCCTTCAAAAATATCTTAATGCCCATATTCAGCTTGAAGAACTTATGAAGAATCATCATCCTAGTTTCTTGAACTTGGGGGGGGGGGGCTGGAGGTAGTTATTCTAAGGTTGCCTTTCAGGGAAATTTATAAATGGTCATAATTGTAGCAGGGAGAAAACAGCTAGAATTGATTGTATAGTCACAATCTCATTTGGTAGGAATCTTTATAATTGTGACTAAGTTGAGGTCATAATTTCTTATTTTGCTACAAAATTTATCTTGATGCAGAATCAAGGTTTCATTGGTATAAATTTCTTCTATTGATACAAAACTTTTAAAAGTGCAAGGCTTGGACCCAGTCCTTCTGTAACTGTTATTATAAACTGATCTGAGATGATTAAGCCTGTGAGTTAAGGACCAAATAGCAAATTCATGGCTTTGAGTTTGTTTAGGGTGTTTTCAGGTATTTTAATCATCAATAGCTGAGGGTAGTCAATTGGACAATAGTCCAAATTACTTTACATAGATAGTTGGCTTTCAAAAATGTCAGAAATCACAGAATGTGACATTTAATGTTATTTATTCACTTGTGGTTGAGACATATCTGCTCCTAACAGAATGGGAATTCATGGATCCAAAGAAGCAGCTGAGAAACTATACCTCCAGGTAAGGTGGTACATTGTGGCTTGGTGGCCACTGGCAGAAAATGCCTATCTCTCCTGCAGACATATACCATCCTTGAGTGGACATGGTTACAGGTTAGGACATCTAAGTTGTGCAGAGACAGAATAGATTAGTTCTTAATAACACCTGATTTTCAAGGTTTTTTTCAGAATATCCTGGTCCAGACAGCTGAAGACTGATGCTCCTTCCTCCTCCCTGACTTACTGGGGCTTATAGGTAGGCAGCTGTCTCTACATTTTGTCTCAGTTCTAGAAGCTTTATTAGGCTTCCTATATCTTCAGATAATGTTAGTCATTCTCAGATTTCTGACAGGGTTGAAAGACTACTTACACAGCCAACCATGGCTATTTAACATTGAGAGAACAGATTTGAGAGAATGATTTTCAGATGGGATGCAATCTAAATCCAGAACATAAAACATGTGTAGAATAATCAATCTTTTAAGTTGGGATAGATGACAGTGTTCTATTTTATTGACAAAAATGATGGGCCGTGTGTTAGGTCTATCTTGTACTTTATAAATTACAAAATGGTAATAGTTGTGCTCAATTTATACCTGAGAGAAAAGTTTTGTTTTTTAATTGAACAAAAAGGGGGATGTGTTGTAGATAGCCCTGGTGTTGCTTGTACTTTGATGATAATTCTGCTTTCCCAAGAAGGGTTGAGGATGAGAAGTGAGTCACGTACTCAGGTGCCTTCTTGAGAACCTTTTACCAATGAATAAAGAAACCAATCACTGGTTGAGTAGGCAGGACTTCTGGAATGGAGGGTGGAAGAGAGGAAGCAGGGGAAGGATAGAGGCTTTTGGACTTGAATAGTGTGAAGACAAGGTGTCTCTACTAGTGTCTTCCAGTTTATAAGGCAAGTTCACTAGCATTCACCACCAGAAGATTTAAGTTTTATATGGCTTACAAGATTAGGAGTCTAATTGATGTGTCCAGCGATTGAGTTACCATTGTTTCTGAAACAACAACAACAACAACAAAACCCCAAAACTCAACAACAACAAAACCAGGATCCATCATTCTGCTGCAGACAAGAAACACACTTAATCAATAAAGATAGCCATCACCTCAGAGTACAGGCATAGAAAAAAATTTTCCAAGCAAATGAACCAAAGAAACGGGCTAGAATAACAATTCTAATATCTAACAAATTACTTTCAACAAAATTCATCAGAAGAGACAGGCAAGGACACTTTTTATGCATCAAAGGAAAAGAAATCTACTAAGATGGTATTTCAATTTGGAACATCTATTCTCCAAACACAAGGGCACCCACATTTGTGAAAAAAAAAACATTGTTAAAGCTTAAATCACAATCAAACCCATTATACCAATAGTGGGAGACTTTAACACCCCAAACTCACCAATTAAAAGGTCATCCAGATATAATCTAAACAGAGAAATAGTGAAACCAACCAACATTATGAATCAAATGGACCTAACAGACATCTTCAGAATATTTCACCCTAACACAAATGAATTTATTTTCTTCTCAGCACCTCATGGATATTTCTCCAAAATTGACCATATAGTTGGTCACAAGGCAAGCTTCAAAAGATACAAGAAAATTGAGATAACAGACCTGTAACTTATCAGACTATCATGGATTAAAACTGGACTTCAACAACAACAGAAACACCAGAAAGTCTACTCACTCATAGAAACTGAACAAATCTCTATTCCATGATCTCTCAGTCATGGAAAAAGAAAGAAAGAAAGAAATTAAAGACTCTTTAAAATTCAATAAAAATGAAAGTACAACATATTCAAATTTATGTGACACAATGAAAGCAATGCTAAAGGGCAAGTTGCTTTTTCAAGCTCTGAAAAACTTTATTTTTGGATGGCAATATAAAAAAGAGGAGGCTTCAAGGGATGAGGGAAGAGCCTAGGGTTCTCTGAAGGTCAGGTGGCAATCTTCAGCTCCTGGAACCAATGGACACAGTGTCCTCTCTACCCACAAACATTCTTACTGTTATGACCACAAATTTTCTCTCAGGATTGTTTATGTCAGCTAGAATTTTCCACAAGGCCATGGCTGAGGCCATGATTCCTGGCATCTCCTCCCTTTTAATTATTTTCACTAAGGCCCTATGGAACTGGGGTGATTAATAGTCATCTCATCCTTAGATGAGTGGGTATTAACCAGCATGAGGAGCATTGACCTGAGTCCTCCTGTGGGTACCATCATGACCCACAGTCATGGCTCTTGGTATCTTTTGGGGAGGGGAGGCAGAGCCTTAGAAAAATATTTAGGATAAGGTTGAAAAACAGATACCAACCTCCTTGCAAATCAGGTTTGTCTCACGGGGAATTCAGAGATGGTCTGTGTGAGGCCTTTTCTTGTGGTGCTTAGCCTCACAGCCCACGCTGGTGCCCATAATGGATTCATTTTATCAAGAACCAGTATGCACATGTCTCAATCCTATGCAGCTACTAAAGGAGAATTATCAACCCCAGGTTCAGCGAGGCTTCTATTAGCCAAGTCAAGTCTATGATAATGAATTTGCAGGGGGCTTGATGCCATGGAATCAATCTGCTGTTTTATAAAACCAGTAATTTTGTTAAAAATGAAAAACCCCAAATTTATGAATAATAAAATGCTTATTGAAAGTCCAAGGAGGAGCATCAAGAGTGTGAACATGGAGGATTTGCATCAATTATCAGCAGCGGCTGAAAATTGTTATTTTCTGGAGTTCCAAATTAAGTTTATGTGACTGTTGGATGAAAAAATAAAGTGGATCAGAGATGTAGGCCTGGACACTCTATAAACTCATGATCAGCATCATTCTTTGTCCCAGCATCAGCAAGTCTCATTAACCACTCTGTCAGCTAGCATGCTCCTTCAGCATCCTGCAGAAAAAACACAAACATGCCCTCTTCCCCACACCTACAGAGTTCCTTGGCATGGAAATTTTAAAAATTTTGTGGTGTACAGGGATATGATTCCCCCCCTTTTTTTTTCAAAAACCAATTTTTCAGAGTGTAATGTGTGCATTTAACAATTCCTTGTCCCATGGATTATAAGGAATTTCAGTTTTATGTTTAATTCCAAATTCTTTACAAAATTGTATAAAGTTGTTTCCAGTATAAGCAGGGCCATTATCTGTCTTGATGATTTTAGGCAATCCCATAGCAGTAAAAGCCTGCAAGCAACATGAATTACATTTCCAGAAGCTTCTCCTGAATGTAGAGAAGCAAATCTGAGTCCTGAACAAGTGTCAATACAGACATGTATATATTTCAATTTTTCAAACTCTGAATAATGAGTTAAATCCATTTGCCAAATATGATTGGGCATAAGGCCTCATGAATTAACCCTTAAATGAGGAACTGGAGACAGTGTAAGACAGTCAGGACATTGTTTTACAATCATTCTAGCTTGCTCCTTAGCAATCTTATGTCAGAGCCTTAAGGTATGACTAGAAAGATGAAATTTATATGATCACATATAGCCAAAACAATAGAGTCTGAAACTAAAGCTTTTCTTATTAAAGCTCTGTCAATATAATCATTGCCTGCAGCTAAAGGTCCTAGAAGATCAGAATGAGCTCTTATATGACCAATATAAAAAGGATGATTTTTTTTTTGAGCAAGAATGGTGTTTTGTGCCACACCACCTCCACTATTAGGATCTGTGTGACAAGTTCCACAGACTGAGGCAATTGACCTGTAGGTACATGTGTCATATTAAAAATTAACAAATGTAAAGGCAAAGAATAAACTATATAAGTAACAAATTGTTTGTCAGTAGCACTTTCTACTTGCTGTAAGGCCAACAATCCTTCTGAAGTTAAAACTCAAGGAGATGTAGAATCAGCACTCCTCCTAACAATATCAAATAAGGGTTTTAATTGTCCTGTAGTAAGCTTTAAATAAGGACAAAGCCAAGTCCTAACAGCTAACAGCTTTTGAAAATCATTTAAAGTTTTTAAATTATCCCTACAAATTATTTTCTGAGGAAAAACAGCTTGATCTGTAAACCTAAATAATTATAAGGATCTTGAGTTTGCACTTTTTCTGAAGCTATTCATCATCCTTTATAGGCCTGTTGTAAATTTCTATAACATAGAAGCAAGTCCTGAGGATCTTTCCATGCTAATAAGATATTATCTGTATAAAGAATAATACATATTATTGGCCAATTTTGTCTTATAGGCTGAATGGCTTGTGCCATGAATTTTTGACATAATGTAGGAACGTAAGCCATGCCTTGAGAAAGAACTATCCATTGATACATTTTCATTGGCTCTTTAAAATTAATAGAAAGAACACTGAAAGCAATCTTTCAGAATCCTGTGGATGCAGAGAAATAGTAAAGAAACAGTCTTTCAAATCTACTACTATTTTATAATGAATGTCTCCACTTGCTTGATTTTTTTCTTAATTACAATTATGGATGAGTTAAAATATTGAGCTTGTGATTGAATTGTAAACTGCCGTTAGTGGCAGTTTAACTATATATTTAAATTTCTTTTGCAATATTAGAGCATGTCGACAATTTTGAAAAACAAAACTCAGTTTTAAACAATCCATTCTCTTCAAAAATCAGTACCATGAGTATTACTTTCACGTTACAAAGTTTGGTTGCCAGCTCTTTTTTTTTTCTTTTTTTTTACTTTATTTTATTAGATATTTTCTTCATTTACATTTCCAATGACATCCCAAAATTCCCCCATACTCACGCTCCCACTCCCCTACCCACCCACTCCCACTTCTTGGCCCTGGATTTCCCCTGTACTGAGGCATATAAAGTTTGCAAGACCAAGGAGCCTCTCTTTCCACTGATGGCTGACTAGGCCATCTTCTGCTACAAATGCAGCTAGAGATATGAGCTCTGGGGGTACTGGTTAGTTCATATTCTTGTTCCACCTATAGGGTTGCAGACCCCTTTAGCTCCTTAGGTATTGACTCTAGCTCCTCCATTGGGGGCCCTGTGTTCCATCTGATAGTTGACTGTGAACATCCACTTCTATGTTTGCTAGGCCCAGGCATAGTCTCATAAGAGACTGGGTATAGTAGCCTGGGCTGGCATTTGTGTTCTCATAGTGTCTGTATAACATCTGTCCAGGGTCTTCTGGCTTTCATAGTCTCCTGTGAAAAGTCTGGTGTAATTCTGATAGGCCTGCCTTTATATGTTACTTGACATTTTCCCCTTACTGCTTTTAATATTTAATATTTAATATTCTATCTTTATTTAGTGCATTTGTTGTTCTGATTATTATGTGTTGGGAGGAATTTCTTTTCTGGTCCAGTCTATTTGGAGTTCTGTAGGCTTCTTTTATGTTCATGGGCATCTCTTTCTTTAGGTTTGGGAAGTTTTCTTCTTTAATTTATTTGAAGATATTTGCTGGCCTTTTAAGTTGAAATTCTTCATTCTCATCTAATCCTATTATCCATAGGTTTGGTCTTCTCATAGTGTCCTGGATTTCATGAATGTTTTTTGTTAGGATCTTTTCACATTTTGCATTTTCTTTGAGTGTTGTGCCCATGTTCTTTATGGAATCTTCTGCACCTGAGATTCTCTCTTCCATCTCTTGTATTCTGTTGCTGATGCTCGCATCTATGGTTCCAGATTTCTTTCCTAGGGTTTCTATTTCCAGCGTTGCCTTACTTTGGGTTTTCTTTATTATGTCTACTTCCCTTTTTAAGTCTAGTATGGTTTTCTTCATTTCCATCACCTGTTTGGATGTGTTTTCCTGTTTTTCTTTAAGGACTTGTAACTCTTTAGCAGTGTTCTCCTGTATTTCTTTAAGTGAGTTATTAAAGTCCTTCTTGATTTCCTCTACCATCATCATGAGATATGCTTTTAAATCTGGGTCTTACTTTTCCAGTGTGTTGTGGTTCTCAGTACTGGGTGAGGTGGGAGTGCTGCATTCTGATGATGGTGAGTGGTCTTGGTTTCTGTTAGCAAGATTCTTACGTTTGCCTTTTGCCATCTGGTAATCTCTGGAGTTAGTTGTTATAGTTGTCTCTGGTTAGAGCTTGTTCCTCTCGTGATTTTGTTAGCCTCTATCTGCAGACCTGGGAGACTAGCTCTCTCCTGAGTTTCAGTGGTCTGAGCACTCTCTGCAGGCAAGCCGCTGCCAGCTGCCAGCTCTTATATATGAATTCATGACAGTGCAGCTTTTAATATATCCTTAATGAGACATTGTTTTAAATCCTATCCTTTATAAGTCTAGTTTCTATAATAATAATTACACAAAATATTATCTTAATTTAGAAGTATATTTAAAGATCTGTTTTCCTGGGTTGATTCATGCCAACTGTTGTTTAGAATGACTCCAACCTTGAGTTACCAATTTTAGGCTGACTTTCTGTTACCAAAGTTACTAGCAAAAAGCTGTTTGCCCCTTTAAGAACTGCTTGTAGATAATCAACCTCTAGCAGGGCTTATCCAGCTGTGCTTGACTCCCAGGCTCAGTGCAGTGTAACTTATCAGTTTCTGCTGTGCAAATTGAGACTGCCTTTTAAATGAGTTAAACTAAATCAAAGGATGGGCAGCCAGCAGATAATGTTTTAACCATTTTTTTTTCAACGTGAAACACAGAACAACAATCAACAAAACAAAAACAAACATAAATTGATAGACATATAGACAAATTGGTGTACCAAAGACAGGCAATAGACAGAGAGGGAAGAGAATCTGATGTCTCAAAAGAACCCAGATATCCTAACCAGAACTAAGAATATCTTCATAGGAGCCAGAGACATCTCCTGATTTCCTCCTGTCCATAGGGGAGTTTTGAAATAGCTTATATCCATTTTCCTTCTCTTTTGCTAAAACATCCTGGACAGGGAGCAACTCCTTTTCTGAAACCTAATATCTCTCTCTCTCTCTCTCTCTCTCATGTTCAAAGTCTAACTCTTTATTTCCTTCTTCTGGGAATTCTGCCAGAGAAGGGAGAGGAAACACAGTGGTAGTTACTGATAGTTGCTTCCCAGTGCCCTGTTTTTCTAATTTCCCCAATTGTTCCTCAATCTGTGAAGTTATTTCATTTATACATTTACTATTTCTGGTAATTAAGGACAACATAAATGTACTTGGGCTAAGAATTTTTCTAACATCTGTGGGTTTTTTGTTTGTTTGTTTGTTTGTTTGTTTTTTACTCTTTTCATTTTATTTTATTCTCTTTTAAACCCTACTCCTCTCACCTGGAGCAGCTCTTGGCTGTGAACAAATTTTCTTAACCCATGTTCCTCATGTCTTGAGAGATTCCTTGAGACCCCTTAAAAACAATTTATGTTTCCTTAATATTTGCCCCATAGTCTAGCCACTCTTTTTACCTTTCTCTGATCAATCTCACAGTGTGGGTGACATTTCAGTGATCTCTGTGCAGCTCTTCACTGATGAAGCAGTGACCCAATGTGGGACTTCCCTCAACTTCCTGATGAAGTGTGGTCCAGTGAGAAGAGTGGTCTCTCTCAGACCCCAACCCAGAGGCTCCACATTGGGTGTCAGTTTGCCCTGACCTGCAGGGATAATCAGCAGGGACCTAAGGGAGGGGAGCGAGAGTGGGAGGGACAAGAAACACAAAGAATGAGAGCAAGTCAATTGGACTGATAAAGCTCTGAAAAACTTTATTCTGGGATGGCAATATAAGAAAGGGGAGACTTCAAGGAAGGGAGGAAGAGCCTAGGGGCTCTCTGAAGGTCAGATGGCCATCTTCAGCTCCTGGAACCAACAGACACAGTATCATCTCTACCCACAAACATTCTTACTGTTATGACCACAAATGTTCTCTCAGGATTGTTTATGTAAGCTAGAAATTTTCCACAAGGCCATGATTGAGGCCATGGCACCCAGCAGAAAGTCATAGCACCAATTGCCTACATAAACAAATTATAAACTTCTCATACAAGCAATTTAAAAGTGTATCTGAAAGTGTAGAAAAAAAAAACACATCAAAGAGGAGCAGAATGCAGAAAATAATCAAAATCAGGATTGAAATCCATTAGTTAGAAACAAACAAACAAGAAATACAACACAAAGAATCAATGAAACCAAGAGTGGTACTTTGAGAAAATCAACAAGACACACAAACCCTTAGCCAAACTAAACAAGAGACATGAGAGAGATTATCAAAAATAAACTAAATTAAAAATGAAAAAAGAAATATAACAACAGACACTGGGGAGATTGAAAGAATCATTAGGTCTTTCTTCAAAAGCCCATACTCCACAAAATTGGAAAATCTCAACAAAATGTACAACTTTTTTTCTAGAAAAATACCAACTACCAAAGTTAAATCAAGATCAGGTAAACTGTTTAAACAGCCCTATAACAACCAAAGAAATGGAAGCAGCCATTAAAGTTTCAGGTCAAAAAGAGTCCAGGTGCAGAATTCTGCCAGACTCTCAAAGAACAGCTAAAACCAATACTCCTCAAACTCTTCCACAAAATAGAAACAGAAGAAACAATGTCAAACTCATTCTATGAAGCCACAGTCACTCTGATTCCTAAACCACACAAGGATTCAAGAAAGAAAGAGCATTTCAATCCCACTTCTCTTATGAACATTGATGCAAAATTACTAAAAAGTAAATAAAAACAAACACTTGCAAACTGATTCCAGGAACACATTAAAAACATCATCCACCATGATCAACTGGGCTTCATCCCAGGGATATAGATATGGTTCATAATGCAAAAAGCCATCAATGTAGTCCACCATATTAAAAAATTGAAATTAAATAAACACATGACAATTTCATTATATGCTAAAAAAGTCTTAGACAAAATCCAACACCCCTTCATGTTAAAAGTCTTAAAGAGATCAATGATACAAGGTGTATGCCTCCACCTAATTAAAGCAATATACAGCAGACCAATTGCCAACATTAAACTAAATAGAGAGAAACTTAAAACAATTCCACTAAAATCAGGGATAAGACAAGGCTGCACACTATCTCTTCAATACAGTACTTGAAATTCATAAGACAACTAAAGGAAACCAAAGTGATAAAAATTGGAAAAGAAGTCAAATTATCAGTATTTGCATATGATATATGATATGATATGATATGATATGATATGTGACCCCAAAAATTCAACCAGAGAAGTACTGCAGCTGATAAACACCTTTAACAGTGACTAAATACCAAATTAACTAAGAACAAACAAACAAAAAACTAGCCCTCCTTTGTGGGTTAAAATGGGGTCCCAGGACTGGTCCAGGCTCGGGAATATGGGCAAGATGGGACTTGGGAAGTTTGACTGTGTACCCCATGCTGCTGTGAGAAGCCACAGGACCCTGCTCTGGGGCTGGGGAAGTGCAGTCTGGGGTCCCTCAGAACTGTAGGAGTTGTCTCAGACTCTTGGGAACCACAAACCCTGCTGGGTGCCAGGGAAGAGCCAGCTCCCGGGTCCCAGGGCTGCATGGAGGCCAGGGACAGCAGTTTCTCACTCTTGGACACCAAAGATGCTGCTGCATGTTGTGGAAGAGCTGAAAACAGTGTGTCCCCCCAACCCCAGTGGGCAGGCTCTGGCCCGGTGTGGAAGGGAAAAGGGCATGGGGAAGAGCTCTGGCTGGGTCCCATTGGCCTGGCTTGGCTTGGCAGAAGCTGTGGTTGAGAACATAGGGAGGATTAAGTGGGAGATTAGACGTGACTCTTTAGAGGAAGACCTTCTCCATTGCTCCAGCACAGCAGGTCCTGATGAGAAGAGGCAGCCCATGGTTTTAAGGTGCTTATTGTCATGGCAGAAAGGGGAGCTAAGAGGGTGGTAGAGGCAGAGAAAGGCAGAGAGAGGGAGAGAATAGAGAAGTAGAGGGCGGCCATGGCCACATGGAGAAAGGGGGAAAGGGAATGCTATAAAAGGGGGAGCAAAAAGGCAAGAAAGAAGCAAGCAGGAAGCAGGAGTAAGCGTGGGAGGAGGGGGCAAACAGCCCCTTTTATAGTGTGCCTGGCCTACCTGGCTGTTGCCAGGTAACCATGAGGAGGAGCATGGAGGAGCATGACTGTTGTCAGGTAACTGTGGGCGTGGAGTCCTTGCAGAATACCAGGGATTTGGGGCATTGCCCTATGTGTCTGATGGTCACAGCATTATGGAGCTGGGGTCTTGTGTCAGGAGCCTGGTGTCTGGGAGTATGGAAAGCTTCCTTCTGTCCCTTGCACAGTTATCTGCTGTGTCTCCAGGGTTTAAACCTAGCTCAACCAGAAAACAGGCTTCCTTTCATGGTCCCACACTCTACAAATGATTTTAAAAATTAGGCAAACAACACTCTTTACAATAGCCATGAGTAATATAAAATATTTATGTGTAACTCTAACCAAGCAAATAAAAACCTACATGACAAGAACTTCAAACTACTTGAGGAAGGAAATTGAGGAAGATATCAGAAGTGGAAAGATGGTCATGGATCAGGTAAGATGGCCAACAGGGAAAGAAGAATGTGATATAAGTCTATTTACTCAAAATATGTTATTAAATGTTAACAAATTCAGATAAAAATAAAATAAAACAAAAATTTAAAAAATGGCCAACTTACCAAAAGCAATTTGCAGATACAGTGCAACTCCCAACAAAATTCCAACACAATTCTTTTCAGAACTTGACAGAGCAAATCTCAACTTCATATGGAAAAGCTAAAAACCCAGGATACCCAAAACAATTTTGAACAATAAAAGAACTTCTGGAGGTAAGACCTTCCCTGGACTCAAGCTGTACTAGAGCAATAGTGAAAAAACTGGCATGTTATTGGTACAGACACAGACAGGTGGATCTATGGAAACAAATTGAAGACCCTGAAATAATTCCACATACTTGACTTTTTATTAGTTTTTTAAAATAATTATTTTATTTATTTACATCCCAATTGTTGCCCCCACCCCATTTCACCTAACAGAGTTCTTCATCCCACCCACAGAAGGCAATACGATACAATGGTAAAAAGACAGAACTTCAGCAGATGGTGCAGGTCTAACTGGATGTCTGCACGTAGAAGAATGCTAACAAATCCATATCAATCACCTGTGCAAAACTCAAGTCTTAGTGGAGCAAAGATCTTAACATAAAACTGGATACACTATATCTGATAGAACAGAGAGTGGGGAATAGCCCTGAATTCCCTGGTACAGAAGACAACTTCCTGAACAGAATAATGTGTCAGGCTTTAAGATTAACGATTGATAAATGCGTTCTCATGAAACTGAAAAGCTTCTGTAAGGCAAAGGACACTGTCAATAGGACAAAACGACAGCCTACAGATTAGGAGAGGATCTTTACTAACCACACATCTGACAGAGGGCTAATATGCAAAAATTATAGAGAACTCAGGAAGGTAGATACCCCAAATAGCCCAATTAAAAATGGGGTGCAGAGTTAAGCAGAGAAATCCTGAAAGGCCAAGAAGCGTTTAAAGAAATGTTCAAAATCCTTAGTCATCAGGAAAATGAAAATCAAAACCACTCTGAGATTACATCTTACAATGGTCAGAATGGCTAAGATAAAAATCTTAAGTAATAGCACATGCTGGCAAGGAAGTGGAGCAAAGGGAACACTCTTCCATTGCTGGTGGTAGTGCAAACTTCTACAACCACTTTGGATATCAAATTTACAAATTCTCAGTATTCTCAGAAAACTGCGAATAGTTCTACCTCAAGTCCAAGCTATACCAGATCTGGACATGCACCCAAAATATGTCGCAGTATACCACAGGGACACTGCTCAAACATGTTCATGGCAGCTTTATTAATAATGGCCAGAAACTGGAAAAAATCTAGATGTCCCTTGGTTGCAGAATGGATAAAGAAAATGTGGCACATCTACATAGTGTAATATTCTTCAGATGTTAAAAATGGACATCATAAAATTTTCAGTCAAATGGATGGAACTTGAGCATATCATCTTGTGTGAGGTAACTCAGACCCAAAAGGCCAATGATGATATGAATTCACTTGTAAGTGGATATAAGCAACAGACACAGAATATATAGGCTACACTCTATGGATTGAAAAAGCTAAACAAGAAGGAAAGCCCAAGTAAGGATGTCTTAGCTTCAATTAGAAGGGGGGAATAAAATAGTTTTGGCACAAAGTTGGAGGGAGCGGACTGGGTACAAGAAGATATTGGGAGGTAAATGGTGAGGTTCAGAATCTGGTGTTGGGAAGGACAGAAGAGATGGTCAGATGGCTATGAGAATGGATGGATTAGGTAGGATGGGGGATCTCTAGGATATGCCAGAGACCTGGGATAGTGAAAACACCGAAGAATCAGTGGGGGTGACTGGGATATGGAACCTGAAGAGGCCACCCCATGTATCCACCCACCCACAAAATTTTTGACTCCAAATCTATCTTGTCTACAAGAGATGTAGGAATAGGAAATGGACTGAGGGAATCACCAACCAGTAACCAGCCCAGCTAAATACCTGTCCCATAGGTAAGCACCAATCCTTGGAACTATTAATGATACTGTTATGATTGCAGATAGAAATCAAGAAAATCTGTTCTCTGAGAGGCTCCACCCAATAGCTATTCAGACTGATTCAAAGGCTTACAGCCAAACAGTGAATGGAGCTTGGGTACTTTTAAGTAAGAGTTAGGGGAGGCAGAATGCAGGCCTTGAAGGAGATAGGAATTCCACAGGAAGACCAACAGAGTCAACTAACCTGGACCTTGGTTGGGGATCTCACCAAAGAGCATACAAAAACTCCACCTAACAATCCCTCAACATATGTGTAGCAGGTGTGCAACTTGGTTGTTATGTGGGTCGTGAACTGGAGCAGGTACTTCCCAAAAGCTGTTGTGTGATATGTTCTCCTAGCTAGGCTGCCTTGTCTGGCATTAGTAGGAAAGAATGTGCCAAACCCTGCAGAGACATGAGATGCCAGGGTGGATGGATACCCAGGGGCGCTTCCACCTTCTCAGAGAAGGGGAAGGGGAGGGTGTGAGAGGCTGTGACCAGGAGTGAGAGCAGTAATCAGTACGTAGAGTGCTCACTGGAGTGCTCAGTGCTTTCTTATACAATTGGCTATTCAGCTGGGCCTTTTGGTGGTGTGGGTAACCTCTATGCTGTGACTTGCTTTGTGTTTCCTCATCTTACATAATTTACTCCATGTATTCCTGTTTTCATCTAAGAAAGGCACGGATTGCATGTTTATTTTCTGGGCAGCATCCACCCACCCACCCTTTTATTTCCCATCACTCTTTTGCCACAACTTTCTTTAGTCTTTAAAATGTCGATTGATTGCCTATGATGCTCTTTCTCCTTTCCTTACAGAATGTTTAAAAGTGACTTTTAAAATATGGTATATAGTTATCTCTTGTAACATTTATCCATCTCTGTCTTGTTCTTGGACTTTCTAAATGTTTCCTAGCAAGGGTTTACTTAGACTTCCTAAAATCTGCTAGCAACATCACCAAACACTGTCCTGAATAGTGGGAACACATGACTTGAATTATCAGTGATTTCTGCTAAGCGTTTTATTTATTTTTATTTTTTAATTTATTTTTGATTGTTTGATTTTACTTATTCACTTTACATCCTTCTCATTGCCCACTCCTGTTCACCTCCTCTCATAATCCTTCCTCCAACCCCTTCTCAGAGTGGATGTGACCACCCCTGGGTATCCCTGCACCTTGGCACATTACGATTTTGGGAGTCTAGGTGCTTCTTCTCCCACTGAGGCCAGACAAGGCATCCTAAGTGGAAGAATATCTCCCATATACTCCAGTTATCAATGATTTCTGGAAATTCCTAATTCAATCTTGGATGATTAAAAATTTTTCATGCCTGTCGTCTGCCAGTAGGCATCTCCTACTCACCAACATTGTTCAGGTTCATAGTTAAGATTTTGAAAGAAAGACCTGAAACTGTCAGTTGCCCTAACAGGTAGCCATAGTGTCCCAGACCGTGGTGACTCTAGGACTGTAGTAGTTGAGTGAATTGCATTCTTTGTAATCTGTTGTGAAATTCTAGTTCCTGTATTAATGTCAGAAAATTTGAAATTGTTGCTATGTTATGTAGCATTATGGAACTGCCACCCTTCCATGTGTGTCTGCATAGTAAGATTTGACCCAAGGCTGGCCAGTGAGCCACCCTCACTTCTGGTGCTCTTGTTTTATGTTGAACCAGCTAGGCAGGCATAGACTCTAATGTCCCCAAATCTGAGATTCCTTCAAAAGTATAACTTGCCTTTTATTTCCTGATTTTCAAATATCCGTTGTCCACAGAATGGCTGGGACACCCCCCAGCCCATGATTCTTTCCCAAGTGCTGTCACGGAGGTGGTTGGTCTCTATAGGACCACAATGGAGTGGCCTCTGAATAGGTAGATATTGTATTCCTGTTCTTGGTTGTGTCAGTCTAGACATGGGAGGTGGAAATCATTCTTTTTCAGATATTGAATGTGCAAGAAGGGATGAATACAGGGCCCAGGGCACAGATGTGGGCCTGTCAACCACTTGGAATTTAAATGTGATCATAAGCTGTGGAGACAGAGGAAGCCCTGAGTGTGTTTGTTCCTGAGTAAATATCTGCTGTTGACATGCATATGCCATGTCAATGACCATACCCCTAGCCTCATGGGAAAATGGCAGCTTCCACCTCTCCTCTGAGGTGAGTCTCAAAGGAATATCAAAGCCTTCCCCCCTGCTCATGTGCTGATGATGTAAATAGTGTATACAGAAATATGTCCACCAAAGCTTACTGTCCTTAAATATTTATGGACTTACCCTGTAGAGAATGTTCCTAGAGAGGTTAGGTTAACCTGTACTGTTTATCCATCTGTATGCCATAAACTCTGCATCCTTGTCTATCTGTATGCAATAACCCTGCCTCCTTGTCTATTTGTATGTAATAACCCTATCTTCTTATTGTTTGTGATAATCCCTTCTCTTTGTCCCACTGCATATGATAACCCTGCCTCCTTGTCCCACTGCATGTGATAACCCTGTCTCCTTGTCTCTCTGTATGTGAGGACCCTGTCTCCTTGTCTCTCTGTATGTGAGGACCCTGTCTCCTTGTCTCTCTGTATGTGATGACCCTGTCTCCTTGTCTCTTTGTATGTGATGATCCTGCCTCCTTATCTGTGTGATAACCCCTCCTCCTTGTCTTTCTTTATGTGATAACCCTGCCTGCTTGTTCATTTGTATGTAGTAGCCCCACATCTCTCTGTTCAACTCAATATAATAAGCACACCGAGCTTCCAGCAGGCTGAGTTTTCTTTATCAGAAAGCACAGTGTACCAGATCCCATCTTTTCTGTGTATCCATTTGTCTGTGTTTTTCTTTTCATTCTCTCATTATTCCAGTCAGATAAAATCCCTGGAAGATGTGCATAGAAACAACAATAAACCATTCAGGAATATGAAAGAGTGGGCACCCTTTGAAGGACAGAGCAAATGATGCCTTCTATTGCTCCACGGGGTGGGGATTTGGAGTCCAGTGCAGAGGCTGCTCCACCTCTCTGTGATGCTGGCTTCTGCAGCACTGGAAGCTGGTGCCATGGACAGATGGGAGATTTATTTTGAAGGAAGAGCTTGAAGCATCTGCTATACCCAGACCTGTGAACTGTTAGCTAAGAGGGAGAATCACCTGAACAACATTAAGAGCAAGGTTTAAGGAAGGTATCTGCTTTCTCATCCTCATCATTTTGATTTAAACAAATTAAATTTTGGTTTTAATTTTAATTTTAAAATACCAAATTTACGTGGTATTTTATCACCACTTAACACTTTACAGGTTTTCCCTTTCTTAAAGCCTTTTGTAGCATTCTTTATGCTTCCATGTGTAACATTTTGTTTCATCTGATCACAACTTTGGGATCTAAGCAATGCACATTTTTCTAATGCAACTTGAATAAACAGAGAGTGAAGTGTCTGTCTCATGATCACCTAGCAAGCACAGCATAAATTCTCAGGTTGTTCTTCTACAGTGTAGCTCAGCCCAGTATGGCCGAAGCAGATGAACCTCTACTTTGTACTCTTGCTTTTCTTTTCTTCAGCAGCACATCATCCCTCAGTATTCCATTTTCAGTTACCTCATTAAAAAGGGGGTATGCTGCTCCCAGATCTGGAAGTTCAAGGACCTGGTGGGGACAATTGTGAGGGACAGATTACACAGTAACAGGAGCCCATAGTGTGATTCACAGGATCTGAGTCAGCCTGAGATAATAATCTTTGTAACAGATCTAGTTAGTGGGCACCTGAGAATTACTACAATCCTGCAGCAGTGTCTTATAACTTTCCAGGATACACTCCTTAAAGTTTCTACCACCTCTTAGCATCACTGCACTGGGGCCAAGCTTCCAAAACACGAGACAGTTATATCCAAACCATAGTGCGCCCTCATTTCTTCCTGTCCCTTTATTAAAGCAGGAACTAAAACATTCTCCTCTCTTCGTTCCAATTTTCTGAGCTGCTAGCACAAGGAACCGGAACAAGTTTCTCATTTCTTGGAACTCTGAAGACCTAGCTAGGAATGCTTTGCAAAGAATATAGAAATGCAACTTATGGGGCTGAGCCTCTACGCTGACAGTAGAATACTTGCCTAGCATTCATGAGGCTCCAGATCTGATCTCTGGCACCAATAAACTGGGTGGCAGAGGTAGGAGGATGAGAAATTGAATATCATATTTTGCTATATAATGATCTTGAAAGCAGTTTGGCCAAATGAGAGCTGGTCTCCAAACAAAACAAACCCCTCCACAAAGCAAGCAAGCAAGCAAGCAAGCAAGCAAGCAAGCAAGCAAGCAAGCAAGCAAGCAAATGAACAACACCAAACACCCATAATTCACAAAATAAACCATCAGAAAATACTTTGTGAGATGTTGGAAAATTCCACATGGAGAATCTAAAGTTTGAAACAGTAAAAATACTTTAACAGTTAATGTACCTTGAAGAAGTTAAATGCCACCAGCCTGACTTAGTCATCATTATGTCCAGTTCTCTAGCTCTGAGAGAGTCTCTGCTTTAAAAACCCATGTTTCCTAGAAATGTACTGTTTGTGATTCTGTCTTCAAGCAGTGGGAAGACAGCTTTTGTTGTTTGTTGTTGTTTTCGTTGTTTTTGAATGGTACAGGTATGGTAGATGAGTGAGAATAACAGTTTATGAATCATATGGTGTTTGCATAATTGATATTAATTCTATTGTTTAAGTCACTTAACCAAGAGTAACTTGGCATTACAACCCCTCCCCCAACACCCCATCATGCCTGAAACTCAGCATAGCCTAGTATAGGGTGAACTTTGTCTCTCCTGTGCTCCAAAGAGTCAGCTGGTCATCAGTAACAAAGCAGGATGAATTCTTCAACGGACTTTTTTCTCCCCAAATCTCTCACATGCACCTTCCTAGTTATATGTACTCATGATATCTGTGATGGTTAGCTAGCTGACTCACCTGGAAGAAGGGCCTTGGGCACGCCTCTGGAGATGATGTTGATTACCTTAATTGATATGGGAAGGACCATTCCCTGAGCAGGGAACCCTGGACTGTCTATAGTGCAGACAGGAAGCTGAACACTAGCAGGCATGGATGGCTTGGTTTCTGCTTCTCAATTAAAAGAAAAAAATTTGTTGAATGTTTTTGGGTGTTTTGCCTGTATGTATCTGAGCTACATGTGTGCAGTGCACACAGTGACCAGAAGAGGGCATCAAACCCCTGGAACTGCAGTAGCAGGTGTTTTTGAGCCACCATGACAATGCTGGGAATTGAACCATGGTCCTTTGGGAGAGTAGCAAGTGCTCTTAACTGCTGAGACATCTCTCTAGGCCCACTCTCTTCATCTTAACTGTGGATACATGAATGAAATTCATGGCTGCATTAAAGAGCCCAACATGCAATCTGAGTACATCTGTGTACTGGGTTTCCTGTGATGGTGACAGTGGTGCTGAGTGTAATGGGGCACAGAGGACATACTTGAGGCTCACAGTGGGGGTTTGGCCAGGATGACAATGGAGAAAATGTGAATAAGTTGACATGCAGGCACTAACTAGAGCGGGTCAGGCAAAGGAAAGGCACGACTAGAATGGTACAGGCTTGACTCAGGCTTGGTCACAACCATAAAGGATGTCATTCCTGTTCATCTTACAAAGAGCCATGAGAAGAAAAAGAAGTAATTAGCTGAGCAGCCTCCTGTGAGTGATGCAACCCACCATGTGTAATTCCCACCACGTGACACTTGAACCACAGTGATATGGGTGGGTGAGAGTTCATGCCTGGCTGTCAGTTTATGTGACATCTCTGTTTTCATTTACTTGGTGTAGTGTCACAGATTATCATACACAAGGCTTCCTTTCTTCCTGACAAGCTATTCTCTGTGCTCTCTGAAACCTTGGATGTGTGGGAGCCTGTGTTAGGAATCCCAGGTTCCCTAAACTCCTTTCTCTGCACATTTCTTCACCCACTATCAGCTACCTGTATTAAGCAACAGTTGTCAACAGCAGAGACTTACAGATTATAACATATCATACCCATTTGGACTGAGATTGTAAAGGCCTAGCTGTCATGGCCTGGGATGGCTTGCTCTTAAGGAATTCATTGCTAACTCTTTTGCAGGCACTCAGTTTTTGACTGACTGGTCTCAGCATCTCACTCCCAATGACAGCTCATGACATTCCATAGCTGACCTGTTGTTTGAATCCCAAGCTGTCTTAATTTCCTGAGGAGATGCCCTGCAACATATACTCATGTTCTTAAATGAAAGAGAACTGCAGTGGCCCATGGGTTAAAGGACACCAGGAAGGAAATTACGAAAAATATTGTCCTCTCTTTTCTAGAAAATATTGCTCCTCCCTTTGTTCAGTGGCTTGGCATTGTTCTTTGAGGGAGATGTGGCAGTCAGACATCCCTGTCACACAAATGTATTCTGCACAGAGGAAACCAGTCTTTCTGCAGTGTTAAGAAAGCAGTGCTCAGTTACCACTGACAAACAGAACCCAGCCAGCAGGGTCTTCTGCAGAACACCTTACTGTGGGGTGCTCATTTCTGCATTGTTCCACAGCCCAGCTTGTTTTCTTGGTAAATTAGACCTCCCCTGGCAAACTTAACTTTTCAATTTGTTGTCTTTTTAGAGTTTGCAGATGTAAACCCAAGTTCACACTTAGAAAGGGAGTCTGTACGTGAAATGGAGTGTGCTGCAGCTTTAACATATTGTCTGTTCTTCAATAACAGCTTTTGCCTATGACATTCAAATTATATGGTTTTTTTAAAAGAGTTGCCCTCGGCTATGGTCACATATCAGAATAAATTGGAACAGAAAAAAAAAAAAAAAAAAACGATCAGTAAAACAAAATCCTTAATGCATAGATTTTCTCCAAACTTCTAGTTGATCTGGATGTGCTTTGATTACATTTTCAATTTTCTGGCTGGACCAGCCACCATCAGTGTAATGAAGAAGAGAGGGAGGACAGTGGTTATCAGCGTGTGATGCTCTGGGGTTCAGGCACACACCACTGTACCCTATCTGGGCCTTTTTCAGAATGCTGAATTCAAGTTTCTTAACAGCTAAAATATGAACATCTCCCCAGTCATTGAATTAGTCTATAGAAACACAACAAAATAATACAAAATAATGTATTTCAAAGTGTGGTTGAGAATACAGGAGTATTTGTATCTATGATATGGTAGATCCACAGTCATGTTTCATCTCGGAGGCCATCCTTATGTGCCCCAGAAGTTATCACAGTTAGGTTCCTATCTAGACCTATGGGTGCAGCTGTAAGCTGCCTGTATTGGGATTTTGTGGCACCTGCAGAGGCCCCATCTTTGCATGACTCCTCCACTTTTACACTCTGGCAGCTAGACTCACCCCTGACCTTTAAGGAGTAGCTTATTTCCTTGACGTTTCCTAAAGTTCCTCAGTGGTCTGTGAAGGACAGGGAGCAGTGTGCTCACCCCACACCTGCTGTTGGAGCAGAACTATCCACAGCTGGTGGACTTTTTGGGCTTCTCTGATCAAGCTGCTTCTGACCCTAGTCAGGGTGTGCATCTTCTCAAAGGGCTGCAGGTATCCTGTGTGCACTCCACTGTATTTATTCCCAAAGGAAGAAGAGAAACAAAGGAAGAGTCAGTACCTTCTCCTGGAAGCCAGCAACAGAGAGATGAGGAACTTCCTTGTCTCCAGTGAGAGGAGAGCAAAGGATGTGATGGCAGTTGTGAGCTGCTGACATGTGCCAAGTGTTGGTGTAGCACAGTGGGTCGGACCAGAGGCATCTGTGTTCCAGTCCTGTGTCCGACTGCAGAACTTAGAGCTCCTATATCAGTTTCAGTGTGCTGTAGATTAAGCACTTATAGACAGAGGAAAACCTTAATGCTGAACACTGGTGCTTATGCTTATGACAAGAAAGAAGAAACAGCTCTGCAGTTTATTTGAATTAATGCATGTATACTTAAAAATGTATATATTTACACAGAAGTGTATGTTCTGTTATATAAACAAATACATAATAAATACATTAAATCTAATTTTGCTTAAACTAATATAATAAATTATATTTATATTTAAATAATGTATTTTAAATTAATATAACTAAATTAATACAATGAAAATATACTTGTTATATTTAATTATATATTTATATATAATATATATCAATGTATTAAGCATAATAGAACTAACTTGAAACATTATAGGAACTAATCTCTATATATTAATTTTACTTTGTTCAGAAAGGTACTTTGGTAGTCCTGGATGCAGGCCAGCTTCTCACCCTCACACAGGGGTAGTGACCGCACCATGATGTATACCAGGTACCTGTTCCATTTCTAGGAGATTTGTGCTTCTAAAGCAAAGTGATTTTCTTTGTGCCAAAGAGGATTTACAGTTGGTAGGCTGGGGTCAACTTGCTTGTGAAAATTTCTGTTCTATCTAGTCAATCTGGAACATATGGAATTGTAGATGTGCATATATGAGAGTGTGCACCCCACTGGACTGGGTTACTTAACATTCTGTCTATAGACAACATAAAAGGCAAAATAAATAGGTGCCTTTTATGCAAAGTATGCCTGTGGTCATCCTTCAGAGCACATCACTGTATTTGGGTACTTTGCAGAGTGTGGAAGAGGGAGATAACAGTAGTGAGATGTCTCTTTGCTGGGGCATTCTTCTCAGAGAACAGTGGAAAGACATGCTCACTTCCTTTCACAAGTTACTGTATAGTTTTTGATCATTCTGGGGCTACATTGTATCTAACCTGTACTTTTTGTGAAGTAAGACATGATATGCTAAATCAGTCTGTGGTAGAAAACATAGGGAAGGAGGCAGGGTATGTCAGCAACTATCTCCCAGCTGCTAGGGGACCTAGCTTGCTCGAGAGGACATAGCAGCAGAGTGGAAGCCTTTGAGAAAGTGCCCAGATGTTTTCTGTCAAGGCTGGAACTGAAGGAGTCAGGAGGGTGTCCAGCATGTGGACTCGAGTGCTTTCTCAGATGCACCTTTATAGTTCTGGGACGAAGAGGTACAAAAATAACATGCCGTGTCAGTGTGTGCTCAGCTGGGTGCCAGGTGAGATCTGCCTGTGTGTGTCAATTTACCTTCCCTGTCCTGTGAATCCCATTAGCGTTGAGGTTGTGCAAAAGTTACTTAACTGCCTCTCAATTTGATTTCAAAGGTAAGAATAACAATCCACAAGGAAAGCATACATCATAGAAGATAGCTCTAAAACCTGATTTGATTAAAGATGCACATTCAGGATTAATCCTTTGGAGCAAGGCTGGGTTCCATCTTCTTCTTCAATAATTGCACATCTTCTCTTCCTTCTCTGCAAATTGGGGATCATAATAGTTCTATTCGGCAGGATTTTCTTTCCTGTTATAAATAGATGGCTTCAAATCCAGGAAGCACTTAGCTAGTTTTCAGCAAGCTTTAACTTTAATCCTAACAATTATTAATTTTCAGCAAAAGTATCTACCATATGTTAGCAAGGTGTAATTCAGATTGAAAGCTTTCTCTAGGCTTACGTTTTATTTTCTGTGACTTTCCATTGGGTTTCTTATTGAGAAAGAGTATTATTAAGTAGGCCAGCCTGTTCTCCAGAGCATTATCCTTAGGCCTCAGACACCCCAGTAGCTGGAACTATGACATGTGCCGTCAAACCTAGCATTTTAAGCTTAATTTTGAATTAGGGAATTTCTTGGTAATACTTTAAATTGAGAGTGGCTTGCTATTGCTATATTTGAAGTTTGCAAATGAAGTGAGAATGTGTTGATACTTTATATGAAACAATTTCAGATTTGCATAATTAAAATCTCCATGATTCTAATTTGCAAAAGCCATGAGTAGTTATGCATCTTACTGGACTGGAAGAGTATTAAATGTGCCAATGTTGACTAGTCATTTAGCTTGGGGCCTGACATTATTACTGATAATGATCTCTAGCAGATCTCAGAGTGGGCACTAGGCAAAGGAAAAATGATGATTTCTTTCTCCCATGACATGCTGCTATAATTTACCAGTACTTGACTGTCTTTCTTGTTTAGTGCAGAGTTGGTATAAGTGGGAGCAGGAGAGAAGACCTTGCTAACTCCTTTCACCATAGACGCATGTCAGGAGGTGTCCCAGAGAACTAGGATAGATTTGAAAATTCAACCAGACTCTCTTCTTGTTCTACTCCAGGAGGTGCTGATTACCTAGGATGTTCTTATCTTTATTTTATTTTATTTTATTCAAGACAGGATTTCTCTGTGTAGCCCTGGCTGTCCTGGAACTCACTCTGTAGACCAGGCTGGCCTCGAACTCAGAAATCCACCTGCCTCTTCTTCCCAAGTTCTGGGATTAAAGGCGTTCACCATCACACCTGGCACTTGTTCTTATCTTTAAGACAACAACAACAAACCCTGTGGGAAGAATGTGAGGAGCTGGTAAAGTCCTCAGGGCTCCTGGTTTCATCTCATGATTCCTACAACTCACGAATGTCAGTTTCAATAAGCTACATTCTAACATTAACCTATTTACTGAGGATAAAAGTCAGCAGAGATTTGATACTGAACCAAAAATGATTCTTGTTTGCCTTTCTAGAACAAATTTGTATTTTCTCTGTGTGTTGATTAATCTGTTGCCGCCTCCCAATCTATATCTGTATCAGTTGTTTTTCTTATTTCTATATAAAAACCAATGTCAGAGAGGAAGAATTAACTTTGGATCATGGTTGGAAGGTTAGTTATGTTTCTTACTGTTGTGACAATTTGCTCAACAGGAGCAACTTAGGCTGTGTCATCCTGTCTTGTTACCCCTCTCTGGAAGCAGTTTTACAGACAAGACTAAAGACACTTCAATTCTGTTTGAGTTTACAGCAAAGATTAACCAAGAGATGAGTATACAGTCCACTGTAGGTGAGAAGGCACTCTAGTAGGGCTAGGTCTCCCCACCAGTATCTCTATAGAACTGGAAGCAGAAAACAACCTTCAGTGTCTCTAGTTTTACTGTTTCATTCTGGTCTCATGAGCTCCCACCAGAATAATGCATGCAGTTCTGCTTAATGTTCTGTGGCCCTGTGATCTACATAATCATGCACTCACATTCCCAATCCAACTTCCACAATCCAACTTCTTGTTATCAAACTTCTGTGTTAGTTACTTTTAACAGTTCTGCAACCAAATGCCAGGCAAGAAGCAACTTAATGGAAAAAAGCTGGCATTTGACTATAGCTTGAGGGTGTAGTCTATGAAAGCAGAAAGGGACGGTATAGTGTTTGGCTATTTTTTTCTCACCTTGTCACATCTCAACAAAACAGGCTGTAGAGATGAGACAGGAGACATGCTTATGCTATAAACATGAAAGCTTATACTATTTGATATATAGTTCCTTTAGCCAGACGCCAGACAACAAAGGTTCCAAAACCTTCCCAAACAATGCCCCCAGCAGTGGGAAAAATGTTTCCTACCTATATAATAAAACTAAGACAGTGAAAATTAAAAATTAATATAAGCCAACAATTCTTAGAAACTATGAACATTAGCAATTGCTTCTTCCGTAACTTATCTTTGGGAGGTTGACATTGTATACATCATTTTGAAAGCAGATACTCATTTATTTATTTATTTAAGAGCCATTTTGGGTTTCTTAATCACTATCTAGATAGAAATACACGTTACCTGGGACTACAGCCACACTCATGCATTTTCTCATCTGTCAACCACTTCAGACTAGGGTGCTCCTCTCATCATGCTGTGTTAGCAGTGCCACAAGAGGAATGAGTCTGAGCTGCTCACCTCATGTGTGGACCGGAAGCACGGAGTTATGATTCAGGGATATCTCTCCATGTCCCATGGGTACAGCCTGATTACAAAACTATGCAACCTTGGTCAGGTCCGTGTAAACATTAACTCACAATGAATTGGCTGGCTTACAAAGAGATGCTGGAAGATACTGTGCTGTGGCTAGAGCCATGTGAACAGTGTGCTGCTTACCTCTTCCCCATCCTGACCACTTCCAAGTGTGGTTTATTCAAAATGAGAGCTGAGAGTTTGTCCACAGGGAAATGGCCCCAAGGTCTTTCATCTTACTTTCCAACTTTGTGCTTCAGAAACCACTTTCAGAACAAAAAGCTTAGATCAAGAGAAGGATGTATTTCTGAAGGATGGTTGGCTCTGTATCAACTTCTGAGGTTTTGATGAATTGAAACATCAATTTTGAAGACAACCTGAAACTTGGGCTCCAAACAGTGAAACATGAATCTGTGTAGTTTTTATCTGAGAACATCTCTCAGTTATTAAAACCTCTGTGCATGTCTTGACCTTTAAATCCAGAGATTAAACAACCTATGTGACTAGCAGGCCTCACTGAGCATTAGTACGAGTGACTTTCCCCACACCTCACTGTGTCCAGACATAGATTTTAAAAAGCATTTTCAGACAACTGAGTATAATGGAAGACAATCATGAAAACTAATTCTGGAAGTCACATTTCATTAATGCCTTTGGTGGCAGCAGATAGGAGTGGTGACAGAGTGTGATTTCACTTACAAAACCAAGCAGAAAATGAAATTCACATTGTGTAGCATTTGTGTTCCTGGAAATGAGTATTCTAAGCCAGTTTCTAAAACCAAGGGCACCAACCCTGGAGAAACATTAAACTAGCTCAAAAAGGAAAATAATTAGTATTGTTCCTTGTAATAGGAGTGAAGAAAGATCCTTACATAGGAAGCATGGCCTCTCTAGAAGGTAGCTCTGAGCTGTTGTCCTGAAGGCTGTTGTAATGCTGCACTCCCCCAAGCTCCTGGCTAACTCCCTGTTTAGGTAGTCACAGCTCAGGTTACCAGTATGTGTGCTATGGCAGTGCAGGGGTCAGAATATAACCAGAGAGGAAAGTGGCTCAAAGAAGGGCCAGGCAGAATTCTATCCAGCATTCCTTAAATTCCTATGGCATTAAGGGGATCATCTCACTTTTGGGACCATACCATACTACCTTGGCTTAAAATCTCATCTTTGTTCTTTACTGAAGACAGTTTGCTAATTATCTTACATTGTAAACTTCTTGCCAAAGCATGGCCAAAAGAGAATCTACCTTAAGATTCTGTGTTGAGAAATTACATGACAGTCATAAGATACACAATGCCATACTAGCATACTTATATTTTGGTCAGATAAGCAGATTTATTTATAATCATATGTAAATGAGATATTTATGTACAAGTAATATAATATTTACATAGTCAATAATACATAATTGACCTAAAATTTTTCATAGAATAAATTTTAAAACCACTTAGAATAGACTTAGAAATCACAATAAAAGATATTCTCCCAGAGCAATAACCAGATGTAACCTAGCCCATCTTGATTAGCAAAGTCCAATAACCTCACTATACTCATTTTTTCTTTGTACTCTTTATCTATATACATTTATGCTAAAATCCACCAGGCAAAGGAGAACTATGTGTTGTTCCCTCTTAAAAAGAAAGGAAGAGAAAAGGAAAGGAAAGGAAAGGAAAGGAAAGGAAAGGAAAGGAAAGGAAAGGAAAGGAAAGGAAACAACAACAACAACAACAGGAACAACCAAACCTCAAACAAAATTTCCAGCACAATAAAAAAGCTCCACTAACTTGGTGATGGTGTGAATTACTAGCTATTTTATTCTAAAGTGTGCCTAAGTAAAACCCATTAGTAGAAGTCCTAAAAAGGTATGGGTGAAGCTAATCCATGGTAGATTGAGGATTGATACAAGGTTTAATTGAAGTAGCATTTTACTGTAAAAAGCAAGTGTTATCGGATCAGGAAACAACAACAGCAAAACAATTGAACTCCAAATTACCCACACTTTATTAACAAGACTTCTCACCAACTTTAGATTGTAGATAATTTAATAGAAAAAAATTACAACAATATATAAAGTAATTATTATTTATGCACATAGTATATTTTATAGCTTCAATTTGTACTTTCTTTTCTCCTAATAATATTCTTATTTGTTCTTTGGTAATTCCACACATACATACAAGATATTTTTATTATGACCACTACTTATGTCTCCCAATTCTCTTGGACTCCCTTGATTACACTCCCTTCCCAACTTCACAAGCTTGTCTCTTGTTTTGTTTTGTTAAACAATCCCATTGATTAGTTCTGCTCATATGTTCATCTGTGTGTGTGGTGGGGGGTGTCATCCACTGTGGCATGTGTAACCTACAAATGATTACATCATCATAAAAATGAGAGAAAATGACTCTCCCTCTCCAAGTAGCCAAGAGTTTCTTGCCTATGGGTGCTGTCTCATGAGTTTCTCCATTATTTTTATTGGAATTTTGGCTGGCTTTCTTTTATTCGGGAGTTGGGCAAGTAGCCACAGCTGCTGAGTTCCACAGCTAAATTTCACCCATCTTCCAGATGTCATTTCTTTTGGTACCCCTAAATTTACTATCAGCAGGTAATGATATGGTTGTTAATTAATTTAAGGCCTCAAAACAAATGGAAGGATTAGACCATTCTTAAAGCCTGATTTTGAAATTCACACCAAAATTCACAAAAATAATCAATTTAACTTAAAGGTATTTTAATTTTACTCCCAGAAAGAAATATTTTCAGTAAGGAATCATTTTACTCTTAGAAATGAACATTTGTATCAGGTATTTCTTGCTTTTCTAATTCTGTTATAGGCTTTAGCTACTGTTTAATCTCTAACAGGCATGGGTATTATCTGGGGAAATGCTCAGATCTTTGAACTTTTCATCAGATGCTGACATCTGCTACAGAATGCTTGGTGCCACCATGTATCCTCTTCAGAGGAGTTAAGTTTCATGAAAGTCTCAGCCATGCTGCAAGTCTGCAGTTGGTAAAGGCTCTTCCTGGTCTCTTCAATAGACATGTCGGGGGATCAGAAGTAGAAACCCAACTCTTTGTAAGCCTCCTGAAAGAAGCCAAGGGTGCCAAGCACTTACATCACGTCTCTTACTAAACTATTGCTTAAAGTTTCCATATGCTAGGAACTGGATCATAGCAGAATTTTCTTCTTTGCACTTAACACAAACATTTATTAAGAATATTTCTTATTGGGGCCACCTTACGTGCAAACTCAGCAAATAGTCCCACGGTCCCCAGAGGACTCTCCATGCTGCAGTCACCCTAGCACACCCAGGATCTTAGGATCACAGGTGAGTGGAATGCAACATCTGTCCCAAAACAATCGTGAGGGGCCTGTGACAGCAGGAGCAAGGACACAGGAGCCCCTCTTGACCAGCAGCTTGGGTTCCTTTTGGTCGATGCTGGTCTACCTTGGTTTCGAACACAGCAGACAGCCCCACAGTCCCCAGAGAAGGTACCACTTCCAGGCACTGTAACACACCCGGAATCTCAGGTTCACAGACTCTCAAATCACAGGATCACAGAGAAAGCTGGACTCTGGGGAGTTCTGAATCAACCGGGATTACAGGAAGGACAGGCTCCAATCAGATATATTGAGGGCAGCAAGCAGATAATCAGATAGCAGGAAGCAAGCATAAGAGCAGAAGCAACAAAAACCATGATTGCTTGGCATCATCAGAATGAACCTCTTCCACTATAACAAGTCTTGGATACACCATCACACCAGAAAAACAAGATATGGATCCAAAGTCACTTCTCATGATTATGATTGAGGACTATAAGAAGGAAATAAATAACTCCTTTAAAGAAATACAGGAGAACACATCCAAACATGAGAAAGAATTGAACAAAACCATCCAGGATAAAAAAAATGGAAGTAGAAACAATAAAGAAATCACAAAGGGAGACCACTCTGGAAATAGAAAACCTAGGAAAGACGTCAGGAGTCATTAATGCGATCATAACCAACAGAATACAAGAAATAGAAGAGAGAATCTCAGGGGCAGAAGAAACCATAGAAAACATTGACACAACAATCAAAGAAAATGTGAAATGCAAAAAGACCCTAACACAAAATATCTAGAATATCCAGGACACAATGAGAAGACCAAACCTAAGGATAATAGGTATAGACTAGAAGGAAGATTTCCAACTTAAAGGGCCACTAAATATCTTCAACAAAATTATAGAAGAAAACTTCTCCAACCTAAAGAGAGAGATGCCCATGAACATACAAGAAGCCTACAGAACGCCAAATAGTTTGGAACAGAAAAGAAATTTCTTCCATCATATAATAATTAAAACACCAAATATGCAAAACAAAGAAAGAATTTTAAAAGCAGTAAAAGAAAAAGGTCAAGTAACATACACGCAAGTGGATGCTCACAGTCACCTATTGGATGGATCACAGGGCCCCTAATGGAGGAGCTAGAGAAAATACCCAAGGAGCTAAAGGGATCTGTAAACCCTATAGGTAGAACATTATGAACTAACCAGTACCCCAGAGCTCTTGACTCTAGCTGCATATGTATCAAAAGATGGCCTAGTCGGCCACAACTGGAAAGAGAGGCCCATTGGACTTACAAACTTTATATGCCCCAGTACAGGGGAACGCCAGGACCCAAAGTGGGAGTGGGTGGGTAGGGGAGTGGGGGAGGGGTATGGAAACTTTTGGGATAGCATTGGAAATGTAAATGAGGAAAATACCTAATTAAAAAAACCTGGTGTATATATATATGTTATATATATATAACCTGGTGTATATATATATATATATAACATAATATTTTATATTTTATATGTTATTTTATATATATATATATTTTATATATATATATATATATATATATATTTTATATATATATATATATATATATATATATATAACATAATATTTTATATGTTATTTTATATAACATATAAAGGCAGACCTATCAGTATTACACCTGACTTTTCCCCAGAGACTATGAAAGCCAGAAGATCCTGGACAGATGTTATTCAGATGTTAAGAGAAAACAAATGCCAGCCCAGGCTACTATACCCAGCAAAACTCTCAATTACCATAGATGGAGACACCAAGGCGCTCCATGACAAAACCAAATTGAAACAATATCTTTCCATGAATCCAGCTCTTCAAAGGATAATAAAGGGAAAACTTCAACACAAAGAGGGAAACTAAACTTGAGAAAAATCAAGAAAGTAATCTTTCTTTTTTTTATATAAATATTTTTTTATTATGTATTTTTCTCAATTACATTTCCAATGCTATCCCAAAAGTCTCCCATACCCTCCCCCCCCACTCCCCTACCCACCCATTCCCACTTTTTGGCCATGGCATTCCCCTGTACTGGGGCATATAAAGTTTGCGTGTCCAATGGGCCTCTCTTTCCAGTGATGGCCGACTAGGCCATCTTTTGATACATATGCAGCTAGAGTCAAGAGCTCCGGGGTACTGGTTAGTCCATAATGTTGTTGCACCTACAGGGTTTGCAGATCTCTTTAGCTCCTTGGATACTTTCTCTAGCTCCTCCATTGGGGGCCCTGTGATCCATCCAATAGCTGACTGTGAGCATCCACTTCAGTGTTTGCTAGGCCCCGGCCTTGTCTCACAAGAGACAGCTATATCAACAAACCTAAAGAAAATAGCCAAATGATCAGAATTTCATCTCTAACAACAAAAATAACAGGAAACAACAACAACTTTTCCTTAATGTCTCTTAATATCAATGGACTCAATTCCCTGATAAAAAGACATCGACTAACAGACTGGTTATGAAAACAGGACCCAACTTTTGCTGCATACAGGAAAACCACCTCAGGGACAAAGACAAACACTACCTCAGAGTAAAAGGCTGGAAAACAATTTTCTAAGCAAATGGTCAAAGAGACAAGCTGGAGTAGCCATTCTAATATTGAATAAAATCGACTTCCAACCTAAAGTTTCCCCAAAAGATAAGGAGAAACACTTCTTAATTATCAAAGGTAAAATTTACCAAAATGTACTCTCAATTATGAACATGTGTGCTACAAATATAAGGGCATCCACATTAATTAAAGAAACTTTGCTAAAACTGAAAGCACACATTACACCTCACACAACAATAGTGGGAGACTTCAACACCCTACTCTCATAAATGGACAGATCCTGAAAACATAAACTAAACAGAGAAAACAGTGAAAGTAACAGAAGTTATGAAACAAACAGATTTAACACATATCTATAAAACATTTCATCCTCAAACAAAAGGATATAACTTCTTCTCAGCACCTCATGGTATCTTCTCCAAAATTGACCATGTCTCAGCAGATTCAAAAATATTGAAATAATCCCATGCAGCCTATCAGATCACCATGGACTAAGGCTGATCGTCAATAATAACACAAATAATGGAAAACCCAAATACACGTGGAAGCAGAACACACTCTACTCAATGGTAACTTGGTCAAGGAAGAAATAAAGAAATAAATTAAAGACTTTTTAGAGTTTAATGAAAATGAAGCCAGAACATACCCAAACTTACGGAACGCAATGAAAGCAGTCCTAAGAGGAAAACTCATAGTGCTGCCAAAAAGAAACTAGAGAGAGAACATACCTTAGCAGCCTGACAGCACACCTAAAGCTCTAGAACAAAAGGAAGCAAATTCACCAAAGAGGAGTAGACAGCAGGAAATAATCAAACTCAGTGCTGAAATCAATGAAGTGGAAAGAAAAAGAACTATACAAAGAATCAACCAAACCATGAGCTGGTTCTTTGAGAAATTTAACAAGATAGATAAACCCCTAGCCAGAATAATTACAGGGTACATGTACAGTATCATAATTAACAAAATCAGAAATGAAAAGGGAGATATAATAACAGAATCTGAGGAAATAAAAAAAAATCATCAGATCATACTACAAAAGCCTATACTCAACATAACTGGAAAACCTTGATGAAATGGACAATTTTCTAGACAGATACCAGGTATCAAAGTTAAACCAGATCAGATTAACGATTTAAACAGTCCCATATCTCCTAGAGAAATAGAAGCAGTCATTGATAGTCTCCCAACCAAAAAAAGCCCAGGACCAGATGGGTTTAATGCAGAGTTCTATCAGACATTCAAAGAAGATCTAATTCCAATACTCCGCAAACTCTTCCACAAGATAGAAACAGGAGGTACTCTACCCAATTCGTTTTATGACTCCACAATTACTCTGATACCTAATCCACACAAAGACACAACACAACAAATAAAGAGAACTTCAGACCAATTTCCATTATGAATATCAATGCAAAAATACTCAATAAAATTCATGCAAACCGAATCTGAGAACACATCAGAATGATCATGCATCATGATCAAGTAGACTTCATCCCAGAGATGCAAGGATGGCTCAATATACGGAAATTCATCATGATAATCCACTATATAAACAACCTCAAAGACAACAACCACACGATCATCTCGTTAGATGCTGAGAAAGAATTCAACAAAGTCCAACATGCATTCATGATAAAAATCTTGGAAAGAGCAGGAATTCAAGGCCCGTATATAAACATAGTAAAAGCAATATACAGCAAACAAGGAGCCAACATCAAACCAAATGGTGAGAAACTGGAAGCAATCCCACTAAAATCAGGGACTAGACAAGGCTGCTCACTCTCTCCCTATCTATTCAATATAGTACTTGAAGTCCTAGCCAGAGCAATTAGACAAAAAAAGGAGATCAAGGGGATACAAATTGGAAAGGAAGAAGTCAGAATATCACTACTTGCAGATGATATGATAGTATATATAAGTGACCCCAAAAATTCCACCAGAGAAGTCCTAAACCTGATAAACAACTTCAGTGAAGTAGCTGAATATAAAATTAACTCAAACAAATCCATGGCCTTTCTCTACACAAAGGATAAACAAGCTGAGAAAGAAATTAGGGAAACAACACCTTTCACAATAGTCACAAATAATATAAAATTCCTTGGTGTGACTATAACTAAGCAAGTGAAAGATCTCTATGATGAGAAATTTTAGTCTCTGAAGAAATAAATCGAAGAAGATCTCAGAAGATGGAAAGATCTGCCATGCTCATGCATTGGTAGGATCAATAAAGTAAAAATGGCTATCTTGCCAAAAGCAATCTACAGATTAAATGAAATTTCCATCAACATTCCAACTCAATTCTTCACAGAGTTAGAAAGGGCAATTTACAGATTCATCTGGAATAACAAAAATCCTAAGATAGCAAAAAACTATTCTCAACAATGAAAGAACTTTTGGTGGTGTCGCTACCTTCTCCGATCAGCAGAAAAGAAGTGATGAAACTGATATCTTTCTCAAGGCAGTTTATTCAGGAACTTCACAATGTGCAGGAAAAAGAGTGCCCCGACCTCTCTTGGCCATCCCCCTTTATCCCCTCCAGTCCACTCCCTCTCACCCCAGTCCACTTGGCACAGTTCATTGGCTCAGGACTACATTCATCACATCATCCAATCTTTATGTCGTGGTGCATCTGTGCAATGCAGCTCAAAATACGTGGCCATCTTGAGGGATATGAGGAAGTCAGGTGCCAGTCATAAGACTTGGCAGCAGTCCCGGGCGCCATCTTGGGGCCCCAGCCACACCTGCTTCTCATATGGTGGAATCACCATCCCCGACCTCAAGCTGTACTACAGAGCAATTGTGATAAAATCTGCATGACTTGTACAGTGACAGACAGGTAGATCAATGGAAAAGAATTGAAGACCCAGAAATGAACCCACACACACCTATGGTCACTTGATCTTTGACAAAGGAACTAAAATCATCCAATAGAAAGAAGACAGCGTCTTGAACGAATGATGTTGGCTTAAGTGGCTATTAGTATGTAGAAGAATGTGAAATGATCAATTCTTATCTCCTTGTACAAAGCTAAAGTCTAAGTGGATCAAGGAACTCCACATAAAACCAGAGACACTGAAACTTATAGAGGTGAAAGTGGGGAAAAGCCTTGAAGATATGGGCACAGGGGAAAGATTCTTGAACAGAACAGCAATGGCTTGTGTTGTAAGATCAAGAATCGACAAATGGGAACCTCATAAAATTGTAAAGCTTCTTTAAGGCAAAGGACACTGTCAATAAGACGAAAAGACAACCAACAAATTGGGAAAAGATCTTTACCAATCATAAATCCGATAGGGGGCTAATATCATATATATATGTGTTCATATATATATATATATATATATATATATCAGGTTTAGGAGTTCTCTGGTGGAATTTTTGGGGTCATTTATATATACTATCATATCATCTGCAAATAGTGATATTCTGACTTCTTCCTTTCCAATTTGTATCCCCTTGATCTCCTTTTTTTTTGTCTAATTGCTCCAGTTAGGACTTCAAGTACTATATTGAATAGGTAGGGAGAGAGTGAGCAGCCTTGTCTAGTCCCTAATTTTAGTGGGATTGCTTCCAGTTTCTCACCATATATATGTGTGTGTGTGTGTGTGTGTGTGTGTGTGTAAAGAACTCAAGAAGTTGAACTCAAGAAAACCAAAGAACCCTATTGAAAATGGGTTCAGAGGCAAACAAAGAATTCTCAACTGGGGAATACCGAATGGCTGAGAAGCACCTAAAAAGAAATGTCAGCATCCTTAATAATCAGGGAAATGCAAATCAAAACAACCCTGAGATTCCACCTCAGATACTGGCGAGGATGTGGAGGAAGAGGAACACTCCTCCATTGATGGTGAGATTGCAAGCTTGTACAACCACTCTACAAATCAGTTTGGTGGTTCCTCAGAAGACTGGACATAGTACTACCAAAAGATCCAGCAATACCACTCCTCTGCATATACTCAGAAGATGCTCCTACATATAAAAGGACACATGCTACACTATGTTCATAGCAGCCTTATTTATAATAGCCAGAAGCTGGAGAGAACCCAGATGTCCCTCAACAGAAGAATGGATACAGAAAATGTGGTACAGTCACACAATGAGTACTACTCAGCTATTAAAAACATGTAATTTATAAAATTATTAGACAAATTGATGGATCTGGAGAATATAGTTTTGAGTGAGGTAACTCAATCACAAAAGAACACATATGATATGCACTCACTGATAAGTGGATATTATCCCAGAAGCTCAGAATCCTTTTTAGAAGGGGAAACAAACTACCCATGGAACGAGCTAAAGAGCAGAGATTGGAGGAACCACCATCCAGAGACTGCCTCACTTGTGGATCTATCTCATAAACAACCACCAGACACTATGGTAGATTCCAGCAAGAGCCTGCTGACAGGAGCCTGATAAAGCTGTCTCGTGAGGGGCTCTGCCAGTGCCTGGCAAATACAGAAATGGATGCTAACAATCATCCATTGGATGGAGCACAAGGTCCCCAATGAAGGAGCTAGAGAAAGTACCCAAGCAGCTGAAGGGGTCTGAAGCCCTACAGGAGGAACATCTATATGAACTAACTGGTAACCCCAGAGCTCCTTGGAATTCAACCACCAATCAAAGAGAACACATGGTGGAACTTGTGGCTCTAGCTGTATATGTAGCAGAGGATGGCCTAGCCTGTCATCAATGGGAGGAGAGGCCCTAGGTCCTATGTACCAGTACAGGGGAATGCCAGGAGTGGGTGGGTTGGGGAGCAGGGAGAGCAGGGAGGGGATAAGAGATTTTTGGAAGGGAAACTAGGAAAGGGGACAACATTTGAAATGTAAATACAGAAAATATCTAATAAAAATATTTAAAAAGAAACAATGGGAAAAATATAACCTCACGTGGAACTTTTATCGCATTGAACACATCTCTGTTCAATCACAACTCTAATATTCTAAAGACTTAAAACTAAAAATCAAGTTCAAACTGTGAAAAAAGAATATTTCTTATTAAAAACAATTCCCCCCTCTCTTCTCTGTCTTCCTCTTTCTCCATCTCTCCCTCAACCCCACTCCCTGTTTCTCCTTCTCCCTGATGTTAAGTGCCACATTACTCTGTAATTAGATAGTGCACTGGGACAAATGGAATTTGTTCTCATTCTAAAGACTCCAAGAAAAATGGCAGGCAGAATTTTCCTTTCTGCAATTCAGGCATAGACATTGGAAGGAAGATGTTAGATTATACCCAACTCAATACTTTCTGGCATATTTTATCAGCATTACTAATTGGTAAACCCTATGTGGAAACTTTTTATATACAGTAGTTACCCTGACTTATTTCCTATACTATATTCTGTGGCTTCTTCCAGTGACTTTATAAAACTAGAATTCAAAGGAAATGGGTACTCTGGCAAACACCGTACACAGTGCACTTAGTCACTGCTTCAACAGTTTCCTTCTGTAAGCTGGTTTTGTGTAGCACATCCCTGATAGAAGAAAAATTGATACAAAAATTTTCAAGATTTTGAGGTAAAAACAGGCAGGATGAAAGATATAGCAGTAAAGCTATATTCCCAGAACTCAGGAGGCAGAGGCAGGCAGATTTCTGAGTTCAAGGCCAGCCTGGTCTACAAAGTGAGTTCCAGGACACCCAGGGCTATACAGAAAAACTCTGTCTCGAGAAACAAAAACAAACAAAAAACAACAAAACAACAACAACAACAAAATAAAACAGAAAGAAAGAAAGAAAGAAAGAAAGAAAGAAAGAAAGAAAGAAAGAAAGAAAGAAAGAAAGAAAGAAAGAAGAGAGAAAGAAAGAAAGATATAGCACTAGACTCAAAGGAGGAAGTTTCTTTAATTCAAGCCAACTTTGTTTCCTTCCTATAGACCATCAGTACAAAAGACTATGACTACTTACTCAGGATCCAAAGATCTGTTCTCCAGGTGAGTGGTTTTCCAAAACACCTGTAGTTGGTAATGTTGAAGTGGAATAATGAAAAGGTGATTTTTGTATAGCATAACAAGTTTGTATTAAATCTACCCTCTCTCACAGACTTCTTATGATCTTTATTTTGGGTTAAGGATTTGGGCTCAACCTTTCTAAGTGTCAGCTTTATAGCTAAGGCTAAAGAAGTACTGATTGATCATTCTTGACAAGGACATTTCTGAACAATTTCAGAGCAAAGAGCAGTGGTTTCAGAATATTTTAGGTTTCCACATGCAAACCAGAGAGACAGAGATAGGGATAGAGGGAGAGAGAGAGAGAGAGAGAGAAAGAGAGAGAGAGAGAGAGAGAGAGAGAGAGAGAGAGAGAGAGAGAGAGAGAGAGAGAGAGAGAGAGAGAGAGAGAGAGAAAGGAATGCCAAGCCTATCTGGAAGTTATCCTGGAGAACATGGAAGGGAGTCAGATACGGAGCTCAGCTCAGTCAGGGAGAGGTCTGCTCACACCAAGACTCATTAGTGGAAGGCTGCACTAAGGCTCATCAACTCCTGACACTGCCAGACTGCTTTTTATGTAGCAAAGAGAACTCCAAGACCTGGAAAATGCAAGCAAGGATGCAGGCAGGATCCAGGGAGATGTGCACTAAGTTGGTTGGCCTGGAAAGATTTCATGGGCTCTGGAAGCTTCTCTGAGCATCGTGAACTGAATCTCCTCACAGTTGTTTCTACATATATTCTGGGACTTACAAAGGCTCAAACACTGTAAGAAAATACTTCATACTGTTTGTTTACAGCATCATTAAATCATCTTTGCAGAAAAATTAAATAAGCCTATTCAACTGTCAGGGGAAAACCACTGATTGCCCTTTTTCCATGAAATATTTCCTCTCAAATATCTGAAAATATGTTTTAAACAACTCAATAGTAAAATTTATTTTCTCATTCCTAGATCTCACCTACATTTTCTGAAAAGCAATATCAAAGAGATGTCTGATCTCTGAATTGAATTTGTTATAAAAGGAAAATGCTAGAAGCAACTCCTTATGACCAGAAACAGGTTATTATAGCCCAAAGTGAAAAGGGACACACCTCCCTGGGGCTGGACCGTAGAACCAGAGGAGGAATTAAATGTCGCTGTGGCTTTGGGGGCTGTGACACAGTACCATTCTTGGCTTTGATGCTGGTTTATTGTAGCCAACACATGTTCAACCACACCCAACAGCTGGGATTCATAGTCTTCTACCACTTGCTCCTGCCTTCATTCTCCATCCTCGTCTACATACTAGCTGTGCCAGAGGTTGTTACTTTTGCTGGCTATTAGCAGGAAGGAAAGAAAAAAACATATCCTGGGTAAGTATTAAAGGTTAGGTGCCAAGAGCCTTTTTGATATTTTCAGCCTTGCAGTGTGTGACCTGAATGTTTTAGTTACAGTACAGGGAAAGGAGGCCATTTTCCTCTTCAAATTGAGATCTATTTTAGGAGCAGGGAACAGCCTGTTTGTGTCTTCAGATTAATTTTTCTTCCTAAACACTCTTCTCATAGAATTATTTTTCTGAACCTTTTCAATACACCATCTGATTAAGTCATTATTTTTCATTATAGACATGCCATTTTTCTGTATTTCTCAAAAGCAAAATGGTCACTTAATGCAGTTGGTGGTTGGTGTGTTTTGCCTTAAAACACAATTTCAGGAAACATGTTTTACAAATCTTTGCAGCTGCTCACAGCTTCCTAATTAGATTGATGTTGCATTCCTAGATGCTAATTGTTGCCTACTTTGCTTTGGCATAATTATCTCAAAACAGAAATGACTTGTCATAGTTCAGACTAGGGACATTTCCAGGTGTATAATTCCTTGATTCTTTCATACAATTTCATGTTGCATGAATATGTCTTTAGGAAAAAAGAAACACAGCAAAGTTAGCAAAAAACAACTTCCTTGAAACAAACACAAATATTTTAAAAAAAAAAACATTACTTATTACTTGATATGGGCTACTTATATACCTCCCCCAATTTATGTTTTGAAGCCCTCACTCTAAATATGTTTGGAGATGAACCTTTATTGAAATATAGTTAAGTGGGATCATAGACTCTCAGGCCCTGAAGCCTTCGGAGAAATGCATCCCTGGTTCTTAATTGTTGAAGTGACTGCAATGGTAAGATGAGCAGACTAAGTTAGGGTTGCATATTATATAATGAACTGAGCTAAACTGATATCTAATGGAGCAAGGACCCTGTGCAGAACACTGAGTTCTACACTCCCAGGAACAGACAAAACACAGGTAGGCAAGCCTCAGAAGACAACGACTGCTGCCATTGCCCCTGGACTATCCTCCTGAAGTTCCAGCCTTGCTTTCACAACTTTTCCCTGGACAACTGAGCTCCTGTTATTCATCTTTTTACCTGTGTAAATGTGCACAACGTTTGGCCTTGAGGTTTGTTTTTCAGTATAACTTCTTGAGTATTGCTATTGTTGGGTAGCATTAAGCTGTGTTAATGTGTTACGTTAGTAAGGTCTCGTGATGATATGGAGAAGGCTCCAAGACTCGCCTTCTGCAGATAAGGCAATTTGACATCATCATATGGATGCTGATATTTAGTTTCTCTGTGTAAATATCTAGAAGTTCCTTTAAAGGTGCTCTGTGTTAAGATCTGAGAGTGGGAGCTACTGCACATCTATGCCAATATTGATGATGTTATTTTAAAATTGCAAACAGTATATAAAGTTACAACATCATATTTTATATGAATTTACCTCATGACATATTGATGTATCTTCTTGATATACTTAATGTGAGTATATTAAAATGTTTGGCACATTTTTATTGGGTTATTCCCTTTTTATGGGTGATTTGTGTAAAAGTCCCTAGTCAGATGTATTTATATTATGTGATCCTATCCCTTATATTATGGATGCTATATATTATTTCACAACTATATTTCAGTACTCTATGGCACCTTCATTTTCTTAAAATGACTTTGCTAATGGAACATTTTAGAATATGTGGAAGTCTAAGCTATAGATGCTTTTGACGGCTTATCTCAGAAATTTTGCCCCTAGGTTTCTTAAGCCAGATATACTCTTATCTTTCCTCTGCTTGCTTTACCTTTTCTTATCTTTTTATTTTTGTGTAGGCCTATGATCTGCATCAAATTAATTCTCATGTATTGAATGAATTAAAGATCAAATTTTAATTTGTCTCTTAAGATGGATATATAGTTTTAACAATAACACTTTCTAACAATGCTTTCCTGTCGAATTGATTCAGTTCTTTGGTTTATAAAAGTGCTCACAGGGTACACAGCTCTTTCTGGTCTCTGCTGCTCCACTGGGCTGCTTGGTTAGTATTATGGTTGAATCTTGATTAACTGAGAATTAACTGGAATTTGATAACACAAGTCTTTCAACATCACCTTGTTTTATCTAAGATAACTTGACTATTTTACTCTACCATCATACTATCTTTTTTTTTCTTTTTTTTTAATTTTTAATATTTTTATTACATATTTTCCTCAGTTACATTTCCAATGCTATCCCAAAAGTCCCCCATAGCTCCCCCCCACTTCCCTACCCCCCCATTCCCATTCTTTTGGCCCTGGCATTCCCCTATATTGGGGCATATAAAGTTTGCAAGTCCAATGGGCCTATATAAATTCCAACAACTGTATAAAGGCTTATGGAACTCTACTGAGTCAACAAATTAAATTCTTAAGCAAAGTAGATGTTTTCTTGCTTTCACAGTTAGGATTTGAGAATGTTTATTGAAAATGCTATTACTAGGTACATTGCTATTATTAGGTATATTGTTATTACTAGGTATATTGGTATTACTAGGTATAATGTTATTACTAAGTATATTGGTCTCATTGGTACAACAAAAAAGCCATAGCAAAAAACAACTTCTGGGATAAGAGTTCTCTTGACTTACAATTTAGTGGGAAATAGCTCACCACAGTGGGAGGTTATGGCAAAAGGAGCAGTAGGTGACTGGCCACATTGTGCCTGCAGTCAGGAAGCAGGGAGAGAGAAATGTTGGTGCTCAGCTTGCTTTATGATTTTCATTTCGTCCAATATCTCAGCCTATGGAATGACACTTCCCATATTCAGGTTGAGAGAACTGACCATACAATGTCCATTTTAGGCATAAATTTTTCCAACTTCTTTTAGTATGGATTCGACCTCTTTAGCCCGCCACCCACAAGAGGTAGTATAAAATAGTGATTAGGACACAGGGGAAGTAGACATTTTGAGAAATAGTTCTTTGGGGGCGAGTCCAATCTTCATAGTCAGGATAACAGCAATCCAGTCCTCTAGCAAACACCAACACAGATCATCATCAGCACCACTCAGGATTCAACAACTGCAGTTCAATCCAGAGGAAACTGCAAGGCTCACCAACTGTCCTGAGGCTGCAGAGGCAGCAAGCAGCTGCAGAACCTCATGAGAAGTTCTGTGGAGAGTTTTTCTTTATGCTGTCACCACAAGCTAAGCTCAACAACACAAGATAATCTGAACCAATACATGTTTGTTGTCGGCAGAGTAGTGTGGCAGAGCAAATCCACCCAATGCTTGAGCTCCCACTGTCTGTGGGTCATATTTATATTTGAAACATACATCCTTTCACATTTCTGATGTAGCAAACTGTCCTTTCACCTGTGTCTGCTTCAACAAAATATTCTTTTGAGTGTCTGCTTTAGCAAAACATCCTTTTACCTACGTGTCCCAGCAAAACATCATTTGACATAACTTACTTATTTTCTTGATTGATTGTTTCATTAATCAATATATAGTGACCTTATTTTTCTCTTCTGATGAGTTTGTGTTTGAAGTCTATTTTGTCAGATATTAGAATGGCCACACCTGTCTGTTTCCTGGCTCTATTTTCTAGGACTACCCTTTTCAATTCTTTTCTTCTAAGGTGATGGTGAGGTTTGTCTCCTGGAAGCAGTCGAACATGAATCTTGTTTTCTAATTTTAATAACAGAACTGATACTACTATTACTCGGTTATTATCAAAATTATCTGCTTATGTCTCTTATTTTATTGGTTGTGTAGCATCATAGTCTTTCTCCTTTACTTAACTGTTACAGTAGTGTTTATTTTTCTTCTGAGGCCTTGGTTGTTTTTTCTTCTCCTCAATTTGAAGTATTCCTACTACTCAGTATCCTGGTGAACAAGCTAAGTATTCATAAACTTTTCAGTCTACCTTTGTCTTGTAAAAGTTTTGTCTCTCCTTCACCTTTCATAGATCATTTTGCTGGGTTATATTGAGAATTATATTGAGAATCAGCAAATGTAGTCCTTCAGAACTTGAACTCAGGTTCTCCTAATCTTTCTGGCTTTACACAGTTCTCTTGAGTTACCAGCTGTTATTCTGATCATCCTGCCTTTAACTGTGACTTGGTCCTTTGCTCTTGCAGCTTTTCAGGCTCTTCTATTTTCTATGCACAGTGTTTGCATTATCACAAGGAGAGTCGTTTCTGTCCCTATTTCTGTTCTGTGTGACTCTTGTAGTTGATGGGCACCCCCCTCCAAGATTTAAAATTATTTTTCTTCGATTTTTGTGTATTTGACATGCAATTTTCTCCTAGTCCTATATCCATAATTCACAAATTTAATCTTTTCATAGTATTTAAAACACTACATGTTCCATTTATTTGTTTTCACAAGCCTTATCACTGACCTTGATTGAGTGATACAATTTCTCTTCCTTAGCTTCTCACTGTCATAGTATGTTCTCTACACTGTACTGGTTAGGCTTTTCTGCTTGGATTTTTATTTTACTTATTGAATGATTATTTTGCATCATTTCAGGTTGTTTTTCTTTTTTTCAAGTAGTTCTAGCTGTACATAATTATGTTTCAATACTCTGAATTGATTTCATTTCATTCAGTTGTGTGTTTGTATGCCTGCCATTGTTGAGATTATTGAATATTTTATAGCTCTTCTTTGGAAATATTTGTCGGAAAGTGCTTCTAACTTCCATTTACTGGGAGCACTCTCTGTGGAGTTGATTTTTTTAAAAAAGAAACACATTGTATGTGTGTGTGTATATCCCAGCTTTCATGACCTATATTCTCACTGAATCTTTCCATGTAGTTTTTGAACAATCATTGACATAGAAGTGTATAGAATTTTCTGTTTTTCCCTTTGGTTTTGTTAATTTCCACAAGCTTCGTATTGTACTAGATACAATTAGATATTTAAGGCTTTTTAGTAAGTTTGCCTTTTGCCAGGTGTGGTGGTACACACCTTTTAATTCCAGTACTTGGGAGGCAGAGGCAGGCAAATTTCTGAGTTCAAGGTCAGCCTGGTTTACAGAGTAAGTTCCAGGACAGCCAGGGCTACACAGAGAAAGCCTGTCCCCCCCCCCCCAAAAAAAAAAACCCAAAAAAACAAAAAAACCACAAAAAACAAACAAACAAACAAATAAATTTGATTTTGATACCATTGAGTTTCCTTATGGCTAAAAGTACGTGTGCTGGAAATATACAGGACCCAAGAGAAGCACAACTGTCTGCTTCTCTTCACTGCTGCAGGACGCATCTTGTTTTTCATCATTTCCCTTCTGACATTTCTGATGCAGCTGTTTTGTTGTTCTCTGTGTTGTTCTGTTGATGAGATTTAATGGACCCTCATTCTCTCCTATTGCTCCCTCATGGCATTTCTCTCTTCTTGCCTCTGTCTTATTCATTTGTTTGTTGGCTTTGGGGGCAGTATCTCACAGATCTTCATCTGATTTCTTTTCAGTCATTTTTTTTCTCTTAGTGTTTCAGTTTGAATAAACAATTTTGAGCTCTTGACTTGTATTTTCATATCTGATTGTCTTCTGTGTATAATGTGTTGTCCTTTCCATCAAATGAATTATTTATTTCTGGGTCTGTCTTTTTTAAATTTTATTTTATTTGTAATTCATTTTCTATACTCCATATTCCATTTCCCAATCCTCCCCATCTGCCATCTGACTGCTCCAAATACCACACCTCTTGCCAACCTCACCCCATCTCCATGTGGATGTCCCTACCCTCCACCAAACCTGACCTCTAAATTCCCTGGGGCCTCCAGTCTCTTGAGGGTTAGGTGCTTCATCTCTGAATGAACACAGACCCGGAAGTCCTCTGCTGTATGTGTGTTGAGGGCCTCATATCAGCTGGTGTATGCTGTCTGTTTGATGGTCCAGTGTTTGAGAGATCTCAGGGGTTCGGATTAATTGAGACTGCTGGTTCTCCTACAGGATCGCCCTCCTCCTCAGTTTCTTTCAGCCTTCCCTCATTCAACAACAGGGGTCAGCCTCTTCTGTCCATTGGTTGGGTTCAAATATCTGCATCTGACTCTTTCAGAAGCTTGTTGGGTCTTTTGGACGGCAGTCAGGATAGATCCCTCTTTGTGAGCACTCCATAGCCTCAGGAACAGTGTCAGGCCATGGGACCACCCCCTTGAGCTGGATCCCACTTTGGACCTGTCACTGGACCTTCTTTTCCTCAGGTTCCTCTCCATTTACATCCCTGTAATTCTTTCAGACAGAAACAATTATTGGTCAGAGGTGTGACTGTGGGATGGCAACCCATCCCTTGCTTGATGTCCTATCTTCTTACTGGAGGTGAGCTGTAAGTTCCCTCTCCCTAATCTCAGGAATTTCATGAAAGATCCCTCCCTATGAGTCCTGGGAGTCTCTCACTTTTTACATAACACCAGATTTTTAAGGATTCATAATTTCTGTTCTATAAAATTTTCTATAAAGATGAGAAATTAATGACATATTTTGAAATTTCTAACTATTGTTAGACATCAGAAATAAGAAAAGAAACCTTCACTTTCCTTATAGTGTTGGAAAATTATTTTTAGTGAACTTAGTATGAAAGAATTATCATTTTTTATATGTATCTGTTTTTATTTTTTAACATTGTTCCCATTAGCATAAATTTCACTCATTATTGTCATATCTAATTTCAAAGGAGTATCACATATAGGTAATATGTATACAGAACACAAATTAGACTAACTTTGACAAAAATAAATGCAAATAAAAGTATTAAGTGGTTAAAAATACAATATTTTCTGATAGTGAATGTTCTTCCTTAGAGAGTATATTAAAACACCTGCTGTGCTGTCTGACAGAGTCAAATAGCTTGTCTCTCCTTTCACTGTCATTGAAGCAACAATCTCACAATAGGGTTCTAATGTCTAGCTTTTTATATATTTGCATATTTGTTGTGTATGTGTTGTGTCTTCAATGTGCATGATGATATACTTGCATGTGTGTGCAGTGCAGGCCTGAGGTTGATGTCAGCAACCCTCTACTCTTATCCTCTTCCTTTTTTGCTGATGCAGGCTCTGGCTGAACATTGAGCTCACTGCTTCAGCTACAGTGGCTGGCCAGCAAACCACTAAGATCTGCCTGTCTTAGTGCTACCTGCAGCACTATTGTTGTAGATTTTCATCACCATGCCTGGATTTTATATGTGTTCTGGGGATCTGAATCCAGGTCCCCTCAGCCTGTGGATAGGTCCAAGTTCAAGGCCACATGGAGACTTATTTATCCCAAAGTTGTGGGCCTGTCAGTATTCCTGGTTCTGTTGCAACGTTAAACTGCTAAATAATTGTAGTTGAAAGTAAATGTTCTCAGTTGGGTAACAGCCCCTCATAAATCAGGACCAACCTGTATTATGTTTTCACAGTAATTAGCACTTTCATATGAAGGCCTCAGTTTCCTAGTGAATTTCAGGCCAATCAACAATTATTACTTAAGGTACCTAAATTTAAATATTTGTTTATTTTATTTTATGTGTATGAGTGTGTTGTATGGATATATCTATATGCAGTGTGTGTGTGTGAACCATGTGCGCAGACCAGAAGAAGGTGCCAGATCCCCAGGAATTGGAGTTACAGACAGTTGTGAATGGCCATATCAGTGCTGGGAACCCAAGTCAGACCTTCTACAGAAGCAGTGAGAGCAGGGAGTGAGTGCTCTTTAGTGTGCAATCTCTCTAGCTCCCAAATACTAAATGGAAGCATTAGTGCTCTGTCTAATTTTATCATTGCTCTTTATGCAATGTTTCAAGGTGAAGTGCCATTACTTCCTTGTCAGGAGGAGTTTAGGGAATGGGTCCAGGGATGAGGCACCATTAAGATGACATGGTGATGGTGATGGTGATGGTGATGGTGATGGTGATGGTGATGGTGATGGTGATGGTGATGGTGATGACATGGTGATGGTGATGGAGTTCAGTTACCTTGGGACTAACTGACACAAACTGGGAATTAGAAAGCTAATCTCCACCTGAGTTATTTAAAAATTGTTCTTTCCCTCACTTGTCACCATCTCATATCTGCTGCTGAAGAATCACAAGCACACCCTCTTTTTTTGTAAATAGTCTTCAGAGACAGATTTTTGCTTTCTGATTATGAAGCTGTGTCTGGTTCTCACTGGCATTTCTGGATTAGGACCTGGAATGTTACACCCTTTCTATCATCATCTTCTTCCCTCTCACTTTTTCTTCTGCTATCAGATTTAAGGGCTTTACTCCCTGGCATTCACTGTTGCTAAGCTTGGGGTACTAGTTGATGTTTTCTAACTAATGCCCCATTCCTATTTTTTTTTCCTTTCCTTTCTTCCCCTCTCTATATAGCTGTGTCCATCAGCCTATGGCTGATGTCAACATCTCCCTCAGACCAAGCCCTCTGACTCGAAGCTTTGACTGTGATGGCCCCAGCTCCCTCTCAGTTCAGCAGGCCCCTGCCTTCTAAAAGGGATAAAGTATGGCCAGACACAGCCTGTGAGCATTGATTGACTAGAATCTGTCTCGGTCCCCACACTAAGGTCTTTGCTGTCTAAAGACAGTTTAGGCCAGATTAAGTCCACCTACCTCTTCAAACACTGCTAACCTCTTATAATAACTTTCTGGGTGACAGATGAACTTAAGAAGAACTCTTAAGGAGTGAGTTCCTGCTAATGAAGTCCAGAAGTGGTATATGCTGTTAGCCAGACTTTCAAGTGGCCTATGTGGAGCTGGTACTTAAGCAGCAAGGATTGCCATGGCTGAAGTGCAGAGGCCTGGAAGAGAGTGTGCCAGAACTGTTTCCCACTTTGCAAAATATTTAGAGTTCAGACCAGCCAAATTTTTAACAGAAGGAATATCGCACTTTTAATTTTCTCTTTTCACAATAAAACAAAAATATTTGACTTACCTTCTTGCTGGCACTTGATTTTTCACAGTATGGATTTCTCTAAAGAAATAGATTTGGGGTGCTTTTCTGCTTCTTTAAAAACTTATAACTTCAAGTGAAAGAAAAATCTATTCTTCTTGGCTCTGGAATTGCTTGGAGAGGGAAACCTGTCTCACCAGTCAGTTTTTGCAAATGAGTTCTGATTGAGGGTTTTAAAGGCAAGGGCCCTCTTTTAGCTGACCAAAGTTATGCAGTCTCTACAAATTTCATTAGCTTCTGGAAAATCAGTTAAAACAAACTGCTCTTAACTCCCTGCTTTAGATAATTGATTAAAACTTGATCAACTCATTATTTTTTCCCATTGAATTGTTTGTAGCTGTAAATCATTATTCATTAAATTATCTACATGGTTACAAGGACAGACAAAATCCAGTTGTTTTATAATTGAATATTATCATTTTAATAATCCTCAGAAAGTCCTTAGTTTTCTTTGTACTGTATAAACATCATCTTAAGAACTTACTTTGGCTCATTTTGAGGAGTCAAATCATGCAAGGAAAGAATTGTGACAGGAACAGCTTTTGACTGTGAAAACAAGGGAGTGGGCAAATAGAGCTGGGCTGTAGTCCTCACATACCAACCTCAATCAAGGTGCTGTCTGCAAAAGACTTAGAACCTCCCAAAATAGTTCCATATGAACAAACATACAGACTTCTGAGACTTTTTATATCCAACCTACAGAATCATGGTGAATAGAATTTTGAAATACAGAAAATGAAACTTATTATATTCATCTAGGGATTACATTTTAAATTTTATAAATATAATCAAATGATTGTTCACTAATATCATTAATATCTCAGAAGAGTAGAAATAACAGAACCTTTCTCTTAGTAATCTAGAGAACTCTTTGCTGAGTTTAATTTAATTTTCTCAACATAAAATCAATAACATGGATATTTTCTGAAAGCTTTGATTGTGGTGAGACATGATCTGGCAATGAGGATTCACCATAATTAGTTAGGCAAATATATCTAAAGCAACCACTTATTGTTATATGAGTAGAACAGCAGGCTAAGGACAACTGTGATTAAACAAAATAAAAGATGAATAGTTTGTAGACAGATGTGAGCAGTGGTTTGTGAGAGATTCTGTGAATATTTTGCTTCAAAGATGATAAGTGGATGACAGAAAATGATTTCTCGTCTGAATTATCCATTCACTTTCAATAATTGTCAATAAGGGCAACAAAACTTAAACCAGCATGAAAATATTGCTTGTTTTGGTAAAGAAACAAACCTTGAGATGTAGTCTACTATGTAGCCCAAGTTTGTAATTGGACTCAATTTTGTAATTCTTCTGCCTCAGCCTCTTTGATGCTAGGATCACAGGCTTGTGCTACCTTTTCTTGCTTTGGAATATTGTAATAATTCAAGTATTATTTCCCATTGCAGTTGTTACAATAACTTATGTTCATCTCACATGCAGAATATATTCATCCCATCACTGGGGCCCCCAAAGTCTCAACTTAAGAGTATCATCTCAAGTATAAAAAATTACATCAAATTCTCACAGGTTCCAAAGTCCCAAATCTAATTATAGAAGTACCTAAGTTAGATAGAAAGGAGAATCTGGATTTATTTCATCCTGGTACAAATTCCTCCCCATTTGTTAACCAGTAACACTCAGGACTCAAAATCAAATTTTTTTTTAAAGATTTATTTTATTTATGTGAGTATACTATAGCTGTCTTCAGACACACCAGAAGAGGGCATGTGGTTGCTGGGAATTGAACTCAGAACCTCTGGAAGAGCAGTCAGCGCTCTTAACCTCTGAGCCATCTCCATCACCAGGACTCAAATTTGATTGAATCAACATGCCAGGATTGATTGGGCACACTGATAGTCATAAAAAAATGATGGGGCATCATGTCAACTACATAGAGTACTACTTCAGAATGGAGGAAGACAGAAGGTGAAGAAGGACCCAAGCAGTTTCTAAGCTCAATATGAGCATGTCTTTAAATTTGATCCTGGGTACCTGAGCCTGCCTTCTGGGCCAAGACCCTGTCCTTCAGGTTAGTCACTGAATGAAAGTCAGTTGCTTGATCAGCCTGTTTCCTGCCTGTCTGAAAAATTTAAGAGTTCAATCATTTTCATCTGCTTCATCTCTGCTCTGTTCTTCTCAGATCATACTGGCAGTTTTCTGAGAGTGTCAAAGCCTCATGAAACCCATTGATCCCCCTTTACAACTGAGGCACTCATCCCTTCAGATCCAGTGTCCTGCTCAGAAGAACTGGAGGATTGCATTCTGATACACAGCTCTGCAGAGATGTCTCAGAAGACCAGAGTCTCACAGAAGTTACTGCATCAGGAGCTGCCTGCTGGAGGGAGCACTCTTGACTTTCCTCTGTCTGGGATCTAGCCAAGGCTGCACAGCAGGACCCTTGTACTTTTCCTTAGAGCATTCTCCTGATAGACAATCTTGAGGCCCTTTGCAACCTAGATAAGTGAAGCCTTTCTCCACCCATCAAGCCCCTTGATTTAAGAATCGAGTTTTGGTTCTGTTTACTACAGGCAGGGACATAATTCAGGTTCCATCTCTATCACTCTACTTGGAAATCTTAGAAATTCTCAAGGTCACTGTGTGTGAGTTCTGTTTTCCTTCCATGGAATAGTGAGGTACTTTGTGAAGAATTCTGTTACTGTGACCCCGTGGTGATCTTTTCTACACTCTTAGTAGGGTTGCTATTTTACTGTGTCTTGGCAGCATACCTTTTAACAACCATATTTGTACTAACAGCTTTCTTTTTAAATGACCATTTAAATATTCACTGTAAGCAAACTGTCTTTGTCAGGTTGCTTCAGACTACGAACTTTTAGTTTCCATATTTCCACGGAGGACGTGGCCATTGGAGTCTCCAATTTTCATTAGATCTCTCCAGCCTTCCAATGATACAGTTCCAAAGCTACATTATTATTTTTAGGTCTTTTCTAGAGAGCATTTTATTTTTAGAGACTAAAATTTGACTTGTATTTAAATTTCTATTACAACAAACAATAGAATTAAAGCAATGTTTTAAAGCAATGAAGTCAGACCCTCTACCCCGGAGCTATACCATCCTACCTTAAGGTAGTACAGGCTTATCCTGTACACATCTGGGGCTGACTACTGAGCTTTGTAGGTCTAACTGCATTGACTGGTTTTGTCCCTGCTGACATCATTGAGAAGAGAAATTGCTAATTATTTTCTGTGAGGAGCAGGTGTGGCAGCAGTCCCAAGATGGCGCCCAGGACTGCAGCTAAGTCTTATGACTTGCACCTGACCTCCTCATACACCTGAAAATAAGCCACAACCATCGTGAGAGCTGTGCAGGTGCACCATGATGCTGGCAGTGTAAACAAGTCCATATTTGGTGGAGACATGCCCCTGCTGCCCTGATTGGCTGAAGCTGTGTGCCTGATGAGGTGACATGGCCTGCTGTGAGTGGATGGGGGCTGAGAGTATATAAGCAGACCTCACTGGGTTCCCGGGGTCCCCGTAGCCGCATCGAGGTGTTCCTGCAATAAAGGCTGTTGAGAAGAATCCTACCGTGTTATGTCTTCCTTGCCGGCCAGCCGAGGTGGGCGCAGCAATTTTCTACTTCCTGTGGCATGGCTACCTGCTTCTTCTTTTACCACTGACCAGTTTTTAAAAACTGGACTACCATTTATACTTTATTTCCATTCACTCTGAGCTTTCTTCCTCTTTCATTGACCTTGTACAGTGACGGTAGGATGATCCAGAAACCATGGATGAGCCACCATCTAGAGTCCTTGATTTGTCACATAGCAGGTCTTCTCTGTTAGGTATTCAGTTTCTGGGAAGGAGGCTGAAGACTTTCCTAGAAGATATTTTGGCAGAAGCAAAGAATGTGAATGTATTATTAGTTTGGCACAAATTATCCAGGGAATTTTAAGAGCCCTCTTTTAACACAACTTTCTATTATATATGTGAGCATTTAAGAATTGTCTCCCAGCAGTTTGTCAGGGTCCATAGCTACAAGAGATGATTGATGCCCTCCTGTCCTCATAGCCTAGAATGGGAGAGAATAGGGATACATGAAGTCATGGAGCTTGAGCCAGAACTTCGTCAGAGTGGGCATTGGTGCCCTATGCCATTTCCCAGTAAGTGCAAGGACACAAAGAAATCCAGCAGATGCGTTACAAAATATTGGTCAACTTATACCCAACTCTTGAGAGCCCCAGGTGGATCCAGGCTAGGTCACAAGTCCTATTTGTTTTATCACAATCTGGGGGTGCAAAGGAGTTTAGAACTGCATTTTTCTCCAGCAGAAATCATGATATGAATTTACCTTCAGGCAAGTTCTGTAAATTCTAATATTGGCAAGTAGTCCCAGAAACATCAGTAATGCCTACTGTGCAATTCTTAAAATTATTTGAAGAAAATTTGGATTCCTGTTTCAAAGAAAACTAAAAAAAATAAAAATAAAAAAAAAAAATAATACTGTCTTCGGGTTTTGTAAGGAGCTGCCCTCACATTCGCCATTACAAGATGGCGCTGATGGCACTGGCACCCGTGTAATCAAACCATCTGTGCATGCGCCGGGGTAGTTTCCCACCCCATGTGCTCTGCCTTCCCCATGACAACAACTCCGGCCGATGGGCTGCAGCCAATCAGGGAGCGACACGTCCGAGGCGGAGGACAGTCCTCAATAAAAGGGACGGGTTTCCGCCATTCTATCGATCTCTCTATCTCTCTCTCTCTCTGGCGCTCTCTTCTCCACTGGCTCCTGAAGGGGTAAGCAATAAAGCTTGTGCCGCAGAAGATTCCGGTTGCCCTGAGCGTGTTCTTACCAGGGGGAACAAAAGTGCAGGCAATAAATGGTGCCGAAACCCGCGAGCTACTACATCACGGGGAAGGAGCGGTTAATGAAGTGTTCCCACAAAACAGACTGTTGAGAAGGATCCAGCGTGGATTCAGAACTCTTCAGCTGGGGAACTGTGGTAATGAAGTGTTCCCGCAAAACAGACTGTTGAGAAGGATCCGGTGTGGATTCAGAACTCTTCAGCTGGGGAACTGTGGTAATGAAGTGTTCCTGCAAAACAGACTGTTGAGAAGGATCCAGTGTGGATTCAGAACTCTTCAGCTGGGGGACGGAGCGGAACCAGAACTGCAGCGAGACGCGTTACAGCTTTACAAGGTATGTCTGGTCTTGAACTTTCTCTAGTGTTAAAAGCCTTTTTGTTCCTTTTCATATGTCAACAAGTGGTTAAGGTGGGGTGGAGAATTCTGGACAAAATTCAAGACAGTCTATCAGAAGTAAAGCGGGGAGAGAGAGCAGGAAAAAAGAGGAAACATGGTGCACCAAATAAGTATACAGGCCTTTCCACGGGTCTTGAACCCGAGGAAAAGTTAATGTCAGGGAAAAATACCTGGGGAGAGATTAGAAGGAAAGAGGAGAAAAGAGACGAGTTTAAAGAGCCAGTTCTTAGTAGTTGTGAATCAGATGAAGAAATTAGCCCTTCTGAGGAAACAGACTTGGAGGAGGAAGCAGCTCGTTATGAGAGAGAAATGCGAACTTATAGGTCAAGAAAGAAGCCAAAAGTGGCTGGCAAAGGCCAGCTTACTGCTCGACCTCCAGGCAGTCGGCTTCAAAGTCATAGTGCACCTCCGCCCTATGCGGAGCCCCCGCCCTGCATAGTGCGTCAGCCCTGTGCAGAGAGGCAGTGCGCAGACTCGTTCATTTCAAGAGAGGCACAAAGGAAGATACAACAGGCATTTCCGGTCTTTGAAGGAGCCGAGGGTGGGCGTGTTCACGCTCCGGTAGATTATACACAGATTAAAGAGCTTGCCAAATCGGTCCGTAAATATGGAGCCAATGCTAATTTTACCTTGGTGCAGTTAGACAGGCTTGCTGGCGAGGCATTAACTCCTGCCAACTGGCAAATGATTGCAAAAGCCACTCTCCTCAGTGCGGGCAAATATATGGAATGGAGAGCTCTATGGCAAGAGGCTGCACAAACGCAGGCCTGAGCAAACGCTGCTGCTTTGACTCCAGAGCAGAGAAATTGGACTTTTGACAGGTTCAAACCTTGGCAGCCACATCTAATGATTGGACAGTTTTAGTTACCTCCTTTTCAGGACAAATAGATAACCATTATCCAAAACATCCAATTTTACAGTTCACCCAAAATCAATCTGTTGTGTTTCCACAAATAACAGTAAGAAACCCACTTAAAAATGGGGTTGTGGTATATACTGATGGATCAAAAACTGGCATAGGTGCCTATGTGGCTAATGGTAAAGTAGTATCCAAACAATATAATGAAAATTCACCTCAAGTGGTAGAGTGTTTAGTGGTTTTAGAAGTTTTAAAAACCTTTCTAGAACCCCTTAATATTGTGTCAGACTCCTGTTATGTGGTTAATGCAGTAAATCTTTTAGAAGTGGCTGGAGTGATTAAGCCTTCCAGTAAAGTTGCCAATATTTTTCAGCAGATACAATTAGTTTTGCTATCTAGAAGATTTCCTGTTTATATTACTCATGTTAGAGCCCATTCAGGCCTACCTGGCCCCATGGCTCTGGGAAATAATTTTGCAGATAAGGCCACTAAAGTGGTGGCTGCTGCCCTATCATCCCCGGTAGAGGCTGCAAGAAATTTTCATAACAATTTTCATGTGACGGCTGAAACATTACGCCGTCGTTTCTCCTTGACAAGAAAAGAAGCCCGTGATATTGTTACTCAATGTCAAAGCTGCTGTGAGTTTTTGCCAGTTCCTCATGTGGGAATTAACCCACGTGGTATTCGACCTCTACAGGTCTGGCAAATGGATGTTACACATGTTTCTTCCTTTGGAAAACTTCAATATCTCCATGTGTCCATTGACACATGCTCTGGCATCATGTTTGCCTCTCCTTTAACCGGAGAAAAGGCCTCACATGTGATTCAACATTGCCTTGAGGCATGGAGTGCTTGGGGGAAAACTAAACTACTTAAGACTGATAATGGACCAGCTTATACATCTCAAAAATTCCAACAGTTCTGCGGTCAGATGGGCGTAACCCACCTGACTGGACTTCCATACAACCCCCAAGGACAGGATATTATTGAGCGGGCACACCGCACCCTCAAATCCTATCTAATAAAACAGAAAGGGGGAGTCGAGGAGGCTCTACCCCGAGTACCAAGAATGTCTGTGTCTATGGCACTCTTTACACTCAATTTTTTAAATCTTGATGCTCATGGCCATACAGCGGCTGAACGTCATTGTTCAGAGCCAGATAGTCCCAAAGAAATGGTTAAATGGAAAGATGTTTTAAGTAACAAATGGAAAGGACCAGATCCTATTTTGATAAGATCCAGGGGAGCTGTTTGTGTTTTTCCACAGAATGAAGACAACCCATTTTGGATACCAGAAAGACTCACCCGAAAAATCCAGACTGACCAAGGGAATCCTGATGTCCCTCATCGTGGTGATGCCCAGGGCAACAACAACAAAGGGAGAGCAGCGTTGGGAGATACAGAATTGGACGGCTAAATTTGAACAGACTCTTCAAAAATTGAGACTTACCCCATGCACTTGGACCTGTCCCTGACCTAAGGACTATCTTCTCAACATTTTTCTTCTTTAAAGAATGGGTGGGGGTGGGATTATTTGGAGCTGTTCTTTGCTGTGAATTAGTGTTGCTTCTCTGGTTGGTCTGTAAGCTTAAGGCCCAAACTAGGAGAGACAAGGTGGTTATTTCCCAGGCGCTTGCAGCACTAGAACATGGTGCTTCCCCTGATATATGGTTATCTATGCTTAAGCAATAGGTCGCTGGCCACTCAGCTCTTGCACCCCACGAGGCTAGTCTCATTGCACGGGATAGAGTGAGTGTGCTTCAGCAGCCCGAGAGAGTTGCACGGCTAAGCACTGCAGTAGAAGGGCTCTGTGGCATATATGAGCCTATTCTAGGGAGACATGTCATCTTTCAAGAAGGTTGAGTGTCCAAGTGTCCTTCCCCCAGGAAAAACGACACGGGAGCGGACCAAGACCCCTTCGGGTGATGAGCCTGGGAGGAGGTTTTGTGTAAAGCCCCTATTTTGCACACTGGGGATTTGACCTCTATCTCCACTCTCATTAGAATGGGTGGCCTATTGCTCTTAAATAAAAGAAAAGGGGGAGATGTAAGGAGCCGCCCTCACATTCGCCATTACAAGATGGCGCTGATGGCACTAGCACCCGTGTAATCAAACCATCTGTGCATGTGCCGGGGTAGTTTCCCACCCCATGTGCTCTGCCTTCCCCGTGACGACAACTCCGGCCGATGGGCTGCAGCCAATCAGGGAGTGACACGTCCGAGGCGGAGGACAGTCCTCCATAAAAGGGACGGGTTTCCGCCATTCTATCGATCTCTCTATCTCTCTCTCTCTCTCTCTGGCGCTCTCTTCTCCACTGGCTCCTGAAGGGGTAAGCAATAAAGCTTGTGCCGCAGAAGATTCCAGTTGCCCTGAGCATGTTCTTACCAGGGGGAACAAAAGCGCGGGCAATAGGGTTTTATTGCTTTGAAGGGACACTATGGCAACTCATAAAGGAAAAAAAAAGAAGAAGAAACATTCCATTGGATTATAGTACAGAAGTTTAATCCATTTTTGTCATGGTGGAAAATATGGCAGCATACAGACAAGTACTGAAGAAGCTAAGAGTTCTGTCTTGATCTGAAGGCAACAGGAAACTGTGTACTTCAAAGCCCAACCCCATGGTGACATGCATCCTCCAACAAGACAACACATATTTCAACAAGGTCACAACTCCTAATAGTGTCACTGTGGGCCAAGTATTCAAACACATGAATCTATGGGGTCTGGGTCCATTCCTATTCAAACTACCACAAACTCCCTGATGGTAGAGGTGGAATATGAGAAGAGTGCAATGAATGTCCATAGTAAGCTCTCCTTAGATGGGAGTGTAGGTCAGCTGAAGGTAGAGAAGTCATAAGAGACCTTTGAGTTCCCTCAGTAGAAGAATCTTGCTGCTATCATCTGTGTTGGTGATCAAAGCACCCAGCTTTTCAAGAATTTTGGAGAAGCTGACATTGAGTCTTGTCCATGCAATCTCACTGCAGTTTATGACAAAGTACAAAGAAAACATTGTGGCTACAGGAGGGCCCATGGCTGCAGAAGCTATAAAACTGTCAGGCATGTCTCCTCTCCATGCTCCAGTGCTATCATTTACAGTACAGCTCTGAACACAAGCTGTGCCCCTGCATCAGAATATAGCTCACTGATACACCCAACACTTTGTTCATATCATGCTGTTGTGGAATCCTCCCAGTCATATTCTGCTGTCTTTCTAGAAGATGGGGCTGAACCCATCCTTATGCAGTGGGCCAGTTCCATGGGTCAAAGATTTTTCTGAGCAAATGAATAGTGTAAACACAGACAGTGTTTATCTGTCTGAAGGGTGAAGGGTAAGCAGTTTATTACAATCTTTTTAGAGGATATCTTGGCACTCACAAAGCCTCTATCATAGGCACAGCTGTTAGCTCTCCTGTTTAGCAATTTTAGAGACTCTAAACTTCATTTCTTTCCCACTGACCACATATCACTCACTGTCACTCCAGAGTTCAGGAGCTGATGGCTCTTCAGCTGCATCCCAGCTTGGGTCTTTGTAGTTTCTCTTCTGCTTTCAAATGCAAGAGCATAGAGGGAATAGTTCACATTCAGATAAGAGTAACACACACACACACACCTACCTACACACATGCACATGCATGAATGTGTGCTTGTTTGTGTGCAAACACCTTGATTCAACTCACAATGCCTTGAGACAAGAGTCCTGGGGATTCGTCCTATGAATAAAGAAGTTTTCATCTCACTACCCCAGTTGATCCCCTATTGTGTTATCAGAAAACACATAGCAAACAGAGGCTGATGTTCAGAACAGTGTCAACCTTACACCAACTCACTGTTATTACTTAAGCAAATACCATCACTCCATTGGGAAAGATAGGGTGGTTGAGAAAACACTTCTGTTCCCTGAGAATGACACTGCTGGAGCAGCAGTCATCAGTCACTCCCCATCTCAGTCATGCACTCACTTCCACATAGCACTTCTCTCTGTTTTGGCTGTGATTACTCCAGGCAGCCAACATAAGTATGCTGTAAGTTCAGAGAGTCCCACATGATGTCCTGGAGAAATCAGCAAACAGCCAATTCACTTACTATTCCACATCATGAGTACTTGAGACTTTTATGGTTCTAGATGGAAGACCTATTCTTTCTTGTAAAAAATATTGACCATAAAATTATTTAAAGGAGTCTTTTCTCATTCCCCCCAAATGATATCTTAATGATATCTTAAAACTCGGGTTTGTTACTGTCTAGAAGGATGTGCTTAGACATTTTTAAATTATGAAATGCATTTAAAACATTTGTTTTATAAAGTGTAATTATAAAACAAGAATATCTTACTGTCTAAAAAGAAATAACAGTCTATAACAACACTATCTCAACATGAAAATATTGTCTTTTTAAGTATTCCTTCCCAAACCCATGAAGAATCCTTTCCAGTTTCCATCTCTCTCTCTCTCTCTCTCTCTCTCTCTCTCTCTCTCTCTCTCTCTCTCTCTCTCTCTGTGTGTGTGTGTGTGTGTGTGTGTGTATGTGTGCTAAAACTTTCTCACCTGTGATCACAGTAATTTTAAGCCATGTACACTGGTTAACAGACAGAAATGCAGGTGACTATAAGCAGAGACTTCGTGGTAATCCTACCACTGAGTGTAGGGCAGTTGAAGGGTTTATGGGACACATTTCCATTTTGATTTCTCCAATATTTTCTTCTCAGAAATATTAAGATCAGACTGTAGAGACTGCCCTGTACCATGAGGATACAGGATGCTGTGAATGCACAGAAGACTCTAGCTCAAGAATCCTGCATTGCTGAGCAATTATCCTGTACTTTCAAACCCAAGATTTTACACTGTAGGGACAAAAAAATCTTTTGTATTTTAAAGCTATAGCTCTGTTTCCAGTTTTGTTTTGTTTGTTTGTTTGTTTTTGTAGCTGTGTTCATTCTGTCATATACAGCTGATAAGCCAAAATATCCTTTTGCAGCAGTCATACCACTGAAGACTTCTGACTATGACACAGCAGTACAATGCACGGAGGCACAGCAGTGATAGCTGTAATTCCCACCAAGGTCTCAGTCTGTTTGCTGCTTCTCCTCCTGTGATTGGCTGGCAGACACAGATGGACATGCTGCACAGATTATTTACTCTGATGCTTCAGTCAGAGCGCACTACCACTTTACTGTTACCTAAGACTCAAGTTCTTATGGTCTAAGTACATAGCCAGGTCAAGGTAGAGAGGTGCTGCTAGGAGCATCTGATTTTTTTTTAAATGAATTTAAATGTTAAATGAATGCCTACTCTGAGCTAAACTTTGAGTTCTCCATTGGCTTGGCTAAAGAAATCTCTTAGGTGATAAACCATGTTAAAGTACTGAAGAATGTCTGGTGGAATAATGTCACAGTGGCCAAGATATTTAGCAACAAGAAAGCAAGCACCGAAAGGAACCAAGCATCTAGTTGCTTAGGAGACAAAAAAGGAAGAGGCAGGTCTGAAGCCAAAGGCAGATGAAAGAAAAGGCAAAGAAGGAAACAACGGAACACTTCATTGTTGCTCCTTGAGATGGTCTTTGGGGTAGCAGGGTAAGAAGGTGAGTAATCACTGATACAGACGCCAGGAGTCAGCTGGAAGTGGAAACACAGTTGTTTATTGAATTGGGGAGTGCCTTTATACCCTTCACCCATGTCCCATTGGTCCATGACATCTTGCCTCTTGTTTGGCACCATCTTATTGTCTAGCCAGTTTACACACTCTGTCACCTCTCTGTACTTACTGTTCTCAAACAGCTGTCTTTTCCTCTTATCCATCCATGTTTTAAAAATTTATTTCTTTTTAATTATTGCATCTGGGTGTTATGAATCTTTGCCATGTGTCTGATGATTTACAAGATGGTTGTGAGTTGCCAAGTGAGTGCTGTGAATCAATTCCAGGTCCTTTGCAAGAGCAGTCAGTGCTCTTAAGTTGTAAGCCAGATCTCCAGCCCCTCTAACTGTTTTACCTGGCACATGTTTGTGGAATACAGCGTGGTATTTGGACACATGCAGGCCTCCATGTGATATCAACTTGTGGTGTTTAACTTGTAACTCACTTTCACCATATGCCTTGTTTTGGGAACAGAACACACTAAATCTTTCTTCTGGTTACTTTGAAATAGTGTAAAACATTGCAACATAAGTGAACTGAATTGGCCTTTCCTCCTAGGACCAGTTTCACTGCAGGCTTGAGGAACAGCTCTCTGCAATCTGCTCGGATGAACTCACCTCAGGCTCAACATGAAGTATGGGGTGTGAGGTTCAGGGTGCCCCCCATTGAAGTGCAGGATGGGTGGTTTAATTTTATCTTGCTTTGCTGACACTGTGGCTTTCTGTTATTCTCCTATCCTCGATGTTCCAAGTTTTTCCTCTCTGTTTTCCTTCATGCCCTACCCTGCAGGCATTGCATATACATGTGGGAGAAGCCTCCACCTGCCTGTTTCCCCATTTCAGACAGTTTCCTGTGGAAACAAAACCAGGCAGTCATGTTCTGGTATATTCCTATAGGGTTTAGATGACATATTTTGGCTCCACCTGCACTCACTATCTCACTTTTTAATGGCTATCTGGGAGAGAAGATAAATAGAATACAAAACTGAAGATTATTATGAATGAAGGATTCCCACTCTTCCTGGAAATGTCAGCTAACAGAAAGATTATCCAGATTTTTAAAACGTTAACCATCAGTATTTATTAAATTCTACAATCTACTCCTCTACTCCTGTCTTAGCAAATTTTCTACCCAATAAGCTCTGAATTTCAGAGACCAGAGGTAAAAACCTTATAGTTTTTATTCATGCAAGCTTTTAATTTAAAGCTATTTACAAATATTTTTAAAGGACAGTCTTAAAGGTCCTTTGTCGTTTTCATAGATTACATGTTGAATGAATATCTTTACCTCCACCTCCTACCAGACCTACCACCATTCCATGGTCACATAACTTTGGGTCCTCATTTTTTTTTTTTAATAAACCAAGTAGTTCTTCCTATACTCTCTTATATGTGTGGTTATGCAACTGGAACATAGTTGATCTTGTATGTTCAAAATTAGAAAAATATAAATTTTTCACATTCAAAGGGACTTCAACTAATACTCTGTCCTGTTTGAAATTATAAATGTTAAACTCATATAATTTAATCTCAGTCTGTAAATTTATACATTGCATTTCTCTGGATAAAATTGACAAGAAAATGAGTTCAATGTATTAAAATCTCTGTTCAAATGTGTAATGTAAACTAACTCATGTGAACAGAAGTGCTGTTCTGTATTATTGGCAAGATGTTTTAGACAGCAAGTGACTGAAGAGGCTCCCAGAGATACATCTATGTTATCAGGAAGCAGAGATGCTCCTCTCAAAGGCAAGATTCGTTTAAACAGTACAAACTCTTTAAACAATCAAGAATATATTTTCAACAACACATTAACATAGCAATTGTCTTATTTGTGTCTACATTTGTTTTCAAATTTCTCAAACTTGAAGGATCCTTCAGAATCACATCATTAAGCGACTGGTCCTGTCTTCGATTCCTGTGGACGGCTACGTAGGCACTAGAGATGCTATGAGGGCCCTGAACTAAACTATATTTCCAGGCTTTTTTGCGGCTACTTTACCAGGAACACCAAATCTTAGCAGGGCAGATACCCATCACTTTGTTTGAGTCCCATCAATATCTTATTATTCTGTACATTCAAGGAATTCTGTGATCCATAATACCTTACAATTTGATTAAATTAAAAGGTATGCTATCATTTTGAATTATTGTTATTTTAAGACCAAGGCTATAGTAGCTTCATTTATTTCTATGAATCTCTACTGGCATGAACAGAAGGAAGAAGGTATATCCTTTTTTTAATGATTGACTTGGGAATTCTAATGACCAGCATCTCCTCAACTAGTGTACATGGGCATGGTGCTTTACTCTGTTGATCCCAGGGACATTGCTATCCACAGAAGAACCTACCTCATTGAGTAGTGTTCTTATCTATATTTACACACTTATTAAGCACTTATTAATATCTCCGGCTATCAAGTGCCTAATTCAGATGCAAACTTACTGACCCTTGGTTCTATGTTTTATATATATATATATATATATATATATATATATATATATATGTACTGAAATGTAGATTCTGAGGGTTTTGACATTTAAGGACTGGAAGAAGATAGGAGAAGAAATCATTTAGGAAAGAAAGTGACAACCTGTACAGCAGGGTGCAGAACAGCCTTCACATAGTCCTCTGGTGAACCGTGACATTTACATTGCTGCTTATAATAGCATATTCTAAGATTCTTAGGGTGTGGCTTTTTACCAGAAGTGAACTCCATGAGAAGTTGTAGTCCACTGTCTTTCTCTGGCATCTGACTGAAGCAGAGGGTTTCCTCAGTGCTGTCTTAGCAAATTTTCTATCCAAAAAGCTCTAAATTCCAGAGTCCAGGGGTAGAAACCTTATACTTTTTATTCATGCAAGCTTTCCTAGAGCAGTGCAAGCATATCACAGGCTGGTCGAACAGGCTCCTCTCACTAGCTTCATTGATAGATCCAGATCCTTGCTTGTTTGTGCCTGGTTTGTTTTCTATTTTCACAGTTGTGTTGCTATCTCTCTGCTTCTGGTCTGTAGATAAGGAGAGGGAAAAGTCAGTTGAGTTGGTCAACACATATTACTTAGAAACCTCTTGCTGATGATCTGAGTTTTGATTTATGAAATTATTATGGTCAGTGATTTGGTTTCAATAGGCACACCAGCTCCAGCCAGAATCAAAGCATGATTTATGTCTTCTTTATAATGTGCCTTCACCTGAAAACCATCTTTTACATCCAATTAGCTTGTCATTCTCTGGCTGGATTACAGGTGAAGAAAGCTGGTGAAGCATGAAGATGCTGAACTGTTCATTTCTGAGGGCAGAGTCCATTGCTGTAACCTGTAAGGTGTGTGGACCTGGGCAAGTCATTTCCACTCTTTATGTCTCTAATTCAGACTGTAAAATGGGAATAATAATATCCCCTACTCCATAAGTTGGCTGAAAGGCTGAAATGATCAAATGTACCTAAGGCTGTTCCTTATGATGTACTGCAGTAAATCCCAGAGATGACTGGTCTCTTTGGATCCAAATAGACTGGGAAAAACTATAGTGCTGGTGGAGAAACAGCATGCAGGGTTTCTTCCGTTTGTATTGCATCCCGTGGTACACCCACTATTCACTCTCTTTCCTAATCTGAACCTCCTTAAACTCAAGAATCATAAACCCAACAACCTCAGATCCACTGTTTCCAACAGACGAATGGATTTAGGCAAGCTAGATATTTTATTTGACCTTGGGAATACCTTGTTCTCAAGTAGAGGTATATAGTTATTCTGGCTGGCTGATTCTTAGTAGACCTGCTAGAAAGATAAATTCATGCTGTTGATTTCCCTGGATACTTCTGGATTCTGCCCTCAGAACATTCACTGTGCTCTAGATTCTGGGCAGAAAATTCTGCATGAATAAACAGTAAAGGATTTATGATTAGAGAACTGTCCTGTCCAGAAGTATAACCAAGTGGGAGTTTGGGGAATGAGAAGCCTGAGTGCCATCTGTCTGCCAGCTCTCTTCAGCCCACAACTCTTTATCAGGGTTTTCCATTGTGTTTCTGGTTTCATCTGTTGGTGGGTGAACACTGGATTCAGCCAGTCCCCCACTCCTAACCCCATTTCATTTCAAATGCCACCCTCATTATTGTGATCTGCATACAAGGGCAACTGTTCTGGTCCAGGAGTCCATGCTTGTTATTCTAACTAACACAGATGGTGTGTGGGCAGGGACTAGGGATTTATAAGCTACAAAAGACCAGCTACATCTTCTCTACCAGAGATTTTCAATAGAACTTTTTGTGATGACAGAAATAGTTTCTAATCTGCCATTAATGTGGTAATCATGCCACATGTGGCCCTTGAAATCTGACTAGTGGAACTGAGAAGGTGAGCCTGAATCTAATGTAACTTTATTCAATGACACTATGTCTGCTAACATTACAGTTTTGCCAATCGCATGAGTGGACAAAATATAGCAGCTCTGCCAGCACCTGGGTAGTCTTTCCTGTTTGAAAGGCTGTATGAACTCTCTTGTGGGTTTTGCATTAGTGTTGCATGAGAACTGCAGATAGCAAGGTATAACTGTTTTCTAGAAAATTCCCAACACAGCAATGTCTGGGATTTCTCAAGAACCTTGGCAAACTACTAAGAATGTTTGGCACATTTCTAAGCTCATTTTTCTTGGGTTTTGCTGACTTCTGGATATCTACTGAGTATTCATAAAGAGAGTCTTCTAAAAACTGAGAAATTGGCACTCAGATAGAGTGTGACTGTGGACATTAGTCCAATGTAGAGAGTTTCTGCTGAATGATAGAGCGATCACAAAAACAGCACAAAGACTCTGACCTGTGCCCCTGACACATGCTATGAGGTAGAATATTTCAGTTGTCTCCCTCTTCAAGGCAGCAATATCACACTTCAGGGTTAGACACTGAATCTCCTGAACTATATAGAACACTGAACAGAGTGTAAACAGATGGGGGTCAAACTTCTCCCTTTTCTGTTCCCTCCTGATGCAGTTTAGAGTTTTCTTGCAACTAGGCTCTCCATAATTTCCTAACAGTTTCTGTTCCCTTCAAACTCTCTTCCTCATGAAGAACATCTTTGTTATCCTAGTGTACTATAAACACATTGTGATATACTTTTAAATATTAAATATCTCAGATTACCTTACATGCATTTTCTATTTCTCAGAGGGAACCCTTAGGCCCACGCTAATTGTTGGATTCCATCTGAAATAGAGCCCTTATTAGCTCCACAGTTGAATTCAAGTGGATATTCATCTCACCTCAAGCCAAAAGGGGTGTTCTGGCAAGACCCAGAATGCCAAGAGTAAGACACGGGTGAAGCAGAAGGAAGGGAACAATGGGAAATAGAAGGCTAATTCTCATTGAAGAAGAAATAGCACACCTTTGTCCCTCTAAAGAGAAGTGTGGAAAACTCCTGAAAATGACATGTATATACAGGCAGAATTTATATATTGTACAAAATTATGAATTTTAATATGTCATTTTTATACATATACATCATACCTGCTCACAGTTCCCTATCTCCATTCTGGTCCTCATTCCCTCCCAAACAGTCCCAGTTTCATCTAGTTCCTGGTAATGGCATAATTTTATTCCTCTTATATCTGAGCAGCACTCCACTGTGTACATGTGCCATATTTTCTTCTTTCAAATATTGGTGAGTGTCTAGGATGATGGAGTCTATTTTGATTTGAACGGTGAAAATTTTCTTCTTCCTTAGGGGCAATTCAATATTTTTACACACAAAGTTCAGGTTATGTGATGTCACTTAAAGTTGTGATATCATGTTAGAGTTCTCTGTGGAGCAAAGGAGACTTGATGAAATAGATTCAATTTTGAACTTATTGATCAGTGCAAGTGATTGTGCAATGCTCTTGGCTTTCATGGCTCTTGAAAGAACAGGTGTCTCTGCAAAGGGCTCCTATGTAAGCCTATGGTTCCTGGAGTGGAGACCAGCTGGGCTCACAGTGATACACTGCATAGTACTGGGAAGTGTGATACACAGGTACAATGATGAAGAGTTAAGCATAAAGGATTTGACCACAGAATGAACCAACAGACATCAGAAGGTTTAGTAGGGTACAAAGAGTGATCCAAAAGTAAATTATTATAATAATTTTCTACAAATTAATATTGAAGTTTAGGAGCATTTATAGAATCTTGAGAAGGTTGATTGCTGGTCATGGTTTGGGTAGTTCATGTATTGTCTTGGGAAAATAAACACTGATACTCACATTTCAGTCAACTGATCTATTAATGTGAATTTTAAACCAGGCACAGATGGTCTCACAACATTAAAACAAAACATGTTAGCCCCCAAAATAAAAAAGCAAAAAGTTATGCAGAAAATAAATCTCCCAGATGTTCCTGGTGCTGTGAGCATAGCTGGAACATTCGGATATGAAAGGAGATGAGGTCATTGAGTGGGATGACTCAAGTCAGCTGGGGAGAACAAAGCACAGCAGAGGGGATTCACTCTTTCCTCCAGGAGTCGAGTTTCATATAGTTGAGCCAAACTGAACAGCCATCCAGCTGGAATGTGATACATAATCCAGGGCTTTCTCAGAACAAGACAGCTCCTAAAGGTCCATCCATAGTGTCATCTAAAAGCTTGGTGCATGATCACAGACTCCAACCCTACTGAGCCAAAGCACATTCTCAGCAGGCCTGTGTTCTCATATGTACTCATCTGAGAAACCCAGACACGAAGCGTTTTGTTAGGAAGCAACTCTGATTCCATTTACTTTAAACCTTGGTGGGAAGACAATCAGAAAGGTTTTAGAGATTTCAGAGAACTGTAGGAACTGACCCCTCAAAAATGGAGAAATCTTGACAGCAAGAAAACCAATGTCAAGGAAATCAAAACTTCTGTGTGGAATGTCACCATTAATAAAAACACCTCTACTGATTATCCTTCTTTCCCATGTCCCTTTGCTCCCACCCCTCTTGTTAGTCTCACTCTCTTCCCCCATCCGTTCTCACTCTCACTATTCTCTCCTTTCCTCCCTCCCTGCTCCCGTCTCTCCCCATGCCTTCTTTATTTTCCCTCCCTCATTTTCCATTCCCCCTTCCTCCCTTCTAGTCCATTCTCTTTCCCATCTTCCTCTGCCCTTCCCCTTTTCTTCTCCCTCCCTCTCTTTCTCTCTCCCTCTCTCCACTTTTCCTCTCTCTTCCTCCCTCTCTTCCTTTCTCCCTTCCCTCCTTCACTGACAAATATTTACTGAATGTCTCTCATTTACCCCGACACAGAAAGGTAGTAGAAATTCCATGAACAACACAGAATAACTCTTACTGTCGTAGAATCCATAGTTTTATGGGGATGCAGAATAAATAGAGAGTGAAGGATTAGTGCAGTAGTCACATAACACACACACCACACCCCTACTCAAGGGAAGTAGTTGGTTCCATTAAAACATATTTAACAGATATGATCCTAATTACCTCCCTGGGTATAGTTGGAAATAGTATGTTTAGAATTTTACCAGATAACAGTGGATAAAGAACATTTCATGAGAAGAAAAATAACATGCCTATGTTTGTAACAGAATAAAGTCCTTTGGACACAGATTGCACTAGGTCACAAATGGTCTTGACACCATATGCAAGGAAAATCTTTCATTCTTCACTTTTAATTAGATATTTCATTTATTTACATTTCAAATGTTATCCCCTTTGCTGGTTTCCCCTCCAAAAGCCCCATATCCCATACTCCCTCCCCCTGCTCACCAATCCACCCACTCTTGCTTCCTGATCCTGGCATTCCCCTACACTGGGGCATCGAGCCTTCATAGGACCAAAGGCTTCTCCTTCCATTGATGCCAGACAAGGCCATCTTCTGCTACATATGCAGCTGGAGCCATGGGTTCCTCCATATGTACTCTTTGATTGGTGATTTAGTCCCTGGGATCTCTGGGGATACTAGTTGGTTCATATTGTTCCTCCTCCTATGGGATTACAAACCTCTTCAGCTCCACAGGGTCCCCAGTAGAGGAGCTAGAGAAAGGATCCAAGGAAAAATTTTCTATTCAGGCAAGTACCTACCACTTCCTCCCAAACTCCTGGCCATATCTACAATAAGGCATGAAGTATGGTAGGGATATATAAGCCTTACCTTCAAGCATTGCCCACTAAATGGTACACCCAAGTGTCTTATCTAAATGTCATTCCTCCAAACTCTAAGGATTGATGGAGGATGTAATTAAAAAGTTCCCCAGTAGCATGGAACGGACCAATTTTCTACAATGTTTTTTGATTGGAAGCTAGACATGAAAATAGACTTTTGCTAGACTTAGCCATTTATATGTTGGGGCTATTTCAGTAGCATCTTAGCCTGAAAAAAATGTATACACATACCAGACAGAGTGCTGGAGGGTTTTCAGTAGCAGAATCCTAGGTTCATACTCTTAGGAGATGAAGTTCCAAGAAGTATTTTCCAGAACTGAGTAAACAATCTGTCAATAGGTCAATACAGTTAGGAAGTACAACCTTGCAGCCCAGCCTAGCTTTAGCAGGACCCCAGTGCTATGCAAACAGCAACTGTTCTTAGAGACAAGGAAAGGGTTTTGTGTCAGTCAGGTAAGGTTTCTCCTATAGTTCAGGCTAAGTAGATTTCAGGGTGGGACTTGAAGAACAGGAAGCAGTGATGGCCCAAGGAGTAGCCAGATCATTTCTGTTGTGTCAGTCTGGTTTCACATGAGCACTAAATCTAATAGAAAAGCATAAATTAGCAAACCTTACCTATTTGACTGACAGCAGAGTCTGGCCATACCCAGCAGCAGTTTTATGAGCCTTCCTGGCCCTCCTTCCTCAAGCAGGATCTAACTTCATGTGCTAACTGCTCATGAAAAATGAGGAAAGGAATGTTCTAGAAGCTGTGGCTCAGCAAAGCATCCTCACATTTGATAGCATAGAGGACGGTGACAGGTTCTCAGGCTTTTAGACTGCAAACTTTTGCTGGAAAATTGAAACTGAGGTAGGAACAATGGAAAAAACTTATTTTGAGAACTTCTGGAAAAAATAGACAGGCTTATCTGTAGTCTCCCCTCCCCCAGCCTGAAACCTGCTTGCTCAGGGGTGGAGCTTGGCACTTGCTGCTCAATCGTTCTGCCACGCCCACTGCTGGAGCTTACCGCTTTGCTGTTCTGAAGCCATCACGTGGTCATCCTGCTAGTGGACCCCAAGATTATTTGGCGGGAATCGGGCCCCCTTCCCCTGCTTCATAACTGCGTGCAGAATAGTAAACTTGAGCTTTGATCAGAATGACTGTCTTAGCTGCATTTTTTTTCTCGCCCGCCTAGCCCTTCTTCTCTTCCAGGTTTCTAAGATGCCTTTCCAGCCTAGAACCCAAACATGTGGTCGGCTGGCCGGACACAACACTTATCCAAGGACAAAACTGGAGAGTCCGTTTGATGGAAATAAAGCAATTGAGATCTTCCAGCAGAGAAGACTTCAGTCTGAGGTGGCCAAATCCTGTCTCAGCTGCCCAGGACTACTGAGGTGGCTGAGTCCTGCCCCCACAACATCTCTGCTTTTATACAATGACAGCACAATTGGATCACTTATCTACCACTCACCACTGTACTTATCTAGGCTTTTTGACTTAGGTTTGTTATTAGACAAAAAGTAACTGTGGTCATTTTATAGAAGATCTTTCCAGAAAGTGGGGTTGTGTCTATTAGAGATTGGGACATGGTAGATAGGAGACAGCAGATCCCCCTTAGAAGGGGTGTGTTTGGGAGTAGGGCAATTTGAGGCAGAGACAATCTGAGGCCATCAGAATCCCCCTGGTTGTTTCTTGTGAACTATAAAGACTGGATGACACACGTCCTGACACATGGGCTGCAATTCTCCCTGCACAGCAGGAGCTGGTTTCCAGAAGGTGCAGGCCTCAGGAGGGTGCAGCCTGCTGAGCTCTGTCTGGAATTGCCATGCTCTGCACTTCATGGAGCTATGGGCTCAGCCAGTTGTGGTTTCCACTAATAGCAATTTGTTTGTTTGTTTTACATTTGTTTCCAAGTTCCTTAAACAAAGGGCAATGCCATTAAAGAAAATTCCAAACCGTTCATTTCTGTAAGCACACAAAAGAGGACAAGAGAGAAATGAAATGCTTGCAGAGTAGGGTGTGTTTATGAAACCCTTACATGTAATTAACTTCTTCAGAGTCCTTTTGGGACGATGGCAAGCTGTGCACTTGAGGGTTTAAATAATATATTTTGATAATGATCTCATGGGACTGAAAAGAACCTTATAAAGACAACAGCCAGATGGGTGTGTTCTTTCCCTAAAAGTCTGTATAAAGGCTCTTCTGATCTTCCACCCAACTTCTGGTGATCACTCCCAAGGCTCTAACTTCTACTTGTTCCATAGAACTAAATCGTGCTAACCACTGTACTTCAACATTTCTTGCCAGGAAGAGTTTTGAAGTATAATCTTGTATTTTAATTTTGCCTTCTCAAATCCAATGCATCAATCAATATCCTCTGTTGGTTTTGTAATAAGCTCAATTGGACATTTTCAACAGAGTTCTTAGATGTTGGATTCTATAAATTCACCTTGAGAGGTCTCATATAAAAACCAACCTTGAAAGAAACTGAAGGGACAAAGGAGGTTAGATGTGTTACACTGCAGCTAGGGGTAGTGTTCTCTAGACACTTCACCTAATCAACTTCTATAGTCAGTGTGTTAGGCATCCTTGATTGATACTTTTGTTTCCATTTTCAGAAACAGAGAATCTGAGAGGACAAGAACTCACCTAAGGGCAAACACATCTGAAGAAGTGGACTGAATCTAAAACAGGATAGGGTGACTCCAGGGACAGAGCTCTTTGTGAAAAGATAGTCCAAGGAGATTTGAGAGGACCTGGGGTGGGGGGACTGGGGCTTAAAAAGGATGGGCTCACTGTTGCCTTTCCATACCATCCCCCTTAACCTGGAAATGGAGAAGCCATCTGTACCTGTCTTACTGCACCTGATATAGCTACCAACTGCCCACACCTGAGATGCCCAAGAGAATACAGGTCAAACATGACTAGTGCGAGCAGCATGCTCTTGCCACACAGACTAAAGAATACCAACTTAGGACCTTTGAGAACCCTTGACAGACACAACTTGAGTCGAGTCCTCAAGGACTTGTGTTTAGTACTGAAACCTGCTACCTATTACCTTTTTTGTTAAGAAGTGTGACTCCAAGTTTAGATCTTGAATATAATCAGTGCTCACTTGCTGTGGATTGCTAGTCAGTTCTATTGACTTGTAGGTGGACTTCACTGGAGATTTCAGCTCTCCACCCAAGTTCAGTTACACTGAGTACAGTAGCTCAGCCCTGGCAGCCATTCTTTGGTGCCTCATCTCTGCTTATGTAGTCTCTCATCTTCAGAAGACTGATTAGGCTGTTCCCTGACAGTAACTGTTTTCCAACAGAGAGAGAAATGCAAAGTTCATTTTCAAGGCTTTGATTGCATGCAGATAGTTTCTGTGCCATCAGGAAAATCATGTTCCATTGCTAGTCAGAGCCACAAAGCAGCAAGGCAAATGAGCTTTTGGGCTGTTTAAGATTCAAGCACCTTCAGGAAGGAGTGGCTTCCTACTGTGGCAGGTCTCTGGAGGCCTTTAGTAAATCTGCCCACATCTCTCTAAGTCTGTTCAAACTACTAGAACCCCAGCTTACCTAATTGATGGATTAAAAGTACAGGAAAATTCAAAAGGAAACCTTCCTACCCTGTATACCAAGGAAGTCATATGTGGCCTTTATGTACTGTATGCTTCTTGACTGTCTGCCTTAGTTTTTAAAATTTAACCAGGGATAAGAAATGAATAGAAAACATATGTTAAGGATACTGACAAACTGGATTAGTGTCATTCACACTGTATTCTGGAAGAGAATTTAGCTTTGTTCTGCCCATATCCTGGACAGCTGAATTAAAAATAATGGACTGATGCAGTAGAAGAAACTCAAGGGAGGGTAGCATTGGTTTATGAAATACTTACTGTTTATTGAGCTTATAGGAGTCTTCTGTGAAAGAATAATGGCCACATCTCCCTGAGGTAAGATTCTATCTTCCAACTTGTACAAATACAAACTTGTTTGAAAGCACAGAGCTGATGAACGAGTCTTTAATGGCAGACAACAGCCCATAGATGTGTTTCCTCAAGTTCATTATCAAAGGTATGAAGAGGCTTCTTGCTGCAGCCGTGATCCGAGGAAGACTTCTGATTGTGGGGAAAGCTGCATTTTGAGTTGGTAGCTGAAATTTGCAGCATTGTCTACACAGTACTAGTTTACCAGACATGAAATATACATGTGTGATGGGTCATGAAAACTTGTGGCAAGATTCCAGAAAGTCACTGAAGCAAGGCAATCTGAGTCAGCCACAGAAGCAGAATCCCCACAATGAGGACTTTAGAAATCAATGCATGAAACTAGGAGGTAAACCTAAGTCTCACGGAGACACTAGGACAGTGGAGACTCCAAGAAAATGGCATATCCACCAACGAAGGCTGCAGAAATGGAATGGAGTCCACGAAAAGAGGACTCATGAATTAAGAGGTATCAGACTTAGAAGGATGGTGTTGTCTAAGTCTACTGGAACCCGGATGATTTAATCAAAAGTACTATATATGGAGCTGCAGGATTTGATGTTTCTTTTGTTGGGTTTCAGTCTTGCTTTGCTTCACTATTTCTTTCCTAGCCTCCTGTTCCTCTCTTTTGGAATGAGAATGTTTATTCTATAAAATTGTGTGCTGGAAGTATTTATCTTATAAAAGGGGGCTTATAGCTATGAGATTGGAGGGCTTACAGCTATAAAATTGCCTGGAGCTTCAGAAGAGACATGAAGTTTTAGGCTTTTAAACAGCATTGCATCTCTGGGGATGTTAGAGATGAACTAAATGTATTTCACATTAGGAGATGAAAATGAGACATGGAGGTTTGACCCAATGTTACGATTTAAAAGATGGGTTTGGATATCAAGTTAGCAAAGGGTGCAGACGTGCTGATTAATCTACATTGCCATCTAGGCTCAATTTAGAACCACACAGCTCTGGATATGCCTACGAGAATATTTCTGGACAACTTTAACTGAGAAGAGAAGACCCACCCTAAGTAAGGGTAGCTATATGCCATGGCTGTGGTCAGATCCAGGGAAAAGAAGAGAAGCAGCACTGATATCCTTCCACTTCTCTCTTTTTTTAACTTTTTATTAGATATTTTCTTCATTTACAATTCAAATGCAATCCTGAAAGTTCCCTTGTACCCTCCCCCCCCCCTTGCTCCCCAACCCACCCACTCCTGCTTCTTGGCCCTGGTTTTCCCCTGTACTGGAGCATATAAAATTTGCAATACTGAAAGACCCCCGAAGGGAGACCCTCACTCAAGTCTCGGGACAGCCGCGAACCCAAGAAGACGCTGAGACCGAACCCAAGATGTATAGAGTAAGATTTAATAAAGCAACAACAAGCAAGCACATGAACCAGAGCTCTGGGGCCGAAACTCATACACCAAGCATGGTGCAGAGGAGAATCGACGCCCGGCCCAAATTTTTCACAGGCTTATATAGGAAAAAGCCAAGGGGGGGGGAGCAGGGCAGGGAAAGTACAAGTTTTACGTCATTAAAGGGTCTTGCCAAGGGTTTTTCCAAGGGGCTTTCCGTAACCAAGGGGTCGTGTCCTATATTTTGGCAATGTACCCGATCTTATTGGAACATTCTGAGGTTTGTTCAAACCCTTATCTCAAAAATGTTCCTGGCACAGTCCTCAGTTGGGAGGGGTTGGACTAGGTTTGTTCCAGGAGACCCTTATCTAAAAAATGTTCTTGGAACAGTTTTCATTTGGGAGGGGGTCGGACTCTGGGGTGAAGAGTTCAGGAATGTACTCTGGGGTGAGAAGTTCAGGAGTGTTCCGGGAACAATCTCCAGATGGGAGGGGTAGGAGGACTCTGAGTTGAAGAGTTCAGGAAGAGTTCAGTAATTTTCCTCCTTCAATACCAAGGGGCCTCTCTTCCCAATGATGGCCGACTAGGCCATCTTCTGCTACATATGCAGCTAGAGACACGAGCTCCGTGGGGTACTGGTTAGTTCATATTGTTGTTCCACCTATAGGGTTGCAAACCCCTTCAGCTCCTTGGGTACTTTCTCTAGCTCCTCCATTGAGGGCCCTGTGTTCCATTCTATAGATGACTGTGAGCATTCACTTCTGTATTTGCCAGGCACTGGCATAGCCTCATACAAGACAGCTATATCAGGGTCCTACCAACAACATTTTGCTGGCATATGCAATAGTGTCTGCATTTGGTGGTTGATTATGGTATGGATCCCTGGATGGGACAATCTCTGCATGGTCCTTTCTTCTGTCTCAGCTCCAAACTTTGTCTCTGTAACTCCTTCCATGGGTATTTTGTTCCCCATTCTAAGGAGGGACGAAGTATCCACACTTTAGTTTTCCTTCTTCTTGAGTTTCATGTGTTTCACAAATTGTATCTTAGGTATTTCAAATGATTTATACTTATTTATATGTATGTATGGGTTTACCTGTGTATGCCATGTGTATGTGTCTATCTGTCTGTGCCCATGGTGGCAAGAAGAGGGAATCAGATCTCCTGGAGCTAGAAGTATCGGTGGTTGTGAGGCTTTTAACTTGGCTTTTGGAAAAGTGAACCTTGATCCTTTAGAAGGGCAAGAATTGCTCTTTACCAGTTAGTAATCTTTGTAGCCTCCCTCTCTTCATCTTAACTGAGGATTCAACATGGCTAGCTGCTTCAGGCTTTCTCATGTGTCTGACATCCCCACCCTGCAGGACTGTATCCTCACACTCTGTGCTTCAAGATAAAGCATTTATAAGTTACTTTGCCACAGCAAAAGAGAAGTAACCAGTATAGGTGTTAACACTTATCCAGCAGCTATCACTGTTCTGCTCATCCACACACATACACATGTTTCTTCCTTGCTTTTGTGTGATGTAATGTGTTTTGTCCAATAGAATGTGAATGGAAATGACAGTGTGGTGGCTCAGTGGCTAGGCCACAGGGTTCAGTGTCACTTGGTCTGCTGCCATCTTCCCATTTGAAAGTTTCTCCCTCAGCTCTTTGTGATTGTTTAAGGAAGTTAGATTCCCCACAAGGAGCCCAGACCACTGAACTCCACCTGAAGCCCTATTTTGCTCAGACCATCCCATATCAGCAGGGCAGTAGCTAGCCTGCAGCTGTGTGGATGAGCCCTGCAAGATCAATAAAATGTCACACTCAATTTGCAAATGGACAAGAAAGATCCACTAATATTGGGTAATAGTAGAAATGTGAGGCTACTCATTACACAGCCTTGCTGTGGGAAGTACTGACTGATCTATTTCTTCTCACAAGCATGCAGAAGATGAGAAAAGAACAAAACAAAACAAAACAAACAAACAAAACAAAACAAAACAAAACAAAAAACAAAAAATGGTGTACATGCAATTGCAAAACAGACCACAGTCAATGCATTTGTTTCCTGGGGAGTAAAGAAAAAAATGAGGAAAATTTATTCTCTCCTACTTGCTTCAAAAGGTCTTGGGAATAATTTTTCATAGAACTTGTGGATTTGAGTACATTTAGGTACCAGGCAGCATAGCTCTCTGCTCTTTTTCCTCAAGGGATTCTTCTCAGGGTCTTTGTAGTTCAGATTATGACCAAAGAAACTGAGATTCACTTTGGGGGAAGGGGAGTCTTGGACTCATTAATAAAATAAATTAATTCAAAGAGAAGCTCAAGGACAATTTTTCACAGCTTAACAAGAACAGAAAACAAGTTTGGTAAAAATTCCAGCAGCTTCTAGGGAGAGAATTGGAGGGAGAAATGCCTTTTAAATTAGGCAAGGGACATAAATAGCTAGCTTGTCAAGAAAGTAAAATTCCCTCCCCAGAATGGAAGTGGGTTAGTGAGCTGAGGATAGAGTGCAGAAAGCCTCTAGCTGCACATTTACAGTCTCAGCCCACCTCTCATTTGTACTTTGCAGGCTTTGAGTCACAGGCTCCATTTCTTAAATGATGGCATAGTAAGGAAGGGCTTCCAGTATTCCTCCTCTACAAGCTGGCTTCTTTCACATGTTAATTTCTACTTTGCATTCTTTCAGTTTCAATTCCCTTGTCAGAGGATTCTTGCTGTCTTTTTCTTATGAGGCTCCAGCTATTGGATCTATGGCCAACCCTGAAGGCTGGTCTCATTATGGCATCCTTCACCTAGTTTCATCTGTGAGGATCATATCGCCAAAGATTTTGCTCAGAAGAGGTGGTGAGGAAGACTCAGCCACCATTTTTGAAAATGTACTCAATGCACGACAGCCACCATGAACAGTTCAGAGGGCTCAACACTTCACTAATTAAACAGTATTTTAAACTAGTGACCTACCTTACAGGTTGAGAAAACTAAAGAATTGACAAGTGAAGGACATTAGAACAGAATTTTGCATTGAAAATTGTTCAGTAAATGCCACCACCATCACCATCCTTATTAATCATTTTTGAATTGTCAAATAATTTAGACACTTGCAGTACCTTCCCAACCCAAGAGTTATGTGAAGATTAGCTAAGATACTCACTGGCACACACTCTTTAAAAATGTTTTTAGTCATCAAAATGATTTGAAATATTGCTTCTAAATGTTATATTTTTTAGTAGGGAAATCCCACCAAGTTGGAAAGGAGTACCCAGGTGGGAGACACAGCAGGTGAATCATTTATGAAGTACAGGGTACCCCATGCCATGTGTTTCTGTAACTCAGACATTGAATAAGTCGTCTAGGTAAAGAAACACATATCTGCTCACTCAACTGCCCATTTAGCATGCTGGGATACATGGAAAGTAAAGCTCTTAAATACAAATTTACTGTGGCTACTAGAGTTTTACCTTTCCAAGCACAGCATACATTTTGGTATGTTTTATCTGTAAAGACAGCCCTGGTCAGTCATGACTAGAGATGTGTACTGGGGAAAGAAACATGTTTCCATTCAACAAAGTAGGAATGACAAAAGAAAGTTCTCAGGAAACTCCTTTAATTTTGACATGTCTATGTAGCTTCTATGTAGACTTATGTCCTGTGTTAATATGTTAAATATCTGTTGGAGTTTTAGGACAGATGTGGAATAGGAGGAGTGTGTCAGCTAAGAAATAACTTTCAATATTTACCTGGGACTAGTCATCCTCTGTACTAACTTATCTTCACTTCATGCTGACCATTGTCCTGAGATTCATATCATCATCTGTTTTCCAATGGGGAGTGCTGACTTGAGGGTGCCTCTTGTTCCAACATTATTTGATGCAATGCTAATGAGGTATGAGCTTTTGGCACTGTTCTTCTACAGATCCATTCCAAGGCTTAGCACACATCTTTCTGAGGATGAAGGTGGGAAGCAGAAGCTGGAGCCATTTGCTTCTGGGATGGGGGGAATCACTTCTGTATCCTACAGGTGACCTTGGGTTTCCAGTTTTATCTGTCCATCCTCAGTGCTATTGGACATCTGTATCTATTACAAGAACAAGATTCTATCTTTCTACACAAATAAGTGTCTGAGGGAGATGCATCCATAGAGATCTGTAGCCAGGTTTTGTAGGATGCAGAAGTGAGGAAAAACAAATATAATACAGATGTGCTTGAGGCAATCACCAGGGCCCACCACAGGAGATGTCGCATATCAAAAGGGAGTAAACAATGCTTGTGGGGATATTAGTTACATTTTAAAATTGCTTTTACAAAATTCCTGATAAAGAAGAAGGAGAAGGGAGGTTTATTTTGTTGTAGAGGTGGAGAAGATATAGTCTGTCATGATGGGAAGACACACCACAGCAGCAGCACCATGAGACAATAGGTCATTTTGTGGCCATAGTCAGAAACTAGAGGGAGCAAGCAGTAAGTTAAATGGCCCATTTCCTTCCATGAAATTTTACCTCTTAATGGTTCTAGAGTCTCCCAAAATTGCACCAACTGGTAGTGGGCCAAGTTTCAAACACATGAACCCATAAAGGACATTTCACATTCAGAGTCATTAACTGAAGATCGGGGAGATGAATCGGCCAGTGAAATAGGTTAGATCCTCAGGACCCCACATTAAAAGCCAGGCGTGCTGGCTCTTGGATTTCCTGAGCTAGAACAGCATCATCAGGAAGATCCCTGGGGCTTGCTGGCCAGTCTGCCTCCCTTATTTGGCAAGTGTGAGGCTAGTAAGAAATTCTGCCTCAAAAGCAGACACAGATGATCGTGCCTGAGAAATGGCACCTGACACATAAACATGTGCAAACAAACAATGAAACATAATCAGGAGAGCTATTATCTTGTTCCCTTTCTCTACATCTTTCCCCACACCTGCCTTTCTGGAGAGTCCAGTTGGTACTTGCTGTCAAAGCATGTAGCTGGATCTCCAGTACTTATGTAAAAGAATCATCCAAGCATGGTGGCACATCTGGAATTCATTGACTAGGCAATAAAATGTGAGCTCAACATTCCATAAGAGACTCTTTCATAAAAAGTAAGAACAGCTGAGGAAGACATGGACATGAACAGTGACAAACACGCATGCACTTTTAGTACCCACAAAGGTAAAAGTCTGGTCAGTTATCGAATCAGGAGGAGGTGAGAGAGGGAGTCATATGACATATCCTGGTAAATCCAACTCCAGAGAATAGCTTTAGGATGCAGACCTGAGTTTATTACCCAGCCTATACACTTATATACAGTGTGTCAGCCAATCCCAAAACCCTAAATCCTTGGCCACACCATGCTCCAATGAAAGCCTTGCCTAATGAGGTAGCTCAGAAGGAGTCGATGGGGAGAGTATTGTCACCTGTGAGGACTTCTGTCGAAGTGGAGAAAACAGCCACCACCCTGGCCTCGGTTCCATTTTGCTGTCTCACTGGTATACCAGGAACCAATTTAGATCAAATGCCTTGTAAGGCAGATCAGAACTCTTCTTTGAGGACTTGCAGAATCTTGTGGTGCCTCTCTCTCCATACCAGTTGTTTTTTCCTTCCCAAGGTTGACTTCCCTAAAGCACTTTTGGCAGACAGCCCCTGGACAATTTCAAGGGCAAGATTCTTGGGAAGGATTGTGACCTTCTACTTCTCTTGGAAGGGCACTGTCGGAGGAAAGAAATGCTAAGGGACTGCTTACAAATCCAGAGTGTCTGTGTGGAATTTGTCATTTTTTCTGAGACTAATTTTTCTCAGATTTAAAGTCAAGGAAATGGTGTTAAACATCTCAAGTAGTTTCTCTGAGATACAATGAGAAAGTTTAATGATGTGTTTGCTTGCTGATTATGCACAGACGGGTTAGAGAACACCTCTGCTGTGTGCTTCATTCTACAGTAATGACATTTAGGAACTATACTCCCAACTTGTATAAAGATGATCTTCTAGGAGTTGGTTAGCCTCTGGTATGATTAATGTGTGCTACTTTTGGTACTTCATGGTAAAGTATTCCCATGATTCTTCTGACTTTTAACTGGATGATCCAAGTGCTGTGATTATAAAAGATCCCTTCCTGCTTGCTTGCATGTTGACTGCTTGGCCCCCAGATCACTGTGCAGTTTTAGAAACTTATGGAAGTTTTAGCAAGTAAGACTTAGCTGGAGGAAGGGAACTTGAGCATGAAGGGAGTGCAGGTACCACAGACTTTGGAGTTTCATAAAGATATTTTGTTTGTGTCCTAAAATAAAGAATAGAACAAAAGACATATAGATAGTAGCAAGGAAGGCAATGGAATTTATGAATGATGGGTTTGTCAATGTCAGTAGGGCAAGAACAAGAGCTACAGCACTACACTGCCACCCACAACACCCTGAGTGTTTCCAGAGTCCTCCATTCAGAGGAAGCCAGGATTCTTGTCTTTACTACAGAAAAACAACTCTAAAATGATCAGAGCTAGAATTTATTAAAAGAAATTGTAGCAAAGATTTAAACACAAGGGTGGATAGAGAGGTTCTCAAGTAAGAGACAAGACTCCCACTTCCACATATGTGGTTTCCTCAAAAGAAAGTTATGCTAAGTTGTCTATTCAAGACCCACACAAGTGGTGTGATGGGTTCTGAAGTTCTCCACTCAAAAGGATGCTAAGGAACTTAAATAAAATTATAGGCTGGATCCTGGAATACATCTGAATAGGACTGTGACCTACATCTAAATAGGACTACAGTGGAAGAGGAGAAATTCTAGCTCATGAAAGTTGCAGAGGAAGTTGAGAGTTTTCATTTTTGTAAACAAAATTTTATGATCTTTTTTTTGAAATGCCCTGAAAATTGCATATTAATACCTGGGGAATGTACAAGTTCCTTGTTTCTTAGCTGGAGAGAAGCTGCAAGCTGATGCCAGGGCCCTTTTCCTGTCCACATCCTGGTACTCTCTCTGCCTTTCTGTCACATTTCAGACTTCCTTCCAAGCAGGGACAGTTTATTAGAAGACAGGAGTAGGCACTGGGCCTGAGCAGCAGCTCAATACCACACTGCATTAAGATCTGGAGTTTCAGGGTTTGATATGTAGTGTTTGTGTGTGTATTCATGAGCCATGGCATGTGTGCAATTGAGAACATGGAGAAGTTGGTCCTTATCTCCCATCAATGACTGAGCTCGGAATGTCAGACCCAGTGGCAAATGTTTTTACCCAGGGTCATATCACTAGCACCCCTGCCCCTTTAATTTTTCAAGAGTTGGGAATTTATTTTTCTTTAGCATGGGCTTTTTTTATTTATGTTCACAAAGCGTGCTTTTCTGTGAAAAGTCCATGTGTTACATATACATATGTGTTCACAGGTCTTGTCTCCTTAGCATCTTAAACCCCACCCATGGCTTGTGTGCTTTTTGTACTATAACATGAGCCACAGGATGTCTGGCACACTCTGGAGAGCCAGCCTTTGCTATTCTTGCTTTCATATATTTTATTTCCGCAGTATTTTCCTAATGCTTTGTAGACACATTCCTTACCCTACTCTCTTGCCTCACGAGGGGTATGTATTTTACTTGGTGCTCCTGCCTCACCTTGTGTATATCTCTGTCTGTCTGTCTGTCTGACTGTCTTATTCCTTTATGCCATTAGGTGAGCAGTTTCTACAACAGATTTCCACTGCCACGAAAGTTCTCACTTCCACAAAGCCAGGGGAGGCAAGGACTATGTACTGAAATCTCCGAAATCACCAACAAAAATTAACAACTCATCCCCCATCCTTTAAATTGTTTCTGTCTGGTGTTTTGTCAGTGATAAAAGCTGATTATCACACCAATGAACCCTGAAGCTATGAGATACAAGTACTTTTGTGGGTATTATCACAAGAGCCTTGCCACACAGGCAGCTTTCCAGGAGAAAGGGTAAAGATGAAAAAGTACCCTACATGCTTACTGTATTACAACATCAAGACCTAGAGCTGCTATAAAGTAATTATTGCCTGATTAACAGATGCTGCTACTCGTATTTCTATAGGTGAATCACTTGTCTACTGTTTACCTCGTCACTATCAGCATCCTATGTTTCCTACACACTCTCACATGGGTAGTAAGTTTTAACATTGTACAGTGTTACTGTGGGATATCAAGAACTATTTGTACAGCTGGCAGAAAGGTCTAATCACTCAAACGATGTGAGCAAAAGTTATGTTTTCCTCTTGAAGAACCATCTCTATGAGAGTGTTCGTCCAAGACCCTTTCACCTCTGACTTTCCTTAGCCTAGTAATTAGGATTTATAGAAGAAATACTGCCTTGGAAAGTCAAACAAAAATTAAACAGGGCTTCAATGTGGGAGAAGCAGGATGAGTTTGGAACACTTGGCTAGATGAGTAACATTGGGGGTTTTGAGAGAGATAAGACAGTAGCCTGTTTCTGCAGGCTCCTTGGCTGGCTTTCTTATCTAAAATAACTGAAAGTGTCGATGTCCCTCACATTTCCTCCAAGATGGAATGTGTAATTTCCACATGGTTCCTACAGTCCTTGAATGTGAAAATCCAGGAATCCTATTACAGAGTCTCTCTGTAAGCAGGAAATCTGTTTAGCACCATGTTCATTTTATAAGGCATAATTTAAAATATCTGTTTGCAAATTAAAAGACTTTCCTACCACTAATTAAAACATACTCATTAGCTTTTGGCAGGCAACTGCTGTTCTTAATTTGAGAAAACAAATCTAGAAGAATGGTTTAGAAATATTTAAAGAGGAAAAAAGGACTTCACCAGATTAACTATACTCATGGGGTAAGAACACCAATTATGCATCAATCCTATTATATTAGCAATAACCTATTAGTAACTTAAAATAACACTTTTCTGACTATTTCCAGGTTTTAGATAGTCTGAGTTTGCTGGCTATTTTTCACTTGCTTAGAAATATGATGAGTTCTTTGGATCAAGGATCCCACTGACAGACAACAGATTTTTCTTCAGCTGTTAGGAGACATGTCATGCTACTAATTGGTATGCTATCTTTCTAGGGCACCCAAACTTTCTGAAATTATGGGACAATAGATCTCCAACTTTGAATCTTACAAACTATTGACATGGACCCTCTGAAAGTTAAAGTTTGATTTGACATAAAGTGGGTAAAGGTGCTCATTGCTTAGCTTGGCCACCTGAACTTGATCTTAGGGCTCTCGTGGTAGAAGGAGAGAATGGAAACTGAATCTCTGATATTTAAATGTGTTCCATGGCACATGTAAATTCATTAACACATACAAAGGAGAGAGAAAGAGAGACAGACAGAGAGACAGAGAATAAATGTAAACACTGAAAGTTGTGGTAATTGTGTCTCCATGAAATATTTAACTTATCAAAAATAAATGCTGCTTGTAAAAAAGGAAATATTTCAGTTATAAAAATAAAGTATGTATGGCTACAACTCTCATTTAAAAGGTTTTTTTTTATTATTATTTCATCTGAGCTATGAAATTCATCTCAGGAAAAGCCTATACTTTAAACTTCAAAATAGTAAAGTGAAAATAAACTCTTGAAATACATTTGCTTTGGAAGAAAAAAATGTATGTGTTTTTTAACCAATATGCTTTTCTTTAATTTAAATATCAGCCTTCAAGGATTATTTACAAATAGTTTCAGTATTCATTCATGCATTTCTGTGATTTCATTGTGAATAGTCCCCCACAGACTTATGTGTTTGAACACTTGGTCCCCAACTGGTGGTACTTTGAAAAAGTTGTATAGTTTAGGAGGTGGAGTCTCACTACATGGAGAAATTCACTGCAGGCTTTCTGAGTTCATATGTATTATGACCAGCCAGCTTCCTGCTCTTGCCAGCCTGCCTTGCCACCGTTGTGCCCTGTGTCCTCCAGAATTTATAGGGAAAAATAAAAGTTTAAGTTGCTTTATTAAGGAATTTTATAACAAAAGGTAAAGCAAATAAGAAAGATGTTAGCAATGAGAAATGGGTCAGTTGTTGTGATAAAGTTAAACTGTGGTTCTGGGCCTTTGGAACTAGTTTGTAGGAATAATGTGGAAGAGATAATGCTCGTCTGGAAAAACCCTAGCATACTGGAAGCAGAACTATGTAAGCCATTCTTTTGGGAGCTTAGAAGACAGGAATGAAAGAGAGAAATTCAGACATTGGGAAATTGGTTCCTGAGCTTCTAAATGGGGAGCAAGGACTCGATTTTGCTAGAGTCCACTGAGATTACATTCATTATATTAATGGCATTGGCAGAGAAGATTTCAAGGCATCTCACTGTTGTCTCTCTTGTGTAGTTATTAGTCATCACTCTTATGATGATCTACAAAGAGGAGGGGCATTCTGAGCTTTAGAGTCAAGGAACAAGAAAGAGATTCTAGAATTTCCCTCTGCAGCTATAGAATGGTACTGAAGCCAGGTGTATGTCAGGGGTGTCCCTGCATGAAGACTCAGAGAGTCTATTGCTAAAGCTATAGAGGTGAAGCCTAGATTTCACTGGAGACACCAAGATGTTCAAAATGCCATAGTCATGGGATACCTACCAAGGATAACTTAGAACCAGGTGTGAAACCAGCTCAAAAGAGAGAAGTGTTATGTAGTCAACAAAGCTGAAAGGAGTTGGAGTTCTGAAGAGTGCTTTGATATCTATCAGGCTTTGCGATGTAAAAGTTGGAGTTTACTCTGCTGGTTTTAGGTCTTGATTTGATGCAGTTTTTTTTCTGATTTTGCTCCTTTTCCTCCCATTTGGAGTGGTAATAAATATTATGTGGTATTGTATGCAGTACGTGATATGATTATTTTGATTTTACAGGGATTATAGTTAAGAGATTTACAAGAGTCTCAGAAGATACTCTGAATTTTGGACTTTTAAATGTGTTGAGACTCTTGTAGACTATAGAAACTATTGAAATTCAACTGAAAGCATTTTTATATTATTATGATTGGCTGCAAGTCTATGGGGTGAAGGAGTAGAACATGCTGGTTTGAATAAGAATGGCCCACAAAGGCTCATTTATGGAACAAATTCATCAACTGCCCCATTTAGATGCAGCCATGAAAAAAAAGACTATCAACTCGAGAGTTGGAAAGGCAGATATAGGGCAACAACTTGAATCTCCTAACTTACATCCTGTGGATTTCCATGTAGCACATTATGTACTAATAAATAACTATTAGATGAATGAAAAGCCATTGATTTAGGAGGATAAAGATGAATTTTGACCACTGGATTACTAAGACTTTATGAATGTCACAAAGCTCAAGAAAACTTGAGATGAAGCAAATTTAAGTCATGCCAAGAAAACACACACACATACCACATGTAGTCAAGTCACACATGCACACAAACCATATATATACATACCACAACTTCACACACATACACTATACATATACCAGGCACACATATGTACACCAAACTCAAACCACATATATACACACAGACACAGTATACAATATACCACACATATGCACACAAACATTCTTCCCATGATAAGAATGACCATAGCTTTTGTGGACCACTGGGGACTTTCTTTTAGAAGATAGACCTTTGTGTATATCTGTCTTCAAAATGCAATTGTAAGCTCCTTTGGTTTGAAAAATCATCATTGTTAACCTTTGTTCATCTCCATTTGCTAAACAAATGACCCCAAGAAAAGTGATACATTCATTCATTTCATAATAATAATGTGTGGGCTCTTTTGAATCTAGGCATTTAAACAGCATGGAATACTTCCATGTAGAGATAGGACAGAGACATCATTGGTTCTGTGACCCTCAGCAGAGACATGACATTTTAAAAACAGTGGCAGAACCAGGGAGTTTTCCTTTGATGATATCATTGAGAGTGTATAAAGCTAATATGATAAATCTGGCCTTGGCTTCACAAACAACAAATTTGGTCCGGCTCTAAATAGTGTTGAGTGTGTGGAAACCAGACACAGTTCTAATGGAAAGAACTATGGAATCCCATATCAGAATCACAGAAAAATGTTTCAGTTGTTGCCAGAAGATACACAATAGTGACTCAGAATTTATGAGTAGGTAAAGAGCAAAGGAGGTAAGAAGAGCAGATCTGGCCCTGGCTCTGTAGTCACATGGAAGTTACCTGACCTGGAGAACCTCTGCTGGGGACAATTGTAAAGCATGGCTGTCTTTGACATTCTTGCAAATCTTCATCATCATTCCTAGTGGCACTTTCCACTATGGTCCTGCCCTTTTTTGCCATAGGTTCAGGCCTGTTTCATTGCAGCTCCTTTATTGGACTCTAACCTCTGGTCTACAGACACCCAGCATGTGTTTATTGGAGTTTCCTAGTATCACAGGCAGCTATATGCTCAGCTCTGCATGCCTATCCACTTTGTCTTCCATCTTGTTCACAAGAGCTTCTCATCCCAGCTGACAAGAGTGTCCACAGCTTGATGACAGGATGTAGATGGGAATAAAGTGACACCAGATGGAACACCAAACAGAATTCCTTTCCCACAGGAGCTCCAGTTTAGTTTTACTCTGCTTGCTTTGCACCATTTACACTATCCCTGTACACTATTTACACTATCCCTGTACACCATTTACACTATCCCTGTACACCATTTACACTATCTCTTCCTTTTCTGTTGCCAGGCAAGATCAGCTAAGTGACCTCACTTAGTCATTTCTGCTGTAAGTCACTGAATATCCAAACATGGCCTTTTCATGTAGCTTAAACATTTCTAAACAGCTTTAAATTTTTTGGATAAAGGTAGATTAATTAAAAAGGAACAGAAGGATTGAGGATAAATAAAAGAACACAAAGCAAAAAAATAATGGTATTTCTCTCCTCCCTTGTGTCCACACAAATTTGTGATTATGTAATTGATAACCTTAGAATGAGGTCACTGTCATACATAATTTCACAGTCTTACTATATTCTTCAACTGGGACTTCCACATCAATCTGACACACTTGTTAATCTTTGGCAAACTCAGGAGAGGAGAGTCAGTTTCAACAAGAGTCTTAGCCAATGTATTTGTTTTTAGGTTGTCTGTGGTTGTTGTGTGTCTGTGTCTGTTTTTATGTCAATTCTCATACTCTGGAGTTTCAACTGTTTTTGAATTGACATTTTATTTTCAACCCACAAAAAGCTTTCCTTGGTATTTTAAGACCTGGAGTTGTTTTACCCATTGCAGAATTTAGATGTATTAGTGTTTTTTCAATTCACCTTCCGGCACTGATTGCACATAGTTCAGGTCTGCCTCACCTAAAGGAGCTCTTCTCTCTTACAAAGTGCTGCTTAGTCTCTCAGGACTGTGTTCAATTATGAAAGGGCCACCTGGGGGCAAACTGTTTTCTGGTCTTTTTCCACAGATGCTTGCCTGTGAGCCTTGCCTCTTTGGCACACTCTTACCCACAGTTAGTGGGCCCTTCATTGCATGTGTACAAATGGTTATGGCAGGGTGTTGGGGTGCTTGCTGTCTCTCTAATTGCTCAACTTTTTCTCTGGTATTGCAATTGATGTGTGTATTTACATACTTATCCAATCCAGTGTCTGTTTTGCTTCCTGTTATATGCATTGCTGGTGAGTCCTGATGCATCATTTCCTGTTGCGTCTTTGAAAACAGGCCTATTGAAACTTGTGTCCTAATTTAGTATCAGGTACAATGCTCAAATATGAAGCATATTTTCATACCTACAGAGGACAATCACTCACATTAATTACCACAGACTTGTTTTTACATAACCATAATTTTAATAGTTCTTAGGCTTATTCTTTTAGAAAATGACATGTGTTGTTTTCATAATTTTGATATAGATCTTGTTAACTTGAAAGATGCTAACCTAATTGCTCCACAAACACATAGATGTAAAAACTATTTTTACTGTACATGTATGTTTCCTAAAGCCCTACTTGTTCTTGGGTCTACTGCAGTTAACCTCATTTTATATTAGAGTTTATCTTTTCCTTCTTCTGGGAAGTGTGGTTGTAAATAAGATCTAGGCAGTGGTTCTGATTGGCTTAAGCACAAGAGCAGATTCCACTCATTGTGGGTCATTACTGACTTGAGGTTAAGAAAGCTATTAGAAGAGTCACAGGTAGACACCTAGGCTTTGGCATCAGAAAAGTCTTACTTTCTTCGGTAAATCTTTCATGATACTGTACATTAGGGTAGGAGATCTAAAATTGTTTTGCTGATTTTTCAGAGCTCTGCCAGCATTTAAGCTGACATCAAGAAGGGCTGACTGAGAAGACAGAAAGAACCTGGAGTCGTTTTTGTCACTCCTGGATCAGCCTTCACCTGAGCTCCAAGACTGGCCATATAATTTACTACTAAAACCTAGTTGTATTGCATTTCTCATTTAGAGAAGAGAGGAAAGACAGATGCTTATAGGTATAATGCTTACAGAATGGTATGGTAAGAACTGGCAAAGCATTAATATATAGAGTTTTATTAACCCTGACATGCTGAGTTGATTGGAATTGAGGTACTGTAGAACTTTGGGCAAGTTACCATGTTGTGGAAGTAAACAAAACGCTTCACTCTGGAGCCTAGTTGAATGAAACTTCTCCCCAGTTTGAGAACCAAGAATTTCAGAACAGTCAGCAACATTTGCTGTGAAGAGTGCTTATATAGAGACAGTATTTATTTTATATGGAGATATTTTCAAATAAGGATGCTAAAATTCAGTGAACTACTCTTCCCAGGTCTCTTCTGGGAACCTCAAGAACTAAATGTTTGTATCAACTTTAGTTAACAGTGCAGACATCCTGACTCCCTGTCCCCCTGTGACTAAAAGATTCTCCCTATCTGTGCATCCTGCCCATTGCATCTCAGGATCCATTCCACAATCTCTTTAGACTCCTAAGCATCTCTTTTTAAGCAATATTTCAGAACTCATCAAAATCATACAAATGAGTGTTCAAAAGGCCTTAATGAGAGACTCTCCTCTGAGAAGCCCACACCACATTTGGGGGTACTGCATTCTTTCCTTGAGTGCCTTTATTTTTATTAAGTTAAGAATATATTTTTGCCGGGCGTGGTGGCGCACGCCTTTAATCCCAGCACTCGGGAGGCAGAGGCAGGCGGATTTCTGAGTTCGAGGCCAGCCTGGTCTACAAAGTGAGTTCCAGGACAGCCAAGGCTACACAGAGAAACCCTGTCTCGAAAAACCAAAAAAAAAAAAAAAAAAAAAAAAAAAAAAAAGAATATATTTTTAATAAACTCCAGCTCTGCCTCATACTGGCTCATCCTGAAATTCTTTTCTGTGATAAAGTTGAATACTTAGCAGATTGCAGAGGATGCACCATGCAAATGGTTCTGTAGCATCTGGTCTGTATCAAAAGGCTATGGGCCTGGTAGTGAGCTCTTGTCCTTTCTCTGATGGTCACTGGTAGTTATCAAATTCCACTGGGGTATCTGTTGCTATCTACATCTTTGTAAGTTTTATAAACTATGACCATCAACAGAGCTTGAATTATCCCCATTTTTGGACACCACATATTTTTCCCATAAAGTGTCACAGTATCCCACAAACCTCAGTAAAGATTCAGTCTGTTCACAAGAAGCTATTATTTCTGTATGGTTGTCACGAATGCTGTGGGTTTGAAATGGATCAATCTTTCTTCTCTTTCAACTTTAAAAGTGATAAAAATCACCTGAAATTTGAACTGACTGGAAACTTTTCAGATAAAAATAGAAAACTTCTTGCCAGTCTCAAGTTTCCATTCTCCCTTCATCTCACCTCCACAGAAGCTGAGACGTTTTGAAGCCAAATGCTGTATTTTACTGGAAGAGGAATGAGGTTGAACAAACGAAATTATCTTTGAAAGTCTGGGAAGACACTTTTTTTTTTCCTGGAGAATCTTCTAGAATATATCCTGGGGTAGCTAAGTACCAGCCTTCAGTGGATGTAATATGCAATAATGTCTTCAGCTTGCCACTGGTGACAATGGTTCTGTGTTGTCTGCTCTCTATCAAAGGGCTCTACCTAGATCGGAAACTGAGCTGTTGTATTCTGTTCTGTTGATCACTGACACCAAATTCCACTGGGGTATCTGTCAGAAATGGAAGGAAGGGTAGGGTGCATGCCTCACTCCCCCCATACACATACATAGTGAGAGACACAGAGTCAGAGACAGATGACTGAGAGAGACAGAGAAACAGAGACACAGAAAGAGAAAGAGAGTCTAAAACAAAGCAACTAGAAATAAAACAGAAGCAAAAAAGAATGTGATGGGATACAATGGCAGGTACATGATGAGACTTTTCTGTGTACCTGTTTTTCTTGCCACAATTGCACTTTCTTGGTTTTTTTTTTTTTAACGATTAGTTATGTGCAAATGTGTGTTCCTGTGTATGGATTTGTGCATATGGGTATAGCTGTACGCAGAGACCAGAAAAGGGTGACAGACTCCATGGAACTGGAATTGCAGGCTCTTGGAAGCAGATCAACCTGTGTACTGGACACCATACTCTGGTTCTCTGTAGGAGCAGTACATATCCTCAACTACAAAGAAATCTCTTCATCCCATTGGTCAGAATTTTTAAGGCTGCAAAAATTAAGGCTAAATAAACTTTCTGTTCTGTAAAATTCTTGGCATCCTGTTGGAAAGTCAACTTTCTGGGAGAAAGGACCACAGCTATGCAGCAGACAAAGGCTTTTATGAAGGACTCCCCCTGTGTTGATAAGGCTTAGCAAATCTTCCTTGAACAGCAGGGTTCTTAATGGGATTATCTGGATTAATAATTAGCTGAGTCAAAGAATGGCTTCTTTTATCCTAATTAAAATAAAAAAAATAAAACTATCCCTCCACACATACCAGCTATAATATGCACAAGAGTTCATCTGGTAGGCATGGGAGAACTGTCCTTGGTGGCTTGGGTGTAAGAGAGCTGACTTAGTGATGTGGGCACAAGATGTCCAGGAGTACTGGCCACACCCCTCACAGGGAAGCTCTGGACCCAATGGTGTAGGTATAGGTTTGGGCATGGGAGAGCTGATTCATAGCTTTAAGATGGCCCACCTTAACATCTACTCCATCTATAAGCTGCTGGAGTTTGTAAAGGGACCTGTCCTACATATTCAAAGCTGCAGGATCTCCATGACATAGGGGAACAACAGGATACCCAAGAGGCCAGCAAGATTATTTTGGGAAGTTCTTTTGGGTTTTGTTTTGTTTTGTTTTGATTTGTTCTTTGTTCCTTTTCTTATTTTTCATTTTTTAAATTTTCTTTTGTAGGAAGGTTACAAGGGATGAGGATGAATATGGAAAGACTAGAAAATGAGTGGGATTAGGGTGTATGATGTAAAATTCCAAAAGATTCAATAAAAAATTATGTTAAAAATTTAAACCTGGGCAGAGCTGAGTCTCAGACCCCTGTGCACCTTCCCTGCCAGAGGAGAGCTTGCCTACAGTGAGTGCCCAGACCTCCAGGAGTAAAGTGAGCTCCTCATCTTCTGTCCTGGGTCTCTCAGAGGCCAGTCTGTGCAGGAAAGCACATGGGTTGCAGAAGCAGCAGAGCTTCTTGGACAGGGTCTCTTCGGGCTTTCATCCTCGGTTGGGAGGCAGAGCTGTGTCTCAGACCTCTGTGCACCTTCCCAGCCAGAGGAGAACTTAACTCCAGTGAGTGCCTGGACCCCCAGGAGTCTGGAGAGATCACAGTCTTTTGTCCTGGGTGTCTCAGAGGCCAGCCCACACAGGAGAGCTCCAGGTTTTAGAAGCCACAGAGCTTCTTGGACAGGGTCCCTTGGGGCCTTCAACCTCAGCCAGGAGGTAAACTCAATCCTCTGTGCACCTTCGGTGCCAGAGGAGAGCTTGCTTTCAGCTAGTGGTCAGAAAGAAAGTGATGTCCATGAACATACAAGAAGCCTACAGAACTCAAAATAGACTGGACCAGAAAAGAAGTTCCTCCTGACACATAATAATCAGAACAAAAATTTCACTAAATAAAGATAGAATATTAAAAGCAGTAAGGGCAAAAGGTCAAGTAACATATAAAGGCAGACCTATTAGAATTGTACCAGACTTCCCACCAGAGAATATGAAAGCCAAAAGATCCTGGATAGATGTTACACAGACCCTAAGAGAACACAAATGCCAGCCCAGGCTATTATACCCAGCAAAACTCTCAGAGATGGAGAAACCAAAGTATTCCATGAAAAAACCAAATTCATACAATATCTTTACACAAATCTAGCCCTTCAAGAGATAATAAATGGAAAATTCCAATATAAGGAGCGAAACTATGCTCTAGAACAAGCAAGAAAGTAATCTTTCCAAAAGCCTAAAAGAAGATAGCCACAAAAACAGAATCCCAACTCTAACAACAAAAATAACAGTAAGCAACAATCACTTCTCCTTAATATCTCTTAATATCAATGGACTCAATTCCCCAATAAAAAGAGAGGAACTAGAGAAAGTACCCAAGGAGCTAAAGGGGTTTGCTATAGGACTAACAACAGTATGAACTAACCAGTACCCCCCACCCCCAGAGCTATGTCCCTAGTTGCATATGTAGCAGATGATGGCCTAGTTGGCGATCAATGGGAGGAGAAGCTTTTAAATTGTGAAGATCATATGCCCCAGTACAGGGGAATGCTAGGGCCAGTAAGCAGGAGTAGGTGGGTTAGGGAGCAGGGCAGGGGAACAATATAGGGGATTTTGGGGATAGCATATGAAATGTAAATGAAGAAAATATCTAATAAAAAATAAGAAAAAAGACATAGACTAATAGACTGGCTACATAAACATTTTGCTGCACGCAAGAAACCCACCTCAGGGACAAAGATAGACACTATATCAGAGTAAAAGGCTGGAAAACCATGTTCCAAGCAAATGGTCTGAAGAAACAAGATGGAGTTTATAAAGGACCCTGACTAGTCAAAGCAACCCTAAGCAGAGAGATCACTGCTGGAAGTGTGTCACAGTACTGGATTTCAAGGTGTATTTTACAACCCAAATGTGGAAAACAGCATGTTACTGGTAGAAAGCAGACACGGAGACCAGTAGATTGGAAAGAAGCATCCAGAAATAAAAACTATGCACCTATAGTCACCTAATCTTGATTAATGTGTCAAATATATACACTGATAGAAATGGAATGTCTAGGACTGATGGTGCTTTGGATAAGGGAGTTCAACATGTAAAAGGATGGAAGTAGATCAATATCTCTTATCGTTCCTGAAAAATAATTTAAAAGAGATCAAATACCACAATGTTAGCCAGGAATTTTGAAACTGCTAGAAAAACTTAGGTAGCACACTTTGAGATACAGGTGAAGAAATAGCATTTCAGAGAAGTATTTTAATAGAATAGAGAATTGTAGAATTGATTGACAAGTGGTATCCCATGACTTTGTGTAGCTTACATACAGAAAAGAAATTAGCAGAGTGAAGAGATGGTTTACAGAGCAGTTGAAGATCTTTTCTAGCTAGTCATCACATAGGAGATTACTATGTACAATAATAAGGAACTTAAAGATTTAAATACCCAAACCAAATCATTAAACCAGGGAAAGAGTTTTTAAAGGAAGGAAAAAAAAGCAGTAAATGCATGAAACACTGTTCTCCATCATTAACAAGTAAGGAAATGTAAATTAAAATCATGCTGAGATTTCATTTTACCTCATTCAGAATGGCTGTCACCAAATAACCAGATATTAACAACACATTACACAGGAAGTGCAGAAATGTAAATTACTTTCTATCATTCTGAAATTAGCAAAGAGGGTTCTCCCCAAACTGAAACTTCAATACTATCTTGCTATATATACCTTTCCAGAATTAAAGAAATTCAAGCCAGCTCACTACAGAGATGGCTTCATGTCCATATCTAATGTTGCACTATTCATAATAGCCAAGATAAGAAACTGACACAGTCTAAGGCATCATGATCAAATTCATTTCCTCTGCCACCTAGAGAATGAAAACTCAGAAAAACAGAATCCAAATCTCAACAAGCAGCAGAGAGATCTTTTGCACTACAGGTAGAATCAGTAATTGAAGAAAGGTGTTAATGACATGCAGCAGACACACAGGGCAAAGACCCTCTGTAAAGCAGAGAGGGGGACTTGAAAATCTGAAAAATCCATCCTTTTCTCAGGTGCTGAGGATTAGATCCTCTGAGGAGCCTACCCCGAATTTAGGCTTGACTAGTCTCAAGAAAGCTAGGATGATTGAAAGATCTGAAATTGCTGTGTCATTCTGATCAGGTTTTGAACTTGCTGAGCCAGTCCATCAACAGGAGCCATGTTAGTGGAAGACAAAAGCAAACAAGTCCTTGTTTTAAGCTGCAAGGCTTTTACTTAGGTCAGGAGAGCAAGAAGGAAGTGTGCCATTTTAGAATTACAACACTCTTATTATCTAACCATGGTCCATCTCTCTGTCTGCCTACTAGGGAATCTTTGTAACTCCTAGTCTCTCAAAAAAATCTTATCGAGCCTTCAGTAGGTGAATAGATAAATTTCACACACACACACACGCACACACACACACACACACACGTACACACATGTACACACATACACACACACAAAAACAAAATAAACCAGGATTACAAAGATAAGAATTGCACTTGGAATGTGTGTATGTGTGCATCCTTTAGGAAGAAAGGTATTACCTGGAGTACTGGAAAGGTGGGAATAGGAGTGAGTCATGTGGGGAAAATAAAGAGAAGTTTTGCAAACTTTGTCTCATATGCAGAATATAAATAAGGGAAGCAGGAGGATGTGGGAACATGCAAAATAAGGGCAATACAATGATATATGTATATGAAAACATTATAATGAAAGCCATTATTTTGTTTGCTAATTAAAAATGCTATTCACAAAAATGGACAACGCAAAAAACGAATTATGGTGGACGGAAGAGTAGGTAGAACTATCATTTTGAGTACATTATGGTCTAAGGGAGCCATTAAAGGAACAAAGTAACAGTGATTGTTAAATAGTGAATATCAAAGGTAAGATGTTCAAGTGTCCCTAATAGCATAAATAAATGCTTGCATAAACACATATAACAGGGAGGATATGTGATCCTTTGTTGAATTCCAAGCACTGTGTAGATACTCTCGTCTTCAGTTTCCCCTTAGGTATGGACTGAAGCTGGTGATTTGTTTCCAGTGAAAAAAGAGAATGGAAATGGGAAAGTCATAACTGCACAGGAGAGAAATTGGCCTGACTCTTTATGGACTAATGAGAGTTACCATCCTCATCATAAGTCATGTCAAGTGAGTTATCATGGAGGAGTATTCCCTGTGCCCTGAGTTTGACAAGTCTTCTGCCTTTATATGTTTCTTGTCAAAAATTGCACAGTTCTAAATTAATCATGGAAAAATTCTTAGAAAAAGCCAAATTGAAGTAGATTATACAAAACATCTGCCCACTGCTATTCATGGATCAAGGCCATAACCATAACAACAGAAATATGAATAAAGTCTCCAAGATTAGAGCAGATTAACAGGATATAATTATTGACTGCAAGGTAACAGTTGGTTTGGAGCTACATATAATAAAAAGAAACTTCTTGGGCAAAGAAAAGGAATGGGGACTGTTGGGAGCATGAAGGTCCTTGTGCCCATGGATCTCCAAGGAGATCAGAATGTTACACACCTGATTGTCCTTCCAAAAGGAAGGACATAAAAAAACCTATTTGGTTCCCAGAAAGCTGGGAACTGGAGATCTGCATTACCTGTTTGGTCAGGCCATATCAAGCTCCTACAACCACTTACATTACCTGTATAGCTAGGGATACTCCAAGTGCCCACAATAAGGATCAGAGGTGAATGATTACCCAAATATATAGATAAAGATAAACTCTATGCTCTCTGTGTGATGAGACCAGGCCAGCTTCTTCCTTAGACCTTTAAGCATGTACAGGTAGGTTATCTCCAGAACCATCTTCTTGAAAGAAAATGTATGTTCTGAGCTGCATTTCAATGCAACTATGCTTCCTGTGTTTCCATGATTGTATTGCACCAGGAAACCTTTTTCCAGATTATATTCTGTTCAAATATACTGGCAACAAACCACCTAACATTAGACTCCCCAAAGTTTGATGCAGGTTGACAAAGTGAATCTGAATCAATTTTTTTTTCACCTCTACACATCCCTGTCTGCCTTGACATCTGCAGAGACCCCTGCATAAAAATCACATTAGCCAATTATAAAACTCAAATTTTTCCATAATTTAATTTTGAAAAGGTTGCAAATTCAAAATCCTATAAATAAAATTAGACCTAAAAAAGTTCTAGTAGTAATTCAGTAATTAAAAAGAAAGTGTTATGTACAAATATGACATATAATGATACAATCTATTATTTTTGTATCTTACTTGCATATATCTTCCCAATAAAAACATGGAGGTTCAGTTCATACTGTGATACATTTTGATTTAATGTCTCAAGTAACCATTTTCTTCTTGACTATAACTCTCAACTTTTTGTTTTGTTTTAGAGACAAGATTTCTCTATGTAGCTTTGACTATCCTGGAATTCTCCAGGTAGGACACACTAACATCAAACTCCCAGAGATCAGGATGCTTTTCCCTCCCAATTGAAGGAATTAAAAGTGTGTGCCACTATACCTAGCTAAACTACCTACCTGAAGTGGTTGGCAGATAGTCAGTACTGGCAGTGTACCAAATAGGGGGAAAGTCAGAAATGCCTGCGATTATCTAAATATTCAGTTTGTTATTTTGATGAACAAGAACTTTATTTAATTATGGCAGCTTAGTTTAAAATACACAACTAAATTTGTTGCAGACTGACATATATTAACTCATTAATACCCACTGACTGCTTTTTCCTCTTTACAGAAAGTGGCTATAGTCAGGACAGTCCTGAGGTCTTGTGGCCCAAGAAGGAACAGGTTGTACCATGTAACAGGTGACTGCAGTTATAGTTCCTGCTGTCTTATGAACATGAAGAACCTGAAGAGACACTAGACACAGAAGGTATAGATATCAATAAAGGTACATATGACTGTTTCAGGATTCAGTGAATTGATCCAAGTACTAATAGTTATAATGTGTCACATGTGACCTATGTTCTCCAAGCAACCAGGGAATGGAGCTGGTTAATGTAACCTCTCCATCCAGATGAACCTAGGTCTGTCCATTACCACCTTAAGGAGATAGAATCTTAGATGAGTTTAATCACTTCTCTGTGCTTTTCTTTATTCAACCATCAGGAGATGGATTAGTGTAGTATGAATATCAGAGTGTCGATGACTTGAAAGACAGCTTGGTGCCTGACACATAGGGATGATAGCTTTTATTATTTTGTACTATGTCTTGATTTATGTAACACAGTGTAGTCTTGAAAACCATTTTATCATATTGAGTCTTAAAAACAATGCACTTCATCTTACTTTGAAAACCAAATGTTAACCCTTTACACAGCAGCATTTTTGTTTGTTTGTTTGTTTGTTTGGTTGGTTGGTTGGTTTTTGGTTTTTGGTTTTTTTTTTTTTTTTTTTTTTTTTTTTTTTTTTTTTTTGAGACAGGGTTTCTCTGTGTAGCCCTGGCTGTCCTGGAACTCACTCTGTAAACCAGGCTGGCCTTGACCTTGGAAATCTGCCTGCCTCTGCCTCCCAAGTGCTGGGATCAAAGGCATGCACCACCACTGCTGGCTCAGCAGCATTTTTGTAATACTCATGTGGCTTTAGAAAGAATATCTTGTCATTTTTATCCATTCCTAAAAGACACCTCTGGTTTGAACATGTGATAGAGCATTCCAGCCCCTCTTCCTGAACAAAAATCATGGATTAACTTGGGGTTAACAGGTGTTTTACCCTTGAGTGTATGGGCATGTGGGAAAAGCTAGAAAGATAGAGATTCTAAATTGTGGCATCTATTAGTTAAGGATTGATCAGAAAATTTATTCAACTACATAACATGAGCTCAGACACTTTTCTATGAATTGACAAGCAGTTACAATTAAATCTATCATCAAATGAGGTCTTCAGCTTAAACTAGCATTTCAGATAGTCACTAGAGGTTCCAGACCATTTAATCTATGGTTCAGTTTGAGTCAAGTCTAATCTTGATTATGTCAGGTTGAATTCAGCAGCATAATTATGCTGGGTTTATGAAGGCCCATAGCTTCCATATGTTTTCACCATCATCTTCATAAGTGTTAAACTTAAGGTGCAGAACACAACAAAATAATAACATCTAAAATGACAACAGCAACAATGAGGAGGAGTTGACTGCTGACTCCCAGTTCCTTAGGGCAGCACTCAGACACTTCTTTAATTTACCTCCAGTGTAGGCCACTGGCTTTTCTCAAGATTAGAAGAGCAAATGCCTGGCTCTCTAAGCCAGGGCCTCAGTTTTAGAAGTGTTCTCAGGGAGCTTTTGGAAGCAGAAGCTGGCATATACCCAACCCAGGTTGGAACTCTTAAAAAAAAAACCCAAATATCAAGGAAGATATGTTGTTTCTAAGAGTTCAAGATAGCGAAGCTAAGCAGGATCATGTTAGTTGTCAGTAGCAGAAGTCAGACTCAGGAAGCTTTTTCTCATATGTGATATGTAGGTTACATATATGCATGTGTACACAGAACAAAAGAAAATAGAAAGGAAGCTATTTGGCAATAAAAAGGAACTGGCAGAAGAAAACGGGGAAGATGGAGGGTGATGGATCATGAACATGATCATTTGCATGAGATACTTAAGTAAAAGTGTCATAATTAAATTCATTTTGCACAGTGAGCATACATGCATATATCTTTTCAGAAAAACTGTTATATGGTCAATTAGGATGATATGGACACTGTAGCCACACTACTCACAATGGGCAAGAAATGGAAACAAATTTAGTGTTTATCAACTGAAGAATGTATAAAGTCAATTTGACACAAATAAACCCTGGAATGCTATTCAGCTATAAACAACAACAACAAAACCCCACCTTGTTGTTTGTAATGACCTAGATGGAGCTAGGGCTCATTATGTTAAGTGAAACAAACCAGGTACAGAAGAGCAAGCTCCATGAGATCTTGTTCCCAAGGAGAATCTTAAAGTGTTGATCTCATAGGACTGGAGAAGGGAGTACATCTGGAAAAGCATGGGTAGAGAATGCAGTGAGAGATATGTCTACAAAGGCCACCTTGTGTACTGCTGCTCAGCAAGTGACTACAGAATGTGGAAATTGAGTGTTTCAAAAGTGGAAAGATAGAATTTAGAATGTTTCAGCATAAAGAAATGTTCAGCTTTTGAAGAGATGGGTACATTTATTCTGATTTGAACTCATACTGTGTACTCATACAGCCAAACACCACACTGGGACCCATAAAAACATATAGTTTTATTTGCCAGCCAAACATTTTTTAAATTTTTTGAAAAGTGGAAAATATAAGTAACTTTAATCTCTCTGAACATATTCATAATATAGTATATAAATGTATGCATTATGAAGTAGTAAGAACAGTTATTTCCAAGTGATGAACTTTAGGAAGACATATTTTCTTATTACATCCCATATTATCATTTTCATATTCTAGAAGATTCGATATCCCTAGTGTTTTGTTGATATTGTTTTATTGAGAGGGAGTTTGTTACACATCTCATGCAAGCTGGCTTTCAACTTACTATATTATAGCCCAGGTTGATATTGAACTCAAGATTCTCTTGGGCAGCCCACACTTTTTTTTTCAGCCCACATTTGTTATACCTTCAGCTTAAAAAAATTACTGTACATTTTTAATTACATGCATGTATGTGTGTCTGTGCAGGTGGTATAAATATGTGAGGGTAAGTGGCTACAAAGGCCAGAAGTATTACATCTCGCTGGAGCTGGAGTTACATGTGGACGAGAGCCACTAGGCATGAGTGCTGTGAATTGAACTCATCTGCAAGAACAGAAAATACTGGAAACTACTGAGCCATGTCTCCAACTCTTTCCTCAAAATTTTAAACACTGATCTTATTGTCATTTTGCTTTATTCATTTGGGAGCAAATTCATCAGCACATCCAGTTTTCTGCCATAATATGGACCATGTTGCATGATGACTGGGTCTCTCTCTAAGAGGTTTCTGGTGTCTCTAGGGCTTCTGTTGCTATGTGTAGAGATGGCTGCTGAGATTTCCCTAGCAAATTCACTTGAGTGCATCTCTGGTTACACAGGGGCCTGTCCTAATGATGAGGCTTTTCTTGCTCTTTGAGGGGTAGAAGAAAAAATCCTCATGTACAAGCCTGGTGAGAATTTCTAAAGCTATTTATCAAAGGCAAGATCTTGGACCTACAAACTGAGCCCATCTGTACTGGGAATGACTGAAACCGAACTGAGAATGCCCCTTATTTATTTCAAACGCTCTACTCTTAAAAGCAATATTCTGATTGATTATTAGGAACTTTGAGCCCTGAGGGAAATTCTCAATGAATCTGGGACAGAGGATAGAGTAAGAGTACAGTGTGAATAAATGCAGGGCATGCAGATAATTACAGTGTTCTAGTGATCACAACACTCTCCTCTTTAGCTATCTAGCAGGTCCATTCATTTATCATTTTGTCTCTTTGTCCATATACCTACATGGATATGCTATACTTACTTCTCAAGCATCCATCCTGTCCAGAAGTCGGAGGTAGACTGATTTAAAAAACTAAAGATGCTCCTGAAAGCTAAGGATGACACAGACAGGCAGATGTGGTGTTGAAGGCATGGAGGGGTCAATTGCATTTTCTACTACTTTTCTCGATTGCTACAGTGAAACCTTCCAAATGCCCCATGGTTAATGATCAGTTACACAGCTTTCTGGATTGGCCTTAGTGAGATAACTGAGTCTGTGAAGAAAATAGTCATTTTCTTCTCAAGGTCTTGGAGACAGAGGATCCAAGAGCAAGGTGCTGACAACTCTAGCTTACAAGGTCTCTGATGCTCCTTATAGATGGCCACTTCTTCCCTCTGCATGCCTCTTTACTTTGTGAAGGCAACTGCCAGGTCCAAGGCCCTATTTTCCCTTAATTGGTGACTTCAAGTCTCTGTTTCTCAATATAATCACATGAGCTGCTACCGTCCAGGTTTCCATCAATAACCCCTGAGAGTCACAATTCACCCCACAATATACAGCAGCAGTTGTCCAGAATGATCTGAAAAAACAAAAAAATAAAGCCATGTACATGCTGTTGCCTATTAGAATATTAGAAACAAGGCTATGCCCTCTGCCACTGCTAAACAGAGAAATCTGAACTCCCCCAGTCAGTCACCCACAAGGAGAGACCATTGTTCTTGCCTGGGGCCCCTTTAGTCTCCCAATTGCACCTCATATGCATGGGAGCACAGCTTGTGCCATGGTGTCAGAGAAGGTTTCTCAATAATTACCTGAATCCCTTGTATAGCTCTTGGTCTCTGTGTCTGCCACTTGTCTCCTACAAAGCTAGGCAGACAGCAAAAGAGCATGGGAGATAGAAGAGGCACAGAGCCTAGGTGGTTGGGAGTTACACCTGACCCTGAGTTCAGATGACTCTGAAACGGTTTCAGGATTTGCTCTCAAACATGTTTGTGAAATGAAAATAAGTGTTGGGAAGAGAGGCCCCTTGGTCTTGCAAACTTTATATGCTCCAGTACAGGGGAATGCCAGGGCCAAGAAGTGGGAGTGGGTGGGTAGGGAAGCAGGGTGAGGGGAGTGTATAGGGAACTTTCAGGATAGCATTGAAATGTAAATAAAAAAATATCTAATAAAAAAAGAAAAAGAAAATAAGTGTGGCAACTAATTGATAGGAAATCAGAACTCAAGCAATGTAAAATGGTGAAAGGAGTCTCGGACAATCCTTAAATATGAGAAAACTTTAAAGGTGGAGAATAAATCTACACTTCCCCTTTTGAAAGTATGCAACAAGTTTGAGTGGTTTATCTACTTAGACCAGTACTGTACCCACAGTAAATTAGATACAGCTAGCTCTGTTATTATAAGGGGAGCTGTTATTAGAGGGTAAGTGTGCCCTGGCATCCCATTCTGTGAAAGGCAAGATGTGCTGCCCTTGCTAGAGAAAACATCCAAGCATCCAGAGGGTGTTGCTGCATTTGCCCACCACACATGGAAATGTTCTCAGTGGGGAGTGACCTGACTACTGCCAAGCAATATATTGATTATACCTTTGTTGATACCCTAGATAAAACCTGAGAATCCAGGGTTGTCATTCTCATAGGTTAGAGTTAAAAATACTTTTTTAAAACTGCCACTACTTTTTAGTATAGTTTAAAATTCAAGAATTAATAAAACTAAAAGTGCCTTAAGTAGGTGCTATGGCATTGATAGAGTAAAGCTATTTGTGCACAGCTGGCCAGACTTCAACAGTGCATGCTCCCTCCTGATCTCCCTGGGATGTTTTCTGGCTCTTATTTTACTCATCTGTAAAGTGAGCCAAGGAATACTATATACTCTTGAGGGTATAGAGATCCTTGTCCTCATAGATAAGCCCAAATAAAACAAAAATATTAAATATGCAGGTGGTTAATAGCTTGGTAACCTTTGCATTATCTATATGACCAAGAGCACATTAGCTCTTCTCCCAGAACCTTAAGATGCTGCATGCAGTTAATCTATAAAATCCATCTTTAGGGAAGAGGGCACATGTACTTTACAAAGAGTCTCAATGTAGTCATGTGTAAAATTTTACTGTGCACACAGGACTGAGTTAATTATCCTAGGGAAACTTTTCTCAAATTTATGCTTAATTATGGCTAAAATTCTCTGCTCAGTGTCAGACTTTTGAAGTTTGTTCAACTAGCTTTTGAGTTGTGCTGAAGTGCATTTCCTTCTTGCCTCAAGCAGATCACTATTCTGTGGGTTCTGATGTTTGCAGATATTTTTCCCCAACATATACACAATATACTTAGTAGTAAATGTAAGAACTAAGGACAAAAGAAACAAGACTTTGTACTAGGCACAAGAAATGTCTTATAGAGAATATGGGAGTCAGTTGTCTTTATTTGTGACTTATCCATGGATCCCTCTGTCCATATTTAAGCTTGAAGATACCAGTCTTGTTGATGGTAAAGTGGTGGAAATGTCAATCTGGTTTGTCTCTGTAGAACTGCCCTGCAGGCAGTACCTTCCTGAGATCATCTTTCTTTCTATTTTACATTCTGTCTAGTGATAGTATCTGACTCCTCAGACATTCTGTTAACAGGCAAGGGTGTCTGTGGAATGAAAGGCTGTGACAGAAGACCTGCATCTTTTCTGCAGAGGGAATGCAGATGATCCCAAGGAATCTGTGAGTGAAACCATCTAACTCCTAAGAACCACTCTAATTCCTACAATCAATGGCATTAACTCAAAGGACAGCTTAGTATTGGCTTAGTCAGTAGCCAGTTTTCTGATTTCCTCTGTTTTATAGATGCTTAAGAAATATGCTCAAGAGAGTATAAGGGTTTGGTTTGAGCCCCAGGGAAAGCTGCAATGTGCTGTTCAAGGCAACTTCTTAGGTAAGATCTGGAGACTGGCTGTCATTCAGTGTCTGCATACGTGCAAGAAGAAAACAAATGCACTGACCTTTTTCTTTTTTACTAGTAAGTTGCAGAACATTTGCCAGACTTGAAAGGGATATACATCATGAAGTTGATTAACTCACTGCTAGCACTGAACTTGGGGACAGCTTTTAAAAAACAATTATGAATTTCCTTAGAAATCCCAGTCTCAAACTTAGAGCACCACTGAGCAGAATTGTTGTTCAATGTGATTATTCTCTAGTGCCTCACCAATTTTTTTCCTGGCTTTTGAAACTCAGTTGTGTAATATAAATATGGAGATAGAAAGGAAGCAATGAACTGAGAGAGGGGAAAGTGGGAGGAGGGAGTGAAAGTGAGAGAGAAATAGAATAGAGAGGAAGAGAGAGGGAGAGAAGAGGATGAGAGGAGAGAGGAGGCTGGGAAAGCAAGAAACTCCTGGTTTCTTTGATGCTGAAGAAGTTCCATCAATACATTATCAAAATATATTAGAGTTCTCTCTTCACTGTCACTACTCTGAAAAAATGGAACTCTCTGTCCGTTTTGTAGACTTGAAAGACTAAAACATAACGTTCTTGAGCTAAAAGAAAAATATTGTAGATCCTGGATGGGTCTTTGAATGCATTCTGGACCAATTCGAACTGCAGCATACAGATCTTCCTTTCTTGGGTTCTGTTTCATAACAGACCTGTGGGAGTTGAGCTTGCCCCTGTATTAGTTTGCTTTTAATTGTTTATTTTTATTGTTGTTCATCAAAACAACATGAGCAGAAGGACCTTGGGGAGGAAAGAGTTTAAAGATCGACCCACAGGAAATTTAAAAACAGATGTGAATCCCCAAAGCTTCAAGGCTTTCAATTTCTGTATCTGTGAACTGGGCAGATAAGACTCTTCCCAGGACTCTCAACCGCAACACTGTAGGAAGTCTGCCTTCAGAAACTGAAGAGTGATAAGCAGAATCTCCCATTTCATCCCTCTGCCAGTAAGCCAAGAGACCGACTGTCTAAAAGACACATCAATAAGAAAAATGCAGGGCACTCTACACTGCTGTATGCTTGGTGATATCAGAGCAAGAATTACTGTGGGGAATCAGATACAGACATGAAAAAGAACACTGCTCACCCTGCAGACTATACAGAGTGATTACAATTTGTCCAAGTAGTACTGGAAGGCCTATCTTCCATTATGTAAGTTTTTATCACTTTTAAATGTGTTCTAGTTGAGTTGGCATGTTTTATGATTTGCTTTGCTTCAGAGATAAGCACATTGTCAAAGATTAGATTAAAATTCCAGGGGCATTTTTTTTTTTTAATTTAAAAGGTGGAGGTTGAGAGAAATCACAGACTTTCCAGTACTTTAAATATTACTATTTAATGTATTAGAACTTCAGATGCTCTGTGACTAGGACAATAATATGGAAGTGAATTTCAAAAGTCTTCCTGTTGTTCACTGTGAACAGGAACTCCTGCAGAGCAGTGGGAAATGAGACACAGATATAGGGTCAAGACTTCAGGTTCTCAGGTAGCAACTCTTCCACTCATCACCTCCATACACTGTTCGCCTAGTGGGTGGACATCGTAAGCTCTAGCAATGGGGTCATTTCCCTTCTGTTCTGTCACAAATAGACATGCTAATCTATTACTTTAGTTGTTTTATTTGATTTTTATTACCTAACAATCCTCTATTCAATTCATGGACATGTAAATTAATGTTTTTCTTTTTGGAGTACGGAAGACACTATAATCTGACAATCTACATAGAGACATCACGGAGGGGAGTTCCTGTTAACCTGTGGTATATCTCTCAATTCTACATGAGGAATTGCAAACCAAATGTGTGGTTATTTAACTGTTTTTCATTTCTTCAAGTATAGTATGTGACTCTTCTCACCAAGTCCTCAGAGACCTTTCCTTTATAAGACCATTTATTGGACTAATGGATTGGCCACGAGGAAAATAACCTTTCATTATTAAGAGCATGAAGATGAACTTGGAAGGAATGATCTGGAATGGATTATCTTATCCACCTCTGGAAGATTTTCCAAAATGAATGTGACTCATACATACAGATAAACACACAATTCTTTGTTAAATTTTCAAAACTGTTAGAGCTAAACCTTTATTGCCTCTTTCCAGTTAGCACTTACACTGCATTTTAGCATTGTCCTCCAGGCGGCGCTGTCTCCTCAGTATGGGTCTAACTGTCTCCAAACCAAAGGCAATGCAGGCCATCTGACTTTAGTCTCCCTGGATACAGCAGTTCTAGGCCCACAACCCAAGTCTCACATCTGAGAGTTATCTTTGTGTTTTGGCTAGACTTCTTGGGATGGCTAAAGACGGTGTGAGCACACAGTGACCACTGCTCTGAGTGTCTTATTGATTTTTTCAGCAGGCCTTTCAACAGACTATGGTTACAGTCAGCACTCCAGGGCTTCAAGGGGATGAAACTGAGCGTTGTCATCCTGAAGACAGTATCTTGTAGGTTAGATAGGGCCCTGTGCCTCACCTGGGGCACTCTAACTTCTTTCCTCGGGGGGCCTTATACACAGAAGTTCCCCTCTGGTTTTAAATGGAATGGTCATGTAATTTTCTGTAAAATAATGTGCCGGAGGAACCAGCCACCTTGTGTAGTTGTGTCTGTGGCAGAATGGCAGGACATGAATGTATGTCATGTGCAGAAGCATGCAATTGTCAAAACCCTCAAAACTTAATATTGGTGCGTATGCTATGCTTTCCAAAATATAGAAGTATCTCATAGGGTTTCAGAAGCATTAGTTAAGATAACTTAGAAAACTACTAGTGCATAGTAAGTGTTCCATAAGTGGCATGGGATAACAGATTATCACATTCTTCAGTCTGAAGTCACCATAGGGTTGGGACTTGTATCTTACTCTCTACCTTCACTTCCACATCTTTGTCCCTATGCTCCCCTGGCTTTGACCCTTCATGCTTACTTGACACATTCATCCTAAAGCAAGCAAGCAAGCAAGCAAGCAAGCAAGCAAGCAAGCAAGCAAGCAAGCAAACAAACAAGGCCATCACTCCTCATTACAGAAGTCAAAATGTGCTTCCAGTATCTCTGCCCATAGTTGAGACAGACTATCTCCTTTGTGTGGCACATATGCAGGAGTATATAGTAACAAAATTCATTCAACTTCCTGTTGGTCATCTTAATCATGTAAACTCTGCATTTGTAAACCAACTTGAAAGGATTATCAATGAAATACCTCTATTTAGAAAAGACCTGGTTCACTGGGCAGTGGTGGCACACACCTTTAATCCCAGCACTTGGGAGGCAGAGGCAGGTGGATTTCTGAGTTCGAGGCCAGGCAGGTCTACAGAGTGAGTTCCAGCACAGCCAGGGCTACACAGAGAAACCCTGTCTTGAAAAAAACAAACCAAACCAAACAAAACAAAACAGAAAAGACTTGGTTCAAATTCAAGCTCTGATGGCTGGCTGTTGACTGGACCTCTGTTTTATATGCACAGGGCAGTGTTCCCTTTTTCCTCTGGTGGTGAGAGGTATGGACAGTAGCCATATCACTATAGCCACACAGTATTTCCGCAGAGGAAGTGCTTGCCTCCTCCCCAAGCCTAACTATTTCTGTATTCACCACACATTCCTGCCCACCAAAAGGCAATCAGGAGGATAAGATTCATGACATTTTTTACTTTCCCATTTCATCCATCACAGAGTAGAAGCGTGTTTTGTTTTTTCTTGCTAGACCTACCCATTTTGAAAAGTAGATGCTTGTCAGCAGACATTCTAATACACTCAAGTCTTCGAGAAATGCATCTGTATAAACATCTTGGCTAGCTAAATCTGGCAGATTCTTAACTGATCAACAATTTAGCTCTGGCTCCCCAGACTGCAATGAGGCTGAATGACACATCATCTTTTAATGAGATAGTATTACTGTCACAGGGCTGTCTGTTTTACTTCAGTACAAGCGCACTGACTATATTGTGTCTTAACCAATAAGGTACACTGTTTTCCATGGTTCAAAGTTAAGCTTTTATTCAGTTTTAAATTAAAAAAATAAATTTCATTATTAAATAGTGAGATGGGTCTAACTAATGTTCAGAGAGTTTGTTACTCAGGAACCAGGGGTCACAATTAATGGGGGGAGATCACCTAAACTAAAATTATTAGTGTTGTTTGTGTAAAGTTCAACAGTGGCATGATTCCAAAGAAACTAAAATACAGTTTTAAATGTGTACAATGAAGGGAGAAATGAATCACTTATTTTACTACAAACAGAAGCTCCCTTCCCAGTGCCAGCCAGCATGGTTACTATACCACAGTGCTAATGTCATCAGGCTCATCTGCCTTCTTTTGCCTGCTTGGCAGGGATTTCAAGTATTCAAGGTGTCTCCGGGCATCCTCCTGATTCTGCCTCACATAGTACACCACATAAGAGATCACCATGGTGAACCAGCCAAACATGGTGACGAGCATGGCATAGTCAGTAGTCTTTTTAGGGAGGTTACAAAGGTCAGCGTCATTGGCAGCATTGAGGAAAGGTCTCCCAGCATGCTCATCCAACACTGATGTCTTGCAAATCACATTGTGTGCTGTCTCATGATTGGATGCCATGCTCCTGAGAACTTGCTGGAGAGTACAGTCACAATGCCATGGGTTGTTAGCAATCCTAGCCCTAGCCTTCAGATTATTGAAGGCATTTTTGTGCACACTTTGAATCCTGTTGTCAGACAAATCCAGGGTCTGCAGGGTTTCTGCTACTCCTTTGAATGCATGCTCGTCAATAAACTCGATGCCGTTTTTGGACAGGTTAAGAACTCTCAGTTGATGGAGGTCCTTAAAAATCTCATTGGGGATGGATGTGATCTGATTGGAGTCCAAATACAGCAAAACTGTTTCAGGAGGGAGATCTCTGGGTATTTCCTTGAGATTTGCATTGCTACAGGTGACATTTAATCCCCCAGAGGAAGAGCAAAGGCAGCCCTTGGGACACATACTGGCAGAATGAAAACACAGTATCATCAGTACAAAGCTTTGGAGGAGGAGACACATGGAGAGGGAGCGGGACAGCCACAGGTCGACCAGATTCATCCTGGAACCTCTGCATAATCACGAGTCCATTCCTCATTCACTCCAAGTGTTGCATGTGTTCTGCCCCTGACCACACTCTGGATTTCCTTCCTGGGTGGTTCAAAAGGATGCAGCTAGCACACAGCCTTCTTCATTATTCCTGTCCTTGCTTGGGAACCTAAAGGAAAGGAAAGCAGATGCAATTAGCTTTTCTGTGAGGAGACATGCATGGCAATTAAAAAGTGCCCTCAGGAGTCTGCCTAAAGTAGGGGCAAGAAGGTGAGGTAGGCAGGTAATTTCCATCAAGGCCACTGGGAATTTCCTGTGTAATGGGAATCTCCAACTGAAAGTCCCAAGGCTGGGGAGAGGACTCAACAGAGGCCAACATTTCCATATCCCTTTACCTTGTTTTCAGCCAGGGCAGAATTAGAACAAACTTCTACGATCTCTTCTACTCCTCTCCTGGACCCTTCTAAGGCAATAAAATTTAATTGTGCCTTTTATGCTTCCTACAGTACCAGAGGCATTATGCAAGCCAGTCCTTCATGTGGGCAGAAAGGAGAACTGATACCTGTATTTCAAGGCTAATAATCACAGACAGAAATGTCTGTTGTGGGCTTTCAGAAGATATTCAATGTAGAATATTGTCTCTAAAGAAACATCTGACTTAAGAAGTGGGCAGTGCTTCGGAGCTTCCCTGCACAATATTGCCTAAGGCAAACCAACAAAAGCCTTTACAGGAATGGCTTACTTCCCAGGCTCCCAAGACTATACTGTGCCTGGGAGGATGCTCACAGTGTATCCTAAAGGATTCTCTGTCTGTTTCCTAAACAACACATATTCAGCTCAATTGAAACAGGGCAAATGGCTTTAAGGCTTTTTATATAACAGAAGATAATTAAGAAATACTGGCTTCTAGGACATCCATAATAGGATATTTATTCTTTTGCAGATGCACACACACACACACACACACACATACATGCATGCACAGGCAAATGCACACACATATGTGTGTACACATACGTGTCATATATGTTTATATATAGTATTATATACTGTGTGTGATTAACACACATATGTTTATATATAGTATAAACAAACATATGCACACACATGCACACACACAGACACACCCATTTTATTGTTAGTAACAGCCATGGAAATTACTCAATAGATGATTTTCTTTCATATATGTATTATATATTGTATATGTATGCACACATACATATACACACACACTGTTGGTTTTGAAAAGAGGTGTGGGAATTTCAAAAGTAAGTGGTACTAGCAGTATTATACAGTTTCCTCAACAGCAGAGAGCAGAGGAGAGAACAAAAGCCAGCATATAGAACTACCCTATGATAGTAGTTTACAGAGGGGTGAATGGATCTTAGAGAGACTATGTGAATTGTCTAAGGTCACATAGCCTGTAGGAGTAAAGCCAGAAATCCTGCCAGGACCTTTGCTCTGACTCATCCATCTCACCTCTTTTTCTACAGCCCCCACAGCTTCCTCCACTCCCATCTGCTCTAGGAGTGCAGGCAGGCTCCACAGAATATCGCCTTTGAACTTCTCAACATTATTATGTTGCAACTAGAACCTCTATGCTCTGGGTCTTGCTCTTTGTTGAAAACCTCACTGAGCTCAACTGAGGGGCCCCTGAATGGTGAAGAAGCCACACTTGACTTCAGACCTTTTCTTTCAGGATCCAGGGAACACTCTCAGCAGAGAGCAGCAAATAGCTTCTTAAGTGAGCAACAAATGACTGTGTGAATGTATCTTTTATAAAGATCCCAGATGGATAAATTCATAGACAAATGACTGCAAATGTTACCAAACTCCCAGAAAAGATGATTAATGTGATCTGGAAACATAATGAACTGAGTTGTTAATCATGAGAAAATTCGCTTAACAACAGAAGAGTGGTGTGGATGTGCTTTTGGAGTCCTGCATGCTTACAGTGTCAGAAAGTAAGAAGGAAGGAGCCCAGACACACTGGGCAATGGGCAAGTTCATGCTTTCCTTGAATCCATCAAACACCAGAACACATAAAGGAAGGCTACTCAGATGCACCGATCCCTCTGCCAATAGCTGGTTTCATTTGTGGTCACGAATCCTTGCCTCCCTCCCATATACACCTCTGAAACTACACTGTGACATTTATTAGTCTCTAATATCTATCTGTATGGGAGAGAAACCAAAAGAACAGGGAAAGGAGGGGCATGCAGACAAACATACGGGGGCCCAGAATTACAGACTAGGGATGACAGGAGGGGAAAAGATAAGAGAGTTTGTTTGGTGAAACTAGAGGAAGTCCACATCAACCAGGTGACTTCCTTCAACTCTGTCTCAGATACAGATTAACTGAAAGGTGGCAAACTCTGCAGGGCCTTCTTGCGTTTTTCTTAATTTGATTGCTTTCTGAATATATGTGTTCCCTAATTCAGAGTATAAGTTTCTTGAGGATATGGAGTGGTGCCTTTCTTATGTGGGAATAACAATAAATAGTGTACAAGCACTGTGTGGTCCAGCTTTAGTCTTTGTTAGCATTATTCGACCCCTTTAAATATCATTCTTTGTTATTGATTCAATATTACAAAGGCATTTAATTATGAAGTTGATTTGAGAATTATATGAGGTAATCGATCGGCAGTAAGAGTGCAGTACTTGTCAGTTATAGTTATTATCACCCTTCTTGGATGTGTGCCCATTATCTACATGGTGACTGGCACATGGGAAGATATAAATACTGTCACTGAGTGAAGCAAGGTGATTTTTAACTAAAAAACCATCTCATTAAATATCTATTGGTTCTACATGCTAATGTAGCAATCCTTGGAAACACTGTGAGTACTGGCACTAAGGAGATGGAAGAATGGATCTTTCCTCAATAGACTCCTCTAGACTTGGTCATGGTTTCTCGAGAATTACCATTCCAATATTGATGGTCACACATAAGAAACAATTCTGAAACACACTGAACACACTGACATTTCAGCAGAAGATTGCCCTCCATCTTGAGATAGGATCCTTTGTCTCCTAATGATCTATCCATGGATGGAACATCTGCTAGGTAATTAACACAGAACATCTCTTTCTTTCAGAGATGTTGGCTCCAAATAAGTGTCTCATTTTCTAACTGTGATATTTAAAAACTGAAGAACAAAGCCATTTGAGGTTGCCTAAATGGCTCAGCTACTGCAACTTGGTTTACTACCCCCATCTGGGATATAGTGACAAGAGATTCAGGATGTGGAGAGCTGCCATAGCCTGAAAATTTAAGAACTCTGATGACTCATGTGTTGAAATCTAATACTAACACAAAGGTAACATAAACATGTCTGTAGAAAAGTGATCTCTGTTGTGTAGCATTAGCACCCCTGTAAGCATGACTAGAGAAATTCTTGTCTCTGCATTCCATGAGGACACATACCAAGTACCATCTTTGAACCAGGAAATGAGTCTCCACTATATGCAAATCATTTTGAGACTTTGATCTTGGATTTTCCAGAACCATGATAAGTCAATATTTATTAAGTCACTAGAAAAAATGGACTAGTATACTGTTCAGGAGATACACACAACAGCTCAAATATCCAATCAAAGTGAGATAATTTTCACAAATGGGGGTGGAAGGGGTGTGATGCTGATTAACTGCTTCCGAATGATTGCCAGCATGGCCTGGCCTTAATATAGTGTACAAATGGACAACAACTGGAGAACAGACGATTCTCCAAGAAAGAGGAAAATATTCTCTCATTGGTTATCTCCCACAAGAACAGTGTTAACAGGAGCATAGAAACATGACTCAACCCCAGGTCTATTTTGAATTAGCTTTCCATATAAAGGCAGAGAGAAAATAAGCTGCAGTGGTAGAGACAAGGATACCAGACTGACATCAAAATGAAAGTTCTTAAGAGAAGGGCTGGGGTTACAGAGGGATAGCATGGCCAGCATCACCAGATACCAGCTGTCTATGAAATAGACCTGAATTCACTGACAATACTTTTAACAAGCACCTTTCCTCACTCAAAAATCCTCCTATGAAGGCCCTAATTCACTGGACTCCATTGTCTTTATTCATGTCTCCCCTTGCTCATGTCAAACAGGTATCCACAATATTTCCAAATGTGGTGTGTAGGTATGACCTACTGTCCTCATGCTTTCCTCACATTTTCTAGCAACATATACCTCTGAGCTACAAATTGAATGTGGAGATTCGGTGATGGCCGTCAAACACTCTTTCCAAAATTATAGAAACTAAGTCTACTTAGGAGACAGAGACAGTTCACTCAGCAGCAGAATGACAGTCATTGTCTTGTTCTTGATTTCTTTCTTTTTTGTTTTCGTTTTCAAGACAGGGTTTATCTGTGTAGACCTTGACCGTCTTGGAACTCACTCTGTAGACCAGGCTGGCCTCAAACTCAGAAATCCTCCTGTCTCTGCCTCCCAAGTGCTGGGATTAAAGGTGTGCGCCACCACACCCGGTTATTTCTTTCTTTTTGTGATTGAGGGATAGACAGGACCATTGAGAAATGCTAAGCTAGGTATCAGTAACCCTGTGGGCCACAGAATGGACCATTGCAGAAAAGACAGATGTACTAACTCCATTCTGAATATATCAGCTACTACCCAGAAGGATTTGTTTAAAAGGCAAAATATTACAAAACAAGAAAACTTTAAACTCAAAGTCTGTATCAAAACACTGGGAGAAATATCTCACAATTATATACATTGATAATTTTTATGTGTCAGAAAGTAAGAGCATACATATAAAATATATACCATATATATGCATATATAGTATATATGTATATATACACATATACAAAATTCATATATGTACACATAAATGTGTATATGTACATATGTGTGTGTGTGTGTGTGTGTGTGTGTATGATATGCCATTTAAACCATAGGATATCAACACCAGTAAAGCAAATTTAAGTTGAAACATCTATGACCTTTTCTAAAAGTAGAAAGAACATTTAATGTCAACATACATGAAAAGAGCAACATGTTCTCAGCCCCTCGAATGCAGAGAGCAGTACACTTTTTCCACAACCAGTTTCACCCCAAACTTAGAGATAATCTTTGCTGATGTAATGATAGCAAAAGATCATCTCCTTAAGTATGTTGGTAAAGAAGCTCCTTACAGTGGAATCACACATATGTGCAATGCTTATAAAAGGGATAAATATGCAAATGGAGCATACACTTACAATGCTTCTGCAGGCACAGGCAATTTCCAAAATGAATAAGAACTTGAAGCAGATAGTGGGTTCAAGAGGCTACCAGAAGGAAAGACTATACATTGCCTACTTCTGTATAGACTACAATTCTTATGGCATAAAACTACTATTATAAACACTGAAAAGATAGTAATACAAGGATACCATGGAGTAGCATAAAACTAACCCAATTCTGCTCATCTGCAAGTAACTGTTCTCCCCAGACAAGTACTGGACTATGGCAGCTCAGAGGACAAAGGCAGATCACATTTCAGGATAAGAGATTGAAACATAAATGAATAATATACAAAATATTTTCTCTAGTTTTTGTACCTGCCTGCTATCCAGGGTCCGGGACAGAAAGCTACATGTGCACACGACCCAGCAGCTCCAGAGGATGTCCAAGTTTGCTCAGACCAGAATCAGGTCCAGTGGACTCTGTGAAGGCTCAGATAGAGTCCTTTATTGTCTTCACACGTGCACACTTGCCTCTTTGTGTTTGCCCAATGCCGGGGCTAGTGGCTGGCTCGCTGGCTATGTGAAAGAATTCCAAATGGAGAATCCTCACTTATTCTTGTTTGCAGGGCTTCCAGTTACCAAGTCTAAAGTTCATCAACTGCATCTTTTCAAAGCTAGATTTCTAAGAAAAAAAATTTTTTGTATAGCCATGCTCAATATGACTGCATATTCAATTTTGAAAAGAGTATACATAATATATATCGTAATCTATTTAATTTCTAGATTAAAAAAAACTGATAGTGATGAACAGATTGCTTCAGGACCTTATTTTGCATTACTGGGATCATATTTGCAGATCATTTCCATCAATGTGTTCTCCTATGAATTTTACTTTCATCCTATTCACAACCACACACATCACAGGAAGGTGCAGGGAAGGCATCATCTGAGGAATCTGAAAATAAAATTGTACTTTGCAGCCTTCAGCTTCATCCAGCGATCCCCCAGATCTAGCACAAACCATTAGCTCTTTCCATTGCTATCACCTGCACCCTGACATCCATCGCTGGTGTAAACTGCATTTCCACGGTATTTTCCCAGGTCACATGACTACCTTTTTGAAACAGAGCAAAAGTCATTATCCTCAGCGGCCTGTACCCAGATTTTCCTTGCTCCGTCTCTTGTCATGCCAGGTTAAAGTGACCCGATTCAGGCCATCCCACTAATAAGAAGCCATAATGATTCCTTTCCACTCCTAACAGCCTCCTTTCCCAGCCGCTACACTCATTACACAGACAAAACCTGAGTTTCACAATCATAGACCACTTCATATTCAACTAACAGTATATGGTTATAGAGAAAGAAGCTACCAGAAACTATCACAGCTGAAAATCTCTACAGTGTGGAGTTGCCTCCCTGATTTCAAAACCAATAATGAAGCTCTGGGTTGAGGTCAAGCCAAGAGCTCATAATAATGACAGCTGGGACCGATTCTTCCACAAGGCACCAATCCTCCCTGAGACCGACGACTCTCCTGCAGTATCCCGATAGACACTCACTATCACATTCTGCATCATGGCTACATACTTATTGCGATTACTAGACTACAGGATCTCAGTGTATACTCAGTGTATTGCCCATTTTTACATTATTTACATTAGTATAAAAATTATTGAAAGGAATTTGGATCTGTTCTCTTTCATCAATCACAGCTAATGTTTCATACTTATTACATACCTGGCAATTGTTTAGAAATGCATCCATGTAACAGGGTGGTAAAAATTAAGTTCTGACCAGGGTTCTGGTAAAATGGATGTAGAATTCCCAAATAAGAAGGTAAGTTACTATATGGTACTTGACTAGAATATGCTATTGTATCTAACATTTCCTAACATACTTTAATAATGAAAAAGGTCCAAAGGCACTTTTTCATCATCTTCTCCAAGGGGGGTCTTTTACATGACCCTTGGAGTGGAGTGAAAGAGAGTCATCAAGAATCAGAGCCAGCCAATGTGCTGTTTGAAGGTTGAGTAAGCTGTTCTTCAGTGTGTAAACATGGATGAGAAACTGGTTCCTATGGATCAGATATGGTTACTGAAGGCAAAGATATCCTCTGAACCAGAACAGATAATATATAGTTTCTAATATAAAATTACTACTAACAAGAAAATAAGGGAGGATGCTGAATGCTAACAAAGGAGTATCTTAGATTTAGAGGTAGGAACATCTGGAATTAATATGGCCCTAGAATAATGGAACCATAGATGTCATGGAACCATGTCATGGAAGAGTCTTAGGAGGGAATCATCAGGTTAAGTGACCATGAATCTTTCCATCTATTTGTACTTTGAAGCAAAGCTTACATCTCACCTGACCTGGGACTGAAGTGAACAGAACAGAGGAGGAAACAATCCCCACGTTCTCTCTTAGCCTGAAACGAAAGAACGTAGAGGAAAATTGGATATATGATTTAATGTTATGATTAATCTTCTGGAATAAATTTCTACTTTGATTTAAATTAGGTTTTCTACTTAATTTGATAATCTTAACTTAGGCTAATCATGAAACTATGGGTCTGAATGATGTTCTCATTAAGAGACTGGGAACAGTCAAAGAAAAAGAGATTAAGAGGATACTGGGGAAGAAAGAGGAATGGCATTTTCTCAGGGAGGCACAAACATCCTCACAACACTCAAGGAGCAGTTAAGACACTGGGAGAACAGACTAAGGCTTCAAAGACTACAGCCTGTTCATGGTACATCTACTCAGGGTCAGAAGCAGAATCTTAAGTCCAGCTTTTTAGGCTTAGTGAAGCACAACACTGTAGCACACTTAATTAATAATTCTAAAGAAGTTTCCTTCTCATATAACTCCACTAAAATGGAAACACCAGCCTAGATGCATTTTGTTATAACACAAACTTCTCTGTGATGTAAAAATGATGGCAGTATAGGAGGAGAGAAGAAGCCTTTGAGGACAGAAGTTAGACAACAAAATGTGACCCAGGACCTTACATCACCGACACTGTCGGCACAGAACTCATGCCCCTGAATTACCCAAGTTAAAACCTGGACCCAGAAGTCAGGAAGGAAAGAACTGGGAACCTAATTTCCCTTGACAGAATCTGGATCCCCAAAGATCCTTGATAGCCTCCAGATAAAACCTGGACTTCAAGGTGTTTCCAGGTAAGAATTTAGGCTCCAGATGTTCTCAGGGCAGAAACTAGGCCCACAATATCTCCAGGACAGATCTAGATGACCTCTCATATGCACTTGCTTTGTTCTTTTTTTTTTTCTTTCTCACTTCCAGTGGTGAGAGTTTATTAAAAATAAAAAAAAAAAGTGCTGGATTTTAATGCCAAACCAGCTCTCCATGAATCTTCTGACAGAGTCAGGTAAAACTGAGACTACAAGGCCTCAACTTCTCTTGCAAGGTCCCATAGTTCACCCTGACATCACAGTGGCATGAACCCACTGTGGAACAGCTTTTTTCCTGCGTAAAACCTACATCACGAATGCATCTTCTGCTGGATGGTCTTAAGTCTACTTGATACAAGGTATAATCATCAGAGAGGCGGAAGCCTCAATTGAAAAAAAAAATTCTTCCATAAGATACAGCTGTAGGGTATTTTCTTAGTTAGTGATTGGTGGGGAGAGGGAGGGCCCAGCCCACTTTGAGTGATGCCATTGCTGGGCTCATAGTCCTGGGTTCTATTAGAAGGTAGGCTGATAAAACCATGAAGGGCAAGCCAAGAAGCAGGGCCTCCTCCATGGTCTTTGCTTCAGCTCCTGTCTCCATGTTCCTGCCTTGTTTGAGTTACTGTCCTGACTTCCTTCAATAATCAAGTAAGATGCAGATCTATAAGCCAAAAAAACCCGGCTCCTTTCCAACTTGCTATTAGTCACAGTTTCAGCACAGCAACAGAGACCCCAACTAGGACACATTTCTAAGTGAACACTTGAGATACTAAGCAAAAAATGGCACTTCTGAACATTTTGTCGCAGTCCTACATGATCTAATGGTCACAATATCCCCAAAGGATTTCAGAGTTCTTCTTGTTCATGAATTCACTGTAAAAATAAATAAATAAAGACTTGAAGACTCTTCTGGTTTTCAGCCAAAAACTTTTCCTGCTGTGGGTTCAGAGAACAGGGTAAATATATCCTCATATCTTGACTAATATCCATAATTACTAGAGAGCATGCCATAAATTTCTGAGATTAAGTGAGAACCATCCACCTTGGCTTCTCTCTGCTTCTCTGTTATTATCTCTCAGCATGTGCTTATACATTTACAGAACTGAGAGCTTTGGAAACTTTTAAAATATAACCTCCATAAATTCAGCTCTCCAAGTCTCACCAGCCTGCAGATTGCTTGAAGGTCGTCTTTACAAAGCGCTATCTTACACTGGATTCAGATTTAGCTCTGTGTTCATGATAGATTTTTACTTTCTAAAAACTTTTTATCCTTCTTAACCCTATCCCATACGTATTTTATATTAAAATGATAATAGTCATTGGCTTGGGCGGGAAAACACCAGATTGAGACAAACCAAGGTCTAACAAGATTCAAATCTCAGCTTTACAAGGAGCAGTGTCCAGGGGTTTAGCAAGTCACATATTTTACACTTCAGATGTTTCGGAACATCCCAATATACCAAGGATAAACCAAAACATCAATAACATACACCCATTGTGCCATCATAGTTCTCAGGATATTGAACTAAATTCAAGGGAAATACATTTCCAGAAGCTTTTGGTCAAAAAAGATAATTTTCTGTATTGAACTGCAGTAGTTGAGACAAAACAAATCAAATGTCTTTATTGGGGAATGTAAATTATTTTCTCATACATAAAGGAAATGGCTTTTACCTTATTTTGACAAGGGATACATGTCAGACAAACTCATGACCTGGCTGCAACTCAGATGAAAGAATCACACTGATACTGACTGGAGGCATTGTAGAGTGAATGGTTATGGAAGGAAAACAAACACAAAATAACACAAAGGCAACCAAAGCAATAGCAACAGCAAGACAGCACACCTAACTTCCAGTCATTTAAAATTTAAACTTTGCTACTTTCTCATCTTTCCACACCACATTCATTGTGTACTCTAAAACCCTAATGTTTTGGACAAAAGAGGAGTTCAAGGCCTTCCTCATCTACAATCTGATGTTGAAGTGACCTTGGACTACAAACCCTGTTTAAAAACAGAACAAAGCAATGACCACAGTGCTTTAGCTGGTCCTGATGGACATATGGATGCAGAACTGCAATCTCAATTACTTCTGGATGCCAAGGCAGAAAGGTCACAAGTTTAAGGTCACCTCAGGCTATAGAATGGGTACAAGGCCAGCCTGGGAAAGTTAAGGAGACTCTGAAATTAGAAGGTAAAATAGAGCTGTGCACATAGCTCAGACGGCTTGCCTAGCGCTCAGCATCATTCTTTATTGAACCAACTAATAAGATGACAAAATATGGTAAAGTCAAAAAGAGCATTTGCATTAGAATGGTTTTGCATCTAACTGTTTTGTCCCACCACAGCAGTTATTAGTGATTTAGAGTACTTTGCTAGTTAATAGTTTTGTGATGTTTAGGGTGCCCTACTTAACAGTTCAATTCAGCATCTCTTTCTGTGAAATGAGTTGAGAAACACATTTCTAATGCATATCCCTCCTACTGTAATAGTCATGCTTCTTATATGGCCTTAGGTTTCTTCATATCTAGAAGTAGAGTCTTGAATCTACTTGGCTAGACTTGCTTTTGGCTACACTAGTAGGAAGCAGTAAGGAGGTAATAGGTCTGGTTGGAGTCCCTCTGAAATGACTTCTATACCCTTGCTTTTCTTCTGAGGACCCAGTCAACACACATTAGCATATTCCAAGGGGCCTGCTACTTGATGGGAGGCCACATAATATGGAAGCCAACTGTTTCACCTAAGGTATTCAAACTTGAGCCAGCCCTGATCCATACTTAGGAATTGCAGCCTGGTTTATCAAAGGCAATTATTTAATCTTTAGCTTACCACTCTGAATGAGGCGATGAGACTGAAAGAACTAATCTACCCACACCTGTGAACATGGCAAGTGCCTTGTGGGGTCTTTATTAAGTAGATAATAGAGACACATGATTTTACCAATTAAATAGCATGATTTACCAATTAAATATTCGGTCCTTACCCCATGCCTGACTGGTACTTGTTTAACATCAACTACTAAGCTCCTTAACAAAGTGGGACAGAGGGCTCATTCAAAATGCTGTCATTACTCCATGCTGAAAGACACCAGCAGTTCCACTGTCATTAGAAAATAAATTACTTAATGCTATTTGCTAACCATCACAGTCAATAATATTCTGGGTTGTTATGGTAACCTCTGAGCAGTCCAGAAAACCTGACACATAAATGAAAGATATTCATACAATCTGAAGGTCAGACTTGAATAACAAATTGAAATACTGTTTGCTTATGTTTCCTGGATATCTAAAACAATGAGGAATGTGGAAATATACACCTTGTGTGGGTCTGGAGCTGGGAGCAGGGATTTGGAAGTCAGACTGAGTCTAAACCCCAGATTCTTCACTAGACTTACCTTGATTGCCCTGTGTGTGAACAGAAAGCCCCAGAAGCCCTTACTGCTTTGACCTTTTATAGAGATAAAGCAAGATTATTTAGGTAAGACACCTGAACAGAATCTGGCTCTAGTCTGTAGATGACAATTCTGACTTATGTGCCTTTGTTGAGCTGTTTTTTATTTCCAGTTCGATCTTTGAAAAAAGGAGCCTATGTTTCTCTCCAGTTCCCAGAACCACCCCCAAAACAGAGTAATGTCAAAGGAAGCAAAGGTTATAGAAATTCAGTGGAAATTTAAGCATCATGTCTTGGAGATTCTGTGGTACACAAGTGCAATAAATAACAAGTCATTATTTCAGGACACTATGTTACTATGTGTCTTATATGGAGTCCCATCAGGCACTAACCAGAGCTCTGTGTTCATTACCCTGAAAATCCATGCAGTGCTCTCCCTATTGGACTTCAGTTATTTCCTTTCCATGAGCCTTATCTAGAACTGTGGCCTTTCTTATATTCTTCCTGAATCACCCAAAATGATATACTGAGATGGAAACCTGTTCCTGACCTCAGCTGGAGATGTGTAGGGAACTCCCACTTCTCAGCTTATCCATACACCACCTGTTCTTTCCTAACCAGGAACTCACAAATCTGGGGAGAGGCAGGGAAGTGGATGAGGGCCTGGGATGGAGGCGAGCTCCGTGAGTGGTGAGTAAAAAGGAAACCGAGAAGACTCCAGGACCATCTCATACCCAAAGCAGCCCTGTTAGCTGGACACCTTTCATCATATTGAACTGACAACCTCACATCTACCAGCAGAAGCACCTGTCACAGAACTGTCACCAGCATCCCTGTAACAACCCTTTGATTTCACACTCACTTTCTTTTTATTAAGCACCTGCAATGTGCGTTTTAAAAACCTACTTTCTCCATGATTGCATGCAGGATCATGGGAGTTCAAAGCCAACCTCACAGGTCCCATTTTGTAGTCTATATTTTCAAAGCAGCTGACTGTCCTTAAAGAGAATCCCATGTGTCAACCATTTGACTAATAACCTCAGAAAAGGCATTCACACAGAACAGGTGCTGTCATTGGGTTTTGGTTCTGAAGGGTGAGTCCCAGACAGCTGCATCTGCTTACCTATGATTGCAGTGGGCCCACGAAGCAGTCAGTGTTTAGGTCAGTGACTTGGATCTAGTTTAGAATACTCTTTCTCTCCATGCTGCATCTTTATTTTCTCAGTTAAACATACAATTTTCCTACCCTAAGCAGTCTTTCACTAAAGAAAAATCCCCCAAATCAAACAAGCTAATGTTATCTGAGATTACTGTCTTCTATGTCCCGTGCAGTGCCTGAAAGCTGTACTTGGAAATACACCTCCCTGAGTTGGCATGATTTTCCTCTGGGAAGTACCCGGAAAAATTAACAGCTACCGAGGGACTGAGCTTTATCAACAACATGCCAAATAATACTTTCCGAGGTCCTTTAATTGTCTTCAAGAAGGAGAAAGATGTTCCCTGTCTTCTTTTCAGAACTAACAGAACAGTTCTTTTGACACCCTTTTCTAAATTTCATTGCTTGTAGTAGTTTCACAGAAATAGCAGAAGAAGGGAAGGACAGAGAGCTACTAATTGAGAGCCATCCCTCATGAAATTATAATCAAAGAAACACAGTGAGCCTAGCCCACAAGGAAATGGAGGAGGTGGGGTCTAGTTCATGGAGGCTGATATCTGGCTGCATGGGAATTTACAGCATCTTGTTCTGGAATGACCATTTCCTATCCAATAGCCTTTCTGCCTCTCTGGGACAGACTCCTTTGCTGCCTCACCTGTTGATTGACTCACAAAGGTTCAGTCAACATAAGGATACAGAATGCCAACAGCTAACATACCAACCCAGTTTTTCTATACAGTCAGCCCGCACATAGGTTTGGGCAGGTATCTTATTTTTACTGAGTCAAAGATAGTGAGAGCCAGCATCTGGCATGGTCTCCCAGATTCCCTCATTACAAACACAGGGCTGAGGGTCACAACCCACTGAGTGCCTCTTTTCATTTCACTATTTTGAGCACAACAGTTCCTAAAGTTACAGATGGGAGGTTTGGAGAAAGTAGAGCAAGACATCCACACATGGTCCAGATAGCAGATCATCTGAATATCACAGCTGTGGGTATCCCCAGCTGTGCTCAAGTTGAGCTGCTCAGTGAAGGATGGAGTGGCTGAAAACAGGGCAGAACATCTCCTGAACCTCAAATGCTCATGGGTAGAGCTGGTCTTCGATGTTACTCAAGGCTGACTTCAGCCTCATCTGAGCTGTGTGCAGTCCACAGGGAAACAAATGAAGAAGGGAAGAACAGAGATTCACTAACTGGGAGTAGTTCCTCATAAGCTTAGGTTCAAAACAAAAAGAGAAGACCCAAGACACTGTTAAATGGAGTTTGTTAAAGTAGTCAGGTCAGAAGCCACTCGAGGTTCCCCTCTTCAGCAGGAAGTCAGGTGATATCAATACATCGGTACTGATTCTGCTGTCTATATACACTGTCCCCAACCCTTGCCTACAGGCCTTGCCTACAAGTTTCAGGAATACACACACTGGAAACATGGAGGCAAAACACTCACAGGGAGTGAAATGCAAGGAGAGATGGACCTATAAAAGGATTGTTTTCTCTTTTCATTGTGTTTGGAGAGAAAGAATTCATCATGGATCCTGGGCATGTAGAGCAACTACATCTACAGTGTTCCCATGCCCAGCTGCTGGATCCCCTGGGGTCAGCATCTCTGGACAAACTAAAATATCTGGCACTTGCCTGTGACAGGAAAACTGGGGCTCTGGTCACATGGATAGCTGATACTTGCCAAACAGAATCAGTTCGCAACAGATAAGCATGAGTGGCAGCAAAAGCCACACTTGCAGCTCCACTGCCAGAAGCGTACAGGAGCTGGAAAGCAGACTCCAGGCAGTGATTATGGGGGTGAGCTGGGGACAGCCATTGCCTTCTGCTGGTGCTGGCAAGTTGTTCACTCCAAGGATGAGCTTTTCCCCAGCACAGGGGAACAGCATTATTTTCTGTGATCTTCTATTTAAAATATGTGCCTGCTCCCCTCTCCAGTGGATCTTTCTTGGCTGGCCAGAAAAGGGGAGATGTTATGATGGTTGGAAGATGTGGGCATATTTGTGAACATTCATTGTCTTGTTTTTTGGCTTACACTGCAAAGTCACAATCCATCATTAAGAGAAGTCAAGGCAGGAAGTCAAGGCAGGAAGTATCAGGAAGCAAGGACTGTGGGTGAATGCTATATTCTGACTCACTCAGACTTGCTCCCAAGGTCACGCTCAGCTTCCTTCCTTATGTAAGGCCCAGGGACAGCTGCTAGGAATGGCACTGCCCACATTGGGCTAAGCCCTCTATACCAATCATCAAAACAAATTCTGACCTAGACCTTCCCCCAACTGAGACTCCCTCACATGACTCTAGGCTCTGTCAAATATGCAGCTGAAGCTACTATGATATTCATCCCACTATTATTAATCTTCGATGATTTAAATGCTCATTAGTATATAGTAAATATGCATAAAGTCAGCTTCATCCAAACATATAACATACATTCATCATATTCACCCCCACTGCCCTATCTTGTTTCCCAGACTTAGAACAGCCATGTCATTCTTACAGGGGTGACAGCAGCACCCAAGTGAGTCTTTTTTGAAATGGCTACCAAGAAAGCTTCAAAGAGATATCTTTACAGAAACAAAGCAAGAAAGAAGTTGCCAAGGATCTTTGTGGAGACTGCAGAGAAGCTGTCTGCTTGTGTGGCTGCTCTGCTCAGTAACCAGGGATGGATGAGATAAGGCTGCACTGGGTGGTAGTGTCAAGGCCAGGTTTTTGACTACTTTAGCTGTTGATTTTCTCACCCTTTCCCATCTGTCTCCTTGGTGGTCCCTGGCCATTTTCCCCAGTCATTATCACTAGTACCAGAAGGGAGGACAAGGAAATGAAGAGTGATGAGATTCAAATGAGTCAATTCAGCCACTGGTAAGCTGCTCATCTCCCAGTACACACAGGGAGGAGGCTGCAGTAGGTTTCTAGTCTCTATGTTATTCCCATCCGTCTCCTGTGCTGCCAGGCAATCTTGAGTGGGCTGTATGGAAATGATCTGTAGGATAAAAGAAGAAAGAGGGAGTTCTCTCACCCAAAAGCTTCTTCAAAGAGTGGTGTTATGCTCTGAGCAGCATGTCACAAAGAACAGCCACTGGAATCTTATGTTAATGAGATTAACGCATGTTTAAAAGAACCCATGTTTGGATGAACAGAATCTCATCAACACTAGAGGATGAGAAATGTGAGCCCTGATTATCACAGCAGCAAGAAGATGTGTGAAATTTTCACAATGACCAGACCAAGAAAAGAATCTTGAAGGCAGAAGCAAGCAACACCACGTTAAATCATTACAAGGTTGGAAAATGAGAGAAGACGAAGTAAGATTTTAAACCACTGTACTGTCACTGATACTTGTGGGCTGCTACCTGGGGAAGACAAAATCACTTTCTTTTCTTCAGGCTTGGTGTGGGGAGCAAAATGAGATTGGTCAGTATTCTCCTGCTTGCTCTTTCATGATAGCCAATGTTGGGTACCACTTGTATAAGTAGGTACTCCTGCAATGAGGGCCTGACAACACTGGAAGGACTGGAAACATTTCTGTCCTGTTGGCTTCACTGAGCCTCCAGGAGCAGCTACAGCCAATGATTGGCAATCAAAGGTGAAAAGACCTGGCCATCTCAGCCCTGGTAGACTATTCTAAATCTTGAGCTGTTGTGAATTGGTCTGGGTCTGTCATATGGCTGCATCAAAGCCACTGCCCTCTCTCCAGTCCTATCCACCACAGGTGTCAGTCAGTCTTTGGGGCACTTCCCAGTAAACTTCCTGAATGAAAATAATTCAGATGGTCTATATTCTAAACAGGCAACTGTTCATTTATACACCATACTGCAATGAATCCAGCTCATGGGTTTCTTCTGAGTTTAAGATTTATATTATATTATATTATATTAGTATTTGTCACAAAAAGAGAGACTCTGCTACACATCAAAAACAAGCATGCAACGTAGGAATGGGGTGGCCTCGGGACAGAAGAAGGCTAGGAGTTATGGAGAAGGGGATTGAGTAAGCATTTTGAGCTTCTGGTAATATTAAAAAAGCAAAGTCAAAGTTATCCTAAGAATCTAGATTACTAAGAAGCAACAGCTACATCATCATTAATGTAAAATGGAACCTATAGTAGGCCAGAATATTGGGGAAAGTAGAAGTAAGGGGATGGGTATGATATTAGAAGACCCTATTCTGTCAGTGAGCCGATGACTGTTCTTTTTGACTAAGCCTAAGAATATGATATTCTCTAAGGCAGCTATTGGTAATAGACATTTTGTAAACGCTTGCCACCAGAGGAAGACATTGTAACTGAGAAGCTGACTTGCCCCATTGAGCATTCTATGTCTGAGCATACTACGCCACTGTATCACTTGAATGGCACCATGTTTAGACTCCAGACTCAAAGAAATAAAGATTTGTGAGCATAATGCCTTTGCGAATTACTTTGTAGAAAATTTCCATTAATTGATATGCCTAAGTTGAGGGAGGGATGGCTTAAAATAGTATATGCAGTAAGGTGCTTATAAATGCAACAAACAGAGATACATTTGGCTTGATGCACCCTGTCTGTGTCCCAGCTCTTGAAAAGAAGCATCCCGAGAGTGTGTCCCGTGTGGCTGGTGTCCTAGCATCACCACACTCCTCTAAGATGACCAAAGCACCATTCTCTGATTTTCTAGGACGCTGGAGAACCATCCCTCTCTACTCTTCTTGCTATAATCATGTAAACCCCTGGGCTAATGAGCTGTGCCCATAACTGTGTCAGCTTTAAGCCCTCCCTCAAATTAACATGTACTTTTCCCAGTCTCCCTAAGTCAGGTTGTCACTGAGAAGTACAGGTCTCCATACTGGGAAATTACAGGAATGACAAATGAAGTTCCCTCTTTGGAGAGATTGCAATTTAGAGCTCATTACCACTGCACTGTGAAATCTACTTTCACTGTCACAATCCTGCAAACTTCTTCTGCAAATAAAGGGAGAGAGACTCAGAGCCATGCCAGGCTTTGTCCATGTCACAGGCTACTGAGATGGACATCACCTTTGAAAGCAATGTGGGTGGAGTACTCACTGCAGGAAACAAGAAGAGTCAAGGCCAAGAGAGGTGAACTGGAGCTTTTAAAAGATCCTCATATGTGTGGGGACAGAGTAGCAAAGCCGCCCCTGGGGGAGTTCTCTGGAATGCAGAATGAGACAGGAGCTCATTCTGAACCTGGATCTTCCCTAGTGAAAGCTGTGGCTTCAATGTCTGTCATCTGATAAATCCTTGTTAAAGTGCAACTACTATTGTAGCAGCATGAAGATGAGGAACTCTGGAGCACCAAAGCCTCCTGCCACCTAATGGCACAGCACTAAAGACTCTCAGCAGACACTAGAGTCTTGGCCTTCTTAGCCTTTAGGGTTTCTTGAAGGAAATCTCTGTTCACAATATGCCATTTGGTAATTTCTGTTACAGCTACATAAAACATGCTGCCAAGAGAGGGACTTTTCACCAAGCCTGCAAGATTTGGAAACAATGGACCAGACAGTACCAACAAGAGACAGAAGAGGGGTGGTGACATGTATTGTGTTAAGTCAAGGCTGCAACATTTTACTCCTATCTGCTAGATTCCCAATCCTGTGTGATCCTTTGATGTCCAATAAATTAAAAATGACTCGATTACCTGAGAACCAGCTGGGCACAGCAGTTCTGTATAATCTGCTTGGACACTCTTAGTAACAAAATAGTCTTCACAGACAGACCTAAAATGTTCTCAACTTTGTTTTCAAGACAGGGGATGCTTCCAAGAAATTGTTGGCAAGCCATGGTCGTGAGTGAATTACTTGAGCAAATCATCTAAATTGGACGATTGACCAACAGAAATGAGATGGATCCATGGCAGCGCAATCAGCTGGAAGGATCCAAGAAAATATTAAGAAGAATGATCTGTGGACTGACAGTCAGACTCTGTCTCACACCAAGATTCACCAGACAAAATGCACTGAAGTGAGAACAGAGGTTTATTCCTGAAAGAATCTGGTGGCATGCCATAGCCCAGCTCTGCCCCAGCAGGTAAAGGAGCAGTGTGGAATAGAGATCAGACTAGGCTGTTTATCTTGGACTTGAAAAGACAGATGGCCAGTGGGCTGGACAGGGTGGTGGGGTGGCCATTTTTTTTTAGTAGGAGGGATTTCAGAATTGGAGTCTTGGATTAGATTCACTTCTTAATAGAAATGACAGTCATCCCTAAACACTGTAACTTTACTCATTCACGACCCTCCTACTCCATGTTGGACTCAAACACTGAAAATATCCTTATGTGTTCAGGAATCTTGTGGCTCAACTCCATGTGCATTCCCTAAGACCCTATGTACAGTTGCAAAGACCATGAAAGGGCTTAGGCCTGACTGATAGGTCTGGACCATCATAGTGCAGTTACAGGATGCAAGGTTTTTCAGTATCTGGAAAGCCCTCATCACAGAGTAGTCAACATATTGGAAGCCATGCTGTTGAAACGCCATCTTGAAGTGTGTCATGTCCACAGCACACTCACTTCCCTTCACTTGACTTTTGAAGTTAGGAGGCAGGGCACACAGGGACACACACAAATCAACATAAAACAAAACAAAACAAACTAAGCAAATCCTACATACTTTCCTAGCTTTGCTTTTCTGATATGACTTCACTGTCTCCCCTTCCGAAATAGTATCCTGGAAGTCATAACATGTCCTAATAATGTCTAGAAAACAAAAGTTCTCAAAGTCTGATGAAGTAGTACCTGCAGATTCATGAGTTCTAGGACAGCTTGAGCTGCATAATGAGTACTATCTTAGAACAAAAAGAAAAAGACAAAAAAAAAATCTTCAAGCTATGCTTCCAGGGCTACAGACCTAAATAAATGAAGTTGGGATTGCTTCTGCCTGTCAGTCATTTATGCCACACTTTCTTGAGTAGACAGATATGAGTGCCAATATCTCAGTTCTTGCATTATTTTGTGTAAATACACTGGAAAACTGAAATAGGAAACACAAAGCTAACAAAGGTAGATGGAAGCCAGTGCTCTGACACTGAAGTGCTGCAGTATATGATGGTCAATGAATGGCAAGGAAGGAACCCTACTCTGGGGTATAGCATTGTCAAGTGAGGCTCTGAAGAAAATGACACTTATGTTGGCTGTGTTGTGTCATGGTGAAGGACTGCATCTTCAAATATTTGTTCCTGTTTGTCCAGGTGGCAACTGTCTTTCCAATGGCATTTGGCTAAAAAAACAGTGCTTTAGCCCATAGCAGGACTTCCCGGATTGAAATAAATAGCTCTTCCCATGAAGAAAAAGGGAAAGGGAAATGTGATTTTCCAAGTAACCAAGAGAAGTGATAGGAAGTACCAGAGACGACCTTTTCACAGCAGACACTATGATGTGCATGGGATGGGAGGAGGACTTCAGTGAACCTGAACATTTTCTAGGACAGAGTAGTTGCAATGCAGTACTGGCTATATGCAAAGGGGCTTCTATCCTAGACAAGGTGTCAGAAAGCACAATGAACACAAAATAATCAAGTTGGGCAAGGCAAAGGACTGGGATAAAGCAGTGTGAGATTTTTTTTTTTTTTTGGCTATAGTGTAGAATGGATCTAGTTAACCACTAATCTGGCAAATACACTACATATACTGATTTATTAAACAAATCACTTTATTTAAACATTCAAAAACCTTCATTTGTTTCATAAACACTTTTATTTACACCAAGGCCATCAACCATCTGGTGCTTCTCCTACCAGGCATAGGCACTAAAGCTACCACAGCATTAAGAAGAACAATTGTAACTATTGTGGTCAATGCTAACGGAGTGTTATTCACAAAGGACTTTGTGTTCTTTGCTGACACATCTACCTATTGTACTTTCAGGTCACCACAAAAGTCCAAACCATTAGCCTCAGTCCTTTTAATATCTGAGGAAATCAAGGCTCAGAAAGCCTTCTGATATCAGTTGTAAAGCCTGGTATGCACTGTTGCCTCTTGCAAAGGAGACACAATAGATTTGCCGCAGGAAGCTGGGAGGAAAAGGGGTTTCATATGTTACTGTTACGATGCCATTAAAAGAAATGTAATTTAGTCTTAGTTTTCCAATCAATTGTTCTGTTACAACTACATAGTTGATACATTTTCCTTATAAAATCTATACTTATATTAGTTTGTTAATGAAATATAGTGTGTTCCCACAGAATTGGCATCATGGTTAGTTAAAAAGACTTTCATAAAAAAATGAAAGATAAATTAAAAACAATCAAGCACACATCAATGGGAAACGAATGGGCTCACCTCCCTCCCTTCTTGCCTTTCTCATTCTCCCAGGAACTGTTTTCCTGGTTAGGGTTTCTGTTGCTATGATAAAAAACAAAAACAAAAACACAACCATGACCATAAGAAAGTTGTGGAGCAAAGGGTTTATTTGTCTTAATCTTCCATATTTTAGTCCACCATTGCAGTAAGTTAATATAGGAAATCAAACAGGGAAGAAAACTGGAGGCAGGAGCTGATACACAAGTCATGGAGGCATGCCTGCTCCCTATATCTTGTTCAGCCTGTTTTCCTTTAAAATTCAGGACACTATGGACTGGGTCCTCCTTCATCAATTACTAAGGGAATGCCCTACAGCTGGATCTTATTGATGCATTATCTCAACTGAAGGTCCCTCCTTTCAGATGAGCCAGAGTGTCAAGTTGTTGTAAAACTAGCCAGCACAGCCATCTTTTTTAGCATATAAGCAACCAAATAAATACTAGAGAAAATAAACATGTTTCTTCTTCTCTGTCCAATATCAACTTTAGTCTTTAACTTCAAATCCAGAGGCTAACAACAAAATAGAAAAGAAAGCCACACCCACACAAGGGTGGTTCTTTAAAATACTCATAAATCTCTGTTTGAGGACATGTCAAAACAGTTTCCCACTGTGAGGCAGGCAATACCATGCTTTATCATATTTTTAAAACCATTAACAATCCACAGGGAAGAGCCAGTTATAGTTTTTTCCTAGGAATTTGACAATACAACCAGCTTCTCTACATTACTCATGGCTTCTGCAGTGTGTAAGAAGGGGCCAGAAGTGCATTAGTTGTACGTTCCAGAGGGAAGCTGCACGTGTGGCATGTGCAACAGAGAGGCTCACCAGATCACAGAAGAAACTTACAACCACCTTTCATGGTGGCAAAAAAGCAAGTGAGCTGTGAAGTCATATTTTAAGTGTCCATCAAGGAGTTCCCAATTCCTGACTTGACATAGACTTGGAAACAAAGTAGAATTCTCTTCCAGTGGAAGTGTGAAGCTAAGGTAAAGGTTCCTTCCTGGCTCCATAGACACACGAGGATCAAATGCAGAACTTATCAGGACTCCCAAGCACACAGTGAGACTTGAATTCTATACTTAATATTTTCTTTCTCGATGAATTTTCAAGGAGGAAATTAATGCCAGGGGCTTTGAGAAAATAAGCAAAAGTTATTACCTTTGGGTTCACAGACATAGTAAAATGCTGACTGGGGCAAGAACCAGGAGATTCATATCTTTGTGAAATTTTCTGAGGATTAATTTCAGTTAATAGTAGAGGTTTGTATTTCCCTCTCTTGGTTTTAAAAAACCAATAAGATAGGCTTAATTATCAATCATACTTGATACTTCTTTCTATAAAAACAAAATTGACCTTGTGGGCCTGCAACTGCTGGTTAGCACCAGTGCAATTTCCAGCAAGTTATTTTCTCTCTGTTGCTCAGCCATTTTACATGCAATAGTTGTCCCTTCCTTGAGGTTCACAATCATCATAGTTTCTGTTTGCCATAGGTCTAGCACTCAGGACAGTGGACCAGGTGGACCAGAAAAGGCCTCTATACTATCTGGAAATTTCAAACTTCTCTTGCAAAGGAGACCATCCTCACAGAGAACAGAACAGCCAGGATTGATAGATCCACAGAGCAGCTCTTTTTTTTTCTGAAGACAGTTAGACAGAATGGCATGAAGCTGCCCACTGTATGTTGTAACTCACAGTGGAAATATAAAGAACTGCCTTGCATGCTGGATTGTGTCAGGAGCATGCTAACCTGCTATGTGGGTCCTGAATCCTTAGGGCTGGGCCATGCTTCTCCTTTCAGGTGCCTGGCTTGGGAGATAGTCTGGTGGACAGTCTTGCTGCTTTTTTTTCTTAAATAAGTGATTTTAGATGATGGCCCCCCAAAATGATGTTGTCCAATTCAGTAGAAGGTTGGGTAGAGACAAGACTATGTGAATGGAGACCTAGAGAACAGGAGGATACGCCATGTGACTAATGTAGAACTGAGGCACCTGAAATACTGACAGGGCATATCACTGTCACTTAGCCACAGGCATATATCTCTGCACTGTAGAGAAAGTCTCCATGAGATAGAATGTTCACCTGAGCAAGCATCAGTGGCTCCATTCATTCAGCCAACTGTATTCATTGATATTTGAAGCTCACTATATGCAAGATGCTAAGAAGCATGGGTGCAGAATAAACAAAACAGAGGCCAATCTCCACAGCAGTGACTACACATTACACAAGGGAGCCACTGCCTATTATTTGGCAACTAATTCCTAAATACTAGTGACAACAAGGGGTCATGGGCAGAAGGAGTGATCCCAGCACTCACTCCCAAACAGTCTCTGCCAGATGCTGTGATTCTAGGCAGATGACCTAATGGCTCTAATATTTTGCAAATTATCTATAAAATGACAGCAAGACTGCATGGTCTTTCATGTCTTTTTCAGCCTGCTTCTCTTAATAAATAAAATACTAAGAAGGCACTTTCTTGTTCTGACAAAGACATTGATAAGGTTATAGAAAGCAGTTGCTTACCACCACTTAACACTGGGATTTCTCTCTCTCTCAGGAGCTTTGAATTGCTTAAGAAGTTCCCAGATCATGTGAACTAACAAGGAGTCCATTCATAAACAGATCATCAAAGACAGTGGCCCTCCTGAGAAGAAAGTTTACTAGTGTCTAGTCACTGATGTGCAGATTGGCCTCTGTGGTATTTATTCTGCATCCATCTTTCTTAGGATCTAGCACATAGTGGGCTCCAAATATCAATGAATGAAGTTGGCTGGATGACTGGAGCCGCTGATGTTTTCTCAGGTGAACATTCTATCTCATTTCTTTACACTGTGGTTACGTGACAGTGCCATGCCCTGTCACAGTCTCAGTCTTAGTTTAGTCACATGGTGTGTCTTCCTGTCCCCTAGGTGTCCTTCATATGATCTTATCTGGGTGGGTTGATATTAAACTCCATTAAGTCATTATGTGAAAAGCAAGCTCCTATGTTCTTTAGCTCTTTTGGGAGCACATGCCCGTGTGTGTACACCTGTGCACACACCTGCCATGGCACACATATGAAGGTCAGAGGATAGTTTTGAGGAGCCATTTTTTCCTTTATGTGTGTCCTTGGGCTTAGACTCAAATCATTAAGCTGATGACAAGTATCTAGCTACTTTGACAGCATTTTTTAGCACTATAGTTAAAGATAGTCATGTGGAAGTTGTAATTGGGTGGTTATACATGGAAGAAGTGTATAGGACAGACCTTATTACTTTCTAAGATGTGAAAGAAAGCCTGGGACAAGATTTATTTTTTAAAATAAGTTCAGTCAAAATATGCAAATCCGAGGTTTGCCAACTCCCTAGAAGCTGACTGATATTTTACAGCTCCCTCCACTGTTCCTTTAACAATTTATTTTCATTAAACTTAACAAGGAATGAGAAGTAACCCTGAGTGAGTTTACTCTAGGGTAGACTGACTCACCCTGAAATTCATCAGGCACTTTCTTTATTGTCCTTTCATTGATGAGGCCATAAGGTGCAGCAGAGACCTAGGAGGAGGAGAAGCAGGAAGCTGGGACTTATTCCTCCCCAAGGATTGCTTACTAACTCCTGTCTTCCCTAACCTGCTAAGCAGCAGTGCCGGCACCTGGCACCTTAGAGAGTCTTAGAAATGCACACTCACAGGCTCCCACGCCAAGATTTCTGGAGTCACTCAGGCTAGGCCTCTTTTGTTGGCAGAAGGGGGAAAGGTGGTGAGTGAACAGCAGGCACCATGGTTCTGGGATCTCAACTCACACCCTCCCTTTCTCAGCCACCCAATCTCTCCTTCTGAAAATGTTTTCTTATGTCTCATTCTTGCCAGGCATTGTTCTCAATAGAGGGAGTAGTCTGGCAGACCATGTATCTCTCCTCAGGAAGCTCTGTACACATATGCCTTGATGTGAGAGAGTAGCAGGCACTTCATATAGGAATTATAGCAGTGTTGAATACACAGAGGTAAAGAGTTGACGGTATGAAGGTTTGTGAAGGATGGATGGAACAATGCTTGGGCAAAGGCCACAGAGGGCCCCAATGCTGTAAGTCACCTCTACTTTTAGGAAAGCACAAGAAGTTTGTGGTCAGCCACAGTGAAGGATAACAGCAAAGAGAGCTGTGGACAGTCTTCTTTAAGGGACCTATGGGAGTTGCTAAGCAACACACTTCCTTTCCTTTGCTTAGAGAGAAGCCTGTTCTGGATCTCAGGCAATGCCAAGAGTTCCCCATCACTGGCTTCCCTACAGAAACAGTGGTTTTGAGAGAGTTCCCCTGCCCAAGGACTCTGCACCACCCAGCTCCAATGTCTGGAAGACTGGGTAAGTAAAGGGAAGATACCAGCAGTCTAAACTATGGGTGCCCAAAGCAAACTAGCCTCTGCTGTGACTGGTGAACCATTTTATCACTGCCATGCTTGGTGCAGGATAGCAGTCTGGGCAGGAAGAAAGTCCACTCACTCAGTATTGATGATCTGACTTCTCCAGATGGATTTTCACTTTCTCCTCAATACTTCATTTTTCTGCTGGGAAGAAACCCTAACTCTCCTTTCCAGAAAGCCTTTATTTCCTCTTTGATCTCATAGGCTTTTGTTCTTACCTCCAACAGAATATGAATTGGGAACTGCACAACCTTCAAAGGCTAATTGCTGTCTGGTTGTGTGCTCCTGTAACTTCATGGCCCGTGGTGGGGTGTTTCCTATCCTTCTCCCGAAGCGGCTTCTCCTGCGGCTCTGGGCAGCACCTATTCTCTAGTGTTGAATGGAGATGGTCTTCACTTTTAAGAATCTTTGCTTGCCCACCAGCTCTATCAGTAGTTCAGTTTCTGCCATGAATGAGAAGATGGCTCATGAAGCAGTGCTCTGGAATTTGGGCATTATCTCTTGTCTCATCTCTGTAGCATTGGAACAGGGCTGCTCCTGGCATCCCCTGACCACTGGCACACCACTAGTCTGCTGTAACTCACACAGCTGCTCTTTCTCACAGTCACCCTCTAGACTGGGGTAGGACAGAGGTGAGAGGGCCTGCACCCTAACAGCCATATCAATTCCATGACAGGCAAATGCTTGCACAGAACAGTAGCCACTGGCTGGGCTCCCGTCGAGGTCAATAGTTCTGTCTGTATATCTCACAGCCCTAGGGGTGAAATATTTTCCATATCACTTATTTCCGGCCAGAGGCAAGCACGACCTCCATATGCTCTTGTGTATTGTTGTGTAGTGATCCTGTTTTCAAGTACTTGATACACGTTATTTTTTCTGACAGCTCAGCAGTCCCACAAGGAAAGCAGCATGGCTGTCATTTCCATGGGGAACTGAAGAGCACTGATGAGTTATCTCCGTGATTCTCCTCAAGGCACCAGATCAGAAAAGCTTTCTCTCTGACCCTGAGGTGAGTGTATGACCCTTGGTCTAGTGACATTTCTCTTTAACAGTGAAATCTCACCAGACTTCTGCATTTCCTGTGTTATATTGTGGCTGTGAAGTCTAACCATTTCTGGAGTTCACTGCTAGCCAGTGAGTATAATCAGTGGACCTTTGGACTCTCATTTTCCAAAGCATACTGCTGTGCATTTTTTGTCCTGAGCACTAACCATTTAAAAATAAATAAATAAACCAAGAACAGAGGGGAAGTCACATTATACATTGCCAAAGGCCACTATTACTTCATAAAATCAGAGACATGTTTGATCATAAAGAATAGAACGCCATTTAAAATAATAGCTGGCTTTCCATGAAGAAGCATCAAAGTATCTTATATCATCATCTTACATCAGAGAAACAAAAAAGCTAGAGTGATACTCCCTTATTATGATTTTGTACATAATTAACTTATAAAAGTCTGAATCTAAGTATTTGTATATACATATGTTCAATTGCATATGTGTTCAACAATGTAAGAAAAGCGGTTATACCAGTTAATCTCACTTTTTATCAATAACATTGTCAAACTCCCAGTTTCACACCATTTAGCAAAAATGGAAATAACACTTGCTGGGGCTTCTTCACACAGCTTGGAATATTCTGAGCAAACTGAAGAAGTTGAGAATTAATTGTTTCCATGCTACCAGCAATCTCCCACCCTCTTTCTGGAGCTCCAGAGAGACCGTGGGTAGCTGGCAGACTGTGTGTCTGGGTGAAGGGAAGGACTGTCCTAGGCAGGGAATTGTGGCACTGAAAGTCACTGCTAGGACCAGGGCTGATGTCACAAGCCTGACCCAGCCCACAAGCTGAAGGCATCTCTTAAAAGAATTCCAGATATTGACATGCAGACCCAGTTTTAAAACCACAGACATAGGCTGGAGGTGTGGTTTATGTTAGAGCAGCTGCTTAAGATTCAATCCCGGAAAAAATATGTATATATATATACACACACACACATAGACACACAAACACACATCCTATAAAGCAGGAGAAATTGTTCAGTGGATAAGAACGCTTGCAGCTCAAGGCTGACAACCAGAGTTTGACCCCTATAACCCATGTAAAGGTGAACTGTTATCCTGTGACCTCCACACTTGGGCTGTAGCACATGCATGTATATACACACAAATAAATAAGTGCAATTTAGAAAATAAAGTAAAAAATTTGCTAAGGTAAGAACTATAGACTATGTACTGCCAAGTCTCAATGTTTTGATTTTATTGCTTTAGAAGAAAGACTGTCAGTCCTCAGCTCTGAGTTCTTAGTACAGACATCGAGACTTATGGAGTTAAAATAAGGTCAGAATAACCAAGGGGGAACCACTACTGTGCTTCACAGATAAAGGTCTAAACTAGCTACTGTCTGGAGATGTATTGTCCTTTCTAATTGTGTGCTTAGGGGAAATGTTGATGGCTGAGTCCTAGGACCCAACATAGGGAGAACACCATAAAATGCATCTCTCTGATTTTCAACGTATTTAAGCACCTTCCATTTGAGAGACATCCAAGAAGAGGGAAGTTGGACAGAAGAGTGTCAGGGAAACTGCTGATCGAGAAGGGAGACCCTGGGGGAACAGCTTATGAATTAGGGAAGACAAGGAAGGAACAAGAATAAGCCCATTCTTGAGAAATCTTGAGAAGCTCTAAGAGGGTTGAGGAACTTGTGGGATATTTTAGGCTGTGATTTCTTGTAGGTATTTCTAAATTCATACAACCGTCTATATTATTCATGATAGATAGAAGGTGTGTCTTGTGTTCTAGGTCCAGCGATTGCATCTTGATACTTCTCAGAGAGCTGTTTGAGTTGTTGGCCACAGAAACACCCAAACTAGCCAGGCTGTTGGCAAGGTTACTGGCTGCCCTATATAAAATGATGATAAGGCTGTCTTGCTGAGAACAACACCTATGTGACTCACTGGGCACAAAGAGCCTTCACTTCTACTGATGAGTGTTCCTGGTACTGGAAGGTTTTGTGTATACTACCAGAAGACAAAGGTAAACACCAACCCAAATACCAACTCTACAATTTAAGATGGTGACCTGCCTGCAAGGTATATTGGTGTAATAGTGGCACAGAAGCTGTGAGATTAACCAAGAACTATTGAAATGGAATTAAAGCCTAGTCAATGAGATGGGACTCATGCCTGACCCTGACCTGGTAGCCAAGAACCTAAGCCTAGATGAACAGGAGACCTAAGCGGGGGTGGGGGGGTGGGGAGGTTAGATAATACTTTTCTAAAGGAATATAGCAGTAAAATGACTCCCAGTAACCCTGTGCTGGGCAATGTGCAGAAATTGAAAGACACTGGAATTCTCAGTCCTATATAGGATTCCATAAAATCTCCCCTTTAAGGCTCAGGGAACTCTGCAGAAGAGGAAGCAGAAAGACTGTAAGACCCAGCAGCGATGGAATATGCCCCTTAGCAGTGTTTCAAGACACAGGAAGTTTGATGTTGTGTCAACATGCACAGGGCCTGCACAGGTCTAATCCAGTCAGGGTCTCAGTTCTGAGAAGGGAAGTCAACACCTTCACCATCTCTAATCCCCTTCAATTAATAATCACCCATGAAGGAAAAATTAGTATTTCCAATTGAGGTTCTCGAGGTATACAAACAGTTTAAATGTAGGTCACATAACCAGTAGTAGAAGGCCAACAAAAATTAACTTATGGTACTTTTGAAGGGCTTTTGTTTTTTGTCTCCATGTTTTGTCTGGGCAAGTCTTTTTTTTTTTTTTTTTTTTCTTATAGGCCTTTTTATATATTATGCTTGTGTATTTTGTTTGTATGGGTTTTTGGTGTGTGCAATGTGTGTCTCAACATCTATATGTATTTTTAATTCCCTTTTGGCTCTTTTTCCCCCTGTTTTATTTGAGTTTTATTTAACTTTATATTTATTGTTATTATTATTATTACTATTATTAATTATAGATGCCTACTTGTATTCTAATGAGAGAGAAAAAGAACGGGTGTGGATTTGAGTAGATAGGGAACCAGGAAGGATATGAGATGATTTGGAAGAAGAGCAACTGTAATCAGAATGTATTGTATGGAAAAACTCCATTTTCAACTAAGAAAAAGAATACAATTTTTTAGGAAAAAAGTACTAAGACAGTCTGAAAACTTTGAAATTGTTTAAATGTGACCTTTGTGCAAACCATGATTACTTGCCTAGACAGCAGAGCTCTATTTGCATTATGTGAATGTAATCCCTGAGAGTAATCTCACAGAGCAATGCTGACATTTGCCAAAGTCAGGTTTTCAGTCCCAGTTGCTGTGAGCATGGACTAACAAGGGGGGAGGATGGACTTTTAAATAGTAAGAAAGCCTAGCTCACCACCTGGCATCCTCAGGCGATCACATACAGCTGCTCTGGCAGAATGCTGAAAGGTCTGTTGTGCCCCAAAATTTCCCCTGTGCCCCAAAGGGTGTGCTATAGAGTTGTGTGTGAAGAGTTAGTGACATTTTACTAGAAAACAATCAAATACATTACTTTTCCAAATCTTAAGCAATTACTTGGACAGTTACTCTGGTTTTAGCAATAGATTTGGAGCCATGACTAAAATTGCCTACAATAAATTTGATATTTTTGGGTTTTTTTGTTTGTTTGTTTTTGTGTGTGTGTGTGTGTGTGTTTTTTTTTTTTTTTTTTTTTTTTTGGTAACAAAAATGATACTGCCAGGGTACCAGCAGGGAACAAGGTTTTGAATACAATCTGCTAGAAAGTAGCTGATAGAGAAATGCTCATTTTCAAGTTTGGTGGTTCACACAGTGCTGTCAGCAAACTGGGGGATCTGCTGCTCTCGGTAACTTACAATTAATTATCTTAAGATTACTAGAAATAGTGCTCATATCTCAGCTATTTTCAAGCACTTAAGAACTGATGTAGCGCTCTTCCGGTCAGAAAAGCACCTGAGCAGCTGGGGCGCAGGGTCTGCTGACACTCGCCAACTGCCCACAACACCCTCCACAGGATCTTAAGACTTCTGGTGAGTGGAGCACAGCTTCTGCTCCAATTCAATTGCGCGGGACCTGAGACTGCATTAGTTAGGGAAGCAGAAACTGGCCTGAGTAGGGCCACAGGCCTCACCCGGCTGGATCAGCGCCAGGGTAGCAGGAGCGCAGGGTTGCCTGACACCCGCCAGCTACCCACGACCCCCGCCGCAGGATTTTGGGACTGCTGGTGAGTGGAACACAGCTTCTGCTCCAGTCCAATCACACGGGACCTGAGACTGCTCTGGTTGGGGAGAGAGAAATCCGGCCTACATAGGGCCACAACCCTCTTCCGGTCAGAAAAGCACCTGAGCAGCTGGGGCTCAGGGTCTGCTGACACTCGCCAACTGCCCACAACACCCGCCACAGGATCTTAAGACTTCTGGTGAGTGGAGCACAGCTTCTGCTCCAATCCAATTGCGCGGGACCTGAGACTGCATTAGTTAGGGAAGCAGAAACTGGCCTGAGTAGGACCACAGGCCTCATCCGGCTGGATCAGCGCCGGGGTAGCGGGAGCGCAGGGTTGCCTGACACCCGCCAGCTACCCACGACCCCCGCCTCAGGATTTTGGGACTGCTGGTGAGTGGAACACAGCTTCTGCTCCAATCCAATTGCGCGGGACCTGAGACTGCATTAGTTAGGGAAGCAGAAACTGGCCTGAGTAGGGCCACAGGCCTCACCCGGCCAGATCAGCACCAGGGTAGCGGGAGCGCAGGGTTGCCTGACACCCGCCAGCTACCCACGACCCCCGCCGCAGGATTTTGGGACTGCTGGTGAGTGGAACACAGCTTCTGCTCCAGTCCAATCACGCGGGACCTGAGATTGCTCTGGTTGGGGAGAGAGAAATCCGGCCTACATAGGGCCACAACCCTCTTCCGGTCAGAAAAGCACTGGGGCAGCTGGGGCGCAGGGTCGGCTGACACTCACCAGCTACCCACGACACCCACCACAGGATCTTAAGACTTCTGGAGAGTGGAACACAGCTTCTGCTCCAATCCAATTGCACGCGGGACCAGAGACTGCATTAGTTAGGGAAGCAGAAAAACGGCCTGAGTAGGACCACAGGCCTCTTCCGGCTGGACCAGCACCGGGGTACCGTCAGCTACCCACGACCCCCTCCGCAGGATTTAGAGACTGCTGGTGAGTGGAACACAGCTTCTGCTCCAATCTTTAAATAGTGACAACGATAACAACTAACCCCAGAGATTACCAGATGGCGAAAGGTAAACGTAATAATCTTACTAACAGAAACCAAGACCACTCACCATCATCAGAACCCAGCACCCCCACTTCACCCAGTCCAGGGCACCCCAACACACCGGAAAAGCTAGACACGGATTTAAAAGCATATCTCCTGATGATGATAGAGGACTTCAAGAAGGACGTTAATAACACACTTAAAGAAATGCAGGAGAACACTGCTAAAAAGGAAGAAGACAATAAAGAGGAAGCACAAAAATCCCTTAAAGAATTGCAGGAGAACACTGCTAAAGAGTTACAAATCCTTAAAGAAAAACATGATAACATAATCAAACAGGTAGAAGTCCTCACAGAAAAACAGGAAAACACATCCAAACAGATGATGGAAATGAACAAAACCATACTAAACCTAAAAAGGGAAGTAGACACAATAAAGAAAACCCAAAATGAGGCAACACTGGAGATAGAAACCCTAGGAAAGAAATCTGGAACCATAGATACGAGCATCAGCAACAGAATACAAGAGATGGAAGAGAGAATCTCAGGTGCAGAAGATTCCATAGAGAACATCGGCACAACAATCAAGGAAAATGGAAAATGCAAAAAGATCCTAACTCAAAACATCCAAGAAATACAGGACATAATGAGAAGACCAAACCTACGGATAATAGGAGTGGATGAGAATGAAGATTTTCAACTCAAAGGACCAGCAAACATCTTCAACAAAATTATAGAAGAAAACTTCCCAAATCTAAAGAAAGAGATGCCCATGAACATACAAGAAGCCTACAGAACTCCAAATAGACTGGATCAGAAAAGAAATACCTCCCGACACATAATAATCAGAGCAACAAATGCTCTAAATAAAGATAGAATACTAAAAGCAGTAAGAGAAAAAGGCCAAGTAACATATAAAGGCAAGCCTATCAGAATTACACCAGACTTTTCACCAGAGACTATGAAAGCCAGAAGATCCTGGACAGATGTTATACAGACACTAAAAGAACACAAATTCCAGCCCAGGCTACTATACCCAGCCAAACTCTCAATTAACATAGATGGAGAAACCAAAGTATTCCACGACAAAACCAAATTCACACATTATATCTCCACGAATCCAGCCCTTCAAAGGATAATAACAGAAAAAAACCAATACAAGGACAGGAACCACGCCCTAGAAACAACAAGAAGGTAATCCCTCAACAAACCTAAAAGAAGACAGCCACAAGAACAAAATGCCAACTTTAACATCAAAAATAACAGGAAACACCAATTTCTTTTCCTTAATATCTCTTAATATCAATGGACTCAACTCCCCAATAAAAAGACATAGACTAACAAACTGGCTACACAAACAAGACCCAAAATTTTGCTGCTTACAGGAAACTCATCTCAGAGAAAAGGATAGACACTACCTCAGAATGAAAGGCTGGAAAACAATTCTCCAAGCAAATGGCATGAAGAAACAAGCTGGAGTAGCCATTCTAATATCTGATAAGATTGACTTCCAACCCAAAGTCATTAAAAAAGACAGGGAGGGACACTTCATACTCATCAAAGGTAAAATCCTCCAAGAGGAACTATCAATTCTGAATATGTATGCTCCAAATACAAAGGCAGCCACATTCATTAAAGAAACTTTAGTAAAGCTCAAAGCACACATTGCACCTCATACAATAATAGTGGGAGACTTCAACACACCACTTTCACCAATGGACAGATCATGGAAACAGAAACTAAACAGGGACACAGTGAAACTAAGAGAAATTATGAATCAAATGGATCTGGCAGATATCTACAGAACATTCTATCCTAAAACAAAAGGATATACCTTCTTCTCAGCACCTCATGGTACCTTCTCCAAAATTGACCACATAATTGGTCACAAAGCAGGCCTCAACAGATACAAAAATATTGAAATTGTCCCATGCATCCTATCAGATCACCATGGACTAAGGCTGATCTTCAATAACAAAATAAATAATAGAAAGCCAACCTTCACGTGGAAACTGAACAACACTCTTCTCAATGATACCTTGGTCAAGGAAGGAATAAAGAAAGAAATTAAGGACTTTTTAGAGTTCAATGAAAATGAAGCCACAACATACCCAAACTTATGGGACGCAATGAAAGCATTTCTAAGAGGAAAACTCATAGCTCTGAGTGCCTCTAAAAGGAAACTAGAGAGAGCACACATTAGCAGCTTGACAACACACCTAAAAGCACTAGAACAAAAGGAAGCAAATTCACCCAAGAGGAGTAGACGGCAGGAAATAATCAAACTCAGGGGTGAAATCAACCAAGTGGAAACAAGAAAAACTATTCAAAGAATCAACCAATCAAGGAGCTGGTTCTTTGAGAAAATCAACAAGATAGATAAACCCTTAGCCAGACTCACTAGAGGGCACAGGGAAAGCATCCTAATTAACAAAATCAGAAATGAAAAAGGAGACATAACAACAGATCCTGAAGACATCCAAAACACCATCAGATCCTTCTACCAAAGGCTATACTCAACAAAACTGGAGAACCTGGATGAAATGGAGAAGTTCCTAGACAGATACCAGGTACCAAAGTTGAATCAAGATCAGGTTAATGATCTAAACAGCCCTATATCCCCCAAAGAAATAGAAGCAGTCATTAATAGTCTCCCAACTAAAAAAAGCCCAGGACCAGATGGGTTTAGTGCAGAGTTCTATCAGACCTTCAAAGAAGATCTAATCCCAGTTCTTCACAAACTATTCCACAAAATAGAAACAGAAGGTACTCTACCCAACTCATTCTATGAAGCCACAATTACTCTGATACCTAAACCACAAAAAGACCCAACAAAGATAGAAAACTTCAGACCAATATCCCTTATGAATATTGATGCAAAAATCCTCAATAAAGTTCTTGCTAACCGAATCCAAGAACACATCAAAACAATCATCCATCCTGACCAAGTAGGTTTCATCCCAGGGATGCAGGGATGGTTCAATATACGGAAATCCATCAACGTAATCCAGTATATAAACAAACTCAAAGACAAAAACCACATGGTCATCTCCTTAGATGCGGAAAAAGCATTTGACAAGATCCAACACCCATTCATGATAAAAGTCTTGGAAAGATCAGGAATTCAAGGCCCATACCTAAACATGATAAAAGCAATCTACAGCAAACCAGTAGCCAACATCAAAGTAAATGGTCAGAAGCTTGAAGCAATCCCTCTAAAATCAGGGACTAGACAAGGCTGTCCACTTTCTCCATACCTATTCAACATTGTACTTGAAGTCCTAGCCAGAGCAATTCGACAACAAAAGGAGATCAAAGGGATACAAATTGGAAAAGATGAAGTCAAAATATCACTCTTTGCAGATGATATGATAGTATATATAAGTGACCCTAAAAATTCCACCAGAGAACTCCTAAACCTGATAAACAGCTTCGGTGAAGTAGCTGGATATAAAATTAACTCAAACAAATCAATGGCCTTTCTCTACACAAAGAATAAACAGGCTGAGAAAGAAATTAGGGAAACAACACCCTTCTCAATAGTCACAAATAATATAAAATATCTTGGCGTGACTCTAACTAAGGAAGTGAAAGATCTGTATAATAAAAACTTCAAGTCTCTGAAGAAAGAAATTATAGAAGATCTCAGAAGATGGAAAGATCTCCCATGCTCATGGATTGGCAGGATCAACATTGTAAAAATGGCTATCTTGCCAAAAGCAATCTACAGATTCAATGCAATCCCCATCAAAATTCCAAATCAATTCTTCAACGAATTAGAAAGTGCAATCTGCAAATTCATCTGGAATAACAAAAAACCTAGGATAGCAAAAACTCTTCTCAAGGATAAAAGAACCTCTGGAGGAATCACCATGCCGGACCTAAAGCTCTACTACAGAGCAATTGTGATAAAAACTGCATGGTACTGGTATAGTGACAGACAAATAGACCAATGGAATAGAATTGAAGACCCAGAAATGAACCCACACACCTATGGTCACTTGATCTTCGACAAGGGAGCTAAAACCATCCAGTGGAAGAAAGACAGCATTTTCAACAAATGGTGCTGGCACAACTGGTTTTTAACATGTAGAAGAATGCGAATCGATCCATTCCTATCTCCTTGTACTAAGGTCAAGTCTAAGTGGATCAAGGAACTTCACATAAAACCAGAGACACTGAAACTTATAGAGGAGAAAGTGGGGAAAAGCCTTGAAGATATGGGCACAGGGGAAAAATTCCTGAATAGAACAGTAATGGCTTGTGCTGTAAGATCGAGAATTGACAAGTGGGACCTCATGAAACTACAAAGCTTCTGCAAGGCTAAAGACACCATCAATAAGACAAAAAAACCACCAACAGATTGGGAAAGGATCTTCACCTATCCTAAATCAGATAAGGGACTAATATCCAATATATATAAAGAACTCAAGAAGGTGGACTCCAGAAAGTCAAATAACCCCATTAAAAAATGGGGCTCAGAACTGAACAAAGAATTCTCACCTGAGGAATACCGAATGGCAGAGAAGCACCTGAAAAAATGTTCAACATCCTTAATCATCAGGGAAATGCAAATCAAAACAACCCTGAGATTCCACCTCACACCAGTCAGAATGGCTAAGATCAAAAATTCAGGTGACAGCAGATGCTGGCGAGGATGTGGAGAAAGAGGAACACTCCTCCATTGTTGGTGGGATTGCAAGCTTGTACAACCACTCTGGAAATCAGTCTGGCGGTTCCTCAGAAAATTGGACATAGTACTACCGGAGGATCCAGCAATACCTCTCCTGGGCATATATCCAGAAGATGTCCCAACCGGTAAAAAGGACACATGCTCCACTATGTTCATAGCAGCCCTATTTATAATAGCCAGAAGCTGGAAAGAACCCAGATGTCCCTCAACAGAGGAATGGATACAGAAATTATGGTACATTTACACAATGGAGTACTACTCAGCTATTAAAAAGAATGAATTTATGAAATTCCTAGCCAAATGGATGGACCTGGAAGGCATCATCTTGAGTGAAGTAACACAATCACAAAAGAACTCACACAATATGTATTCATTGATAAGTGGATATTAGCCCAAAACTTAGGATACCCAAGATATAAGATACAATTTGCTAAACGCATGAAACTCAAGAAGAATGAAGACCAAAGTGTGGACACTGTGCACCTTCTTAGAATTGGGAACAAAACACCCAGGGAAGGAGCTACAGAGACAAAGTTCGTAGCTGTGATGAAAGGATGGACCATTTAGAGACTGCTGTATCCAGGGATCCGTCCCATAATCAGCTTCTAAACGCTGACACCATTGCATACACTAGCAAGATCTTGCTGAAAGGACCCAAATATAGCTGTCTCTTGTGAGACGATGCCGGGGCCTAGCAAACACAGGAGTGGATGTTCACAGTCAGCTATTGGATGTATCACAGGGCTCCCAATGGAGAAGCTAGAGAAAGTACCCAAGGAGCTAAAGGGATCTGCAACCCTATTGTTGGAACAACATGATGTACTAACCGGAACCCTGGAGCTCTTGTCTCTAGCTGCATATGTATCGAAAATGGCCTAGTCGGCCATCAATGGAAAGAGAGGCCCATTGGACTTGCAAACTTTATATGCCCCAATATAGGGGAATGCCAGGGCCAAAAGAATGGGAATGGGTGGGTAGGGAAGTGGGGGGCGCTATGGGGGACTTTTGGGATAGTATTGGAAATGTAATTGAGGAAATTATGTAATAAAAATATATATATATAAAAAAAAAAAGAACTGATGTAGCCTCTGAGATTAAATTAAGAAAAATCTATACCAGCCTGCCATAAACAGCTTGTCACCCCTATAGAAGATGGCACTGCCAGTGGGCCACATCTTATCATTAAAATGATGATCCCTACCCCTAATCTTTGACCTTTACCTCTGGCAGATTACCTTCTGAAAAAGCTATTCTTGATCTGGAAAAACAACATAATGGGTAAGCAATCTCTCTGGAGACATGGGAGCCTAAGTTCAGATCTCCAGCATCCATGTAAAAGCTGGCCATAGAGACATGTGGGTGTCTCAGAGTTGATAGCTAGCCAAAATGGTAAGCTACATGCTCTGTCTAAAACAATAAGGTGGAGAACACTGGAGGGAGATGCCCAGTGTTAATCTCTCGCCACCACAGGACAGTGCATCCACACACACACCACACAAATAAATACTCTCTTCAGAATGATTTTATACACACAAAAAATTTACCCAGTTTTAATTTTTGTTGTTCTTTTGTTTTTGATACTGTGTAGTCCAGACTGGCTTCAAATTTAATGATTCAAAATGAATGAGGAGTCTTAGCTCATCAATGCAAGGACTACAGGTGTATATCATTGCCCCTTGCTTTTAATGCTAATCTTAAAGGATTCTTTTAACATTGCCTTAGGATATATGTGTCTAGGCACACAGACACACACAAACACACACACAGACACACACACACAGACACACACATATGTATAAGTAAACACATAGTCGATAGTTATTTATAATAAAATATGTATTTTACACAATATTTTTATTTATGTATATGTGTATTTGATATTTATATTTGATATTTATAGATGATTCTTCCTGTGACTTTAAACCTAGATAAAGAATGGCTTGCTTGCTTCACTAGAACAAATGGGTATTTGGTTAGATCAATGGTGGACAACAATGTGCCTCATCTAATTGAAGCTGGAATCAGGAGGAGGTAGGACACACAGATCACTATTTATGAAGGGATTTACAATGGTCTTGGCAATGAGTTCTTGATAACTTCTCTGGGTTTTTAAGTTCTTCAGACTAAATAGATGGCACATTAAAATATGTAGCATTTTTATTGTTAGCCTTCCTGGCAGCTTACTGCTGAAGAAGGAGGTCAATGCCAGGTTTCAGATGTAAAAGTATGCATTTTAAGAGTCATCTGAGAGTATAGAGGCCTCAGTAAGATCTACCAAATACTCTTGAGTATGTTTCACCTGTGAAGTTCAACATCTTAATCTGAGAAATGAGTCTAGACTTGCCTATTCTATCTATAAAAAATTAATTTTGTAAGACATATAAGGAAATGAGCTACACCAATCTCTCCCAGTGTTAAACACACCATTATACAAATTGCATGTATGTGGGACCACACAGTGACTCAAATAACTAGGTGCCAAGATGCTCAGTGGAAGCTCTTTGCATGGAACAATACAACCATTGATGGTTACTGAGCTCTCACTGTGTGATGCTGTCACACAGAACGTGTCATGAGCATTGCCGCTTCTCCCTGTCCCAGCCTGCAGGTGCATGCTGCCTCTCACTCTCCAGTCCAACGATTGTCTCTCTACCCTGATGACAGTGACACACAAGGGGTCATACAATACACCCCAGATGCATATCTGGCGTGCTTCCTCACTAGACAGCGAGAGAACAATGACTTTTGCATTTAGTCAATTACAGCCTAAACATGGTAATGACTCTGATATTTTTATAACAAATGCTGCGCTGCATGAGCCTACCAACCACTTGGGAATATCATTTACTCTCTTGGATTAAAACACAAACATCAAGCAAAAATATTTTCCTAGTGAGTCAGTAGGATGTAAGCAGGATGATGAAGAAGTTATGTCCTTGGAGCCACAACACACTGTATTCTTCACTGCAGGGCCCATCCTCTTTGCACACACTGTACGGAAACCACAGGTGTGAAAGGTCAAGTGCACTGTTCAGGGACCTGCTGCCAGTCCCTTGCAGTTGAAAGGCAAAGGACTAAATGTTATTTCTTCACACCTAGGCACCCACTGGGAAACATACAGATTCTCCTAAGCAACCCTAGAATTTTCTGGGATTTTCTGGGATTAAAGTCCAAATTCACTAGCACAGCACACCAGATAAAAGGAAATGGACCAGAGTAGAGAAATAAAAAGTGTGTGGTTCTAAACTCAGTCTGGTAAGGAAGACGTGATGGACAGTAATTGAAATAACTTAAAAATAAAGCATGTGTCCTCTCAGAGGATCTGGGTTGGACCCCTGGCACCCACAAAGAGCCTCACAATCCTCAGAGTTCCCCTTCCAAAGGACCAGATGCCTGCTTCTGCCCTTTGCATGCACTGTGTGCATATGCACACTGGCAAAATACCCGTATGCTTAAAATAAAAACAAAGCTTAAAATTTTTCATAAAATGGGACAGAGAAGGGAAGAATGTTTTATCAAGCTCCTGGAAATGTCATTAAGTTTGGAAAGCAATGGGATGGCTAAGAATAGTTCTTCCCCACAGATTACAACTGAACTTAACCTGGCTAAACAAGATCAAATCAAAATAACCTGAAACAATCACCATGAAACAGCCTCCCCTTACACACCCAATTATGAAAAAGAAGTCATTTTTTACTATATGTGCATTAAGAAAGATTCAACTGTGGGGAAGAAGTAATGAAGTGTGAAGTAGTTTGATTATAATGGCAGTGGGAAGTCTCTTATTTTCCAAGTTGCTGACTTGTTCTCTAACACAACAGATTTTTCTACCAAGAGAGTAAATCTCAAAGAGAGGAGTAAAGAGATTAGCATACTAGACCCCAGCTACCTGATTCTCAGTGCCATTCTGGGGATAAAAATACATACTCATCATCTTACCTTAGAAACATTCATAAATGAAGAGAATGTTTATGTCCTGATATAATGATGCCAGTTCAAGTTTGTTAACGTAACTGTGGAAGGAAGATCACCCCATGACAGGAGCAATCTTCTCCACCTCAGCAAAGGAGTTAGAGAGGAAAGGCTAAGGGGACCAGATCTTCTGTAAGAAGCTGGCACATCACAAGAAGGACATGGGGTGGTGGTTTGAATGAGAATGGTTCCCACAGGCTAATATGCTTGAACACTTGGTCCCCAACTGGTTAAACTCCATAGGAAAGATCAGGTGGTATGGCCTTATTGGAGATGGACCAGGATGTAAGTTTTCTGCTATTGCCCCCGTGTCATGGTTGCCTCTCGCTGCCATTCTTCCCACCATGATGATCATGGACTAACCCTCTGAAACTGTAAACAAATTCAAATGTTTCCTTTTATAAGTTGCCTTGATCATGATGTCCCTTCCCACCAACAGAACAGTAACAAAAGATACACAGAAAATGTGGTTCCTCCACCAGTCACCCATTCTACCACCACATTTCTGCTTTCATTTCTGCAAAGAGGAGGCCTCTTTAGTTTCTCCGTGGATCTTCATGTCTATCATGAGTGATTTGAATTCATTCAATGTTCCTCAGTTGAAAAAGAAAACAACCAGTGGTATAACCTACACAACATTCAGGACTTTCTTTTTAAATATATTTACACACTTACTAATATCAACACAAACAGTTTTGCGTGTCTACCTAGTGTTGCCTATAGTGGGACACACTGGCACAAGTGCTAAGGAGATAAATTCTAGTGTGCATGTGGACCTCTGTTGGAGACCATAACACTTAGGGTAGTTCAACTGCTGGAAGGAAAAAAACAAAACAAAACAAAACAAAACAAAACAAACCTTCCATTTACAGTAGACAACCTAACAACAAATAGTTTCAGAAGGAACTTCAGTATGTCATCCTGAATATATTTGTAGTTCTTGTGTGCTGGAAAAAAAATTAAGAGTCACCCATCAAGACAGCAATTGTTTACCACTGGTTGTAACATTTTGCGTTAATTATTTGTTTTCTGTGTTACTCAAATTTTCTATGATAATAATTTATCCATTTCAAAAAGAAAAAAATCACAAAAGACTTAATGGACAATCCCAACACCCCTGGATCAGGAAATCCTAGTTTTCTGGAAACCTAAACTTCTAGGCTCTTGTCAAATGTTTTGATGTCTTCCTGAAGACTTTCCTGTGGACTGGTGGAGCCTAGGCATTTGTATAAATGACACCACATAAAAGATAAGTTTCAGATGTTGATACAGAACACAGCCTTCACCATCAAGGGACTAAGAGATTATTTACTCAAGAGCGAAATATGAGTGACTATTGCCTGGGAAAACATTTATATTAGCGCAAACACCATATCCAATGAGGTAAGCATTCAATGAAGTTTTAGTACTAACAGAACATAGAAAGTCATACATTAAGACATTTTTCAAATACATTGTTGGGAACACCAGGTATGTAAGTTTGAGCAAAACAGAGAACCCTTTGCTATAGGCCTCAGATACTGATTTTATTCTAAAGTATTGATGAGGTAGGAGTTAGTGATCTGATAATGCAGCCCAAAGTTCCACAGAATAGTCATAAGGAAGTTATGCCAGACATAGAGGTGAGCAAGAAAAAGCTTAGAGTCTAAATATAGTCTAGGAAGAATTATTAGGCCCCGGATCTGCAATATTCCAACCACTTCAAATCACTCAAGTTCTAGTCAACCTTGAAGAAGGTCCAATGTGCGGTTTCTTCTTTCTATAAATGTTCTTTCTACTGGCCAGGATAACAGTATTTCCAATGCAGAAATTCCAGACACATCCCCCGATGTCTTCATCCCTGATTTTATGGCACCCACGTACTCCTTTAGTAACTTTCTCTGCTCTGCCTTGGCCTTTATAGGCCTTGTCATTAGGACCTATTGGAAATGTCCATTTCTAAGAACACACGCTATAGCAGAAGGTTCTCTAGTTCTCATACATCTCATTTATTTCTAGGAAAAACAGCTTAATACTATATGCACTCATAGCATAGACTATACAAAAGTGCAAAACTGTTATTCAAAACACTTAACTGTAATGTAGACATGTTCTCATTATTACATGTAGAGAATAGCATATGCAAAACTTGAAGATAGTTCCAAATAAGTCAGAATTGATGGTACCCTGAAAGTTTTCTATAATTCACTAATCTCTGCCTGTATGCTTAAGGAGTTATTGAACAACACTGCCAGAGTGCACACTGCCTCCATCTGTCTGATAAGAGGTGCTCCACTGCTGGCATTTTCCATTATGCTACACAGTTCCCTTTCAACTTAGAAGTGTCCTAGAACAAAGGTTTGGCTTATGAAAGAGAAAAAATAGGTTGCACTTGCAGGAATTTTATTTTCATAAAAGAAATGGCATATTCTCCTCTTGTTTCATTTGGTTATTGGAATACAGAGATGATGCCTAGAGCTTCAGCAGCTTCTCCAGGTCATAAGGATGGTGAGGGTCATATTTTTAGCATGGTAGAACACTGAAATAGAGAGGTCCAGGTCCTTCAATCATTTCTGTAGCTTTTAAGTTCACTGTGTAAAGCCTCAACAGTGCCTGCTTTGAATTTGCAGATGCAGGGAAGATTTTTTCCAACTTTCCACTTGCAGCCAACCAATCATAACAGATGTAGAACTTTGGGAACTGCCAGATCATTTAGCAGGATCCATCATTACAATCTTTATTAAACTTCACATACCAATCTAGTCCATGTCTACCAAATATTAGTGATCCTTAGTAATCCATTTAGAAGGTTCCATCTGTATCACACCTAATCTTTCATCAAGGATGAAAAGCTATAGGCTTGGGCAAATCACTCTAGTAGGGGTGGTTCTCTCAACAGTGGATTTTTTTTTTTTGAATTTCAACACATTTATTTCTGTGGAAACTTTAAACTACTAATTTTTTTCTTTTTTTATTAGATATTTTCTTCATTTACATTTCAAATGCTATCCCAAAAGTCCCCTATATCCTCCCCCCTGCTCCCCTACTCACCCACTCCCACTTCTTGGCCCTGGCATTCCCCTGTACTGGGGCATATAATGTTTGCTAGACCAAGGGGCCTCTCTTCCCAATGATGGCTAACTAGGCCATCTTCTGATACATATGTAGCTAGGGACACGAGTTCTGGGGGTACTGACTTGTGCATATTGTTGTTACACCTATAGAGTTGCAGACCAACAGTAGATCTTTATTAACAGTTAAAAACAAATCATTGAGAGATAATTTTCCAGAATTCAGAGAGGTTAGGCTTTTACTACATAACAATGATTTCTTATGTTTAATTGTGTTAGCAGAAGTGGTTAATGTACACAATTTCTCTTTTTAGCCCAATTCCAATTTTTAGTGAAAATACAAAAGTTGGTATATTAATTTTAAAACAGCAATTTCTGTTTTACAGAATATCTGACTAGTATTTCTACAATCTGTTGACATCATGATACCAGTGATGTTGACAGATCAGAAGATGTGGAGACAGGATTGGGGAAGTGTAAGCACTAATATGACAGAATCCCAGAAAAGAAAGTCACATCAACGGGGGTGTGGCTCAGCTGAATAGTATTTCTCACTCAGCTGACGGTAATCAGCTAGCATTGCTAAACTGTGGCAAGCAACCTGACTACAGTGTGCCATGAATCATGGGGATGGACAAGGAAACAAAAAAAGCTCTGGCTCCATCTTCACAACATCATTATACAGCTAAGCAAATTGTAAATAAAAGGGGAGAGTGTGATATGTATTGCCAAATGGCTGGGAGGATTGTTATGTGAGGAAGGGAGCTCTGATCCAATAGTGGGAATGAGGTGAATGGCAATATCCTTCTTTCAAATGGAACTTTCTATATCCCACTAATGTTTTATTCTTCTAGAGAGTCCCTTTTGTATATGTGTACTTATACCTCAATAAGAAGGAATCCATTCCTCTGTAATGAATGTTCATAACCTGGAATTGCTGTTTCTAAGTCCCTTTTTCCCTCCACCACCAGCTTTCTATTGGTTGGCGTTCAGCTATTCTTCAGTTGCTCTATATTCTTCCTAGAAGCAGTTTAACTGTTTTCTTCTAATTTTAACGAATCGGTGACCCAAACGGTGCTTCTATCCTCCAGAAGCAGCTGGTGGCTAAGGACAGAGGCCTTGGCTTCTCCATGGTTCTCCTTCCCATGCTTTACACATAGTTGCTTCTCTGGAGCTCTCTGTTTGCTGATTTTGAATTAAGAAGCAAGGAGTAAGTAAAAAGCATTTTCATGAGTTTTGAATGATTTATGCCATTTGGAAATGCTCCAGTGTGATGTCAAACATAGTCACTGCTCTAAGCTTTTGCTTACTCATGTTTGTGTCAAGGCACTAAGTCAGACAGTTTTTCTAGTACACAAGCTACTTTGGCAACTATCAGATGCCACAAGGGGCAACAGGGGCACATTCATAAAACTGCCAGCACAGAAAGAAACTGTCTTTCAAAAGATAAAAGAGAAATGTATATTTAAATCATTTTATTTATTCGAAAATGCTTCAGGACTGACTATATCCCCATGACTGTCAAGGTGTAAATCTCCTTTCTTTGCAAATTATGTTTTGTAAATCAACAAATTATTTTTTTATTTCAGTTCTTTTCTGTTCATTCAGTGAATTTTAGTGTCTGATTATTTTCTTTTTACTGTATATGTAATGCCTCAACCCTCCTTTCTATACTTGTCAATACTAAATTCATGTCTTTTCTGAGAGAGTAACATTTTGAAGTTTGTTTTAGTAGATTACAATAGAAGAGAACACAGGACGTGTCAATTGGCAAGAAAAAGATACTCACAAGACACAGCAACAGAGCCACCAGGAAGTGTTTTTAGCAGAACTGAGAGAGGAAGGTTGCAAGAAAGCAAGAATGACAAGAAGGATGCTTTGGTGTGTGCAATTTTAATCTCAACAAAATGAAGTTTGATTTAGAAGTTGTAGCTAGAGATAAGCTGGTTCTTCAAATTGGTATCTAGCCATGTAATAGAAAACGGGACTGACAGGTGATTTTATACTCTTTCCATCACTGTGATGATATCTAAATAAAGGGCATTCTGGTGTGATTTCACTCCCAGCTGCCCGCACCCAGGTGTTTATCAGAGTGGTCCTCAATGACCTTTCTCCTTAAACCACATCTTCAAAGGCAATAAGCCACAGATAGCAACATTAACATCACCAGCAAATTTGTTAGCAATATAATCTCATGAACTCTGTTCTGATCTCTTTGACTCTCTGGGGATGAGAGAACTGTCTTAATTAACTTTAACTATCAACTGAACATAACATGGAGCTCTAAAAATGTAATCATAATTGAAGGATTTCTCTACTAGCCTGGATTCCTCACTAGCCTGGGATTGCATATATTTGGGGTTGTCTTGATTGCTATTTGAGGTAAAATGGCTTACTTCTGTATAGGTCACCATTCCCTAGGCAGGTGGTTCTGAGCCATATAGAGATCTAGCTATACACAAGGCTGCAAGCAAGCCAACAAAGGGTGTTCCTCCATGTAACACTCCTTATATGGAGTGTCCTCCATGTAACCTGTAGCCAAATAAACTCTTTCCTTCTGCCTTGGAGTTCTTGTCCTGATTTCCCTCAGAGATGAACTCATAACCTGAAGTAAATGCATTCTTCTCTAATGTTGCTTCTGGTCAAGGTGTTTGTCACAGAATGGAACTACAGGGGTGCCCAATAGTCTGAATAAAAGTTTGTGCCTTTTATGTCCAATATCCCCTGGACTTTGAGGCCTAAAGACATGCACATGTGACAGTCATGTGATGTGACTGGTTGTACAAACTGAGGGGTGGGACACTGTCATACCAACGTTGATGGATCTAAGAATATTAACACTCCATCTGCCTCCCACTGCAGGCTGCCAAAGGTGGCCTCTGAAGAAGATCCAACATTCTGCGAAAAGGTGAGCCAAAATTACTTTCTGTGAGCTTCAGTTCTACCCTTCTGTTGGGTTTCTTTCCCTTTGTCTCATTCCTTACACCATTTCTAGCTCACAGGACCATTTCCCAGTCAGCTCAGGGTTTTCTTCTAGGAGACTATGTAAAAATATCTCCTTTGTTGAAAACTTGCTGGTGATCTGCCATTCTACTCATAATGGCTGCTAGACACCCAGCACTGCAGGAGAGGCTGAGAACAGGACAGCCAAGAGGATCCCCTGTTCCCTTGGCAAAATCACAGTCAGGAGCAGACACAGTGATGGGAAGGCATGTGCACAGGTTTGATATTCTCAAGAGTGGTCTGATAATATGTGCCCTAGTTTCTAGGACGAAGCATAGGTCAAGCTAACTACCAAGTATGAATGGAGGTTAGTCAGTGTATGAAAAGCAAACAGAATATGTCAGCAAAAAAAACGTAAAATATGGGAGTAAAAGACAGAAATTTCAAGAGGAATTTGATATCAATAGAATGTGCTGTTTAGGGTTTGTTAGCAACACAAATTTAGACACAAACTTAAATTTCCAAGGAGAGGAAATCACAGTTGAGAAGTTTCCTCTATTAGACAGGCCTGTAGGCATATCTGTAGAGCATTTTCTTGACCACTAATTGATAGGAGAGGGCCCAGTGTTACTCTTTCCTCCAAGCAGGTAAGCCTGGAACCATCTAAGAAAGCAAGCTGAGCAAGCCAGTATGAAGCAAGCCAGTAAGCAGCAATCTTCCAGTTCTGCCTCCAGACTCCAGTCTTGAGTTCTTATATTGGCTTTCTTTGATGCTGAACTGTAACCTGTAGCCAAAATAAACCCTTTACTTACCCAAGTTGCTTTTAGGTCATTGTTTTATCACAGCAACAAGAAACAAACCTAGAACAAATGGTATGGGAGTGAGGAACTCAGGAGACCCAGGATGGGTTTGGCTTTAATATGATATCAGGTTCCGGTGGAAGAAGGCATATGAAGAAGCTGAAATTCCACAGCTCTATAATTCTAGTAGAGATATTTTCTCCTTTGGGCAGTGGTATACACTGACAAGTTTTAAACATAGCCTTTCTGACTGTGCTCTTAGAAAAACCCTCTATGTTGGATGTGATGGTGCATGCTTGCTATCTTAGCACTTAAGAAATTATAGAGGTAGAAGGACCCAGAGATTGAGTCCAGCCTGAATCTCATAGATACAAACCTGGTATTCAAGCAAATATAATCCCTTTGCCGCCCCCCCCCCCCCCCAGATCAAGGGCAACTTAGGGAACAGGCTCTGATGTGTGAAGTCCCAAGTCCATTCCCAACATCACAAAGAGCAGAGGAGTGAGAGGAAGAGAAAGAAGGAAGGAAGGAGGCCTGTTAGTTTGATAAACTAGTGTGGAGGCTATCAACAGAGAAATCAGGTAAATGGTATGGTGATAGTCCCAACTGGACATCATAGGATCCGACTGAGAGGAGCAGGAACTCCAGGGAGTAGTGAAACCAGCAAGAACCAAGACAATCCCCAGGACATAAGTATCCACTTTGCTCTCAAGAACTTTAGATATTCACTCAAGTCACAGAATGAAGAAGGCCAGCATGATGTTAGAGTGTTAATGGAATATTGGACTGAATACCAGAAAGGCAGGAGAAAAGGCAAGGCCAGGGGCTAGACTGCACAGTGCTCACAACCATTAACATTTCCATTTTGCTCTTTTAGGGCATGGACTAAAATGGGCACACTGCGAATCACTGTCCCACTTCACAAAACTAAACACTGACATCCTAAAATTAAAATGTCTATGGAAAACTTCATCCATGCTGCAAGTTGCACAGAGCTCCAATTAGCACTAATGTAGAATACTCAATCAACAAAATCCCCAGGCGCGATTAATACCTGAGTCCTTTCAGTTAATCACGACTCATGTATAATTATTTTAAATGAAACCTTTCTGATTTTTTTTCAGTACTATTTAAGCAAATTAATAAAATTCTAAGTTATAAGAGAACTAGATGTAGAGACATGCAAATGTTTACCAGACAGATAAACATTAAATTAAACTGTATTTTTGTTTTGCAGGTTGGTGAAAACATAATTGGCAAGGCAAATAATCCCAACTTCACTGTTTTGTTATGGCAAACATGACACTTACCTCCAGCTCAGGAATAATATTCTGAAATGTTCACATTTCTCAAAAGCAGAACTCAATCAAAGCCAAAAGCTGATGGGAAATGAGTAATTCCATGAGAAGAGCTTGCAAAATGTTTTATTGATGCCTTTCCTTATCAAATGGCTGGTAGCACAACCCAGTAACTTCTGACTGTCCGAGCTTGTTACACTGGGAGATGGGACAGCAAGGTCCAACTAGCACAGCTACCCAGCAGTCCTTTTGCCAGGTCTTCAGTTTCATCAATCAAAGAAGTGACCCAACACAGAAGATGCACATCTTTCCTTGCTGCCATCCTCTTGCTCCATTTAACTTGCTAGGTTTAGAACTCTAGATGGAAGAAGTGACAACCAGTGAAGATTCAACTAGTGCTTAGACTTCAGAAGGCAAGGGAGCTAAGAACTGGGCCTTCCATTTGCTGATTACCCTAAGGAAAGGTTACTTTGTCTGTTGAAGAAGCAACTGGGTCAGTGAGAACAGGAGGCTTTGACTGGAATCAGGGGAGTATCAGGATCAAAATATCCACTTTCCTACCAAGAGACTAAGACAGTCACTCAAACAGTAGAAAGAATGGTGTTAAAATAGACATGCACAAATACCCAACATGTGTGATCCTCAGTCTATAATCTATTTATCTCTTTGTCATCTAGCCATGTCTCTTTAGTTATGTTTATCTAGTATCTACCTGCTAACTTCCATCTATCTATCCAGCAATCCATCCATTATCCATCTTTCTTTTCCTCTCCTTCCCTTCCTCCTTCTTTCTGTCTCTGTATGTCTCTCTGTCTCTGTCTCTCTTTCTCTATCTGTCTTTCTGTCTCTGTCTCTGTCTCTGTCTCTCTATATCTATATCTATATCTATATCTATATCTATATCTATATCTATATCTATATCTATATCTATATCTAAATCTAAATCTATATCTATATCTATCCATATGGATAGATATACCTTTGTCCTAGTTTGAAGCTAGTCTTCTCCTGTTTGACTTTGGAACAAGATGTAGAACTCTCAGCTCCTCCTGCACCATGCCTGCCTGGACACTGCCATGCTCCCACATTGATGATAATGGACTAAATCTCTGAACCTGTAAGACAGCCCCAATTAAATGTTCTCCTTATAAGCATTGCCTTCTTCATGGTGTCTGTTCATAGCAGCAAAACCCTAACTAAGACAATATAAATGCATATGCATATATAATGTGTCTGTGTGTTTCCATTATTTCCATATGTAAGTTATTCATCAACTATGTATCCATCTGTCATCTATCTTCTGTCTATCACTGGTAGGCAGAAAGGAAGCATGGAAAAACCGTGTGAATTAGGTAGGCATAAGATCTGTTTGGTAGAGAATACAGAGTTTGGACAGGAAACTATCAGGTATATCAGGAGTGAGAAGCAGCTACTGGGTGAGTGAGGTTACATGATGGAGCAGAGCAGTTAAACAGCTGTTCATTACTAAGTCCAGCAACCAGTTTACTTCCATATATAACAGACAAGATGATGTTATCAAACAAGGACTTTGTATTAAAATATTCAGATTTCTGAATTTGGGGCACAAGTAGGGCATGTCCACGTCTAAGGACAGTAAATGAAGGTTATGGTGTAACCTATTGTCTGTTATGGTGTATAGGAAAAAGTGACAGAACAGATTAACATTAATAGCTAGAAATAAAGATGACCCAATTAGAGAAAGGTGAAAGCAACCTCCACTAAAAGGTCTAAAATTCATATTTCTTTAATGGTGAGGCTAATAAGACTGAATTTTGGAACAAAAAAGTGAATGCTAAGGACTTAGGGTAAACCATATTCTTGGGGTAGGGGGAGGAAATTAGGATTCTCTATCCTCGGGTTTTCTAGAAGTTTCTAGGGTATTCTGAGAATACAGCCTTCTTTCAGGTTTTCTGAGTAAGTATTATCCATTTGAGCCATTATGGGTTTCCTGAAATTCCAGACTTTAAAAGCCTGTAATAGATACCAGCTTGACCATTGAACTTGAGCTGAAATAATCAAACAAGATCATGAAATAAACATCAGAAATCAAGGAAAGTGGTATTAATGGCATGGTAGCTCAGGTAATATTATAGATTTTCTGTCTCTTGAAGCATGCATGGGCCTATCACCATAAGTGCCTGACACTGTGCACACAGTCATGGTTGCATCACTTGAATAGTGAAGAACTGGGGTACAGAAATGCATTGAGCTGAGGCTGGTTAGGCTGCCTGCCATAATTCACTAGATGTGAGATCATGTGGCCATAACATGGATGCAGCAGAAAACTGAAGTGAGTTTTGAGGATGGCCTGGGAACTTAGACTGCCCATAGATCCCTGCTGATAATAAAAACCGGCACACACTGATTTATTATCCTGAGACAGGACCTCATTTTATAGCCCAGCTTCTGCCTTCCTAAGGATTATGATTACAAGGATGATATTTACAAGCTCAGTGCAAATATGGTCTTAAGAGAGGAACCATTTAGGTCCACACCAAGAGCCATACTTACTGTGTGCAAGACCCTTGGTATGTGAGTGTGCATGAATAAGCAGCACACACATGGCTCATGTGCATGCATGTGTGAACACTGAAGAGATGCTAATCTACACACCTCTTAAGTTATTTCTTGTCACTGGTTTGAAGGTCACTAATAATCTATTTAGAATGTTTTCATATTGGTTCATTTTCTAATGAAAATTGTTGGAGTGTTTGTAGTGCTGTGTAGATTAATGGTAAATCAAAGATAAAACTTTTTTCCTGAAAGTTAACATTGACAGTTTGTTTTGTGGAAAGATATTTTCTATGTGCCATTCTGTGATTGTCTTCTCCATCAAAGGCTCCTGAAATAGATACTGCTTGTATCTACATTGTAAAGTTAAAATGTAAAGTATTGAGGAAGAAAGGGAACCCATTGGTTTCCATATTGCTGAGTTCAGACACAGGCATCCTTGGCCAGCATGCTCTCCCCTTGGTGTCCATGCCTCCTGTTGCTGTCTATATGTTCTACACAACAGCAGCTTGTAACCAAAACCACAGGGACCCTCCTATTTTATTTAACTTTTTTTTCTATTACAATTCCAGTGAAGTTAACCATGCTTTGGAAGACACAGTGTACATTTTCTCCACTCTGTCTGACAGAGGCTACTTCAAAAGTTTAAGTGAGCAACACTGTTATGGAAGCCAAGTACAGAAATGATGGTGCTATCAACTGCCACTTTCCTCTCCCTAAATCAGTTTTTTAAAATGTTACTGAGCTACACACAAAAACCCATTCCAATTGCATTCTGTTTTGAATTCATAATTTACATAACTCACAGTAACATTTATTTAAGAATGATGATGGTCTGTGGTCCAAAGAAAACAAAATGTGATCTATTTAAAGCGAATGAAACAGAACAAAGGAGTGCTTTAAAAGACTTGTGCTTTTCTCCAGTGACTTTCTGACAGAGAAAGAGATCATTCTGTGGTCAGGAGGCTTTATGATCTCAATTCTTTAGCTTAGTATTAATATATTTTTGTTTTGTTTTGTTTTTCGAGACGGGGTTTCTCTGTGTATTTCTGGCTGTCCTGGAACTCACTCTGTAGACCAGGCTGGCCTCGAACTCAGAAATCTGCCTGCCTCTGCCTCCGGAGTGCTGGGATTAAAGGTGTGTGCCACGACCGCCCAGCAGCTTAGTATTATTCAGCTTAGTATTTTTACTGTATTATTTTTCCTTTATTCCTGAGATCATATATGTATACAATGAAACATGATTATATTTATTCTCTATCTCCCCCTCCACTATCACTAAGTTTCTCCCAATAGTCCCCTCCCAGCCCCATGCCTTTATTTATTTATTTATATTTATATAACTCAAGTCCAGTTAGAGATGCCAATGTGTGTATGTGTATGATGTGGGAGCTGTGCTGAGCATGTGGAATCTACCAGCACAGAGCGAGGAGGCAGTCTTATGCCCCATCTCATCCCTTACTGAGGAAATCGTGGCAGTTGATAGCTGCTAGGAGAAGGAAGATCTTGGTGGGTTGAGGGGTGGGGGTTGAGATGGTGTTAAACAGTGTCTCATGTAGTTGAGACTGATTTGAAATTCTCACCCTTATTATTTAGCTGAGAATGACCTTGAGTTCTTGACTGCTCCTGCTTTCCAAGTGCTGGGATCACAGATGGTTGCCACCACACCCAACCACAGCCTCCTTCGTTCTTTCACTGGACAGAGTATTCAATGGTGAGGAAATCTGTATCTCATCTTCTGATAAAATTTAGAGGGGGTAGAATCTACAGGCCTGACACTCTTACAAATGTGAGAGCTTTTGCAGAGAGAACACTTGTGGGGAGAGAAACAGCAGAATCATGCTCTAAATTTGAGTATGAAATACTAGGGTGAAATGGCTTTCATCATGAAACACCTAGGATCTAAATACAGGCATGGAGAGATTCATTTCAACCCAGATGAGAAAACCCTTCCCAGAACAAACTAGAGGAAATACTCCTTCACAATACATGAATGAATAAAACCAGCTGATGGATCTTTTATTGGAGTTAAACCTCCGCAAAACATCCTATCTTCAGACCTAAACAAAACAAATTCAAACAGGTTTTGTTTGGTTGGGTCATTTAAATAATATTTCAGGTTAAAATAATTCTCCCTGAAAATGTCACAAAAATTTGGAAATAGAAACTAACATAGCATTCATTAGATACTTAGACATTGCTATTCAAATTATCTCAGCATTAACCCAGTGTATTAGCCACGGACTTCTATCTTGATCCCAGGCTTTCTCTGTATATTATTTATAGAATTTCTCCTGGATTGTGTTATTTCAACTCCTCAACAATCTTGAGAGGTTTTCAGAGCACTGCAAAGCGCATTTCTCAGTTGGTAAATGAAGACCAAAAGATTTACTAAAAGATAAAGGCTAGTGGAAGGATCCCTTAAAAGCTGTAAGTAGGTGAATGTGGGAGTTTCCTATGCAAACCAGGGAAGATGCATCACATAACAGAGAGAGCTAGTGTGCTGACTGAAGTGAACTTGATCTGGAGAATGTATTTAGCCTCTATGTAACTCCGTTTCTCTTCTGCAGAGGAGACCACACGGGGATCTGCTTTATATGATTTCTGTGAGCATCTAAAGGAGCTAACACTGGTATGCAGGCGGGCAAACAGTAAGCATAGTACAAGTAGTATTAATGGTAATGTTTGTGCAGTGTGGCCTAGGCATGTAATCCCAACCGCTTGGGAAGCTGGATCAGGGAGATCATACCTTCAAAACCAGCCTGGGCTACAGAGTGAGTTCAAAGCTAGTCTGAGCAAACTTGTGAGACCCTGTCTTAAAATAAGTATAATAAATAACTAAGTCACTGGGTTTCAGCTCTATGATGAAACATTGACCTAGCAGGTAGAAGGCCCTAGGTTTGCTTCCTATCACTGATAAAGGAAAAAAGAAAGTAACGAGAAGAAAGAAATCTATTTGCAATGATGTTCCTAATAGGTCTATCCCACCACCACAAGAGGAAAAGCTCCTGCCCCGCCCCATTGCACCTTTCCATGGTCAGGGCAAACACAGACGTGGATGTGAGACCACTTAAGGTCCACTTATCCTCAATAGCCTAGAGGAGGCACTAGGTAAAGACAATGTAGACTGGAAAAACAAAATGCTCTCTCCTGATTGCAACTTTTGGTTAGTCTTGTGAGTGCAGCTTGGTTATTTTCTACAGACATATATTATCTGAAAGTGTTTTGTATAAAGATAAGTGATTAGTAAAATTGGGACCTGTCTCAGAAGTTCCCTGAACCCAGGATATTGGAGGCTGGACTACCAACAGCCTCAGAAACCTGGGTGGAGCCACCAGTGTCTCTCTCTCTTTCTCTCTCTCTCTCTTTTTTTTTAAATCTCAGGTGAGTCCTGTGCACATGAAAGCTTGTAAACCACACTATTACATCTGTGCAGGTACTTTGGTTGTGAATTGTGTTTTATTGAGTTAATCTTATAAATGATGACACTGCCAGTTGGTTGATCAGGAGGTAGTCAAGATTATCTTGATCTAGTCTGCCCCGGGTGCAACACAGGAGATAGTGTAATCAATGTAGCAAGTCTCCTCCTGATTTTCTATAATCTTTCTTATTATCTACTTACTAAAGCTTAGAAAGGCAGACACACCCTTACCTGAAACAACTGGAATATGGGTGGCATTCTGCTCTACTATATGCCTGTCAACTCACAACCATACTGGTACAAAAACATACTGAAAGCCAAGGCCAAACAACCATCCTCTAATGAGTAGCTCAGAAGGCAACCTCAAAGCCAATGTGGGCCCCAGCTAGAACTGAGAAGCACCAAGTAACCCTAGCCAAAGGAAAAAGAACAAAAGGAGCTAGTTTAATGAATTGCTCTAATTCTGGAACTCCTCAAGGCATGAAGCAGGAATGAGTCTGCTTAAATTACTAACACCATCAACTCAGAGAAATGACTTAGCAAATATGGAGGTGGAATGAGACAGCTGAGGTTAAGCCTCATCTGAAGGAGAGATACACTGGATGGGGGAGCAAATCATTATGCTCTGAAGCCACCACACCCTGCTGATAGCCAGAGAGCAGGTTCACACATTGAACTGACTTGACCTATAGATAGAGCAAGGACTTGGATACTTGTTTGACATCTCTTGCTTTTCATTGTTTCTTTCAGGCCTGTTTTTCTTACAAACCAGACCCTATGAAGAAGGCACCACCAAAACTTTTATTCTGAAATTCAAGCTGTTCAACTCCCAGTGCTTGGATGAGTGAGCTGATTTACAAAGCTACACAATGGCAAAAGTTAGAATCTAAGCTTAGCTTCTCTCTCCTAGTCTCGGACTATGTGTCTGGCATACTAAGAACTTGTTTGCTTTACCAAGCACAAGGCATTTCGCTCCAATTTTGATCTTACATCAGTCTGGAATAGAAAGCAACAGGCCCTCTTGATTGTGGTTTCAGATGGGCACACTGCAAACGCTTTTCTAATGAGTGTCTGATATTCCATCTTCAGATTTCTATTCACTGTGCCTTTCCTTTACTTCTCTGGTTGGGATGCTTTCAAGAATCCATTGTTTTTCTTTTCTTCATTTGTTTTCTTTTGGCCTGCCTTATAAATAACTTTAACTATGTGACTGAATTCTGGCCAATGAAATGGTAACTGAAGGCAAGGATGTCAATGTCTCTTCTGAGACTTGGTCCCTGGGAATCCCCTAACCTGGTCTGCTGGGCATCTCCATCAGTGGATGTACTGATGGCAACTAACATGCAGTCAGCTGAGTTCTTAAAAGAAAGTTCTTAAAAGAAAGATCTTGATTGGTGCCTTGAGAGGATTTAGAATCACCAGAGCAATAAGTTTCTGGGCTTATCTAAGAAGGAATATCTAGAGTAGGTTAATTGAGTGTGGACAGCATCATTTCATGTCTGGGGTCCCAGACTTGATAAAAAGGGGGAAATGAGCTTAGCTCAGACATTCATCGATCTCTTTCTTGACTGTGGTTGCAATGTGACTGCCTCCTGCTCCTATATTGTCCTTTTACTGCCATGATCATATCTCCTGGAAATATAAGACAAAATAAATCCTCCCTTCCCCAGCAGAGCAAAGTCTGCAATAATCCCCACTCCATCACCTGCCTCAAACACCCTCAGATAATCATGTCACCAACATTTATACTGTATTGAGCCATTCTGTGTTTGGACTAACTTGACATTAAACTATTAGCTGTAATGCATGCCCACTCTTCATGTCACCTTTTGGGACAGGAGCAGCAGCAACAACAACAGCAGTAGCAATATGCCTCTTGCTTTGTTTTACAGAGATTATCAATTCCATCCTGCAGTGATTCTTTAGGGTGTTCATAAATCATTGAGCCAAAAATCATCTGGGGAAACGAACAGCCAGGAAGAGTACTGTGGGGGAGGAAGTATAAAAGGAGATGAGGCTTTTGCAGTCAAACAAAGCTCAGTTTGAGATTTAGCTCCATTGTGAATTGGTTACACAAACCTTGACCACTCCCCCAACCTCTCTAAGTCATGGTCTCTTCATCTGTAAAGTACAAAGTTTGGTTCATTTACATTCAAAGCAAATACATTTCATCAAGCCAGGAGGGGCTGCCCTTTTCCATAGGCAGAATAAAAAGAGATGGCTCCATCTGAAAGCATGTTAGAGATGGGCTGTTGTGATTTTTGTCAGGTTCTGCAATCACACCTCCTGCATTTATGTTAGCATTCAAGTTGACAGGAGGCTAACTCTGCTCACATTCTCAGGGCAACTCCAACAAAATGCCCATCGTCCCCATTCAGGGATCTGACAGGGTCCTCACCACCTGCCTGTGAGCTGCCATTGCTACTACCCCCTCTTTTCGCCCTCAGGACTTATCCCCATTGGTGTTGTTTTGTTTCAACACCATTTACTGATTTCCTTTTTCCACACAAGGACAGCACCTCAGATACAGGATAAATAGCAATTATCCAAGGAACCACTCTGACTTGGTTCACCCTGGTATTGGTTTCAAAAATTGAACTTCTACTTATGAAAAAAGCTATAGCTTTCTGCTTAAGGAGATACTTAGTAGATAGAAAGATGGACACATAGACAGGGAGCTCTACATAGATACATTTAAGTAAAAATCAGCAAGTCCATTTAAAGAAGCAACCCAGGAACACTATACAAACCTCTGGAGATAGCAACACAATGACTCCAGTTAGGAAATGTCCATTTAAAGAAAGGTACCAGGGAATGCTACACAAAGCCCCCGGAGAGGGCAATATAATGGCTCAAGTTAGGGAGCTTACACTTTTTGCTTTCTTTCTGGGATTTTTCGCAATGAACATTGAGCAAACAATTGCTCCTTTCCTGTGCAGATGCCTGATAAAAGTGCCCATAAGATCTGAGTGTCTGGGTATTTCAGGGCCCTCGGGAGGCATACTGCTTCTCTCTGATATTCAGCCTGCTCTCCCTCAGGCCCCTCGGCCACAGTTATAATGAGCTTTGACCCTCTTTTGCATCTTCTGTTTTCTCTGCCAACAGAGTCCATTTTACTCCCTGCTTGTCCTTTGCCATTCCTCGTTTCTATGAAGTGCTTCTGTGACAGATTGGCATCTTTCTTCAAGGTTTACTGCACCATACCTTATTTGTAGCCAAGCATCTGAACCTTCTGGAAAAATTTTAAACCATCAATGCCATATTCCCTGCTTGGAAATTCTGACTTAATTTGTATGGACTGTAGCTTGGAATATAGATGTGCTAAATCTTTGAGCAATGTGTGAGTGCTTTTGCTATCCACACCAGACTCCTCCCTAAACCGTAGCTATTGCTGTCCACCTCTGCTTTGTTTGACTTGCTTCAGATGACACAGCAGCCGGGAAATACAGGAGTATCCACTTTAGGATTCTTTATAAAACCATCCCAGTATTGTTCAAGGACAACCAATCTTGGAGTGATTTTAAATCATCATTTCATTCTATTATTGTGCAGGTTATTAGAAATAGCCTGGGAACAGAAGAGCTTCCCAGAAATTCTGCCAGGCTCTGGATTTCTCTCCCCATCTAGGAAATGCAGGCTATTTTAAGTTGTTAATTAGTCATGGAAAAAAATAGAGCCATCTGGTGCCACCAGGTATGGACACTATAAGCATAAGCATTCTCTTCACTGCCCATATAATATGACTCATCTCTTCAGAAACTAAATGCGGTGACTTCAATGTGGCCTCTCTTTGTAGCTTTACATTCCTCAGCACAGGATAGGTTCAGTTAGCTCTTTGCAATAGATAGTTCTTAGATGGTTAATAACCTAGAACCTGGCTTTGAACTGGTATCAGAGAAACCACTTGAGACCATGAAACAGACATCACAGCCAAGGGGGTCTAAGAACCTCTGGTTATCATCTGTGGTGTTCCCATATCGTCCCATAGTGTTGGCTGTGTAGACTGAGGGGTTTCAGTGTGTTCCTGCTGTAAGCTTACCTCCCAAACGAGGCAGCTGCCATGGCCCTCCTACATCTCCTCAGCCTACAGAAGCTCTCCCGCCTCTCCTCTGCCTTCATTTTCTTTCCCAGCTCCAGGGTGCCATTCCTTGGCTTCTGTCTCCCACCCAACTTCACAGCTATGACGTGACACCTAACGTTTCTCAGCAGCATATGGTGCCAAGAACAGGTGCCAAAGCAGAGACTGTGAGAAAAGGAGAGGCTGCCACAGAGGGTGGGGTTCTCTTGCCATCCTCAGCAGGGACAGAGCCTCAGCTGGCCATACTACTGGAGTTCCCAGGGTATATACAGATTTCTCTGGGCTTCTGCTACCTCAGCTGGCTGTTTTCTTCTCGTAGTCCAGGAGGTGCTGCAGGATCACATACTATTCCAGCAACCTTGGCTCCGCTTACCTCTATCCAGCACAGCATGGCAGGAGGCCATACCCTAAAAGCCTGTGAGAGTGAAAGTGGACTCTGAAGCCAGATCTAGGTTCAACCTTCAACCTCTGGTAATTGTTGGTAATAGGACCTAAGTACCTTATAGTGTGGTAATGTGGCATTGTCAGAGTACAAATCAAATGTTCTAACTGTAGTTAATTCTTTTTGTTTTGTTCTTGCTTGCCCCCCCCCCACTGCCTTCCTCCTTGCTTTGCTCTTCTCTTGTTGCACCCCTTTCTGCTTTCATGTCCCTTGTGTTCCATTACCTATGTTTTTCTCCTCCCCACTGGTAAGGATTTTGCATCTCCTCTTAGGATGCCTGTGATGCCTAATTTTTGTCAACTTGTCACCTGAGAAGAGGAAACCTTAACTAAGGATTTGTCTTCATCAGACTGACCTCTAATAGGTATGGCCTGGCTGTTTCTTGACTAATGATTGATGTGGGAGGGCCAAGCCTACTACAGGTTATGCCTCCCCTGGGCAGGTGATCAGAAGTTAGATTAAAAAAAAAAACAAAAAAAACAAAAACAAGATAAAAGCAGGCTGAACAAGCTAGTGAGAGTAACCCACTGTGCAGTATTCCTACACACTTCTAGTCCCTCCCTACCTTGAACTTTTTTCTTTACTTCCTCTGATGATAGACAATAGAGTGTAAGCTAAAACAAATCATTTCCTGGTTATGGTTTAATCTGCACAACAAGACCCTAATCAAGATAGCCCCTTTCACTATTTCCATGTCCTACATATACACAGCACAAATGAATACACACACACACACACACACACACACACAATATTGCTATATGAGAAAATACGACATTTGTCTATCAATGGCCTATTTTGCCTAACACAATGATCACAGTTTCATTTTTCTTTGATGCTGAATAAAATCCCTGGTCTATCAACAGATTAAATGGACACCCTCCTTTAGAATCAAGGTAATGCTGTGGCCCACAAAAAGCTCATCACATGCTCCCCACTCCAGTTTAACCCCAGGTCTCTTCAGAACTTAGTGACCCTTCTTTGGCTCCCTCAGTTGCTTCTCTCATGTCATCCTGACTGAGAACTGCCTTCAAGCCATACACTTTTGTGGACGTTGAAGAACAGAGCACCTATAGCATATTACATGACCCTCAAAGCTCAGAGCCCAGTGATCGTCTGAATGATGAGGGAGATGTACCAAGTATGAGACATCACCTTAGACATGTGGCTATTTTTAAACCAACATTGAAATAGAAAACAGCACTATAAGGACTATGGAATAAGGTAGAAAACACTGAAGCGAATGTAAAAGGCAGGTGTTACAGTCACCAGGCATAGTTAACAGAAACTTCTATACTAGTTGCTATCCTAGGCCAGAAAAGGATGGAATAGTATGGGACACTTGAGGGCCAAAAGAGGAGAATTTCCTGAGCAGAGGCCCCACCAGAGATGGAGGGAAGCACAAGGAAAGCATCATGAAGTAAGGCCATCACGCTCATGGATCTGGTGGCAATGGGGAGTGGTGAGGCAAGAGGAGGGGGCCATGCAGGAGCAGTTTTGAATGCAGGCATGAATGACGAAGAAGCTTGTTCTCCCAGGTGACAGAAGAACATGTCCATCAAGATCTCCTGTCACAAAACTGAAACTCCGGAGCTTGCATCTATTTTTATTTTGAGAAATAAAACAAGAAGGGTCTGGTAAAAATAGGCACTCAGTTGGCATCTAGGAATGTTTTCTTCTTTTCATTCATGTAGTTTTTCTTCTTAAAAGATTCTGAGTTAAAGCCTCCCCAAGAAACAGCATGCAGAAGAAATCAGGAGGGTCAAGGTGTTGCTGTGAGCTTCAGATTGCAAATGGTGCTTTCTCCATGAGCACATCAGAAGCTTCCCAGCTCTCCACACTAGGGAAACGACTGTTCAGGCCAGTCTAAGATTCTGGGAGATGATTTTTTCCATTTGCAACAGCCCAGCATTGTGTTGGATGGTACAGAACAAAAGCAGTGCCCTGAACAACCTGAACCCTGTCCTCCTCTTCTGATTATTTTTCATGATTATATAAGTGGCTCGCATCAGAAACATCCCTGAAAACTGTGTGTTAATCCTCTGGGAGAAGGATATTTTCTGGATGTCCTCTATATATTACTCCAATAGTGTTCTTCTCAAATGTAGTGCTTCCCCACAAAGCATTTCAATTTTTATTCATAAGGTGCTTTAATGGAGCAATGCATACTCTTGGAAGCTGAGACAGACAGGTTATTCATTATCTCTGTCCTGGGTTGCTCTATCCAAAGGCATACTTCACAGGACAAACTTGGTGTTGCATATTTAAGACAGACAAATTAAAACTGAAAAATGCTTCCATAATAATATTATGACTAAGAGTATTTGGGCTCTACACACTTTCTCAGTGGCTGAGAACAGTCCCAGGAAGGTGCCTTCTGGGGCAGTTGCAAAGAAACCCCATATCCTGTCCATGTCTGCAGGATTTTGGTTCTCTCAAGAAGGAAAAACAGAAAAGCAGATAGAAGCAGTCTTAGCTTCAGGAAATGAGGAGAACACAGTTTTAGAGCTCAAAGTAATTTCCCCAGATTCAAAGCCTTGTTCCATTTTCTTAAGCTGGGTATGTTCATTTCCTCTGAAATGAAAGAACGTCTTTTCAATCCTTATGAAAATGGGGGCAAAGGGGGTGGGCTGGAAATATCAGCACCTTATCTGCAAGGTATCAGGGAGCAAGAGCTTCATAACACCTAACATCAACGCTCTCTACCTAATTCAGTTTCTACCAGGATAGTTTCACACATCTAAAAATCCACCTCTTTCTAAGCATCATGAATAATGAATTGAGATTTCTGAAACCCCCTATCTCTTCCTCCTCAATTTAAATCAAGCCTCTTTCAGAGCCAACACACTCTCTATACTGATTGAAGGATGAGAAGGTTATAAATAGGAAAGGTTAAAAACTTTCCACATAGGTAAGCAGAGGAAGAAAATTACATAGAGCATCTCCAAGCTAGACGTTTTCAGCATCAAGTGCCACTCATCACAGCACCATTGTCTTGCAGAGGTACAATAAACCAAAGCCACCAAGATTCCACTGTGCAAGCCTCTATGTTTCTTAATTCTGCGACAAGATGTCATTTTCCTGAAGCCAATCTTGTTGCATTTAAGCTGCACCTCGTGGCTTAACTCTGAACAAAGTTTCTACATGCTTTGGGCAGTGTTTAAATGCTGTGTATTCCACAGGACCAAAACCAGTGCTCCCGAGTTGTGGCTAAATAGCAGGTTCTATGCTTCTCCTGCTTCAAATTTCCCACAGCAGCATAACCCAGAGTGACAGGAGCATTACATCTCTAGAGTGGTGCATAACACTATGAGAATATAGAAGAGATACTTGAGGCTGGAACAAAGGAAAAGGTTCTTCACAGCAATGTGGCAGAGGTTAATAAAGTGCAGTGTTCACGGTATTTAAAATTTGCCAAGTGATCACAGAGACTTTGTGCTATTTGATCCCAACAGTGTGAATGTGGGCTGTCCTATTTCTAACAGAGTCTGCCTAAGTTCTTTACTGAGTGTTTAGTATATGCAGCATTTAGTATATGTGTTTCGTATAGTGGGATGCGGGTGGCACAAGGCATTTGCTCTGATGGAACTCAGGGTTGAGACAAAAAAGACAATGAACATCAAACATAGACATTCAGAAAGGCTATGAAGAAAATTCACAAGGGAAAAGCACTAAATAGTTGAGAACTGTGGGGTGGTGCTGTTGTTGTAGTGACTTCTGAGCTAAAACCCAGAAAATTGAACAGCAAGGGTGGGGCAGTCCATCAGAGACAGGGGCATGGTGCACAAGCAGGAAGTATGTATACATCAGAGAGGTAGTGCAGGCTCTCTTCATAGACTGCTGCAGGGGAGCGGAGTCTGGTGGGAAGAGACAGTTGAGACAAGGAATCATGATGGAGGAGAAGAATGTCACCTTGTATGTGTACAGGGGCTGCCATGGGTCAGGCTTTCAGCCAGGCTCATGGCCTGATGGTCAGGTCTAGCCTATGATACTGCATACTACTTCTAAGCCCTGCTACCTGGAGCCCACACAGTTAACCCAGCTAGAAGCAAGGGACACAGAAGGAGAGGGACACTGAATCGTACACAGTTTCTCCTCCCCAATCTCCACATGAGGGGTAAGCAGTTTGCCTGGGTTTCAAAGCTGGAATTCTCTTCACTACAAAGAGGCATTGCTTCTGTTCTTTGTCCTTGGTGGCCTCCTGGCTGGAGTTCGATCACGGGCTCCACACTCTGGGGGAAACACGAGCACTGCAGATAGAATATAATTACTGGAACAAACTGGAAAGGTGACTGAAGAAAAGATAAAATATATCTAATGCCTTCAGGAAAGGAGTCCAAATGGATTTGATGAGCATCACAAGGAGAATGAAGTGTCAGTTTTCCCCCAGTTTTCCACCCTGCTTGGACACAAACTGAAATTGCTTTAGAAACCTGTCACATCGAATTAGCTAAAGTAGATAGCAATTTAGAGGCATGCCAGGGAGGGTGGCAGTACTGAGGACTGACATGGCGTCCTGGAGCTTCTTCCAGGGGCTCTAACTCATTCTTCTACTTGTCAGTATGAGATGGGATTCCCAGGGGATCAGCATCTTTGGAGACATGCAGGCCTGTGCTATAAGGGTTAAAGGGCAAGGACAACACATGCATCTGTCAGAGAGAAAAAGAATAAGTGTGTAGTTTTCAGTTTGGTCCAACCTGTAATCATGTGACACAGGCTGAAAGCACAGACCTGTGTTGATCCATCAGACCAGGGAGATATAGATGAGGGGAGGTTTGACATTAGGTAAAAGGCATGAAAATAAGAGGCTCCCAAGTCAGTGGCTGGGCGTTCCCTCAAAAGACAGGCTTGCTCTGATCTTCATTCAGTTTTGTTTTCTTTAAAATGCTTAGAAGTATTTGAAGTCTCCCATCTACGTACTGATGTGTCTGGCTACCTTCTCTCACTCAAACTCAAAAATGCAGACTACTACAGGTTGAATGTGAACTGCCTTACCCCAGCACTGAGAACAAAACTTGTGCACAGTGACCATTCTAAAGATTCCCGGGAGGAATAGCAAATTCACAAACCCATGAAGACAACAGCACAGTCTGAGTTGTAATGTTGGCATCCTTGATTAGTGGTAACAAGCAATGCCTTCACCCACTGAAACTGAAACAGTCAAAACTGTCCTCAGCTCCAGGGACCAGAGTCCACATTGGTGGGCAATCACTCCTTTGTAGTGAGATCTTGTATGTGGAGTAGTTAGCTCAAAGCCTTGGCAGGTCATGGAATGGTAGAGACATGTTCGTCTGGTGGTTCATTTTATTTTATGCATCTCAACACCTGTTCCTTTCTCCATACTGTTTTTAGACTTTTGGATTTATGTGTAAGACATTCCAAACTCAAAATGATTTGATAGTTTTCACTTCTTTCTGAAATGTCTTAAGTCTAAGTCTGAAGAAAGATTGCAATAATAAAAAAAAAAAAGAATGTTCCAAATTGGTTCTTCATACCCTATCAAATTCTGTCTTCGAAGTATATGTGTATGTACTTATTTATATATGTATGTATGTATGCATGTTTGTATGTATGAATCTGTATATATACTTAAACATGCATATCTGTATGTATTTTGTGTAGACTATAAATGCATATTTGTTATGTGCTGTATATATGTCTATGATTGTATCTATGCCTATATACATATGTGACTGTGGATCATGTGCACATTATTTCACATGTACCTATAGACAGGCAAAATCTGTGTAAGAGTTATGTGGGTATGTATCCTGTAACTGCACTATTAGAATCTGAGTTGGGTACATGCATGTACTTTGTACTTGCAACATGAAGCACTGAAGATGAGAATATGATCTATCATGATATTATTATATTAAGGAAGACTAATGTTTATAACTATCCTGTTTTCCAGTAAGCAATTCAATTCTCAAATCCCCTTAAGACTTCTATAATGGGCCTCATGGCCCTTTATCTTCATTGGGCATCGTGAAGGATCACATGATGATTCTGTGTTACTGTCTCTTCGGTCTCCTTTCATTTGAATTGGTCCACCCCCCCCCCTTTCTTTTGTGTACTTTGTAACATTGACATCTCTGTAAAATCCAGGGCCCATTGTTTTACATAATTTCTTTTCATTTTAATCTGCCTGCTTGTTTCCTCTAATTATATTCAGGTTAAACTCTAACATTCTAAGAACCCAAAACAATTAATCAGAAGTAAGTGTGAATTAAGTCAGGCTCCCAAAAGGACATTTAAAATAAGTTATCAAACAAATGAAGATTATAGATGCTTGACAGGTGTCAGGTGTCACCGGAAAAGTGGTCTCTTCTGAACTCGGCAGAACAAATGCCTCATCAGCAAGGTTAAGTTAGTACTTCCCACATATCAGTTACTCTACACAGCACTTTACTGTGTCACATTCTACCTGTACTGTTGCTAATAAACTCTCTTTCCAAAACTACATTCTCTTACATTATTAGCCAAGAAAATAAGGTTAACATAAATTATTTTTCAGTGTTTGCTGTATTCTTCTTATTACCATGAAATGGTCATAAGAAATGTAAATATGCACAAAAATTTACCCATGTGAAATATCTTCAAATAGCACAGTGGTATGCTAGGGTACACTGAATGGAAGATGGTTACATTTCTTAGGTGATGTGTATGAACAGGTGTGAATCTTAGCTGGCAAAATGGCCGTCTGTATGGATGTATGTATGGACACTGGAGGTGGAAAGATGACTCAGTGAGTGAAAGGTCCCTACTGGCATGCCCAAGGATTTGAGGTCATCCCCAGAACCCACATGGTGGAAGGAAAACACTGATTCTTAGAGGTTTCCCTCTGTGTTCCACATGTCACCATGCTACATACATATGCCTCCCCCTGTTTTCTCCTCCAAAATATTGTAAAGTGAAAATAAGATGTGTGTATAGCCTTTTGTAGTAGGAGCTGATGAATTTATGAAATTCTTAGGCAAATGGATGGATCTGGAGGATATCATCCTGAGTGAAGTAACCCAATCACAAAAGAATACACATGATATGCACTCACTGATAAGCGGATATTAGCCCAGAAACTTGGAATACCCAAGATACAATTTGCAAAACACATGAAACTCAAGAAGGAAGACCAAAGTGTGGATATTTTGTTCCTCCTTAGAATGGGGAACAAAATACCCATGGAAAGAGTTACAGAGACAAAGTTCAGAGCTGAGATGGAAGGAAGGACCATCCAGAGACTGCCCTACCTGGGGATCTACTCCATTTACAACCGCCAAACCCAGACACTATTACATATGCCAGAAAAATTTTGCTGACAGGACACTGATATAGCTGTCTCTCATGAGGCTATGCCAGTGCCTGGCAAATAAAGAAGTGGATGCTCACAGTTATCTATAGGATGGAACACAGGTCCCCTAATGAAGGAGCTAGAGAAAGTACCCAAGGAGCTAAAGGGGTCTGCAACCTTATAGGAGGAACAACAATATGAACTAACCAGTATCTGCCCCCCCCCCCGCCCCAACCCAGAGCTGTGTCTCTAGTTGCTTATGTAGCAGAGGATGGCCTAGTCAGCCATCAATGGGAGGAGAGGCCCTTACGAAGATTATATGCCCCAGTACAGGGGAATGCCAGGGCCAGGAAGCAGGAGTGGGTGGGTTGGGGAGCAGGGCGGGGAGAGGGTGTAGGGGACTTTCAGGAAAGCATTTAAAATGTAAATGAAGAAAATATCTAATAGAAAATAAAGCATGACATGATAAACCTGTTTAAAAAAAGAATAAAATTTCTGGGTAAGGGGACAGCAGAAATCAGAACAATGTGAAGCAATAAAATATGGATTAAAAAAATAAGATGTGTGAACAAAAAATGGTGCTAGGTTTTCAGGTCTAAGGGGATTGCATCTCAACAAACAAGACCATAACTTCTATGACACACAGCTGCTGCCTACATTCCCCTGATACGATGGCATTCTCATTCATTTCCTAATCCAGCTAAGATTGAAAAGTCTCAAGGAAATGCTTCTAAGGAAAACTATGACAGAAATGGTATTCCTGTGTCTGCCAGGGATCACTCTTCAGACATGTCATGGATTTCCTGTCATTCTATACACTCTATACTTACCATGGCTGTGTTGACCAGAATTGCACAGTTACTGGTTGACTTGACTGCTCCCAGAAACTGTTCCTTGTGAATCTGACTATAAAGTGCTCACAGCTTTGGAACTAAACATTCCTCCCTTCCCATCTCAGTTCAACCTCATTGTCAGGACATCTGCTTGACTTGGGAATGGTAGCAGAATGCTACCATTTCTATATCCTGTTACTCACTTGTCAGGACACCCCAGAGACCCTATCTCTCATTGTGTATCCTGTAGGTGACTAACTTTCATCCATCTCTTTCTCCTTCCCTGTGCATATGCCATGATATATGCCCTCGTTTTCCTGTGCCTGTTTTCTTGCAAGTATTCATTAGAGAGTCTTGAATCTTCCTTACGTGGATGTGACAGCATGATGAACATGTGGGGCTGGAGAGATGGCAGAGTGGTTCAGAGCAACTACTGTTCTTGCAGAGGACTCTAGTTAAGTTCTCAGCACCCATGTCAGGTGGTTTATAACTGCCTATAAGTCCAACTCCTCTCCTATGTCTCTGACTTCTGCAGGTACATGCACATTTGTACACATAGCCGCACACAGATACATAAGTAAATCTTTAAAAACATGATGAACACAGAAGCATATATGTCTCCAGTCATCCTTTGTTACATCAGACAGGAGTAAAATGTACACAGTCATGCCCAGCTCCTCTACACAGTGTGTTTTTGAAAAAATATAATCCTTTTCACATGAATTTAATAATATTTTGTATTGTTATTTTAACAAATTAATAAACATTTCTTAGTGTTAATTATTATTATGGTTACCATGGTTAACCACATAAACCAAGACTATTTGGGGACTTCTACTCTGTAAAGATTGAATATCTGGGTTTCTGATATAAAAAAAAAAACTGAGGGAATTCCTACTTATACAAGTATAAGAGTAATTTTTAAAGAGAATACTTATTTAATCAAGTTACTCCTTGATTGTAAACCATTCATATGCTTAAGGCAGTGGACACAGTATTTGACAAGACCCTGAGCACCATGCATTACTGGGAACAACACCTGGCTTACCATCTTATTCCTCTCCCCAAGATTTTCCATGCTCTTTTCTATTATATCTAGTCCATGGCTCTAGGAGAACAGCAGGGCTCCACATTGTACTGAAACAGCTGCATGGATTGGAGGCTCTATAGGGTGTTGGCCTGGATACATTGATCATTGCAGTGTGCTCATCTGAGTATGTGATGAGTAGATCTCTGGTGATCTGCCCATGAAATGTGGCTCTGCATTGACCAAGGCATGTGGGATGGTGACTCTTCTATTGACTTTAGCATATGGACCATGGGTTCCAGGTTAGATAAGTCTGACTGAGTCTTGGAAGGGTTTCACTAGGAAGGCACTCTCTGTGGGACAAATACTGCCACTCCTTCAGAGATGTTTGTTCAATGAGCACAGAAGTGGTCCCACAGCTCTCCCAGATCCTCCTAGGTCTGCATTCTCAGTGCCTGAGTCACATAACTCCAAGGCCAAGATCTCGGGTTTCTTTTTGCCATCGAGGCTGCTAAAGAAGAGGATTTAGTTCTCATTCTCAGGTTCTCAACAGCCTTGACTTCTCCCTCTGAATCCTCTGACTTATTCTCTGATCTGAGCTAGTCTAGAATAATTTTAGGCCTATTATCCATCACAGGCTACATTGTCCATTGGTCTCTAGCTGTTCAGTTATGATCCCTGATCTTGTCCTTGATCCCCAAGCTAACCCTTTCTAGGTCTTTGCACTCTGTATATCTCCCACAGTTGTGAAGTGTCTGACTCAGCAATTATTACATTATTCCCTATCATTCACAAGGCTCTGTTCCCCTGCTCAGACCTTAATTTGTCTCAAGTCTCCAGTGTTCTTTCTCAGATCTATGTTTGGCAGAACACCAAATGCATCTTTTCTGAACCAAGCCAGAGCCCTTTCAGTCATTTGCTTGTTTTTACTCAACTTCCAACCCAAGTGGATATGACTCACATCTTCATATTCCCAAGACACATAGCATACCCATGTGGCTATCCATCTACAATGATCTTAGTCTTAGTTTTCCATGGGCTTCTCTATTTTGTGTGCATGCAAACATCTCATAAGCCCTATGTTGATACTCCAGTACCATAGCTGGATGACCTGAACAGAGAGCAAGTATAGTAAACACCATGTTTCCTTTGGGATGAAGCACATTCTAGGAGTGGAGAGAGAAGATGAAAACAAAACTAGGGCTGGTGAATCCAGGTTATAAATGGTGATACAAATATATAATTCCAGCTCTGTCATCTTTTAGAAAGTTGAGGCAGGAGGATTTTTAATGGAGGCTAGCCTGTGTGAGCCCTTCCCCAGAACAACATCAACACACACACAAAAAAACTTCTTTCCAAGTTGAGAATCTACATAAAATGATCAACTTTGAGGTGGCTAGGTATAAGAATTACAGAGAGTGTTTGCTCAAATCAAGGCACTTGCAATATTCATATCTAGTTGGATTGGGCAAATCATGAACAAGGTCTTCAAAACACTTCTTGAGAGACACTGCCATAGGGGTAGTGCTTAAAGGTAGAGTTCTTAAATCAAGATCTTCTAGATCACTTTAAGGGAGAGTTTGGGCTGCAGGGAGAACATAACAACTTGGGTTTTTATTTCTAGCACACATCTTCAGAATCGAAGGTGCCTGGACTATGAGCTCTTTAGAGCAACTCACAGAAGGAAAATGATTTTTTTTTTCTTCATAGGAAAAGAAGCATGAATTTTCTTCCTTGATCTATCTCTACCTTAACTCATTCTTGAATTTTCTGCCCATGCAGCAGAGAGCACTGGGTACTCAGGATACAAATAATGAATAGTCATGAGGAAATGTCCTTCAGGGCCCAAATAAAAGAGAGATGATGGAAGGTTTAAGGAAAATAGTTGGCTCACAAGAACATTAAAAAAGAAAATCAGAGAATGGCTAAGATCCATGAAAACGATGTCATGATTCTGAACCACGAGCACTCACACTGTGCCTATGGACCTTCCCCAACAGTTCCCACAGAGAGCTTAGAGCTCTGTTGTCTGTTGGGGTGTTGGACTACTGAGCACTTACAATATGGCTAGTGTAAATGGATGAAAAATGCTTAATTTTATGTAACTGTGATTAAAATAAATTAAAAATATTTTTCACTATTGGAATATATTTAAATATGTAGGAGAGAATCTGACTTTCAATACATCTTTCATATATTTTATGAAATATAGAAAGAAACCAAATATTTCTGACGAAAATTTAGAGCATTTAGTATTATGTAAAGGCAAAAATGTAGACTATTTCTTAGAGACAATGTGAATAAAACTCAATAAAGTTTAATTTGGTTGTTTGTAGAATTATTTTGATGTATTGAGATAAATATTATTGAAATTAATTACATATTTTTCTTACTGGCTTAGTGTGGTATAGTGCTTAGTTTTTGTTAACTTTACAAAAGATAGAGACATTTGAGACAAAGGGACCCTCAACTCAGAAGATGGTCTTCAGATGCCTATATGTAAGTTTGTTGAACATTTTCTTAAATAATGATTGATGTAGGAGGATGCCGAACATTGGGAGTAGAGCAACTCTGAGCAGGTTGCACTGAGTTATATACAAAAGCAGACTGAGCAAGCCATGAGGCACAAGCCAGTAGGCAGGACTCCTCCCTAACCTCTGAAGTTGCTGTTTCTAGGCTTCAGCCTTGAGTTCCTCCCCTGACTTCCCTTCTTGACAGAGTGTATGCTGAAATAAACCCTTTCTTTTCCAAGTGGCTAATGGGTTAAAGGGTTTATCAGAGCAAAAGAAATGCTAAGAAAATTTTAAATTATGCAAATGATAGTAATAATGAATTTCTGTTAAACAATTCAACATTATCCTAGACCACATAGAATGTGAATATTGAAGGCTGGGCATGACAACACATATTTATAAACCTAGCTATGAGGAGGCTGATATAGGATGATTGTGAGTTCTAGGCCAGCTTGGGCTACATAGAAAGACTTTGTCTTGTAAAACAAAAACATACAAATGTACGAGTATTCAATGATATTATTGAGTATTTTGAAGAAATCGTAGACCATTATGCTAGAGAGCAATGAGCATACTTCTCTACAGTAGTCACTCTGGAGGATTTATCAGCTGACTCCAAAGATACCATCTTCTGCAAAAGAAATCCTAGATGAACTTTGTCCATCTAGCCCTACCTATTATAGAGAACCTGTATCAGTGTATGAATCATTTGGAAAAGAATCTGAGGGCTTCATTTCCCACTCTAATACCCTGGTCATTTCCATACTCAACATCCTTATCACAAATAGGATCTGCATACTCCAAACACCACCTTTACTCCAAAGAAACTGAAGAATAGCACAATAATGGCCTCACATGTGCCTGTGATGAAGGGTCCAGGACTGAGGTCTCTCAAACTCCTGAACATGGTGTCACCACAGGGTCACAGAAAGTTGAAAACAAAGTTGGGGCCCTCAGGCTGAGGAAGATCATGACCTCAGGGCCAGGGAAATGGGAACTCTGGCTTAGCTCCTTGGTGATTGTCCTTAGCTTGATGGTGATTGTCTGGGGCACAAAGGGCCTTCTGCAGGAGGCTTGGTAGTTAAAGTCCTTCCTCATGCTTCTTCCCACAACAGTTCTTGATGAAAGAGACAGTCCTTGATCACAAACTATTTATTGGTTGTTCATATAGGAAAATGGATGCATAGCACCTTCTCAGGGTGTACCAGAGATTAAATATCTTTTGCAGGGAGGAATGTCTTAGAAAGGAAGCTTATTAGCTAAACCCTTAGGGGCATCTAGATAATTCATTAGCATGGAGAGCTCTGTTCTGGGCGATGTGACTATAAGGCATGTTTTCTATTTATAAAGTATAGTGCGTGTTTCAGGCCTGGAATCTGGTAGGGAGCATAGAGCCACCTACTGTCTAAGGTGGGTACCTAGGTGCTGGGAACTCTGGACCCACTCAATCTTACCATGTTTCCTAGCACTCTCCATGATTCCATATTTTGTATCAGTAGTGTTGACACTTGGGAGGCTGAGGAGGGAAGACTATGAGTTAGAGATCAGCCTGGGTTACATAGTTGCTATGTGTAATACACACACACACACTCACACCTCTTATGTGGAGGTTCAAGCAGATTGCTCATGGGGAAGAACTATGGCTAAGATCCCTACATTAGATAACCTGTGACTGGAAGCATCTTAGTCTATACAGTCAACTTCTCCACCTGACCCTAGTCACAATCATTGTGAAGCTTTCTCCTCCAACTTAAACTGGTGGAAGGAAGTTTATCATGACTATTTGTACAGAGGGACAAAAAAGGAAGGTAATGGACTTTATTTTTTTATTAGATGTTTTCTTCATTTACATTTCAAATGCTATCCCCTTTTCTAGTTTCCTCTCCAAAAATCCACTATACCCTCCCTCCTCCCCCTGTTCCCCAACCCACCCACTCCCACTTCCTGGCCCTGGCATTCCCCTATACTGGGGCATAGAATCTTTGCAAGACCAAGGGTCTCTCCTCCTATTAATGGCCGACTAGGCCGTCCTTTGCTACATATACAGCTAGAGACATGAGCTCTGGGGGTATTGGTTAGTTCATATTGGAGCTCGACTTTTAAAAGAAAGTCTAATTAAAAGACCATCTGGAGCTAATGTGGACTATGAGGTGTTAAAGGGTGGGAAGCTAACACCACTTTCCTAGTAGCTCAGTAAATCATGGAAATTTGTCCAGCAAACAAGTGACTCTTCTACCTTCAGCAAGAAAAATGAATTCATCTTCCCTGTTACAACTAAAATGACTTCTCTCAGCTACTGAACACACCTCTGTAGTGCTCTCCTGGCAGACAGCAAAGTGTCGCTTGCACAGTAGGTACAGATTTATGAGATAGAAGTATATGTTGGGGACTTACATAGTAGAACACTATTGTCCAATAGATAGAAATAAACCTGACTAAAACCAGCATTATTGACGTTAGAATTTTTTTCTTATTTTAGCACCAAGACAGAGAGAGAGAGAGAGAGAGAGAGAGAGAGAGAGAAGGTTAGAGATAGATTCAGCCTACTATTTAATATTGTCTGTATGTTTCTCTATTCCACAACTGGAATGCTGTTACCTAAGCATGTCAGACTCTTCTAACCACACACCCACAACTGCTGAACTCAGTTGCACCCAAAGTGATTAAAGAGGAAGCAGATCTTGAGGAAATCACATCTCTGTTGTCAAGTAGCAAGCCCCATGGAATGAATTCCCTACAGTTTCTGAGTCACTTCTTATAGCAAGCGATAATTCTACAGCTACCATTTTGTCAGAAAATCATACTTGCTGTTGCAGCCCAATCATTGTACCTGAGACAGGCCCTGATGATACCAGGTTTCTAAGACTGTGAAAGGAAGGATCAGATATTTTTATATCTGTAAGCTCAAGAAGACCAGGATTTGGCAACCCATCATCCAAACTTGAAAGCTCTCTTCTGAGAAGAGTTAGTTACAGGAGATCTTGATGAAATCATCGCTAATGCTTAGACACAGTTCCTCGTTGCATGCTGGGTAAATAGGAAAGCATGCTGACTGCATTTATTTTACTATCATTATGTTTCCATGGGATGAGCCAGTTAAAAAAGCAGAGCTCATTAACATCTTGGGGTGGTGTGTGTGTGTGTGTGTGTGTGTGTGTGTACATCCCGAAGAAGATTCAATTTATCTTTCTTTCAAATTACCATTGCAGAAATTCTTTAACCCTGAATGAATTGAATTCAAACTATCCAATTCAATTATTCAATTAGTACTATTAAAGATCTACTGTGGGTCAGACTGTACGTAGTTTACCCTAGATAAAGAAACAGGTACCAGAGACTTGAATTATTTTGCCTATTTAATGCAGAATTTTCTATTCCATCTGAGTTCAACACATTCAGTATCACCAGTATTGAGGCTATGTGTCATGTTAGAGGGATGCCCAGGTTTCCCTGGGGATCAGGACTTTACAGTGGTCATAGAGACAGCTGAGGAAGATCTACAAAGACAAATGATACTTTAGTCCTTAGGATCGAGATTGCTTAGGCTTTGGGTGCCCAGGGGTTAGGTTCAGGTGAGCTCCTGAAGCAATGGGGTTAAAGCATTTTAAAATGGAGCTCTTGTTAGTCAGGTATCCCTGTTTCAAGGCTTGCCTGATTCTTTGAAACTGCCTGTGACCAAGTTGAATTCAGAAACACATATACAAATAAGAATAACAGGAACCAGGCATCAGCGTGGTTGATGGTAAAATAAACCTGGATTTCTCACAAATTCATAATCATGGATTTCTTTTAACCTAGTGATGTGAAATGGGTTAAAACATGATGGATGGGGTGTAGGTATCTGTCTCCTAACAATGTCAGAGCCATTATCTACTGAGCTTAGCACCTCAACTAGAAATAACTAAGCTCTTGCAGGGTTTGATGTTCTCCTTAAAATCTTGCATGATCAAAATTAGACTAGAATGGAAACAGATCAAGATCGAGGAATGACAAAGCCAAATTCAGGCTGACATCACCCGGACTGATACTTGGTGTAAATGAGTCCTGAACAGAGAAAGGAGCTGCTCCCTTCCTTCCTGGAAGAAGCTGGCTGAACTCTCACAGGGGCTCAGTGGCACCTGTCGCATTTCTGCAGCACAATCAGCCAGAGACTTCTGGTTGTATCTCTAGCACCAAGACTTCCAACATGCAAAGTCAGGTTCTGTGGAGTGTTATGCACAGAAGGAATCAGGAACCACATCTATGGATCTCTTCACTGCTGGAAATTAGGAGGCATGTTCAGGCATTTGGAAATCTTGGAATGACTGAGCTCTTTTGAGTATATTCTGGGTCTGCAGCTGTTACAGCACACAGGGACCTGTGGATTATACCAACACTTGTCTGATTTACATAGGCTTGACTTCTATCATCCAATGACTTCTCATAGTGAGGTACAGAAGGCAAGAAATATGGTAAGCATTTGGCAAAAAGTGATGCTTAGAGCATACAGGACTCACCTGTGCTCACAAATACTGACACATTCAAAAGGAGGAACTTCAGTTGCATATATTAGCACCTTTAAGCAGGTTTAGAATATGCTTCTTCTCTGTGGGGGGAGTCTGAATACAGCCTGAACGTGTTTTCTTTCTTGCATTTTTATTCTTTGCAGTCACAAAAGGCCTCACTGCTTAGCCCAAGCCATCCTTAAGTTCAAGATCCTCCTAGCTCAGCTTCTCAGTGCTGAAAATGACAGTCACATACTGCCCTGTAGGCTTTCATGTCCACTTTAGCTGGATGAGTCCAACCACTGCACTGAGGAGCTCACACACAGCCTTGGTTTTTGACTGTGCTTGGGAAAGCTGAAGCCCTGCCCTGGCTGGGTGCAGTCACAGACAACAGGAGGCAGCAACTTCTTTCCTGGAGCCTCAAAGCCCCAAGTAGATTAAATCTTCCTCCTCTAGAACCACAGGCTCTAGGTCAAAATCCTCATAGGTGTTCATCTACTCCCCACTATGCCTCTGCTAATATGTTGCCCCATTTGTCTTTACGTCTTCATGGGCTCCTATGGTCATCTTTTGGAGTCAGTCTAACTGCCTCAGATTCTAGGAAGTCAATTTTGATAACTCTGAAAGAGACAACAAGCTTTGTTCAGAGGCCTGGAACATTTTCTTGTGCTTCTTTCATCTGTTTATCTTTGTTTTTATTTCATGCTTACAGGTGGTGTGTGTGTGTGTGTGTGTGTGTGTGTGTGTGTGTGTGTGTGTGTGTATGTGTGTGTGTGTGTGTGTGTGTGTGTGACACATGCAGTACCCATGGGGTTCTGAAGTGGCTAATGGATCCTCCAGAACTTAACTTATGTATAGTTCTGAGCTATAATGTGAATGCTAAGAACTTGAATCCACGTCAAGTGCAACAAATACTCAATTCGGAGGTCACCTCTCCAGCCCTGTTAATCTCTTTGCACACAATCAGCTATCAATGCAATGTTCTGATTGATGTCAATAACAATGTCTCAAGTATTGTTTGTCAGGTTCTACACACTGTAGAAAACACATAACATACATAATTCTCTCAAGTCTCTCAACTGCTTATTTTTCTATTCATTTCACATAGAGAAAACTGAGACATACTGAAGACAGAAGATAACCCAGTCACTCAGTTGGCTGTTAAGCAGCAGAAGAGGTACTTGGTCTGATTAGCTCTAGATGGATGGACAAATATGTAGGTAAATAAAAGTCCCACATTGAGACAACAAGGAGGGAGGGAGGGATGTAACGAACAGCAAACCTTTGAGAACAAGATGGTTAAAGTGGAGCAGAGTTGTGGTGTTTTCAGGGAAATTTCACAACTAGATTCCCGGGCAAGTACCTCCTTTGTAGTCTAAATACTCACCCCATTGACTTTAAAATACAACATGGAGCTGGAGAGAAGAATGGAAACAACTGTCAGTACAGACAAGCCCTGGCCTAGAGGTTCTTAGAGCATGTCAAGGACCATGATAGATAAAGATATAGGGAACAGCGAATGAAGGACTGAGAGGCCATCCTTGAGATGAAACCCTCCTGTGTACAACCAGATCGAATCTAATTTTTTTGTCGAGAGTAACAGAGTTGTCTACAAGATGTGTTCTCACACAGTCCAATTTCAGGAAACCCTTGTCTACCCTACCTTTTGTCTGCATAGACAATCTACAAGGAACAGTGACCTGCTACACCCTTACCCATCATCATACCCTTCCCCATCCTGCTCTTTTGCCACCCAGCTCTTGTACGTCTGAAGCTTCCACTGCCTTCTGCTAATTCTAGGAAAAATGTTCCAAGCTTATTGTCTGTCAAGATTTCAGGATGTTTGCCCACCATGGTTGGATTTGTGTGAACCTGTGAGTGTGAAGCAGCTCACATAGGAAGTTAGTACATGGGTTATTGTTGAGGTTTGGTCTGTTATTATGTATTGTAGTGTTAAGTTTTGGCCCCCAATGTGTGGTTGCCTCCAGGGAAAGGAAAATCCTCACACACAAGTGATGCTGTGTTACCTTGCTCCTTAATTTAAAACTATTGGTTGAATAAAGATATCTATAGCCTATAGTTGGGCAGAAGAGTGGTAGGCAGAGTTTTGGTACCTGGGATTGGAGAGAGAAAGAGAGAGACAAGGGGGAGGAAGAAGAAGGAGGAGGAGGAGGGGGAGAAAGGAGAAAGGAGAAAGGAGGAGAAGGAGAAGGAGAAGGAGGAGGAGAAGAAGAGGGAGGTGAAGAGGGAGGTGAAGAGAAAGAAGACACCAAGGGATAAGTGAATTGTGAGAACATGGCCAAGAGAGCTGGACAGTCAGAGTATGAGTGGCCTAGGCAGAACATGACAAGTCATATCTCATGGATATTGGTAGGGAAGAAGAAAAATAGCATAGATGGTAGATATCACCCCAGCTCAAGTGCTAGTTAAGGCTGATTTTAAATATAAAGGTTGTGTGTCTTTTATGTGGGAACCAAATGACCAAAGGTAGGGTAGAAACCTCTGATTGAGATGAAATATTTACTACAATAGATTAGAAATGTCAAGACACACCCATAGACATTACAGTCCATGCTATTGAGGGCCTTTAAGGATGTGAGTCCCCAGTGTCCTCTCACTGAGCGTCTCATGCCTTATGCCTGCCTAATGGCAGCATACAATCAGGAAAAAGAACCTACATACCCATGAAGACTATTTTCTTGCTGAGATGTGGCCACTGCTCTCTAAGCCAAAGGTATCCTTATTAACTTGGTTTTCTACTAAGCAGGTTCTATTTTACCAGCCAGAGCAAACAAAACTGTGCATCTCAGGAGTGGGACATTTAGTCATTGTCCCCAATGCAGGATGATGAGAGCCATTTGTTTAAGAAACACACCATGACTGCAGTCTACTGTGCATCCCCTAGCTTGGGAGTTCTTCAGATCCTGGACTTTTTCCATGGGCTTCTAAGGACCTGCCTATATTCTGGAAGTTTCCTAATAGAATGTGCTTAGGGAATGGAAGCAAGCTTTTCAAAACCACTAAAAGTTTTGCTGCAAGGGAAACATGCTGGAGAGGAAGTTAACACTTCTAAGAGGCAGTATAGTCTCACTTAAAGTTATACTGGCCAAGGCCATGGGGATTCTATCCAAAAGGGCTACTGCTGTGAGGCAAAGTGCGGCCTGTGCACATCCCAACATGACCACAGGTGAATTGGGGCAGCTGCTCTCAGAAGCTCTTTTTTTTTCCAGGCCTTGGTATAGTATCCCATGGCCTGGCAGTGGTTCTGATGTGGGACATTCTTTTAGATAACAGTCTTCTTCTTTTTTCAACATTCTTAATGCCTATGAATAAGAAAGAAAAAGCAATTGCTTGGTGTGAAGAAATGAAAATTGGTCTAAGAACAGTTTTTTAGCTAAAGCAGCTATGAGGCCTCACTAAAGTTCACCTCAACTTATACCTGACAGCTTGGAGAAAGAAGCACAGTCCTCATTTTCCAAAGATTACCCCAAACACAGTGGTCACCCTACTTCAATTTTCTTAGGTAGCCATACACTTGCAAGACCAACAAAATCCCTGAGGCCAGTACATGAACTTTAATACACAAAAGTCACAATTCTTATTTGTTAACTTTCCATCATAATGTAGCATTCCATTCTCATGCTGACACAGAGCCCATGGGAACTGGCAGAGCTAGGGTCCTGTCCCCAGCACAGGTAAGACATGTTCATACCGCAGTGTGGTTATCTCAAAGTAGCACCTACACTCACTGCTAGGTGGAAATGTCAACACCTAGCCCAACCGCTGAGATGACATTAATGCACACATTCTATAGGAGCCATAGATGAGAGCAACAGCAGCTGGAGGGAATCTAATGTATAATCTTACACATAGAATACACAATACATTGAAACGTATTATTCCAGGGCCTTACAGCTTCATCTGATCGCCAAGGGCACTGTGGCACAAATGGCAGTAAGAGGCCAGGGCTACAGACAGGGGAGGAGCAGTAATGACTTGTTCTGGCATATGAGAAAGAGACATGGCGCTCTGAGTGGATAAAGACTTTTAGGAGTTCCTTAGCTTAACTTTTTGTAATGTTCATCACTTCAGGATACAAACATCACACTCCTTTTATCTCCTTGTTTTTCCCTTTGTTTTTGGGTTTGGGAGTGATACTAGATGTCACCCTCTTGTTGTAAGACTCCCTCTTTTGCCTGGTTTCAGTTGCCTGTGTTCTCTCTTTCAGTTTCTCTCCAACCTGCCTTCTCTGCTGATCTTGCCTCTCACCTGGCCTTCCTTCGACTGCTGGCCACTTACCGCCCTCTGTAGGGTGTGCAGCAGAAGCTTTGATAGCAGACAGACTCCATTACTCCATTTCAAACAATATTCATTTTACTGACTGCTAATGGGAGGTGTTTCTGGGACACAGCTAGGAGAACAGATAGGTCATCCCAATAAATGTCAAGACAAAGCTTAACAGGAAGATGAAAGCTTAACTTGTGAGATGAATGAAAACCATCCTGCTGGTTAATCCCCAGCAATGGTCTGATGTAGGGCATCCCAGAGGCCTGACCAGGATCTTCTTCCTGCCCAAATTCCCAGCCAAGCATATTGCTTAGTCACTGTGGGCAGGGAAACCTGGGGGCAGGCCTGGACAAGGCCTGGTCCTCTAAGTCAGAAGTGTAGTTAGAGAAGTCAGAGTGAGAGCAAGGGAGAAGCCTCACAGTGTTAGCTTTAAATAAACATATAGTGCACTGTCATGCTGGCCTTGTTCTTACCTACAGACATGCCCTGTTTCTCCTAGTAACATATTGTTGAGAATACCTATCCTATCAGTAACCCAAGGAAGAAAGGAAAGCAGGAAAGAGGGAGGTGGGGAGAAAGTGAGGGAGAGGGGGAGGGAAAGAATAAGTAGAAAGGAAAGAAAAAGAAGATGCTAGCCTATATTTAAACACAGTGCACTATCAAGTTTGCTCCATGGTATTGAAAATAGTTTGAGAAACATTTTAATAACACTTGTTTTCTTTCCTTCTTAACAAAAGGCACAGAAATACTTTTAAACACTGAGTATAGTGACATTTGCAAGGGACAAGTATCAATAGTTTAAAAGTTTAGATTGGAATGAAATGATTAATGTTGTAACCTTTCCTAATCTGCTTATCCCTCTAAGACAAAAATCCATTCTTATGACACTAGTTCTATTTCAAGGACTTATTCATTTGATCATGAAGAATTGTAAGGGGGTTTCTATTAATTTACCACTTTGAGGAAATACCACTGACTCAAGAGAAGACTCCAGACTTCACTCTCACAGAAAATGACCATGTTACATGGCTCAAGAAAAGACTCCAGATTTCACACTGTCACAAGAAATGGCCTTGTCACATGCTGAACTGAGATGCATTAATAGCTAGGGCTTGGCAAAGAGTACTCAAAAGTTGATGGCCATCTCCAATCTAAAAGTCGATCTATCCTGCATTATCAAAAAAATGTTTAGAGTCACAATATACATATAAAATAGGGTGCTAACATTTTACTACATAGACAACTCAAATGTGGACATGCTTTAAGATAGAATATAATGGTTTAAGGCAGAATTAATGAGGAGAGAGCTTCGTTGGTTCTACTTGATATTTTCATGTTGTTTGTTTATTTGTTTCACTTATGGAATTCTCTCAAGTCTCTTTGTCTTTCTTTCTTCCTTCCTTCCTTCCTTTCTTTCTTTCTTTCTTTCTTTCTTTCTTTCTTTCTTTTTTTTCTCTCTTCCTTTCTTTCTTCCTCTCTTCCTTTCATTCTTCCTCTCTTCCTTTCATTCTTTCTTTTTTTAGATGAGGTTTGTAGCTCTGATTATCCTGGATGTTCCTTTGTAGACCTGGCTGGCCTTGAACTCAGAGATTCACCTTCCTCTGCCTCTGAGTCTACCACCACCACTCAGATTTAGATTCTGTTTTGGCTTCTCTTGCTATTAAAAATCTAAGTTGTATGCTCTGGAATTTAATTACTTATTTTTAAATATCAATCTAAAATTAAAATAATATATAGTCAAACTGTGTAGAACATAAACATATACTGTCAATGTGATCTAAAAGAAGTGTTCATTTTTCCTTGTGGTTACTCTCACAGTTGCTTAGTTTTTCTATTGTCTACATTTATAAAGTTATGTTTATAGGATTTAAATGTGCTTGGAGAATTGTGATAGCTTCCTATGTGCCACTTCATAGGATACCACATAGGTGCCCATTGAGTAAGAAATTGGATATGGACCACAGGGTGAGACTGAGCAGCTACCTCCCATCTTCTCTGAAAAGCCTGGAATCTAGGATGAGAATGTTCACCCAGCTTCTTTGTCTCAGAACAGAGAGCATTTCTGGTCATGTTGTAGCAGTGGATTTCAAGGGCACAACTTATTCTCCTACTCCTTACCTGCTCTGTCGTAACAAATCCAGTGTCTTCACCTTGATTCAGTCCCATTTTGGAGACAAACTGATTGGTTATGGTCCTCCCTGAACAATGTGTCAGGTGTATGAATTTCTCTAATTACATTAAAATTATGATTCACTCTGATGAACTCTCTAAAATGTGAATGCAAGTCCTTGAGGGCTCCGGGACCCTATGATTTTCCAAGCAGACTCAGAACAAGCAGGTGAAAGTGGATAGATAGAAAGGATGAACAAGCCTCTGACATAGCCCTTGCTTTTGGAGTTGCTGTCAGCCAGAGCTTTCCCAGCAGGCCTTACCTTTTCCCCCTCTCCCAGTGACTACCCAGAAAATCTGTGCTGGTATGAAACCAAACTGGGGGTGGCATAAGAGTCACATGGTGTCCAAGTTCACTTGTAATCAGTGCCATCCTGCTTGGGATGAGAAACGGACTCTTACCACTCTACAGTTGAATTTTTTCTTACTTTGTCTTCAATAGGATGTCATCCTAGAGCGATGACCTCAGAGCAAAGAGATGAAATACCCCTAACACCCAGAATCGCAATCCACAAAACTTCTTAGAGGGCTACAGAATCTCTAGTGGCTGGGAAGTACTCTCTGTGGAAGGAGCTTAGTGAGTGGAGAAGTATTTGATTCCTAGGCACATCAGCAAACTTAGAATTATGCCAGTGCTGAGGTCTAATGCAGTAGATATCAGGGAGAGAAGTCCACCAATGCCTTTGGCTGAGTAAATAATATATCCTGCATTTTCTCAACTTTAGCAAATGATTGTAAGCAGGATAAAACAGAACTATTCAAACTCGATAAGACTTTTCAGAAATGGCTGATAATCCATTTAATCTTATTTAGAATCATTGAAGGTTTGCATGGTTAGTTGATTTTTGTTGCTTTGAAGGCTTATAAGTAGTCTACTGCGTTTGTATTGCCAGAGCCAGGTTTGTGGTGACTTGTTCATTGTTTGCTCCTTAATCAGGTAATGCTGATTAAAGGGATTTTTATGGAAAAGTAAGAAAAACTACCTTTTTTTAAAAAAATAAGGAAGTCATTTTCCTTCAGTATTTTTAAGATGCTGAATAACATCAGAAGTAGGCATGCATTTATATATAAGCAAATTTCACTGAACCCAGGCATCAAAGACAATGGTTCCCACATTACTAATCTGCTGCCTCACTGAGGGGCCGTACTCAATGCCAATGGGCCTCCTCAGGAGAGGCAGCAGGCTCTGCCTTCCCAGTTAGTGCTATGTCCTCATCCATCCCCCAGAAGGACATTCTCCTACTATTCCAAATGCCTTTTGAGCACAAAGCAGATCACACACAGGTCTCCAGCTCTGTCTTTTCCTGAATTAAAAAACAATCTGCTAACAGGTTGAAAGGAAACGCTCAACAACAACAGCTGGCTTCTTAGACTGGGTTCCAGTGCACTCCAAGAGACTCTGATTCTGGAGACAAGCAACATTGGCCCCCATACCCTAGCTTCTACTGGCATGTATCCCTGGACGTAGACTAAAGCAGAAGGGGCCTCATTCACTCACCTCTCCCCCGTGGACAGCCTTTCCTACAAAATCTGCTTATGAGTTTGAGGCACATAGCTTTCCCACTATAGGAACCAGCCCTTCTATGTACTGGCTTTCTCCATGATTTTGTTCCCACTGATACAGTCATATAGGATCACTTTCATGGCTATTGTGTCAATTAAAGGTAACACAAGCACATGCAATACCCATAATAGCATCTGGTCCTGTATGCAGAACCAACCCAACCAATGTTAGAAGGCACTGCTATCACTCCAGTCTCCCTCACAAGGCTCAACTACTGGCCTAAGCCATTCAGAGAGGTTTTGACTCATTCTCTCAAATTCCCATGAGATTCTACCCTATTTCCTCAAAAAGCAGGAGAGCACAAATCCAGGTTAGAAACTCCCAGAAACCTGTCAGAGTGGTTGAAGTCTGGGGTCCTACCTCAGATATCCGGGTATATTAGAAGAAGCTGTGTGCTGTCACTTGCAAGGAGGTCTGGCTGGTGAAGGCATGGTCACCTTTTGTGCCCCAGAAATGCATCAGAAGCTTGTGTGGAGGGTATCCCCATTCTTGGTTGTACAGCTTTCTGTTTTGAAGCAAGGAGCTAGCTGCCCCAGGTATGCCTGGGTGTGGGAGTGACCGTGATAGAATCCCCCCAAGGGCCTTGGTAGTACACCTCTCTTCTAGAAGGCTCTGACTAAACAGCCTAACCAAATGATTCCAATTCTGCTTTTCCCCAGTTAGAGCAGAATAGGGGAGACAATCACAGAGCAACCTAGGAGAGATTATTCTATTAAAAGCCAGAATATGAGAAGTTTATGCAAGGAGAACCTGGGAACTGTCCATAGCCCTACACCAGCACAGCCACCAAATGCTTCCCCACTGGACTAGGTAAGAACTAGAGACATGCAGGGCTCTCAATCAAAAGTGTTCCTGGATATGGGGTGAAGAGAACTATGTGCCTCTTCTCCCATACATGGTGATGTGTTCCCCACCAGGGAAGAGGGGAGGGGTTTAGAGATAAAAAGAGAGAGAGAGAGGACACCCTTTCTTTACAATACGCACACTAGGTCTCTTCCCAAAAGTGGTCTTGAAGACCAAATGGCTTTGGTGCAAAGGTGGATCTCTGCATCTACCAAACCATCAGAAACAACCAGGATGATATATCTGGGGAGTTTGTAAGTTTATAGACCCACCTCTGATTCCAGATACCAGGCCGAGAAGCTAGGTCTTCCCTCACTGGAGGAGCTGTGCACACCCCCTTCTTCTGTCTCTCCACACATCCTCCAGCTCTAAGCTAAAGATCTTTCCTAACACAGCTAAGGGCTCCCCCCCCCCCCCGCTCCCTTCTCTGCTCAGCCTAGGTGCAAACCTTGAAGCCTCAAGGGGAAGCTGTCTCCCAGATCAGCCTCTGCCCTGGATTCTTGTCTGGATTGTTGGGACCCCAGCCTATCTGCTCTCACCTGGGGACTCGCCTTATTTTCTCACACATATACCCCTAGGGATCAGGCCAAAAGTCCCCTTCCCATTCCGGAATATAGACATCCTTAACGCCCTAGTGCTGTCAGAGAAGGTGGGCGTAGATTTACCAACCCGGTGGTGGAGATGAAGGGGTGTAGGAGCAAGCGGGTGCTGGAGAGGAGAGGGGCCGTGATCCTCTTGGAGCCAGGGACAGCGTCCTCGGTCCATTATCTGAACATTCAGTCACCGCCCAAGATGCCAACGCATTCAGAACAGAGCCGAGAGGTTTGTTTGTTCCTGGCGAGGGAGCTCTTTCTAACCTAGGCAGAAGCAGCTAGCCTTCTGAAATACCCCGGGGCAGGAATCCCAGGGCTGCTTCCCACCTCCGGACTTCTCAGGTACCTAGCCCCTCTTCCTGGGCTCTCACCCGGGCCAGCGCCCCCACCCCCAAACAGACTTCCATCTCTTTTCCAAATCCTCTTCAGCGGCCACGCTGAGGTGCCCCTTCGCCTACATTATCAGAGCCTTTCCACCCCCCTCACCCATTGGCAGATCTCATCCTCTGCTGCCTCAGGCAACCTCAAGAGGGATCTTTTCCTCCCAAAATCACTTACTTCACCCATCCAGATCAGCACTTGCATTTCCCATAGCACATAACCATAACCGAAAGCCACTCTGAGGATTTTTATTATCGACTTGGGGGTGGCAGGATCCAGCGATCTGACCCTCACCGCTCTTGATGAAGACATTTAACAGTGGCATTAAGTTCCACCTCTCCTGGTTAGCCCTACCCCTTCCCATCTGCGACAGGCAAGAGAAGCACTACTAGATCCTAAGCCCTTGCCTCTGAATCCGGAGCTGTGGGAAGCAAAGAGTCGAACTGCAAGAACACAGTGAGAGAAATGGGCAGATGCCTTAAGGCTAGGGGAGCTGGGGGAAGGGCGCACGCGAGAACTGAACAGATACCGCACCAGGTGAGAACCATGAAGGGAGGGTCACAAAAGTTTGCAGACTGCTGCAAGGCACCTGGTTGCACAAGAGCGAAAAGGGTCGACTTCCCTTCTCCAGGCAGGGTCTCTCCAAAGATCTGTGTCAAAGAGACCTGGAGGTTTGGCTCCACTCGGCTCAGAACTGCGGGTGACCGTTCTCTGCTTCCCAGAGAGATGGCCTAAGCACCCTGACTGGGAGCTGAGCCCGCGCTCTGCATAAAGCAACAGGCGGCTGCACCTTACCTTGCGCCAGTCCTGGGTTGGGATGGCTGCTCCATCCTCGTGGCGCAGGGAGGAGGCGTTTGATGCATAAGCCTAGGGGTGTGCGTGCTGCTAGCTCCAGCCGACTGCAAACTGGACTACCCTCCCTGACCCGGCCCGCCGGCCGGGCTCCGCTCCGGAGCGACCGCCGCGGCGGCGTGAATGCGCTGTGGCCGGGGCGCAGGACGCAGGCGGTGCGTGGCGCGGCTGGCGTCTTTGCGCGCTGCCACCGAGTGAGGGTGCGGCCCCGGGCTGCCGTGTGGGGCACGACTTGGCTTTTACTGCTGCGGCGGCCGCTGCAGACCCTGTGCGGGGCGCCGGAACCTCACTGGAGGAGGAGACAAAGATGCGAGGGAGGCAGAAAGCTACTCGCCAACGGGCAGGCGGCTCAGTCACTAGAGGGGACTCGCCTCCAAACCTGGACTGGGGATGGAGGAGGGGCGAGGCTTCAGGGACGAGCTAGAGCGAGTGAACGTGACTGGTGGAGCTGGCTATCACCTAACTGGCACTGCTCTTCTGCCTCATAGCTGGAGATCCTGAATAAGGAGGGGAGGGGTTTCATTCAGCCTTTGCTGAAGAAGCAGAGCTGAGCTAGGAATATTAGTTAGCCTCCTCCTCCTCTCCTGCATCCTCTTGCCCAGTTCCAGGACATGTTGCTATGGCCCCATTCTTTCTTCCATTTCCTGACTACTGAGACCAGAGGGAACTGTTTAGCTTAGGTCCATTGCTGTCAACGGGGAAAAAAACAAACATTTTAAATTAATTAAAAATGACTTATTGGGTGCACAGGGCAAGAGTCAGGCACACTGCAGCTAGCAGCTAGAACCCATACCAGATGGGGATTCACCAGAAAGTCTTTATCATTTGGTGACCTCTATCAAGCATATTAAAGCTTGTAACATCTCCCCATTTGCAATGATGCTGTTTTATGCAGGTTTAGAAGTATGCTGGGTCTGGCCACATTACAAAACTGTAAACCACTGAGTCCCCCAGCAGCTGTGATTTGTCTAACAGCTCCATATTATACACCTTTATATTCTATGACTTGTATTTCTAACATTTCACAATATGACTTTATTAGTCTGGATTTGAATTGTCATCACTTTTCAATACTTTTAAACTGAGAAATTAGGACCTACAAATAAATATATATGAATAGCAGGTATGTAATTTGGTCTAATTATTCAAAGGAAAACTTGGCATTCTCATTGAAAGTATAAAATTTGTCTGTAATACTGTGCCAGTGATTCTACTTCTTACAAGTCAGGAAATAACTGAGAACATACACAACATTTATCTGTAGAGATGCTCATTAGGCTGCTGCATAAGCAATGGAAGGTTGGAAGAGAGTACAAGATGAACAGTGAAACATTTCATAGGAATACACGATAAAATATCACATATTGAACTGTTATAGATGACCTCCGCCGTGGGTGATCGGTGTAAGTTTATCTAAAGAGTTCCAGAGCTCAAGATGACACACGACATAATCTCACAGAGCTGGCTTGCATCCAAGTCTTTCCAACTGTTGATTATGCTATCCTACATTTGAATCTTTGGTCGATGCTGTGTTTTAAGTGAAATAGCATTTGTGGAGCACTCACCTCTTAGTAATGTCCATAAGGCATAAATTTGGTTAAACTTAAGACAAATGTCTGACTATGGCTCAGATAACCTATACAGTAGCTTTCTGGTTTGGTTGGTTTGTCAAGTTGTCAACTTGACTTGCTGAATGTTGGTATCACCCATGCTATAAAAAGGATAAATGACAGGCCCTAGAGTTTGTCACCTCTGCTATAAACTTAGATTTGTTTTGTAGCAACCAGAAATCAAGTCCAGCTCAGCAAAGTATGTTCTTTAATATGAGGAGCTGATTGGTTGTGTCCTCTGCTTCTGCTGACATCCGATTAAAAGAATGAAACAGGAGAAAGATAGCTTCTTGGAAGCCCTACTTATGATCTAATTAGTGAGTCAGAGAAGGGACTTAGCATCTCTGACCTTCATGCTCAACTTCATGGCCTTTCTGCTTCAGAGGTAAATGGCATTTACTGATGTTTTTTCTTTAACTTCCTTTAGAAATGGAGTGAGTTGTTTCACATTCAGTATGTCATAGAAACCTTTGCATATAGAAGAAATTCCTTCAGTTATGCCCTGCATTCTCAACTGAAGCATCTCTACAATAGTTCGATGCCTTCCTCTCAAGTGGGGCTACGTTTCTCAAATTCGGATTGGTGCCTGCAGCCCTGATGCCTATAGAATGTTTTAAAATTAAGATATGTAGATGTTGATCTCACAAAACCTTTGCTCAAGGCATTCCAGGTAATAGCAAGCCACTGCAAAGTAGTCTAAAGCTGGAATTTTGGCAAGGAGGCCCCTATAGAGCATACTCACCACTGGGCTTACCCTCAATCAAAGAAAGCCTGGCCTGTGCCTAGCCTTGAGAGCTGGGGAGCTGGTGGTTATCCCATGCATGAATTTCTCCAGAAATGCTGTGTATTTCTCATGGCCAGTGACTTGGTTCACATGGAGAGGGAGGTCCAAATGCAAGGGAGACTTTTCCTTAATAATGAACACCTGATGAACAGTTCTAGAATAATGGTTCTGGAATGTAAGTGGTACAGGCATATCCAGTCTTTATAAAATGTAATACATTTTAGTCCAGAAAGTATCAACACACAAACAAGAGAACAACCTAATCATTTGAATGATGTTGACAAGTGAGTCAACTTTTTTTCCAAGTATGGGGCTAATTTTGTGAAAAATTGGATTGCTAGTTAATTAAATATATTAACAATATTATATAATTGATTTTAATAGTGATTTTAGATGGTAAAGACTGAATTCATCAAGATGGTGTTAAGTGCCTCTGAGGTTTAGTTCACCCCCTGTCTTCTCATAAATACCTCTTGCTTTCTGCCAATCAGTTCACCTCCCCATGACTTGCAGGTCAGGTCCATGCAGAGAGTATATGCTTGCTGCAAATTTATTGAAAAGATGAATAATTCAAACCCCCTTGACTTTCTTATCTCCAAAACAGCAACATCATTTCTGAGCTGCTCCATAGGGAAGCTAATTAATTCTCTGAAACTGGGAAATATTTTGAAGTTCCAAGGTACTTTAAAAGCACTCAAGAACACTAACATGTGCAATAAAGACAGTATTATTATTTCCCTGGCATATAAATGGCAAGTAATTCTCTATTAATGTCTTTTTCTGAATATACTCAACACATTATACAATACACATTAATGTGTTGCTGGCTCATTTCTCTTGGGGACACCTTATGTGGACTGAATAAGATGTGGTCTCTTCTAGCTCTGTTGTTTGCTCACTTCTTCAGTGTTGAGACCTTCCATTTATGTGTGGGGATGTGGGAAAAAAAAGGACCACTCCTCCATTGTTGGTGAAATTGCCAGCTGGTACAGCTACTCTGGAAAACAACTTTGAGCATCCTCAGAAAATTGGACATAGGATTACCTAAGGACCAAGCTATACTACTCTTGTGCATATACTCCAAAATGCTCTAACATATAACAAGGACACATGCTCCACTATGTTCATAGCAGCCTTATTTATAATAGCCAAAAGTTAGTAAAAACCCAGATGTCCTTTGACAGAGGAATGGGGTACTACTCAGCTATTTAAAAAATGACTTCATGAAATCTTAGACAAATGTATGGTAGTAGAATATATCATCCTGAGAGCAGTAACCCAATCACTAAAGAACACACATGGTCTGCACTCACTGATAAGTGCACATTAGCCCAAAAGCTTGGAATACCCAAGATACAATTCACAGACCACATGAAGCTCAAGAAGAAGGACGACCAAAATGTGGGAACTTCAGACCTTCTTAGAAAGGGGAACAAAAATACTCAAGGAAGGAAATATGGAGACAAAGTGTGAAGCAGAGATTGAAGGAAAGGTCATCCAGAGACAGCCCCACCTGGAAATCCATCCCATATACAGTCACCAAACCCTGACACTACTGTGGATGCCAAGAAGTGCATGCTAACAGGAGTCTGATACAGCTGACTCCTGAGAGGCTCTGCCAGAGTCTGACAAATACAGAGGTGGATGCTTGCAGCCAACCATTGGATTGAGCAGGAATCCCCAATGGAGGAGTTAGAGAAAGGACTGAAGGAGCTAGAGGGGTTTTCAACCCCATAGGAAGAACAACAATATCAACCAACCAGACCCCCAAGAGCTCCCAGGGGCTAAACCACCAACCAAGGAGTACACATGGAGGGACCCATGGCTACTGCCACACATGTAGCAGAGAATGGCCTTTTCTGGCATCAAGGGAAGGAGAGGCCCTTGGTCCTGTGAAGGCTTGATTCCTGAGTGTTGGCGAATTCGAGGGTGGGGAGACGGGAATGGGTGAGTAGGGGAACGGCCCCATAGAAGCAGGGTTAGGAGATAGAGGTTTTCCAGGGATGGGACGAAGCTGGGAAGGGGGGTGGGGTAATGTTTGAAATATAAATAAAGAAAATATCCAATAAAAAATAACATGAAAAAACAATTAAATAAAATATGTCCAAATTTGAAAAAGAGAGAGAGAGAAAGAAAAGAAATTCTTTCTAGAGAAGGTCTGTTTAAAAGTTAGATAGGACATTAACACAGTTGCTTTGTTAGGGGGTTTTTGTCTCCTGAAGTCGATAGGTCATCAAATAATGGAAATGGAACCTCAGTTTCTAGAGATAAAAACTGTACCTTGAATGTGAAATTCAGGAGCATAGCAGGTGTTGTACTAAATGAAACCTTTCTGAGAAGAGAGACCTGGGTCACTTGCCCTATAATATGACAACTGGAAGAACATTTTGCATGTTTTATGTGTTCTCATTTAGAGAGTTAATGTGTCTGCTTGTACCTCCCTTGCACTCCCATTAGAAGTAATAGAAACTACTACTGCTAACTCATTCCATAAACCAGTTGCTACTGCACTGACGCATCCTCAGAGCCTCATTCAGCTTCTTATCAGCACTTTGGATGTGGCTGGGCATCTATGGATCCAAGAGGGCTTGTTCTCATACATCAAATAGTTTGCTCTAGGGCACTCATGTTCTTTTTGCTGTGATCATGATTTGATATTAAATGTCTCCAGAATGTTTTTTCTCTGTATTGTGACACAGTCTCCTTAATGTATTTCACCAAAGGGCAGAAATCTGTTCTGGGTAGTGAACCCTCATCATCCCTAAAGTAACTAGTTTTCTTCCTTTATGTTTCTTACTACCCAACTAAGAATTTACCAAACTGCTTGAATCCACAACCTTATCCCAACAGTCTACTTATGAGATAACCTGAGCATCTCTCTGATCTACTTAGTCTTAATCCCAATGGAAAGAGTCAGATTGCTATGTGCTTTTAAAGAAGAGGCCAATATTTATGAATTTCTCCCTTTAGTAAATGGGTCATAAGATTCAGAGTGCCCAGTTCATGCGTTGGACTTCCCTCCTAAGAATGTCTTAGTGAGTGAACAGACAATCAGCTTACCTCAAAGATCCCAGATCACAATTTTGATAAGGCTCAAATACACCAGGAGTGATATTTTTTATCTCTGTCAAAATTTGGTCCACATGACTCATAATGGTGAAAAGGTAGAAACTACCCAAATACTGACCAACTGGGAGAAAGACCAAATATATCTGTGCAGTAGAATGTTGTTTGGGCAGGCAAACGATTGAAGTTAATTTACTATTTCAAATAGTCTGGTAGAGAGGCTGTTTGAATGGTGCTATTTTATTCATGATAAAAATGATCTTGCCCTGGAATTTAATCTGACTGTTCAGTGGCCCCTCCACTTTAACTGGTAAGGCCTTGAAGGATCTTTCGTTTTTCTAGCGTCCTCTTCCATCATTAACACATCTTTTCTCTGAATTAAAGCTTCTGAGTTTTTAATTCTTCATTCATTCATTCATCCATTTATTCACTTATTTCTGCTTCTAAGCTTTTGAATCTTCTCCTATATGTTATTTTTATATGACTGGAACATTTAAAAGTATTTTATTTATTTTAATTAATTTACTCTTTAACAATGTCTAACATGTATATATTCTGGTTATACTCACTAACCCTCACTCTATTGTTCTTCTCTCATACCTACTAACCCTCCCAAACAAATCTCTATCTACTCCATACCATTTTGTTTTGCTTTTCTTTGTGACCCACTGGGTTTTATCAGGGTTACTTGTGTGGGAATGGGTGTGATCCTATCTGCTTCTCATGAGTAGCTTGCCAGTGCTTACAGATGACTTTCTACAGACTCCCAACTGTCCTCAACTCTTATTAGCTAACCTGGATGAGGTGGATCCTGAAAGGACCCTCCAATCTATGACTGAATGTTCAAACAACAGTTGTTTATGAATGCTATGTCTCACCATTTTCTTCTCTATCACTCAGCTCTTACATGTTTTTCCATCCACTCTTCTGTGATATTCTCTGAACCTTGGAAGTGTGATATGGGTATTTTGACTGCTTAATAGTCTCTTTTGCTCATCAACTTTACTAGCTACAAGTCTTCATAGTAACTCCATTCACTACAAAGAGAAACGTCTGTGACAAAGGCTGATGATCAGACTAATCTATGGTTATAAACACTGATATTTAGAAGGCAGTTTGATAACAAGTTCTTTCAGCCTATTGCTTTTGACCTCCCCAGTCATGGCATTTGGCCAGATCCACCACATCTTGTATACAGTTCTTTCCAAAGGGTTCCAATTAGAAATCAGTTGATTACCTCCATAACAGCTATGCCACTACTGTAAAGAAGGTACATCTTGCCTTCTTTACAGTAGTAAAGTTGTTATCATCACATGCAGACTCTAAAGTTGGGAAAATCATCACTGATCTTTTATTTTCCCACTGTCCATATAACAATTCTGGAGAAAGCTTTTCAGCTCCGTTCCAGCATGCTTCTTTGTATTTTACAGTAAAGTGTGTATTGTTTTCATCTATAGGATCTTACTTTTTAGTTCTTGGTGCAGCCAAAAGCAATGATCATGGTTCCCACACCAAGAAATGATGCATGGTTAGGATGGCAAGTATGCTAGTTACCTTGATTGAACATCCCATTTGTATAGATGTTTTCTACCATACTGTGCCCCAACTACATATACTTATTAAACATAGAAATATATTTTAAAAATATGAAGCCCATGAATGAACTTTGAAAGTAACAAAGATTGCATACTATATGACTCCATCATATAAAAGAACTATAACAGTGGGGTCTGTAAAGCCACAAGTACATTTGTGGTTGCTTGGGGTTTGGCTTTGGGTTAAAGTTCCGCTTAAAGGGATGGCTGTGTTCTAGGATCACCTAGAGTGTCACCTGTAGTGATCTGTTGGTATACTAAAAGTCACAGAAACATAAGCAAAGCTATGGTGGGTGGTTATATTCATGTGATGGCAAAGTTAATATTAAGACAGATGAAGACTCTACTGTCTTCAGATTCTCTCCCTCTCAAACTACATAGGAATCCAGGAGTATAGGCTAAAAGCACCTCAGTATTTCTTCCTTAGGTCTCCCTTATCCACCATGTCTCCTTGTTATTCTTCACATGGAGATTCAGACCTACAGTGTCTTTTTGGAGTTTCAGTGATAAATTAATATCTTTATCCTTACCTTTTAGTAGAACAAGCAAACTCAGTTAAAATGCCAGAGATTTTCAAGGAATGGAACAAAGAAAGCAGAATGACAGGAATGAAAGACACTGAAAAAGTCCTCACTGGCAGTAATTTATTCTTGTTACTTCTGCATACCATCAACGATGTTTGCATCTTCATCAAGGTACTGCAGACATACCACTATTGCTCTATGCCTGTGCATGAACTCTGGCTGAGGCAGGCTGCCCTTCCTCCCTCTGTCATGCTTAGGGAAGCCAGCACAATATTCCTGCTAGTTGGTCTGGAGTCAGTTCAGTATTTAATTATAGGGTTGATTTCCTTCTTTTGTACTAATGTTTTCTCCACCCACTCAGAGTGTTTGAAGGATCTTACAAAGAACCTTTCTGGCCGATCACATTTCACTGTAAGAACCCAAGGGCATGAGGAAAGAGCTCTCCATACATTACAGGATGGGATTTCAGTCTTTTGTTCTAAATGTAAGGGACATGGGAAGCCCTAGGGAAGCCATAGAACTTCCCAAACATTAGTTTTCTCTGCTGAAAAACAAGAGAATTGTGCCATTGTCTCCAAAGCTCATTTTAGAATAGGTATTCCCCAAACAGGTTTGATAATCTTCAAACACAAGCCTCTGTTTAGGTTTGCAGACCAGAAGCTGACAAAGACAATAGCGTAGTGTACTAGTCAGCGTCCTATATCTTGTTGGCTAATGAAGTCTCATTTGCATAGCTTATTGCTGGGACATTAGCCCTTGAGATAGCTCTGTGTTCTGAGATCATTTTCCTCCAAGAGAGTTAGCAAGCATATAAACAGAAGGCTACAGTGAGGGACCCCAAAACATGAACCTTAGTGATGTACTGTTGGGAAACCCACACAGATGCCTGCCTGGGTGGTGTGTTCTATCAGGATATTCCACACAGACATTCCCTCCAAGGTGGGCCTGTTAGTTCATTCAAAATATTCACACAGATAACTGATCCATCATGATTCTATGTGGAGTACTGTCCCAGGCATTTCCTTCCAATAACCATTTCAGTTAGGTTCCTAGACTTGAGTTAGTTTTCATATCTCTAAAGATGGCATTGTCTGTGTTCCATTTATATATTTCCAACATAGCAATTATGAGACTAGATAGAGTTTTCATGGTAATCTTTAACATAATTACCTGAAACTATTGACCATGAGTTGCATTTCCATCTCTCAATAACCAAAACAAATTATGGTGGTTTGAATATGCTTGTCCCAGGGAGTGGCACTATTAGGAGGTATGGCCTTGTTGGAGGAAGTGTGTCACTGTGGAAATAAGCTTTAAGACCCTCATCCCAGCTGTTTGGAAGCCAGTCTTTTCCTAGTGGCCTTCAGATAATGATGTAGAACTCTCAGCTTCTCCTGCACCATGTCTGCTTGGCTGCTGCCATGCTACTGCCTTGATGATAATGGACTAAACCTCTGAACCTGTAAGCCAGGCCCGATGAAGTTTTGTCCTTGTAAGAGTTGCCTTGGTCATGGTGTCTCTTCACAGGAGTAAAACCCTAACTAAGACATAGATGCCCAAAATGCCTAAAAAAGGAAGTGAAAGGGCATCTATGAAGTAAAGTATATTAATATGTATGCACTTGTAGTTTTTGCTAAAAGGCTCATATTGGGATTTAGAAGATAAGAAAGTAAATAATATACAGGATGAATCGGGCAGAATAATAAAAGCAATGAGAGAATGGGCAGATAAGTTAGTAACAAAAATTATACATATTGAAAAGTCAATAAACCAGAAAAACTGGTCTGTGTAGAAACTAATTTATAGACAATTGATGAAGCATCTATCTGGTGAACTGGACTGGAAATGTAGATGTTGCATATGAGGCAGGGGAATCATGGAATCATGAGCTGAAGAGATATTGAAAGGAATTTTTAAATACGTAAATTGTATTCACAGATTGTAGAAAAGTGTTATTGATTCTCTCAAATATTCAAGAATGTGAGTGCATGGTAGAGCTAAGAGCTTATCAGGGAGGTTGCGGGAGAAGGTCAAGATAGAGTTTGAACAAGGTATGTCTCCTTCATGTTTGTAGGCTAGACATCTCTGCCTGTGAACTTGGGATGGATGGAAGATGTCTGTGGAAGGATGCAGATGATGAGACCATTAAAAACTCAACTGTTATGGACAGTCTTTTTCAAATTATTGTTATTATTATTATTATTGTGTGTATTTTATTATTCCGTAGTATCTGACCACCCTCTCTATTAAAAATCATACTTAATGTTGTCACTTATGGTACAGTATACACATAGCACCATAGAAACTAGCCATGGAGTTAGCCCTTACTACTGCATGAATGTCTGAAGGATAGGTACCATCAACTATCCTTCTATCCTGCATCAATTATCCTGTCTACTGCTGCATGTCCATTTTTACCTATCATTAAGCTTCACAAAAACTTAAGTTACTTAAAAATTAAACATTTAAAAGTTTGTTGACAAAACAATAAACATGAAAATTTTTTCTATTACCTTGGCCAATAAAAAATTTAGAATTTCTAGTTACTAGGCACACAGGACTCTAAAGTATGCTATACCTTGCCTGCTTTGGGCTACAAATATATTCTATTTTCTTGTGATACCACCTTTACAGGAAGAGTTCTTGCTGACCCCATATGCTTGATGGCTTTGGGGTCTTCTTTCCAGGGCTTCACATAGCTGCTGTCTTCCTAAGGCTAAATTGCCTATTTGGCAGTAGAATAATGAAAGTCATTTCAAGGTTGCTTCTGTCAAAGCCACCAGGTCCAGCATTCTGGGGACTGCTCTGTATATAAAGTGCTTAATTGAAATTAATCAATGCTACAAATCAATTCAGGATTTATCATCAAACACTGTTTTCTGAACAAGACCAGGAAAGAAATCCCTGGTCTCATAGAACTCAGGAACACCACGAAGTGGAAGCTTCATTCTGCCCTCCTCATTGTTGAGCAGAATATTCTGATTTTTTTCCTCTCATATATGAATAACTGATACCATGGCATAATACATTTATTAGAAAGGAAGGATTGAGGGAACATGGCTTTTGTTTGCTTCTTTGTGTTTAGTACCAAGAAGAGCCCACAGCATCAAGATGAGATTGGATAGGTTCATTTTCAAACCAATTATGTTTGAATTTGGAAGTGTGGAGTGTTCTCAGACTGCATAGAAAACCCAAATTGCCCTTCAACTTGATGACTGTGGACTTCAAATTCTAGTCTCCCAATAACATTCTAAATTCACTGAAGACTGCTTACAAAATCATACTTTAAAAAGACTCACGTCTATTTGGGGGGCCTAAACATGACCAATAAGTAAAGATATTTCTCTGAGTCATATACAGAAGGAGACATATCCAATTACTTTTATTCATGTAAGACATAATTAATGATCTGATTAAGGGACAAAAATTAGACTGTTTTGTACTGATGATATGAGTAAACTAAACAGGAATGTTGAAGGAGAGAAACTTCTTTCCCTTTAACTGTGATGCACACTTGGAGTCTGACAGCACCTTACTTACCTGGAGTCTGGCTTCATGCCAATGAGACAATTTCTCCCTCTAGGTAGAAGTCCATACATCTCAAAAGGTTTACCACACTCCTTTTGATCATCAGGAAGTACATGATATCACCTCTTTCTATACTTTCTTGAGCTCTGACTTACTGTTCCTCCTCTTGCTTTCTGAATCTAACCTGGAGATGGAGATGAAATAAAAGAACCATTGTATGGTCTCACAAGCATATACATAGCACTTGTATCTGTGTACTCCATGAATTTGTGAGTTATCTTCCATAGACTTAGAGTCCACAGCAGGAAAGTTTTGTGAAAGTAGTTGGTTAGGTGTGCTCTCAGAAGGGAAATGTAGGAAGCAGAATCAGGAAAGAGAAGGAATCTAAGTAGAGATGCAATCTTAATTGAAGTGTTTTCCATCCTGAAATATAAGGTGTGGCAGAAAACTTTTCTTCTAAAGGGAAAGGAGGCAGCCCTGGCCTTTGTCTGCTCAGTAGAGTAGGATGTACACCCATCATGACTTCATTGGCAATAAACTCTTATCCCATACTGTTTTACAACAGCCAGAGGCTGCAGCAATCTATATTCACCAGCAGAAGTGTGATGATGTGTCCCGCTTCACAGGTGAGAGAGACTGGGGCATGGCATCATCTGTATTTCCTCTGGCTTACTGATCTCAAAGACTCATGGATCACAGTTATAGCCATTTTTAATACTCCAATCACTCTCTCAAAGAGTTGCTACTTGGCACAGCATTATTTACAGTGCCTTGAACATCATGGTTGGCATCTTGAATTTGTTTTGAGGAAGTTCTTGTACTACAAGGCAATGTGTATAGAGCATTTGCAACCCAAATAACACCTTCTCCTTGAAAGCTCTGAGTGCTTTATGAAGAAGAAGCATTTTAACAAGTCTCAAGGAACAGTGAAAGGGCTCAAGCAAGATGGTAAAACATCTGATCTAACGATGAGAAGATGTTGTTTTATTACCAACTTTGAATAATAATTAAATGAAGCCATTTCAGAAAATCCCTCAGAAATTGTATTTGCATTTATATATTTTTTCCACTTAGTTTTTATTTATGTCCCTGAAAACACATGATCTTGCACAGTTTTTTCAACCTCAGCATATTCACATTTGAGGCTGAAAAAATTTTAAGCTGTGTTCTACATTGTAGTGTATTTAACAGAATCCCCAGTGGATTTCAGTGGTCTGTGTACCTGTTCTGCCCTTACACTATCTATTGGAAGTTCAACTCATTCTGGCTGAGAAGCTAAAGGTTTTTCTGGTGACTGCAAAGGGCTTCCATAGTTCTACCTTGACTGTGTTCAGTTATCCTAATCCTTGATCTCCTATTCTGTGGAATGGCAAGATACTTGCCCAGAGGGCTTCTCTGCTGTTTTGACTAGTTAGTTCTTAGAAGGGGACATTGCTCATTTTAGTCTCCTGTCTTTGTTTCTGCTGATTAGAAAGGGCTACTTTATAGACAAAAGATAATGGTGTTCAGTCTTACAGAGAGACTGACATAGACCATGTTGTACAACTTAAATTCAAGCTTACACACACACAGACACACACACACACACACACACACACACACACGCAAACACACACTCTTATGGTTTTGTAAATTTATTCCATTTTATTTCATGTTTTTCTGGGTCTTGATTTGAACTGCCCATGATATGAATGGAAAGACAACACCTTCCTCTCTGTGATCAGTGTCTCTGAGGTCATAGTTCATCACAGGAAGAATTCTACATGTACGAGTGGAAGGAAGACTCCAGTCTGGAGCTGATGAATTAGACTGGAATGCTTCTCTGTGTGATAACTGAAAAACATTCCACTGTTTTTCTTAGATTCTATAAGGAAATTGTATTAGGTATTCAAGACTTTTCACAATGCTTAACTATGTGAGACTCTGGTAAGACACTGTGAATTCCCTACTGGACAGATGCCATTGCTCCCAATGCATAATTGAGAATCCCCTTTGAGAAGGCCTGTTTATCAAAAGCAACAATGAACGATGGTTTGAAGTTCACACCAAAATAGTCTATAGGAAAAGAGAATAGCTTTGTGAAGTATGGCATAGACAGCTGTGACTTGAAAGGCACACAGAGAAGTATCCCAGTCTGAATCATTATCTCCTGGCTGGTTTCTTCCACTCCTGCATGTAGAATTCTTCCTGTCCTGAACTATGAAATCAGAGACACAGATCATAGAGGGGAAGGTGATGCCTCTGTTTTCCCATTTATATCATGGGCAGTTCAAATCAAGACCCAGAAAAACATGGAATAAATTTACAAAACCACAAGAAAGCTCAGTATTATTCTTGCCATTAATATTGTAAAGATTTTTCTCAAATAGTAAATATTATATTTGCCAAAAAAATATCTTCTTCTGTCTCTTATATAAGGTGCAGATTACTCTGAATTCTCTCCTCTTCTGAAAAGTATCTGAATAAGTGATCTTGATCCTAAAATGAAGAGTTCATGACCAAGAGTGGAAATTCTATCTGCACTCTGGACATGTGATGGGCATCTCTATTGCCAGACTCTGCTTTCTCTTTCCTCTGGAGGAGAGGTTGGAAGACCTTTTCTCTATAGGCCACACAGATGGGAAATATGTTAGGTATTTTACACAATGAGATCTCTCCTAAAAAAATCTACCATTATGATTCAAAAGTCACCATCCAAAAAAGACACTGACATAGCTACATCCTAATAAAATCTCATTCACAAAAATAGGTAACAGGCAAGATTTGGTTTTCATTCAATAGTTTATCAACAGTACAATTTAGGATCTTCTTTTTCGTGTCTACCTACTTCGCTGGCAGTTATCTCTGTTGTAATAGTGCTTGTAAACCAGCACCTTGCCAGAAGTTAGATAACATTGCTGCCATGTAGATGAAGTTTCATTTTGGCACTGTGGTCTGAATAACTTGGCTTACACAAAAGTGGGTTATCCCATTACGTATGTCAAGTAATTGTTTGGAAAAATGGCAAGACAATAAATTCTTTGGCTAGTTGTAGAAATTACACAGTTGATGAATTCTAATTCAAGGATGAATTCTAGAGAGCAGTATCTAGACATGCTTAAGACTATGGCATCTCACATTTTTTAACCCAGAAATGTTCCTGTCCAAAGGAAAGAAAGGGATCAAAAATGGAAGAGAAACTGATGGAAAGGCCATCCAGAGACCACCTTACCTAGGGATCCATCTGAAGACACCAAACCCTGACACTATTCTGATGCTGAGAAGTGCTTGCTGACAGGAGCCTGGTATGGCTGCTCCCTAAGAGATTCTACCTGCATTTGATCAATACAGATGCAGATACAGACAACCATTTGACTGAGCCCAGTGACCTCAATGGAAGAGCTAGAAGAACTGAAGGAGCTAAAAGGGATTACATAGGAAGAACAATATCAATTAACTGGACCACAAAGAACCTCCAGAGACTAGACCAACAACCAGAAAGTATTCATGGAGTGGTCCCTGGCTCAAGATACATATGTAGCAGAGGATGGCCTTTCCTGACATCAGTGGGCAAGGAGGCCCTTGGTTCTGTGGAGGCTCGATGCCCCAGCGAATGGGGATAGTGAGTCAGGAGTGGATGAGAGGATGGAGGAGCACCCTCATAGACACCATGTGGAAGGGGGAGGAGGGATGGGATAAGAGATTTGTAGAGGGATAATTGGGAAGGGAGATATCATTTGAAATACAAACAAATAAAATGACTAATAAAAGAAAAAAAAGATGAAGCACTGAGAAGTTCTGGATCTGAGAGTAACAGCTCAGGATTCCCAGAATAGTCCTCTCCCTTCACCTTGCCTCCAATCCCAGTTTTCCTAGAGTTTGAATAAAATACTTTTATAATCCTGTATCTTTGAGTCGGAGGCAACTCTGATATCTTCTTTCTCAGCTAGTGGAAGGGTCTTCTCATCTGGTTGTACTTTTAACAGAAAGACCAATAGCTAAAGAGCAGATGCCTGCATCTATTTCTTAATCTCACTTTCTTTTACCAACAGATATACCTGACCTTAACTATTTATAACCACACTCTCCTTCTAGAAACTTCCTTCCTTTGTGGTTTCTAAATTCTTCCTCTCACTTGGCTCACTAGTTCAATTGTGTGGCTCTTTACCTTTGTATGTACCATGCCTGTGTATTAGGGCCTGGGCTCAAGGCTTTCCCACAAGTTCATTCCAATAATTCTCAGCCTTTCTCTGACTTTGACACCACCAACCCACTCATGATTGAAAAAATCTATGTCCCAAACTCTCTAATCAACCAATCAACCACTGCAAGCTCTGCTATAAAGGGACAGAACATTCGACAAAATAAAGACTCATGAAAGAGAAATAAATCCTAAACCCATCTGTGATGGTTTGTATATCCTTGGACCAGGGAGTGGCACCATCTGGAGGTGTGGCCTTGTTGCAATGGGTGTGAACTGTCAGAATGGGTGTGTCACTGTGGGTGTGGGCATAAGATCCTCACCCTAGTTGCCTGGAAGTCAGTCTTCCACTAGCAGCCTTTGGACGAAGACGTAGAACTCTCAGCTCTGCCTGCACCATGCCTGCCTGGATGCTGTCATGTTCCCACCTTGATGATAATAGACTGAACCTCTGAACCTGTAAGCCAGCCCCAATTAAATGTTGTCTTTTTATAAGACTTGCCTTGGTCATGGTGTCGATTCACAGCAGTAAAACCCTAACTAAGACACCATCAATAGTTGCGGTAGACTAAATGTGTATGTTCCATATTCACAGGCTAAAACTATAAGCCCTCATATGATGCCACTGGGTGGGGTGGGGGTGGGGCAAGGGCATCAGGAGGTAGACCACAGGAGTAGCATACTTTGATGTTGTAAGGACATGATTGCTGCCTATGAAGAAGGAGGTCCTCACAAAATGTTGAATCTGCAGGTAGCGTGATCTTCCAGAACTATGAGAAATGAATTATCTTCTTTATAAACTACCATGTTTTTGCTTTCTTATAGCAGCCTAATTGGGTCAAGTCAATAGCAAACAGAAGAAGAAGGAACCTGGATTTAGAAGGATTGTGGTTGTAACACATGTTGAATGGCCAAGAAACTAACAGAAATTTACTATAAGGCTCCAAATATGTCTTAGGTATGTTCATAGCAATATGTCTCTGAGTAGCTGCATTCTGTGAGTTCCTGTGTTGTCTGTCAGAAAGTTGCAGCATTAGTTGTTGGTGGGTGTGGCTCACATCAGAGTATTGTTGCCGTTCTTTGAATATGTATGTATCTGAGATCTCTTATTTTTGTGTGGCCTGATGTGGGTAAGACCACCTCCTGCATCCTAGTGCTTCATACTATACAGATGCAAACTTATTCCCAGGCTCACATTATTTCTTAATGTGTTGATATTATGGGGACAAATTCAGGGTTTTATAGTTCTTTTTCAATGTCATAAGCAAAGCAGTGTACTTATGCTTCTGTGGCTCTCAGCTTCAGAATGTGCTGAGGAATGATTAAATGGGAAGAGCAGCAAGGCTTGCTTCATAGTACTGTGAGACTGGAATGCATATGGTAGTCAGCACAGCATCCAACCTACATGTTTAATAAGCAGTAGCTTGAATCAATATTACTGTGATCAGCATCAGGCTAGCAGAGCTTTTCCAAGCTGAACAACTGGAGTTCTCTACCTTTTACCTCAGTTACTTTAATTTAGTGGAAGTGACTCTTACTCAGTACCTTCTGCATCTAAAACAATAGCAAGAGAGATGCTCAGCTACATAGGCTCAACTCGAGAGATGGTGTGTATTACTAACTCCACTTCAATGCCAATTGTCACAATGGCATGAAGTGTACAACAGGAAGGATGGCAGGAATTGGAACAGATTTAAATGAATGCTGTGGGAGATCTTTGGATAATCTGTATCTTATGGGTCTCCAGAAGGTAAGAGAGGTTTCAGTATGTATTATAAGAGGTGTAAGTTGGGGTGATGGTGTTTTGTTCATCTATTATCCCCATTGCCATTAATAAAGCATGGCATCATTTGGGGCACTAATCTGTGATATTTGCCTGTCTATTTACAGGTATAATTTAAATGCAGATTCCAAATCCTTTGAGGTACTTCATGTGTAATTTCTGCCTTGTGGTTTTGGTGAGCCTCCTATAGGTTTGAGGTGTGTGTGTGTGTGTGTGTGTGTGTGTGTGTGTGGTGGGGGCTTTATGTGCATGAGTGCCTATGTGTGCTCGCTATTGCAATAATATATTTTAAAGCTATGCATATTGTTCAGTTTAGTAGTGCACAGACTGTCCTATTCAGCAGGCATTTCCTGAATGTCAAGAAAGTGCCAAATTCTGTGATACCTAAAGATGACAATGTATGAATTATCTACATTAAAACAATATATGATCAACCTGCAAGAAGCCTGAGAGAACTAGTACAGGCATTAGATGGAGTAGCTGATACTTATATGACAAAGTGAGAATGTGAGAACTCTAGTGGGACCATAAAGCAGTCAGCAAAAGCACAAGTAACAAAGCCAGTAACATCCAAGGACAGTCTTGGAGATTTGAGGAAAGACTCACGTATCATTTATCAGATGACAGCTAAAATCTTAATCATACAAATAACATATAAATCGATAGCAAAAATAAAGGCCTGGTCCAAAGGCAGGCAAAGAACTCAAAATTTTTTTCAAAATTTTAAAAAGCAGCATGCCTAAAGAAATGTCTAGCATCTTCAATTGACAAGGAAATGTAGATTAGAACCATGCTGATCTATCATCCCTGACCTTAGTTGGAATGGCTAAAAGGAAAAAGGCAAGACATAAGAAGCACTGGAGAGGATACAGAACCAAGGGAGTGAAAACTGTTGTATGTAAATCAATGCTGTCATTATGTAAAGAAATTTTAATACTTTTGGAAAGCTAAAAATAGACCTACTATGTAACTCAATTGGTGAGCATACACCCATTAGGAAGTTGAAGTCAGTATGTCTAAAAGATATCAATACTGCTATATTCATGGCAGATCTATCTACCACACACAGCCCAAAGAAATGGCCTACATGGCTTTCGACATGTGTACATGCACACATCATGCATGCAAAAAAACATTCCATGAGCTGTTCAACTCAGTTAAGAAGGGCTATACTTACATTGGTAGCATGGATTATCTGAGAGGAAATTGTGCTAAACGAAACAGGTCAGGACTAGTAAAACAAATACTGTGTTCTCTTCTCACAGAAGTGATGAGCCTACATAGGCTAAAACATAGAGAGCACAGAACAGGTGATACAAGGGACTGAAGGCTTGGAAATCAGAGAGCTGTGTGCTAATGGCATATCTATTCATTTAGATATGAGGTAACAAAGTTCTCAAGATCTGTAGCACAACACAATGTTAATGACAATTAACTCTCTGCTTTACATTTATCCAGTGAGTAGGTTCTAAGTGATCTCATCCAGAAAGCTAATGAAAGGAACTGATGGCCAGTGTACTTAGCTCGTGTGGAGAAATAATTACAAGAGGGAATCATGTATCCAAATGTCATGACAAATGCTGTCAAGAATACCTCCACAAAAGGGACTCTAGCCTCCCTCAGCCTTGAAGCAGGCTGATCCAGACTTTGACCTTGCTGCCACTAAGAAGGGTGGAGCCTTCCGACCTAGATGGCTCTATTATTCTGTCCCCTGCCACTGCTCTCCTCCAAGACACTGCTACCTGCTGAGAGGCTCCTGAGATATTCCTGAGGAACAACCTATCCTGCATGTCACCTGCAGGCTGGCTCCAGACACCAAGAATGGACTGGTTGGGGGTGGGGTGGGGGTGGGGGTAGGGGAGGGATGGGCTTTCCCCCTTATAAGCACGGTCTCTTAGTAAACTTACAGGCCTTGAACAGGAACGTTGTCTTGGTCTCCATTAATTTCTCTCGAAGTCTAAGTCCCTTTCAGGCCCAGCGTGCCTCCCAGGTGTACCTGGTTCATGTAGGCCGCGGGCTGGCATACAACAGGACTCCACAGGAAGACCAACAGAGTCAAATAAACTGGACCATATGGGGGCTCTGAGAGACTGAACCACTAACCAAAGAGCATGCATGGGCTAGACCTAGCACCCACCCCCATACACGTAGGTAACAATTGTGCAGTTTGGTCTTCATGTGGGTCCTCCAACAACTGGAGTGGAGGCTGTCCCTGAATCTGTTGTCTGCCTGTGAATCGCATTACTTTGTCTGGCCTCACTGGGAGAGGGTGTGCAGTAACTTGATGTGTCAGGCTTGGTGATATCCAGGGAACACATCCCTCTTCTCAGAGTAGGAGGGGAGGGGGTAATGGGGGATCTTTGTGAGGGGATACTAGAATAGGGAGGCTGATACTGCAATATAAAGTGAATAAATAAATTAAATTAAAATACCTCTATAATACTGAGAAAATACACAAAGAGACAAAAGGGAATATCTTTGTCCCACAGCGTGGAACATCTCTCTGGGACTAGCACAACTTTGTGTAGCCTCCATGGATCCCATGGCTAAGGAATTTTGGGGAAAATAAGTAAGTTCCTTTGCCCAGTTGCTGATTGGTGTGGACTCAATTCCATGAGAACTGCAACAAACCTCTAGGAATTTAGCAAACTCCCCTATCTGGAGTTCCAGTTTGAGAAATTAGAGATAGCAGCCCAAAAATGTTGCATGAAATTCGAAGCTTGAGAGAATTGGAGCAGCCATCGCAGACTCGTGAGTCCTGATTAGGAACGTGGTTATTAGGAAACATCTTGTCCAAGACCAGCATGGAGGTGGCACTGATGCCTTTTCTCTATACAGAAGCTTTTTCACTCTCAGCAGCATCTTGCCACTTGGAAATCTCAATTTACTTTCCATTTGGTGAAATCAAACTGACAAGATTACATTCCTCTTCATATATGATCAGCATTCTGTGTGCTTGCATGCACAAAGAGCATGTATGGGACACAGCAGTGGGGGTAGGGATGGGAGTGGGCTTTATCCGTCTGTTGATGGAAGCTTAGGCTGTTTCCCAATTATAGTGTTTCTTGAGCTTCTGGAAGTTCTACTTTCAACTCACATAATTATTTTTTAATTTTGAGGACTCTCCATACTTTTTTTCCATAATGTCTGTGTTATGCCCACTAGATTCCTATCTGTATTCTAGATGCAGATAGAAAGTTGTTCGTTAACACTTAGACTAATCTTATGCATCCATAGCTTACTCCTGAGGGATGGAACACTGAAACACAAGGCAACCGCCATGAGGGGTGTGTATGGGTTCATCTATCCAAATTTAATCATCTCTTTCTGTGATGGGTATAGTGAGGTGATGTTTGTATTTTTGGAGAAATTTAGGGCTCATGGAGTTAAGGAATGTGTCTAGTATGCTGCAGTCATAGCTGGCAAGTGATGTTTCCTGGTCTGCTGGCTTCTAACTTGCACTAAGCACCACACTATGTTAGTTAACTGCTGTTGTATAACAAATAGCCATAACTCTTACCAGATTAAAATGACATGCTGATGACCTCTCTCACACATCAGAAGCTGTGTAAACATGCTGCTCTGGGATGGAAACATCATGAAGCTTCCCAGAAGAAAATCAGTAGCCATTTACAGAACCCCAGGAAGCTCTGCCTCTCAGTACCTATGCCTGTTCACAGTAAAATGGTGATTTCACAGAGAGAATTAGGAGAGGGAGAGAGAACAGGAGAGAGAAATGTTGGGGTAAAAAAAGTGGGGAAGGATGGAGACAGACAGACAGTCAGAAAGACAGAGACAAAGACAGAAAGACAAAGGCCAAGACAGAGTTGCAGCCTAGGGTCAAAAGATACTGATTTAAAGGAATCTCACAGCTTCCTTGGTCAAGATCTCCTCCTTAGCCGGGCGGTGGTGGCGCACGCCTTTAATCCCAGCACTTGGGAGGCAGAGGCAGGTGGATTTCTGAGTTCGAGGCCAGCCTGGTCTATAAAGTGAGTTCCAGGACAGCCAGGGCTATACAGAGAAACCCTGTCTCGAAAAACCAAAAAAAAAAAAAAAAAAAAAAAAAAAAAAGATCTCCTCCTTAATCTGACATACCTGAGTTCAAAATGTCCAGCATAGGTTTTGTTCCTTGTTTTTTCATTTTCTTAACACAGATACCACAGAAATGAAAGAGAGGAATACATAAAATTAATTCTGCTTGTATCTTTCCATCCAAGTGCTTTGCACAACTCTGTCTGGTCAGGGTATAATGTATAATCCAGAGAGAGAGAGAGAGAGAGAGAGAGAGAGAGAGAGAGAGAGTGATCTAGCGCTTGGGCACAGAAAACTCAATGAAGAGAGAAAGCAAAGAAATGAACTATAAATGTTGGAATCATTTCACACTACACAAATAATAAAGTCCTGCTGTTCCTCACATGGATTCATACCCACAATTGCACTTGACCCTTTTTAAAATAGCAATAGGAGACTAGAGTGTTTCTAAGACAGGAGTGTCATCTTAGTTTTCAACATGAATAACTACAGTGATGAAGCCTGTTGGGGGGGAGGTGTGAAGCACTAGACATGGAATCTAAGCAGGAAATTGGCAGGGGCCTTTGCCTGGAGTTATAGAAAAATGTTGTTTATTCATTCATTCTTCTAAGTCACACACATAAAACCTTTATTATTAGCATTTTGGGGAAGTATAAAAATACAGAGTGCAGGCCTTGTTCTACAGAAATGTGATGGTATATATTGCTTTTTACAGATTTAGTAGACCAACATGGTTTCCAAGTATATCCATCCTTGTGCTAAATATCCATGTGTCAAGCACTGTGTAAGAGTTTGCTGTGGTAACAGCTGATAGAAGCAGGATTTGTTTTCCCAGTCCCACCATCTGTAGAATCAGGTCTGATGTGGATCTAGATAAGTACGGGGAGAAAGAAACAGAGGTGGAAATGGAAAAAAAAAAAAGCCTCTCTTTACTGGCTTCAATTTTTTACTTTCTTTTTTTTCTCCCATTCCCCAGTAATTCTACTTAGGAGGTCCAAATTCAAAACTCACCAGAGAAATGGAAACTGCAGGAAACACATGGCAGGTGCCCAAGGGATTGCTCCTTGAAGTTAGTAGGGGTAAGTCCTGTTTATGGCAAAATGGAGAATAAACTCTCTCCACCATGGCACCTTGTAGCATGTATATCACTCTTTCATGTCAGAGAAATTCAGAGTGATGAAAAGCTCTCCAAGTTATTATTGGAAGTGGAGGAGTAGGAGTTTGCAGCTGGACCTGATGAGTCTAGGGCATGTGCTCTGACTCTTGCAGTCTGAGGTTTCTGCACTGGAGAGTGTGGTGCTTCAGGGGCTAAGCATTGGCTCTGGAACCAAGTGTTCAGAGTCAATTTCTCACTCCAAGCCACAAGGAGTTGTGTGACATTGGACACTGTGAGTGCTAGTTTCCTTAATTATAAACTAGGGCTAAGAAACATACCTTACTTTATAAGGACAGGGCAGCCATCCCTGAGTGGATATATGCAGAAATGAGATAATGCGAATGAAACTCAATGCTATTCCACTGCAGTGAGCTTCAGGAGAGATAATGAAAGACATTTTCTAATATGAGGGGAATGCAATTTGCTTCTACTAGCATACTGCCTAGGGCAACCAGCACAATGCTCCCAGCACTGATTTGAATCCTAAGCTGTAAAGTCCCTGCAAGTACAACAGTTGCTTCATGGGACAGGAAGCCCTAGCAACCAGAGGTTCCAAGATTGCAGTCTCAGTCTGACAGTAAAAAGGAGAAACCTGGGGTGCTGGTGGCTTCTGGTTTAGGAAAAGTCTCTGGCCAGAACTCTTGCTGTCAGCATGTTATCAAATATTTATGATGGTAACATTCAGGTACATTTCTACTGAAGTATGCCTTGAACATTGATATATATATATATATATATATATATATATATATATATATATATATATCTGTGTGTGTGTGTGTATAAAATAGTCATCTTTTTGCCTTTCTATTTACCTATTCACTGCTAGTGCAGTGGCCTTGAGGCAGTTATAGAATCTCCATAACTTCCTATTCTCAAAGATATACTGATTGAGTCCTCTCAAATGCCGTTGCCAATATGAAGATAATGTCAACATTACATGTAAGAAAGAGACAATAGAGACTCAGTAAACTTTGCTAACTCTGGCATTGTGACTGGTATGTTGTATTGCAATATACTAATATTGATTCCCTTACATAGAACTCAACTCTACTAGATTGAATGGTGTATAGAGATAGGGCAGGAGATAACCTACATGTGGGTTCAATTTGATGTGACCAGAGCTGCTTTGAGCCATAATCACCAAGATAGCCAACTCTTGCCAGTTTTTCCATGTAGTTTCTCAGCAAACTATAAATAGATAAAAGTCATTACAGTGGTGGGTGAAGTCTTGCTTCTGGGATATGAGTGACAATGATGTCAGCTGAAAACGAGCTATATACATTTCAGCCAGGTTGATATCAGTTTTTCTCTAACCCATAAGCCTGCACCTTTTATGACCCAAATTACAAAGACCCCACTGGATCTCTTTAAAATCCCAGGTTTATCTGTCCTCATTTTTCAGTTTCATGGCACCTTGGGACTAATCCTCATGCATTAAGATTGTACTTTTATAAGATACCTGTAACAGTAGAATATTAGTCTTTAACCTGTGGGTCACCACCCCAGGTTCAAAAATATTTTCACAGGGTTTGCCTAAAACCACCAAGACACAAATATTTCCATTATGTTTCACAACATTAGCAAAATTATAGGTATAAAGTAGCAACTAATATTTCAAGGTTTAGGGTCACCATAACATGAGTTAACTGTGTAAGAGTTGTAGCATTAGGGAGGTTGAGAACTACTGCTGTGGCAGACTAAGAATAAATGAACACGGAAAAGCCAGCTAGTGATCTCAGTCAATTAAAGTAAGGAACATGCATGTCAGGAACACTTTCTGACCAAGAAAACCGAACTGAAATACAAAGGATTCAGAACTGATTGCCAGACAAGAAAGACTCATGACCTCCATACCTGCAAAGAGACAAGTTTCAGAGAGAGACCCTGTGTCATCAATAGCTACCATAAACAATGTTTTGAGAAAACTTCAGAAGACTGTAGAAATTTCAGCTCCTGAAAGGGCTGCCCAGCCAGGGTTATTTCATTGGTCCTCATCATTTTACTATCATAAGTCTTGAAGAAATAGACAACCCAGCAACTAGTTCTATCTAATGCAAAAGAGGTGAATAGACCTGGTGATCTTGTAGAGGGATTGCTATGAATACTAAGGAGTTATGAGTATGTTTGGGACAAACACATGACATTTTCAGACAATGAAAATTTTGCTTTGTGTCCTGGCTTGTTGTCATAAACAAACTAGCTGTGTAAGTCAGATAGTTGGTTTCTTTGTTGAATGGGCTAGCAGACAGTCTCTGTGTTGCCCACCTTGGTATCACAAAGTTAGGTCAGTAAAGGTCTTATATTATACATGGTCTTTTCTTGAATGTTTTCAGTTAGTGTGGTGTAAATTGGAAACACAAAGAAAGGAGACCAGATAATAGTTCACAATGATAGCTGTGGAGGACAAGTGATGGTGTGGCACATCAATGGTGGCAGTGGAGCACTAGTGGTGGCCATGGAGCACCAATGATGATGACAGTGGTGCACCAGTGGTGGTTACAGCCATTCAGTCAAAAGCCCAAACTGTGAAAGCAGCAAGGCAACTAACTGGCTGCTCAACAGATGGAAAAATCAGCCAAAGGGTGGGTGCCCAGGTGTCTATGGCAGGAAGAGGACAGTGGATTAGAGGAATAACTAAACAAGGCAGATGGCTGTAACAGTAGTGACACAGAGAAAAGAAAATCCAAACCCTAGTGGCCAGAAAATCCCAGAGAGCTACAAAGCCTGAAGGACTGATGGTATCAGACACCTTTCGACAAGAACTCTGATTCTGGCTGCTATTAAGGGTTTGGGAAATTTCTATACCTATGCCCCTACAAAAGCTGGGTCATTTGTAGAATGAAGCATAGGTCAATACCTGAGGTCTTAATGAGGATTATAGTACTAGAGGCAGTCTCCTGAATCTGCTATCTTATACTGAAGGATATAGAAGTTGTCTAGGCACTTGAAGAGCTTCTCCCTGCATACTTGTGACTTCTATCTGCGTTAACAAAAGAGTGCTGTCAGCTGATTGGCAGCAGAATAAAGGAAAATCCTTGAAAAGGTTTAGAGATGTTTACACCTTTGAAGTGTCTTTCTGTCTATATTGAAGATGAGAATTTACAGGTGCAGAAAGGGTTTCTAGGTATCAGAAGGAGGGAAACTGTTATAGCCCAGGTGACAAGGATGGAGGTCTGACTGAAGAAAAGTGCTTAGTGTTGAGAGAAAAGAAGTCATTGGTGGACCCTTTAGAAAGCAGTATTGTGCTTGATAACTGAATCAGGACTCTGAGATGATGGTGGTGTGATATAGCAGATACACCACAGGTGATGTCTTCTCTTCTTTGGATTTGACTGGCCGTATTCTCCCAGACTCCCTCGCCATTTCAACTGCTTCCAATGGTTCAGAACTTCAGGGCATAGAAGTCACACTTTGAAACTTTGTCCTTATTAAGGTTGTAAATATGGCAAATAGACTAAAGAAAGAAAAGCCAAGTTATGTCTTATTCTCAATACTTAGTGATATTGCACAGTTGAAAACTCTTTAGAAGAAACTCAAGTGCAATGAGAATGACACTTTCAAAATTCATCCAACAGAATCCAGGAACCCAAGAGGAAGTTTGTAAGGTTCAAGAATTATCACATATTCTTGCTTGTAGTTAGTATTTAAGTGAAGTAAGAAAGTTATGAGCCAAGCAAATGTCTGAATCTTAGATCATTTCTCAGTATTTCTGGGAAAAAATTCTCCTTGGCCCCAGGTTATCCAAGAAACTCCCTATAAATTATTAACTACTGTTAGTATCCTCAGTTGTCCCACAGAGATAGGGCTGCATTGATAAAGACACGATGCACTCAGAGAGAAGTATGTATCCATCACAGTAGAATCCCTGCCCTTTCCTGTATGATCAATGGGTGTTATATCATACTGCCATATCCAGGAAATTATTCTAGTCACCTTAGCTCCTTGATTCAGATGACAATAACAGTTAGGTACAAGCAGGAAACAGCTAGTGAGCTAGCTCATATCATGTTGAAAATGACTAGAAGCAAATTATCTAACTAGAACCTGAAATAGCTTGTTAGTCTCAAATCTTAGAAGATTAATTTGAGATAGAGTGTGCACTGTTTCCTGCCTATTGAACATCTTAAATGATCAGGCAGCAAGACACTGAAATTCCACTGATTGGGTGAGGCTTTATGATAAAGACATATACCAGGAAATGGAAAAATGGAGCTCCGTTTAGGGAGGTGGAAGGAGATATCTACAAAGGACAAGGATAAAATAACAATAAGGGTGTCTGCAAAGTCATAGTAAATGACTCTTAGCTATCTACAAAAAACCTATAATGCACATAAGTCTGGGTATAAATAAATACATGCATATGGTTCAAATGGAATTTCCTTAATGAGTGTACTGGCTATTTTTGTGTCAACTTGACACAGCTGGAGTTATCACAGAGAAAGGAGCTTCAGTTGAGGAAATGCCTCCATGAGATCCAACTGTAAGGCATTTTCTCAATTAGTGATCAAGGGGGAAAGGCCCCTTGTGGGTGGGACCATCCCTGGGCTGGTAGTCTTGGGTTCTATAAGAGAGTAGGCTGAGCAAGCCAGGAGAGGCAAGCCAGTAAAGAACATCCCTCCATGGCCTCTGTATCAGCTCCTGCTCCCTGACCTGTCTGAGTTCCAGTCCTGACTTCCTTTGGTGATGAACAGCAGCATGGAAGTGTAAGCCGAATAAACCCTTTCCTCCCCAACTTGCTTCTTGGTCATGGTGTTTGTGCAGGAATAGAAACCCTGACTAAGACAAATTGGTACCAGCAGAGTGGGGTATTCCTGTGACAACCTGACCATGTTTTGGGGAGGACTGTGGAAGGACTTTGGAACTTTGGGCTTGAAGATCTATTCATTGTTAAGAGCTCTGTCAGATGTTGTGTAGGAGCTTGGAAGATAATGCTGAGAACAGTGCAGAAGATGGAGACCTGGTTTGTGAAATTTCAGAGGGAAAATTAAAGACTCTCTTCAGGGCCATTGCTGTTTTTATTGTGAAGATTTTGTAGTTCTGGTTAGCTGGGGCTGAAGAATCAGCTGTGATTAACAAGATACCAGAACTACTAAAGCAAAAACTTTGCATTACTGGGACTATTGATGCTGGTTAGCTGGAGCTAAGAAATTAGCGGTGATTAAGAAGAGACCAGCATCGTGAGGTGACATCTTCTGGGAAGTGTTTTCTGAAAGCACAAAGAGGCTGTGTTCCAGAGATAGGCAAGGTTGTACTCCTTCTGCAGTGGGACTTGGTAATGTGTAAGGGTCACCCAGGTGGTACTGGTTTTGAAGGCATGAAGGGGTCACACAGCTGCTCAGGCTCGGCACTGTGAGAGGCCATGGAAGGCCATTGGTGAAGGTGTAGCCCCAGTTGTAATTGAAGGCCCAGCACTGAAGGGGTCATGCAGTGTTTTGGAGATACCAGTACCACGAGATGACCACCAAGAGCAGCAGCAGCAGTGGAGTACAGGCATCTGGAGCCCAGAGAACGACATGTGTGCTACAAAGGGCATGGCTGGAGAAGTGACCCAAGCCCTTGGAGGAGGCCAGAAGATCGTGAGTTGGATCCCAGACGTTGGACGGTTGGAGATTGATTTTTGCTTTGATTGTGACTGTGCCCTGATATTTTCCCTCTTGAAGGAAGAAACTGTTTTAGTGGAGCCCACAGTTAAGAGACTTTTAATTGTAAAAAGACTTTGGATTTTAAAAGAGATGGATATTTTAAAGAGATTGAAAATTTAAGAATATGTAAAGACTGTGGGACTTTTAAAGTTATTTAGATCTTGGGGATGAATAAGAATGTAAGGGTTGAGGCTTACTAGTGATGTGTCTGTGTGTCAAGTTGACAAGGGGTCAATTGTACTGGCTATTTTTGTGTCAACTTGACACAGCTGGAGTTATCACAGAGAAAGGAGCTTCAGTTGAGGAAATGCCTCCATGAGATCCAACTGTAAGGCATTTTCTCAATTAGTGATCAAGGGGGAAAGGCCCCTTGTGGGTGGGACCATCCCTGGGCTGGTAGTCTTGGGTTCTATAAGAGAGTAGGCTGAGCAAGCCAGGAGAGGCAAGCCAGTAAAGAACATCCCTCCATGGCCTCTGTATCAGCTCCTGCTCCCTGACCTGTCTGAGTTCCAGTCCTGACTTCCTTTGGTGATGAACAGCAGCATGGAAGTGTAAGCCGAATAAACCCTTTCCTCCCCAACTTGCTTCTTGGTCATGGTGTTTGTGCAGGAATAGAAACCCTGACTAAGACAATGAGGCTAACAATTATCCCTTGAAGAGCTAAAGACCATGTGATAAAATGATCAATACTGGGATGGGAAACCTTTCTTTGAACTGTTGTCCAAAAGACTTCTCCAAAATTGCAGATCTGTTCTTGCCTTTGGTTGCTCACAGAGGTAAGTCCCTATTGCTGAAGATGCAACAGACTTCAGATGCATGGCCTCAACTGACCTGAGTTCCTCCCCCTGAGGACTAGCTTTCCTAGTACCAGAAGGCACCATACAAACTTCCAAAAGAAGGAGACAAACAGCAACCATCCCAAGCTACAATGTCTATTAACCACAGCAATGACCAGCATGGCATGACAACCCTATGTGTACCAGTTGTGACTAAAAGCTCTTCAGTCAGACCTAAGATCTGTCCATCATGAGGGAAATCATGTCTGATACTAGAAACCTATCCAACTACCCAGGGTAAATGAAGTCATGGATCCTGAAGGAGTAATTACAACTACTTTACTAAACCAGCATAACCCCTAACTAACTACATTCTAAACGTATGTCCTTATATTTTCATCCTTCAAAATACCTACAGCCAATCAAACTGTAGAGTTGTGGAATTCAATACCAATGGGCAGATACATCTGCAAAACCCTCTTGAAACTTAGGTTCAAAGAACATTGTGGAAGAGCAGCAAAAAGATTCAAAGAGCCAGAGGATCATTGATTGTGTGTGTGTGTGTGTGTGTGAGATTCTATCTCCTAGTAATATCTGAAGCTACATCCATAAGTCTCATCAACATGACTACCTAAATATGATCTGGACAAGGACAACAGTAGAGATGCCAAAGGAAAGAAGGAAAGACCACACCAGGCATCAACCCTATACAAAGAACTACTGGTACCTAAGAAAAACCAACAATGGGAAAAATAGTTTTCCCTGGGGAAGAACACAAATTGGTAATGCAATATCAAGTGGTCAGCTCTGAAAATACAGACACCAGTAACATACAGAGTAAGCAAATTATATTTGGGAGTGTGTGTGTGTGTGTGTGTATGGGAGCCTTGTAGGAAGGTTTGGAGGAAGAACTAGGAAGGGAGAAAATGATACAATTTTAATCTCAAAGGAAATATGAATTTTCAAAAAATGGAGACAAGAAAATGAATGTAACCAAATGACATTGGCAGAGTATGTTAACATTTAGCAGTGGAACCGGTGAAGGCCTGAAACCCGAGCCTTCTTTTGTTTCTAAGAATAATGTCCTGTGTTCCTTTTATGATGACTTATACTGAACACTCAATACAGAAAAGGAAGAGAAATGGGGTTCTGCAAACAGGTCCATGAGTCTTTATTGCTGAGTGGACTAATCCTGCAGCCAGATGTTTCTGCCAGAATGCAAACTGTTTTGATCAAGAGGAGGGAAGGGCACATACAGGAGTGACTGTCCTTTCAGGAAAACTAAGAGTTCCACCCTTCAAAACTATTTTGAAAAAGTAGGCATTTCTCCTTCCTTCATTTCAGTGTGCTAATTTCTTCCAAATGGCTGTCACTTGAGGTTGCTCATGCTGAAAAGTTTCTACTTAAACTTTCCTGCTTGTTGATTTAGTGTTGAACTTTATCCACTTAAAGAGATTGAGGATGCTTTTAATTAGACCTAAAGGTACTTCTTAGCTCTGAGAAGGGCGGTCAATGGATATTGCAAATTGTGACCACTCAGAATTCTAGAGTTAATGAAAGCCAACAGGGCTTCAGGAAAGAAGAGCTTATACAAATATTTGTACTGCAGTCTTCTTCGTCAGAGAATCTGAATAAACCATACAGAACATAATCTTCACCCAGAGTATGAGCAGATCAGGAGCACATTCTTTGCCATAGAATTTAGTGTTCCTATTCAAATCAGACCTCTAATATATGAAATGGACCAAGGTTTCTGTCTTCCACATACTGATAGTTCAAAAGATTGCATTTAAAACGATGCAGCTATCAGAGAGACTCATTAGAATTCCATGAACTCTTGAAAAAGTTGTGCCAGGATGCTGCCTCTGTAACTGGGTTACTCAGATCAGTATTTGCAGCAGTTTGGCACTAGGAATTAGTGTTTTAAAATACAACCCTTCCACATATCCAGTTTTAGTGATCAACCTGCACTGGGAGAACATTGTTGAGGTATTTCAAGCCTCCCTCAATTGTGAGACGTTTTCAAGCCAGGTATCAGTAACATGTAATAAGGTTAATACAAAAACAAACTTAAAGGCAGTATTTATTTTCTTATGCAAGGATTGAAATAAGTGTTTCTTTCATTTCTGGCTGGATAGGAATTGAATTGAGCAACAATAAAATGTCTGTTAAGTGGATTGAGGGGGTGCGGAAATGATGGTCCTCCCAAAACCATTCTTGGTGAAAACATTAAATTTCCCTCAATACCAGAGAAAACACACAAAATCCAAAGAGAGCTATGCCTTTGGTCTACACTGTTGGTTTGTCCACCATATATGTGTTTCTTCCTGAGAAGGGGGTCTACCAAGCTGCCTTCCAGGCTATCACAGGATGATTTGTCAGCTGCAGTTGGTTATGATACTGTGGAACACACCCTTCACTAGCCGCTTATTTAGTAGGTAGTAACTAGAGTGTCTACTAGTGTCTCCAACAGAGAGGCCTGAGGAGATGACAGGAAAGCAGGAGGCAGTGAGTATGACCCTAGTGTTATAGCATTGGGAACCTACACTGAATAAGAAAGGTGATATGAGTAAATTGTTGGGAATAAAGAGCAAAAAGGTGTCAAATAAAACACAAAATTTCTAGGTGAAAGATGAATAGAGATATGGACTGTTGTTGGGCAAGAACCCAAGAGCTTGTTTTAAGGCACACTGAGTTTAAAGCAATACTAGGACATCTAAATACCAAGCCCTGGCTGGCAGCTGAAGATAAGGGGCTGGTGCCTGAAAAAAAGAAGCAATCTTTCAGGTTTTGAATAAGAAAGATACACCAGGGCCATTGCGAGAAGTTAAGGGAATATTGAATTCACTGACATTCTCTGAAGGCAAAGTAAGAAAAATAGAGCTGTGTGAGTCTGGGTGTTGCCACTGACTTCAGTGTGAGGCAGGGATGACATCCTGCAGTAATGTGAATGCAACAGCCCCTGCCTTCCATTAACTACATTCCATCTCGTATAACCACTCCCACTCTGTGATTACATTCCAGGAACTAACCTCTCTTCCCCTTGGCTAACAGTTTCAGTGTACCAACTCTGTTTTACAAAACCAGCACCATTAAATGTGTCTACTGTGCTCACTAACACCTCAGGGCTGAACCAGACCCCCATTTTTTTGGACATGCCTTTGAACAACCTCTCTAGCTCTGATAAAAGCCTATTCTGTAAGAGAAGGTCATCCTTTCTGATGAGAACTCTTCTGATATAACCCTACCCCAAACATTTCCCACTCTTGTTAAGCTACCTCCTTGCTTTTCTTCTTTGCAGTGGATGTGCAAATAGCGTAAGCTTGGTTTTAATGAGATTAAAATTTCTGCTTCCTGTCCAGAGCATGGCCATGTTGCATGATGGTGCTCTTGACAAATCAAAGATATGCCACCTCGAAGGAAGTTCTTTATGAACATTTCCATTTATTGTCCAATTAGCTCAAATGGGAGCTTCTGTCAGGTGGGAACCGTGCGGAAAGGGAAGATACAGTTACCCTTTAAAGTGGTGACATTTTATTTTCATATTTTATTCATTGCTTCTTAGTATATAAGCTTAAACTCCTTGCTATTTAAACTCTATTACTCATCCACTGAGGTCACTATAAAAACACTAACACTTCCGATTAGTGCTATAACTCTCTAATTTGTTTTTCACTTACTATATTATAATTTACTTATCCAATTATTAAGGCAGTTATAGCTCCTTATTATGTCATACTAGGAAAGATAGAGCAATTTAGGGGCATTGGACACAGAATCTATACTTAATATAATATAATAGGAAACTGCAGAAAAACAGGTATTAACTGCTCAGGACCTAGAGTAATGGACTAGATTTACTACAGCAATAAAATGAGGCTAATTCGAGTAGGTTTGTCACATCAGAGGTTGTCTAGAAAGATGAGAACTTGTAAGTGGAATAGTTATAAGCAAGCTTCCTGAGCCACCATCCCACAATTATCATGCTAGCAATATGATGGTCACCACTGATGCCTTCTATTAGTTTAAGGATTAGGTGCTCAGGGGGAGTGGTGCTCCTAGGGATGCTGCATATAAATGTGCCTGGGATTGTTTTAGTTGAGGATCTGAAAGGAGGCCCATAGTTAAGGGGTTTGCTTATATAGGTTGTTTGGGATGCACTAAAAATCAAGGGGGAACAAAAAAACAGGCACCCTAGTCAAAGACAACTACTATTAGTAGAAAGGTCAAGCTACAGCGTTTTCTGGAGGACTGTCCACTGTGGCAGAAAAACACCTCCTCACCCCTGACACCAACTCCTGTCCTGCCATGAAATGTTACCAAGTTATATAAGCCTGGTACTATACTATATCATCCTAGCCACTTCAGGCTAAGCATCTTACTTCTGCCTATAGCACCTTCAGACAGGGGACAAAATACCAAAGGTGCTACAGAAGACCTCTGTGAGCGCCAGAGAAGCCCAAGAAAAGAGCATCAAGCATCAATGTGAGCCTGTGAACTCTCTGATTTCTAATCCCAGTCTTGTCTCCAAAAAATACACTGTCAGCACACCACTTGTTTCTTCTAACTTCAGCTTTCCTAGCCGTAAATTGGGGACAGTTGCTACTCAAAATAATTTTTGATAATATCATATGCATTCTTTAAGTGGCATAATAGCATCTAGGTTATTAAAATGTATCATCAATGTCCTGGGAAATGACTCACAGTGTAAAGGTAAGCCTATAAACAGGATCATATTTATCTGCAATGTGCATCATCTCTGTGAAGTATATGCCGAGCTGTATAATTAGAACAAAACATACTCAAGACATTTGAGAGTCACTGATTCTAGTTGGTAAGGTAATAGACCTTTTTCTCTCTCTCTAATTTCTTTTCATTTCAAAAAATTTCCAGAAAGAATATGTATATCTCTATAATCCAAAGAGGAAAATTTTATACATTAATTTTTCAAGGCATTTGTGAGGATAATAGCTAATTATAAAAAATAACTTCGGATAGCACATAACACAGAAAATTCGCTTTGAGCATTAATATTGAAAAAAGTTCTAATAATAAAAATAATTAAATGAGCAGCTACTAGGAAAGATATTGGACATTTATCTTGTTTCAATTCTCATATCAATCTTACCTTGTAGATAGTGGCCTTGACACCACTGTAGACATCTAAAAAACTGAGAATTGTTAGGAGAATGGAAGTTTATTAAAGAAAAATCACAGAATATCTTTGCTTCCACTTAATGAATCACTCAGAATTAAGTTCAATCTCTGAGAAAAAAAATAAAGAAAAAAAGAAGGAAAGAAAGACAGACCAGAGAGAGGGGGGAAGAGAGAGGGAGAGAAAGAAGGAGGACAAAGGAACTTATAAAGATTGGATGGAGTTTGAAGAGCTGGCTTCGGTGGAGCAATGGTTAAAATGCACTGGACAAGGGTCACTTTATCCTATCATGGAGGACAGCACATGGGCCTTGGGGATTTTAAGCGCAGCTTCCAGGGACAATTTTTCTGCATCTCTGAAATCCTGTTATTTTTTTGTAACAATAAAGGATGGCTGGAGGCAGGCATTTTATCCTGCAAGACTTTATAGCTGAAAGACAAGAATGAAGGGCTGCTGATTTGCAGACAGCCCTGTCACAGGCCATGCGCAACAAAGAATAGGAAGCTTGCCCATTACTGCAAGCACAGCATGAGAAATACAGAAAGCTCTGACTTGGACAGAATCATGTCACCTCATTTTATTATGCTGTCAGGAAAGTCAAGACCCTTCTCTTATTTGTTAGTGTTGTTCAATTGACAATTTCTCTTACAACCTTGGAACTCAATTAAACAAGCTTCTAAAGCTATAGTCTGCCAGCTTCACACACTCTCTAGAAAACTCTTCTGGTCTCTTTTTGATGAATTGTGTTATTAAAAAAAAATAACCAAAGAGTAAAATCTCTAAGACTGTCATCATGAAAATCAGTGAGGTAGGGGACGGCAAAGAGAGGGGAGAGAAGAAGACAGAAGGGGAGAAGGGAGGAGGAGGAGGAGGAGGAGGAGGAGGAGGAGAGACCAGGGAAGGAGAAGGGAGGGAAGGAGGAATACTCAGTGCCCATTGGCACATAGAGGGTACATGAACTCTAAAGGTTGTGGGTGGTGATCCACTGGCAGACAACACCAACACTACTACAGGAGGCTTCATCCCCCACACCTGGGCTGCTTACCTAAACAGTTCATTGAATGTTTCTGCATTCGTTAGTTAACTTCTTAAGAATACCACGTGTGGTGAGAACTCAGACATTGTGTTCTACTGATCACTACAGTTTTTATTATTATGATGGTGGTGCTTGTTGGTTCAGTTACGAGAGCAAACTATTGAAACTATGATCATGGGAAGCATATTTCTCAACCCTCCTGTCACAATTTGCTTCTTATAGTGTTCTTATATTGAATGATACTAGGGAGGCTAGGTAACCTGAGCTCCAGACTTTGGCGGTGAAACTTATAGTGGTCAGGTGTAGGCTAGAGTCAATCTGATCCTGAAAGGAACTTCAGTCTGTTACAGAAATATTTTCTTTAACATGAAACCAAGTGAACTGAGATTTCAGGGCTCCATATCATAAATCTACTTCAAAGGAACATAAAATGCTATACACAAATTTCTTCCCATGGAGGTCAGTCTTTGGAAGGTTTTCAGGTATGTGCTATCAAGCTCAAGTCATCAGAGACCAAGAAAGAAGGCACAGATGTGACACAAGGGATCTTGGTCAGATGATAACCCCTCTGATAAACCTCTTAGATCTTTTAGCTTTTGCATTATCACAACAATCTTTAGCTAATATAGAGAGCTGAACTCAGGGTACAAAATCATAATGATGGGCTGGTGTTTGATAATGTTCAAGGAGTATATATATATTGTAACATCTAGTTAATGTCATAAACAACTTCAAGAATGTTAAGGTAGGCAAACTTCAGGGTAGGGCCCATGACTTTGGCTTCTGCTATATAGGTTTCTTTGGCTCCTTCTGGCATAGAATAGGGCTGATCTAGGTGTCAGCTAGTCAGCTAAAGATGTGATGGAATTTTAGTTGTGAGGCTTAGCCACAAATGTCCCCATAAGTCCACCTTATTTCTTATTTCTACTCACTTTTGACAAAGTCAGATATCATGCTATGAAAATGCACAAACCTATCTACAGATGTCCATGTGAGAAGAACCAAGGCCTGTTATTTTGGAATGGGTCCAAACCCATTCCAAAACACACAATTGCTCACATCCACATAGGCCTGTTATTTTGGAATGGGTCCTTCAGCCCCAGCTCAGGCTTCACATGATAACAGTTGACATCATGAATATACTATGTAACAAGAACCAACTGTCTGGATAGCTTGACTATATTATTTTTACATTGCTTACCTGTGAAAATTGTGACACAAAATAAATGTTTTTTGGTTTTTTTTAAGATATTTGAGGCAATTTATTAGTAATTAATTATTCATTGTTAGATTCAATTTGACTAATTCAATGCAATGTCTTCCAAGCTACTCAGTTTATTATTTTGATGTAAAAATTCTCTTAGAAGTTTCTTTTTTTTTGGTTTATTTTTTATTAGATATTTTCTTTATTTACATTTCAAATGTTATCCCGTTTCCTAGTTTCCCCTCCTAAAGTTTGTCAGTTTGGGGTGATATTTAATGCAATAGTTGATAATTAAAGCTGTGGCAAACGTCTACATATTCCAGAGAAGATAAAATTTATTTATCTATGCCAATGTGGATCCCATCCCTATATTAACTGTATTGATCAATCACATCTCTATATTAACTGCATTGGTATCTTTATCTGAATGGAATGTTTTCCATAGAATAAATACACATCCTTTTTCTTTTACTCATTCTTTGATGGAGCACTCAGCATGTGCCAAGAAGAACTTTGCTGGGTCCTTGACTGGTGCCTCAGTCCTGTAGGTGTCTCAGGCATAGATTACAGATTTTTCGAATTAAATTCTCATATTTATCTCAGGCTTTAAGCAACTGGCAATGCTCACAGAAAATAGCATATGGATCAACAACTCTGCTTTCCTGAGCAGTCTCATGTTCCTCACCACCAGGCCTCTTGCAGCCCAGAGAACCCTTGTCTGCCTCCTTCTCATCAGTGCTTAAAAATTAACACGCAATGTAAGTTTCACACAGGGATTTTTTTCTTCATAGTTTTGTCAATTTACCTCCACTTCCTTCCCACATCTTTTGCAAGACTCCAACCAGCTCCCTTCCTATCCTTGGTGGCCCCATGCTCTTTCATGGCATATGGATTCTATCCCTCACTTTAGGTCTCCTTTACTCTCTCATAATTCCCTTTCTAGTTTTATGATCCATTACCCCCAACAGATGTGTATATACAAATGAAAAGCTACATTCTTGACTCTGTACATGATAGAAAAGATGCAATTTTTGTCTGTTATTATGCTTAATATAACAATTTTCATCCTACTCATTTCCTCTAAATGCCATGAGTTTGTTTTTCTTTGTAGCAGAATGAAATACCATTGTTTACCTACACTGTGTTGGATTTATTCCGTCAGCTCTTGATGGACAACATCAGGGTGCATCTATTTGGTAACTATTGTGAATGGTGAAGCACAATTCATGAAATGATAAATATAGGCTAATTTGGAAATGGCTGTGTCACTGAAAGAAATCTACAGATCAATGCAAACCTTACCAAAGTTCCAATGGTTTACATTCTATAGCAGCACATGGATATTCATTTTCCAGAATTTTAAAGTCATAAATTGCATGCTTAGGTAGTCTGGTTCTTTCTGTTTTACATAATTTGAGATCTACATCTTCCAGATTTTCTCTTTCATTCTCCCCCCCCCCCCATACACACACACACATTGCAATAGTGCAATAGTATAATTTGTTTGGTTTTGAAGACACATTCTATCATAAGCTCACAAATCAGTCTATTGTCTTTTTAGCTGCTGGTGAACAAGATTGTGTCCCATCTGCACACATGTTTCCTGTGAGCAGATACTACCAGTTCTCTTGGAGAAGCCCTTGGAGAGGGGTGGTGGTCATGAGATAGGTGTGTGCCCCTCATTTTAAGAAACTGTCAGTATTTTCTACAAACTTTCCCACTAGGATAGAGAGAACGTTCTGCTTGCCACATATTTTTACCAGCAGATAGCATGGCCAATTCTTTGTTTTTGGTCTTTCATGGGGGTTAATGATCTCTTTGTGCAATTAACACTTTTCAAATATCTAATATTGTGAGTAGCTTTTGTGTGATTGTTTCTCACTTGTATACTGTTTAAAATAAATTGTCCATTTGGGCATGAGAGTGCTATTTTAACATCTTGATTTGTGAAACACTTATGCAATCTGGTTTAAGGTCCTTCCAAAGATACTTTGGTTCATTACAGTAGGCATGTAAAGAATTAAGATCAAGAAGTGGGAACAGTGAACTCTGAGAATGACATGCCAAGGCACTTCTAAATTCACACATCTGTGGATACCTGAGAAAGACATGCATAAGATTAGGACCATCAAAACACAGGTATAAGCACACTGTACCCCTCCCATTCCCTAGGAATTGCATGAGATTAAGAATTACTCAGGAAATCTTGTGTCCCGGGTCCCTCAGAGACCATTCTGTGCAGGTGAGCACACAATCTGCAGAGGTAACACATCTTCTGGGACAGGCCTTGTTTATAGCCTTCATCTTTAGCCAGAAGGCAGGTCTGAACATCAGAACTCTGTACATCTACCATGCAAGAGGAGAGTTGCCTACAGAGAGTACTCTGACCACTGAGACTCAGGAGAGAGCTGGACTCACAGGAATGCTGACAGAGGTTAACAGAATCACAGGAATAACAAGCTCCAGTTGGGGACAACTATAACTACTAATGCCAGAGATTACCAGATGGCTAAAAGCAAACATAAGAATCTTACTAACAGAAACCAAGAACACGCACCATCATCAGAACCCAGCACTCCCACCTCAGCCAGTCCTGGATACCCCAACACACCCAAAAGCAAGATTCAGATTTAAAATCATATTTCATGATGCTGGTAGAGGGTTTTAAGAAGGGCATTAATAACTCACTTAAAGAAATACAGAAGAACACTGCTAAACAGATAGATGTCCTTAAAGAGGAAGCCCAAAGATCCCTTAAAGAATTACAGGAAAGCATAGCCAAACAGGTGATGGAATTGAACAAAACCATCCAACACATAAAATGGGAAGTAGAAACAATAAAGAAAACACAAAGTGAGACAACTCTAGAGATAGAAACCATAAGAAAGAAATCAGGAACCATAGATGAGAGCGTCACCAACAAAATACGAGAGATGGAAGTGAGAATCTTAGGTGCAGATGATTCCATAGAGAACATGGGCATAACAATCAAATAAAATGCAAAATGCAAAAAGATCCTAACTCAAAACAAACCTGATAAATAGCTTCAATGCAGTAGTTGGATATAAATTTAACTCAAAGAAATCAATGGCCTTTCTCTACACAAAGAATAAATGGGCTGTGAAAGAAATTAGGGAAACAACAACTGTCACAATAGTCACAAAAATATAAAATACCTTGGTGTGACTCTAACTAAAGAAGTGAAAGATCTGAATGACAAGAACTTCAAGTCTGTGAAGAAAGAAATTGTAAACGATCTCAGAAGATGGAAAGATCTCCCATGCTCATTGATTGGTAGGAATAATATAGTCAAAATTGCAACCCTGCCAAAAGCAATCTACAGGTTCAATGCAATCCCCATCAACATTCCAACTCAAATATCACTGAGTTAGAAAGGGCAATTTGTAAGTTCATCTGGAAAAAAAAATCTAGGATAGCAAAAACTATTCTCAACAATAAAAGAACCTTTGGTGGAAACACCATGTCTAGGCTCAAGGTGTACTAGAGAGCAATTGTGATAAAAATTGCATGGTACTGGTACAGCGACAGACAGGTAGATCAATGGAATAGAACTGAAGACCCAGAAATGAATCCACACACCTATGGTCACTTGATCTTTGAGAAAGGAGCTAAAACCATCCATTGGAAAAAAAGACATCATTTTCAACAAATGGTGCTGGCAACTGGCCATTATCTTGTAGAAGAATAAAAAGTGATCCATTCTTATCTCCTTGTACAAAGCTCAAGTCTATGTGGATCAAAGAACTCCACGTAAAACCAGAGACACTGAAGTGTATAGAGAAGAAAGTGGGGGAAAGCCTCGAGGATATGGGCACAGGGGAAAAGTCCTAAACAGAACAGCAATGGCTCATGCAGTAAGATCAAGAATTGACAAATGGGACCTCATAAAATTGCAAAGCTTCTGTAAGGAAAATGACACCATCAATAAGACAAAAAGACCACCAACAGATTTTGAAAGGATTTTTACCAATCCTAAATCTGATAGGGGATTAATATCCAAAATATACAAAGAGTTCAAGAAGCTGGACTCCAGTAATTCAAATAACCCCATTTAAAAATGGGGTACAGCTCTGAGATCCATTTTTAATTGGGTTATTTGATTTTCTGGAGTCCACCTTCTTGATATATATATATATATATATATATTAGTCCCCTATCTGATTTAGGATAGGCAAAGATCCTTCCCCAATCTGTTGGTGGCCTTTTTGTCTTATTGATGGTGTCATTTGCCTTACAGAAGCTTTGTAATTTTATGAGGTCCCATGTCCCGAGCTATCATTCTCGCCAGCAAGAACACACTTAGACAACTGGAATCTTCTGCAGCAAAAAGCTTTATTGCTTCTTCAGGAGGGAAGACACCGACCCCGGAAAATGGCATTGCTTATATAGCCCTCAGCCATGGTGTTTCAGCACCTGATGTGGCATGTCAGCTCCTGATTCTTTGCTCGCCCATCACCCCATTACTACGCCCCAAGATGGGCAGTGCCTAGGCGTGAGTTCACTCTCGGCACCTGCTTACAAGGCTTGTTTACTAGTTAGGCACAGCGGAGGCCAGCGCCATCTTATAATGGCGATTGCTCGTAGCACAGCTCTCCACAGTCCCATTTGTTGATTCTTGATCTTACAGCACAAGCCATTGCTGTTCTATTCAGGAATTTTCCCCCTGTGCCGATATCTTCGAGGCTTTCCCCCACTTTCTTCACTATAAGTTTCACTGTCTTTGGTTTTATGTGGAGTTCCTTGATCCACCTAGATTTGACCTTAGTACAAGGAGATAGGAATGGATCAATTAATACTGAATGGCTGAGAAGCACCTGAAAAAATGTTCAGCATCCTTAATCATCAGGGAAATGCAAATCAAAACAACCCTGAGATTCCATCTCACACCAGTCAGAATGGCTAAGATCAAAAACTCAGGTGACAGCAGATGCTGACAAGGATGTGGAGAAAGAGGAACACTCCTCCATTGCTGGTGGGATTGCAAGCTTGTACAACCACTCTGGAAATCAGTCTGGCGGTTCCTCATAAAATTGGACATAGTACTGCCGGAGGATCCCCCAATACCTCTCCTAGGCACATATCCAGAAGATGTTCCAACTGGTAAGAAGGACACATGCTCCACTATGTTGATAGCAGCCTTATTTATAATAGCCAGAAGCTGGAAAGAACCCAGATGCCCCTCAACAGAGGAATGGATACAGAAAATGTGGTACATTTACACAATGGAGTACTACTCAGTTATTAAAAAGAATGAATTTATGAAATTCCTAGGCAAAAAGATGGACCTGGAGGGCATCATCCTGAGTGAGGTAACCCAATCACAAAAGAACTCACATGAAATGTACTCACTGATAAGTGGATATTAGCCCAAAACTTAGAATACCCAAGATATAGGATACAATTTGTGAAGTACATGAGACTCAGGAGGAATGAAGACCGGGGGTGGACACTTTGCCCCTTCTTAGAATTGGGAGCAGAACACCCATGGAGGGAGTTGCAGAGAAGTTTGGAGCTGAGACGAAGGGATGGACCATCTAGAGACTGCCATATCCAGGGATCTATCCCATAATCAGCCTCCAAACGCTGACACCATTGCATACACTAGTGGGATTTTGCTGAAAGGACCCTGATATAGCTGTCTCTTGTGAGACTATGCTGGGGCCTGGCAAACACAGAAGTGGATGCTAACAGTCAGCTATTGGATGGATCACAGGGCCCCCAATGGAGGAGCTAGAGAAAGTAACCAAGGAGACAAAGGGATCTGCAACCCTATAGGTGGAACAACAATATGAACTAACCAGTACCCCCAGAGCTTGTGTCTCTAGCTGCATATGTATCAGAGGATGGCCTGGTTGGCCATCAGTGGAAAGAGAGGCCCATTGGTCGTGCAGACTTTATATGCCTCAGTGTAGAGGAATTCGAGGGCAGGGAAGTGGGAGTGGGTGGGTCCGGGAGTCAAGGGGAGGGTGTGTGGGACTTTTGGGATAGCACTGGAGATGTGAATGAAGAATGTACCTAATAAAAATAAAATTAAAAATATAGGGTATAGAGCTAAACAAAGAATTCTCAACTGAGGAATACTGAATGGCTGAGAAGGACCTGAAAAAGTGTTCAACATCCTTAATCATCAGGGAAATGCAAATCAAAACAACCTTGAGATTCCACCTCACACCAGTTAGAATGGCTAAGATAAAAAATTCAGATGACAGCTGATGCTGGCAAGAATGTGGAGAAAGAGGAACACTCCTCCATTGCTGGTGGGATTGCAAGCTTGTACAACCACTCTGGAAGTCAGTCTGGTGGTTCCACAGAAAATTGGACATTGTTATACTGGAAGATCTAGCAATATCTCTCCTGGGCATATACCCAGAAGATGTTCCAACTGGTAATAAGGACACATGCTTCACTATGTTGATAGCAGCCTTATTTATAATAGCCAGAAGTTGGAAAGAACCCAGATGACCCTCAACAGAGTAATGGATAAAGAAAATGTGGTACATTTACACAATGGTTTACTACTCAGCTATAAAAAACAATTAATTTATGAAATTCTTAGGCAAATGGTATCCTTAGTGAGATAACCCAATCACAAAAGAAGTCACTTGATATGCACTCACTGATAAGTGGATATTAGCCCAGAAACTTAGAAGACCCAAGATACCATTTGCAAAACACATGAAAATCAAGAAGGAATACCAATGTGTGGATACTCCATTCTTCGGTAGAATAGGTAACAAAATACCCATTGAAGGAGTTACAGAGACTATCTTTGGAGCTAAGACGAAAGGATGGTCCATCCAGAGACTACCCCTCCTGGGGATCCATCTCATAATCAGCCACCAAACCCAGACACTATTGCATATGCTAGCAAGATTTTGCTGAAAAGACCCTGATATAGCTGTCTCGTGTGAGGCTATGACAGTGCCTGGCAAATACAGAAGTGGAGGCTCACAGTCATCTATTTGATGGAACACAGGGCCCCCAATGGAGGAGCTAGAGAAAGTACCCAAGGAGCTGAAGGATCTGCAACCCTATAGGTGGAACAACTATATGAACTAACCAGTACCCCCAGAGCTCTTTTCTCTAGCTACATATGTAACAGAAGATGGCCAACTAGGGAAGAGAGGCCCCTAGGTATTGCAAACTTTATATGCCCCAGTACAGGGGAATGCCAGGGCTTAGAACTGGAAGTGGGTGGGTAGGGGATCTGGGTGGGGGGAGGGTATAGGGAAGTTTAGTGATAGCACTTGAAATGTAAATAAAGAAAATACCTAATTTAAAAAAAGGAAAAAAAAAAAGAATTGCCTGGATAAGATGAGACATTTTCTTCAGTGGGGTAGCCACTGCTGAGGTGCCCTTGATTATGGAAACAGTCCCTCACTCATGCTTCTGTTAGTAACCCTATTGTAACACACACACACACACACACGTGCACACACATACACAGAAACATGCACACATGCATATACACACATGCACCCACACAAACCCTTATGCACAATACTTGCACACACACATATATATACACATGTACCCACACATACACACATGCATACATATTTGCACACACACATACACACACATGCACACACACTTGCACACAACTATACACACATGTACATAAACATATGCACAGTCATACATACACACACATTCACACACATATGACATGTAGGCACACAACACTGACACTTCTTAAAGTTATAAATTGTAATTTTTCCATTTTGTTCTTATTCTTTGAGATGTTTTAGCTTACTTGCATTACTATGTAAAAAATAAATGCAATTTGTCAGTTCCTATAAAATGCACTATGTATTTTATGATTTGGTATCTTATATGTAAGGATTAATTTGAGAGTTGCCAATATAAGAGTCTTCTAACGCAGGAAAATTCTATATTTCACCATTTATTTATGTCATGTTTATTGTTCTTCAGAGATGTACTGTAGTTTTCAATGTGTAGATGGTATGTATCTCTTACCAAATTTATCTTTAACTATTTTACAGCTTGATGCTGCTCAAAATATATGCTGTACTTCAATACTATTATTACTAGTTTAGAAGAAATAATTTTGAGCATTTATCTCGATTCTGACAGTTGCTTAATATTCTTTCTTTTAATTTGATGAATTTTATAGGCCTTCTTTGCAATCTGTCCTGTCAACCTATTGATAAGATGACTTTCAATTATCATTCCAATTTGGATACTCAAAAAGTTCCCTTTCTTATTTTGAACTAATTTTAGATTTGCTGAAGAGTTGCAGCGATTATCCTTAGTAGTCCTCCTTTTATCCTTTATCATTTTTATTTAACAATAACTTTAAGGGCTTCTGTGTTTAGATGAGATGACATGCCCCTATGTAAATGGGCTAGGCTCAAGTGTTGACATCATGTGCATATGACATCATGACTGCCTAAATAGGAATATCTTACAACCGTGTTGAATTTTCAGAAGTAAAGGAAGACTAGTGATGTAATAACTTGAGGCTTATTTATGCAATATGGAGATTTAAAAAGTTAATTTTTTATTGTTTTAATGATGTTGATGCCTCTTTTCTGCTATTCTGGTTATGAATATACTCATAATTATTTTAGGGAACTATTGTCATTTAAGCCTTGCTTTTATCATTCATAAGTGTTAAAGTTTTTAAATCATTTTTAGCATAACATTCTTAATTTAGTAAAATGCATCACTTAAATTTGAAATATAAATCAGTCTTTTATTTTTAATCAATAATGTGATTGTGTCTTTCTCATTAATAACTGTTGTTTGTTTGTGTTTATTTTCTGGTTTTGTTTTGTTTTATCTATGTCTTTAGAAACAATTGATGTAAAATTGAAAGCCAATGAGGTTCTTGACACTCAGATTGTAAAAATGAAACTCACTGTTCACAGAAATTGGGAGGTTATTATAACAAGAAAGTTTATATGATGCTAAGTGGAAGGAAGTTTATTACATGCTGCTATGTGGAAACCTACTATGGAAGGATAGAGGAAGGAAAGGAGGAGAAAGAGAGCAGTGTGCTGCACAGAGATCCTGATCAGCTCTGCTGTCCATGTAGTGAGCTGTGAAGGGACTCCTCTTAACTTCAGACACATCTTCCTGAATACACTCCAGAAAGAGAACTGACTGGAAGACAAAGGTGTTCACAGAGCCCCTCCCTACAGCTAGGACATTCTCGGAGCTGTTGCTGTAGGGCCTCTGTCCCCCTTGACCTATCGCTGACCCCCATTTTCACCAATGCAGTGCCCCTCCCCAACCGAAGAGGAACTGTGCATCAGAAAGTATTGTTATCTCCTCATGAGTCAGAAATGCTTTGCTACAAAATGCTGCTCTCTGGAACTTGTTCTTTGACATTCATTAAGGCTCTTACCCTATACCAGTCCTTTTATTTCTCCAGGAAGGGGCATTTTCAGACATGTTTAGCAGGTACCCTGGGAACTCAGAAAGACTCTACCAGCAGCCCATGCTTGGCTCTGGACACCAGCTTATGCTTTTTCCTTGAGAACTGTTATTTTTCCACCATAGATTGCTGCTTGGCGTTGGAAAATATTGCCTTGCAAGTTCATAGTTCAGTGTTCGCAGAGACTACAGCAGCTGCTGCAGATAGAGGAGTCCTTTCCTACACTGGTTTCTTTCTTCCCCCCTTGAGTTCACTCCCAACACCCTCAACTGTGATTTGTCTCTGAACTCTGGGAGAGCACTGTGCACATGTCGGTTTCCACCTTTGCACTGCAGCTGGAAATACGTCTCAGATGCAGATCCTGATCAAAAGAGTGCTGGGCTCTTCTGCTCTTCTCTCTGGGACCACTTTCTTTGGCTTCCTTGTGTCCAGTGAAGATGGTCATACCTGTTTGTGCATTTTTTCTTAATTTGCTTTTTATCTGCGACAGTCTACTAGGGTTGTCACATTAAAGTAACCCCAATCAGGTAACAATGGGATTTTATTTCTTCACAGTTCTACAGAGCTGAGGATAAGAGCAGAGTATGGGCAGAGTTGGTCTCCTTGACGCCTCATGCCTTTTCCTTATGTGTATTTCTCTTGGTAAGTCAGCAGTCTCACTGGAGTAGAGTCTGTTCTCAAGCCTCAATTGAACTTCTTTACTTTCCCAAGGAAAAACATAGTTGTATTTTCAGGTAGGAGTGGCAGGGGCTGGGTGTCAATAGGTGAATTTCTTTGAAGGTGGGGTGCCACAATTGGCCATAATAGTCTCAACATAGGCTGCTGTGTCCTGCAGCAGGAGCAGTTTGAAATATGGGCTATATGCCAGTCATTGCAAGAGAATATTGACACTGTCACTAACTTGATCCCCCCAAGACAAAAATTACAAATGTCATGCATGTTTAAAGACACCAAAGCTGTAGAGGTAGGCAATATCCCTCAAGTGCTATAGATGCCAATCAGATGTGTTTGGATTTGAACATTGGTGTCACTGAGGGCCCTGATTTCTCTCAGGAAGGATTGTGTTCCTCTGATGCACAAACAAAAGGCAGGATTAATGCCTACAGATTATATTTATAATCAACTAGAATTGACCCAATATTGCTGAATGAGATGACGAAGTTGTATTTGTTGCTGATCACACATTTTCTCATATCAAGTAGCAGAGAAGTACTAAAACCATCCATCACTGAGAGACCAGGAACATCTTTCATTTTTTATTCTTCTCATTCAATTTCTTACTTTCTTTAGAAAATATTTCTTATCAAAATTTAAAACTAGCAAAATTTCTGATTTTCAAAGAAAGGAAATGCCAAGAAGTACAGCAATCTAGGGAATGCTGAGTGAAGCTTGCTTTATGTGTGACAGACTGTGTGGAGAATTCTCATTGCTTTGAGAGAAGGTGATTTACTCATCAGTCAGATAGAAGGGTTTATTTGGTGTCAAGGGAAGTGGTTAGCTTTGGCTTAAGGCTTTCCTGAGTGGCTATTTGTCAAAGACAACTAATGATCATTGCAAATATATTATGGTATATTATGAAGTTTCCTATTTTAAATAATAAATAAAGCTAACATTGGCATCAAGGTTTTGAAATTATATCTGATGACATGAGTCTTCTGGGTGGAGTAAATGGTCAACATGTGATACATACTGACCTGGTTCCTCCAGAAGATTCTATTGTCCTTCTGCCAGCTCAGGGATGTACACTGTGGTTTTCACAGTGTTTTCCTATATCTGGACATTAATTTTGAATGAGCCTAAAGATTCTCATTTGACTGAAATATCTGGCCCTGGTTTTAAGTTCACCTTGCTCAAATAATGTTTAAGTTGTTATCACTGAAATGTTAAATTTTTTACTGAATGTAAAATTATATTCACATCACAAATAAGTCAGAAAAAAATACTAAAGGTTCTTCCAAGCCTCAGTATACTGAGAGCTTGTCTGCCCACACCAAGGCTGACTGCCCATTTCTTCTAGACTAATATTCAAAGTTCTTATTGTTTGAAAGAGTAGATTCCAAGGTGGCAACAGAGGAACCAAGAGTTTTACTAAAAGACTCAGAGCCAATTAATTTAGTAAGAGAACTCTAGAAGCAAGAATGGAGACGTGGAAGAGGAGAACAGATGTTACCAAGGGCAACCAGAGTGTGTGCAGACATTCCCTTATTACAAAACAATGTATCCTAAGATCCTCAGTAGATATCTCAGTGACATGGCAAAGCCCCATGTTGAGCTTGTTCATTTTTCTAGACACACACATCTGTAGTATTTAACTTTTGGTTAGGCACAGTAAGAAGTTATCAATAGCAACTAGCAGTAAAATGGAACAGTTAAAATAGGTTATATAAATATGGTTTCTCTCAGTATATCTCCTCCTGTAGCATCCTTTTTGTGAGGATGTAAAATGATACAACCTGCGTAATAACAAGAAATGAGGGGACTACCAAAGTCAGTGCTGGGCTATAATATAAACGTCACTCGAACTCAAGCACAGCAGAAAGGGACAGTGGATCTGTTAACTCAGATGGTTTCCAATTAACCAATGATCAGATAAGACACACAGCGTGAATACACTAGTACCATCTAAATTATGTTCCAGACAGGAGGGGGTTATAATTCATACCACTGCTAAGAGCAGCAAAGTACCTGTGAATTGCTTACTCATTGAACTTTCTTTCTTTTTTAAAAAATATTTTTATTAGGTATTTTCCTCATTTACATTTCCAATGCTATCCCAAATGTCCCCCATACCCCCCCCCCCCACTTCCCTACCCACCCATTCCCATTTTTTGGCCCTGGTGTTGCCCTGTACTGGGGCATATAAAGTTTGCAAGTCCAATGGGCCTCTCTTTCCAGTAATGGCTGACTAGGCCATCTTTTGATACATATGCAGCTAGAGTCAAGAGCTCCGGGGTACTGGTTAGTTCATAATGTTGTTCCACCTATAGGGTTGCAGATCCCTTCAGCTCCTTGGGTACTTTCTCTAGCTCCTCCATTGGGGGCCCTGTGATCCAATTTAACATTTTATAATCATTGTTGACCACTGAGCACAATGACTGAAACCCTGACAAAGGACTCAGTGTAGTCTGTTTACCACTTGGACCCTGAGGTTTCATCCCCACAAAGAATCTACTGGGGTCTGCATATTGCATGTTCCCCTAAATATTCTTGCCTAGAGCTTTCCTCCTGCATTTCAGGACATGTGAGTAGATCCAACAAGTAAAGATGGAAGGAACCTGGCTGCTTCATTTCTCCTATTTCCACACTTGAACACGTGCTCTTTCTGCATGCATTGTTTTTCCAGGATGCCAGCACCATATCCTTTGAACCCTTCAGTCACAGAGAGCATCAACCACTATTTATTTTAAAAGGAAACACAGTTTACATACACAGTTAAGTCGGCTATCTCATCCACAGTATGAAGAATTTCTTGAGCAGCTGAGTTCAATTTTGAGAACCCACATAAAGTTGGAAGGAGATTTATTTTTCTTTAATTGAAAATAATGTTTTTCATATAATATATTGTGAATAGGTTTTACCTTCTCCAACTCCCCCTCAGTTCCTCCATATCTTCCCTTCCACCTGGACCCACACCCTTCTCTTCCTTCTTAGAAAACCACCAGTCATCTAAGGAATAAAAGTAAAATAAAAGAAAATTAGGTAATACAAAACCAAACAAATGCAAGGAGGACAAAGGAGAAAGAGCCATAGAAAAAGCACTAGAAATATATATCAGCATAGATACTCACGTTCACACACAGAGAAACCCTGTTAAAAAAAAAGATGCTATAGTATAAATGATTAAAGAAAAAATGAAAAATTCATTGATACAACATTTTGAGACATAGAACCCCTAAAGACACCATTGACATCATTTATGTCGGCCATCTACTATTGAGCAGATGGCTTACCTTTAAAAGTGGTTTATTTCCTCAATAAGACTTCCTTAAGAGAAACTAATTTTTATTTGAAGGTGGATATCAATTAGCAATAGCTTCTGAGTTAGGCGTGGGGCTTGTTCTGTGTCCACTCTCCTCACTGCTCTAGGTCAAGAACCAACATCACAGTCAGCCCCATCAACTTACAACCAGAATGCATTTTTATTGAAAATGCAGGATTCTTTTCCAAGTGTGAACTTGCTCCTGGGGAATGGGTTCCTTCTATAAAGGACTGAACACCTCTATATATTGACATTCTAATTCTGATGAAAGATGAACTTGATAGTGACAATTCCCCCATTTTTAAATCAGGGTTAACTTCATCTTTCAGTAGCTTTAATTGGTACACATTAAGCAGCATATAGTTATATTGCTCAATTTATTGTTTTTCCCGAATGCAGCTGGACAGCCATTATCATAAGCAATATTTGACCACATTCATCACTGCAAAGGTTTTCTCATGTCTCCTTATGAGTCATATTCCTTAGCTCATTCACAGGCAACCCCTGATCTGTTCTCTGTCACTGGAGATTCTAGACAATTAGCTATAATTAGACGCATACAGTGTGCACTGTTGTTTTGTCTGGCTTTTTACAGTCAGTGTAATTACTTTGAGACTAATCTATGTTGTTATATGTATCAATACTTTATCTGTGTTTCCCAGCTGAGCATTTTCTGTACTATTGATACACTATAATTTGTCCCTTCACCAGCTGGACTTTTCACATGTTTGCAATTTCTGGAAAAAAAATTCTGCATGCTTACAAAAAAAAAAAAGCCTTTATTTTCTTGAGAGGAAAGGTTAGAGATATGCATTCTGCTTTCTCTGTGTGTTCTGATTTCACCAGAAGCTGCCAAACAGCTTCCAGTGTCACTATCCCATTCTGCACCCCCTGCTGTGGCATGAAAGCTCTAGGGCTCAGTTGCTGCTACCTCTCAGTCAGGGCACAGTTCTCCCTTTAGAGAACCAACTGGGTTCTCATTGTGATTTAACTTTGCACCTACCTGAGCACTAAGGATGCTCAGTGTGGCTTCTCACAGATTGTTTTCCATTGGTTTGTCTATGTGGTGAAGCATTCCTTTCAACTCGTTTTATTCTTCCTTTCCTTTCCTTTCCTTTCCTTTCCTTTCCTTTCCTTTCCTTTCCTTTCCTTTCCTTTCCTTTCCTTTCCTTTCCTTCCCTTCCCTTCCCTTCATTCCTTTCTTTCTTGCCCCTCACTTTCTCTCTCCCCCTCTCTCTTTCTTTAGACTATTATATATGAGCACTGCAACTCCATTCCTATCATCTTTCCATCCCCTTCTTCAACTTCTTCTATATATCTCCCAATCCCCAACCTAGAGTTATGACATTTTCTTTAATTATTATTGCTACACACACACCCCACAAATATATATATACACATATATGATATGTATACACACATACATATATGTATGTATGCATGTATGTCCATTTGTATGTATGTATGTATGTATGTATGTATGTATGTATGTATGTATAATTCATTATTAGTAGACTGATTTTTCTCTGTTATAGCCATCAGCTGTCTGTTGCTCTTCATCTGGGGTGAGGCCTTGTGAAATTTCCCCCATGTTGACTGGTGTTATCACTTTGCCTGTCTTGTTTAAGGAATCATCTTTTTGAGATTTTATGATGCAGTATTTCTGTCATGTCTGTAAGACACTATTTATCAGCAGGTAGCCTGGTCTTCTGGCTCTTACAATCTTTCTGCCTCCTCTTCTAACATTACCCTTGTAGGTTTTTGTTGCATTTCAGGTGTATCAATTGGGGTTGGGAACTTATTTTCTACATTTTGGACAGTTGTGAATTTCTGTAAATATCTCTGCCTTGGTTATGGTTATCCTCACTGTGATAAAACACCATGTCCTAAGCAACTTGGGGAGGAAAGTTTTCATTTGATTTGCGCTTCTACATCACTTTTTTGATTTTTTTATTGCTTATTTTCTTTATTTAAATTTCAAATGTTATTCCTCTTCCCAGTTTCCCCTCCACAAACCTTCTCCTCTTCCCCTCACCTCTAAGAGAGTGCTCCCCTAGCTGACCACTTGTTCCTTCAGTACCCTAGCATTCTCCACAGGACCAAGGGGTTCCCCTCACAGTAATGCTCAAAAAGGAAATTCTCTGTTACATATCTAGCTGGGGCCATGGGCCCGCCCATGTGTACTCTTTGGTTGGTGATTTAGTCCCTGAGTGCTTTGGGGTGTCTGATTGGTTGATATTGTTGTTCTTCCTATGGGGTTTGCAAACCCCTTCAGCTTCTACAGTCCTTGCCCTAACTTCTCTATTGGGGTCTGAATGCACAGTCTGATGTTTGGCTGCGTACATCCACATCTGTCTTGGTCAGGATGTGACAGATCCTCTCAGGGGACAGCTATACCAGGCTCCTGTCAGCAAGTGCTTCTTGGCATCAGCAATAGTTGTCTGGGTTTGGTGTCTACAGATGGGATGGATCCCTAGGTGGGGCAGTCTTTGGATGGCCTTTCCTTCAGTCTATGCTCCACTCTTTATCCCTGCATTTTATTTTGACAGGAGGAATTCTAGATTAACATTTTTGAGGTGGGTGACTGGCCCCTTCTCTCAACCAGTGACATGCTTATCCACTGGATATGCTCTGTACAGTTTCTATCACCCCTTTGTTGGGTATTTTTGCTAATGTCCTCCATGTTGGGTCCTGGGAACCTCTTGGATCCTGGCATCTGGCACTTCTAGTGGCTACCCCCAGTTCCCCCTCCTCCACTTCTATACATCTCCTTTCAAATTCCTGACCCTCTGTACTTCTCCCCCATCTCCTCCAGTATCTGTGCTGTCCCCTTCCCTCCACCTCCTCTCTCCCTCCAAGATCCTTCTCTCTCTCTACTTCCTGGAGGTTATTTTCTTCCCTGTTCTGAGTAGGATTGTAGCATTCAAACTTTCTTCTTGAGCTTCATATGGTCTGTAAATTGTATCATGGATATTCTAAGTTTCTTTGTGGCTAATATCCACTTATCAGTGAGTACATACCATGCTCATCACTGAAGGTAGTCAAAACAGGATCTCAGAGCAGGAACCTGGAGGCAGGCGTTGATGCACCTGATGCATGGAGAGGTGCTGCTTACTGACTTGCTCAGCCTGCTTTCTTATAGGGCCCAGGACAGCCAGCCCACAATGGATTGGGGCTACCCCATCAAGCACTAATTTAAAAATGCCCTGCAGATTTGCTTACAGCCGGATCTCATGGAGGCATTTCCTCAATTGTGCTGGCTCTCTAATGGGTCTAGCGTGTATCAAACTGACATAAAACTAGCCAGCTATTTCCATTTGTTGCAAAATGAAGATTCTTTGAGGAAGTATGAGCGCTACATTGAGTAGGCTAGACAGGTAGACCAATCTTTTTATTTTACAGCATGTTTTAGCTATTTTTGATGCAAATTCTTTATGAGTATGTGATTAGCAAATGTTTTCTCTTCAGCTGTTTATCCTTTCAGTCACTTAATAGTAAACGTTCTTAAATTTGATGAAAGATCAATGTATTTATTGTATTCTTTATGAAGCATGCTTCAGTGTAAGCCAAATTTGTTAATACATTCATTCTTTTCTTTTCTCCTTTCTCTCTTTCTCTCTTTTCTGGTACAGAATAGAATAGAGCTGAGCCTCGTGCTCCAGGCCTATAATCTTACCTACTTGGGAGGCTGAGACAGAAGGATTCCAAGTTGAAAGTCTGTCTGGACAAAAGAGATCCAAACCATCCTCGATATTTTATTGTGATACTATCTCAACATGGAAAATTGAAAACTGCAGGGGATGTAGGTCTCAATACAAGAGTGTTTGTCTATGTGCTAAATCTGAGATTAAAGTAAAAAGAGGATATGAAGTTAGGAAGGGGATGTGGGTGTTGCTGAGAAAAGTTGGAGATATGAAGATAATATATTCATAATACATTGGTTATATTTTTGGAACTCTTAAATAATTGTTATTTTAAATACAAAATGAGTCTACTAAAACCCACTGAGCATGGTTTTCAGAAATATATTTTAATAAAATTTCAATGCTGAAAAAATCCTGTATAGTTTAGGATTTTATGTCCAAGCATATAATAAATTTTGGATTAATTTTGCTTTGGTGTGAGTTACTGATTAAAGACTTTCTTGTTTGAATTTGCAATGGTTTGCGGTGGTGCACGCCTTTAATCCCAGCAATTGGGAGGCAGAGGCAGGCGAATTTCTGAGTTTGAGGCCAGCTTGGTCTATGGAGTGAGTTCCAGGACAGTCAGCGCTACACAGAGAAACCCTGTCTCAAAAAACAAACAAACAAACAAAAACAAAAACAAAAACAAAACAAAACAAAAAATAAAAACAAAAAACAAAAACAAAAAAAACCCAAAAAACAAAACAAACAAAAACCAAAACATTGTGATGATAGTAGAGAAAATAAGTAATTGTGGTTGTGGACAGACCTGACTTTGCTCTGTTTGAAAAACTGGCCCTGTGGTATTTATACATGCTTCTCAGGCACTCAGCCAGATGCTGTGGCTAAACAATAATCCCTCCCTAACACAGTGCACAGACATGGTAATGTTTCTAGTGGTTCTGCACACACGGACTAAGTCTTTTCTATTGCTGTGATGAATGTTTCATACAGCTTAAATATATTTCCTTTCCCATCTCCCTTGTGCATCTTGAAGATTTTATATGATATAAGAGAATTGGCATTCAGCTTTGTAAATACAGGATGTCCAGTAGCCGTAACTTCATGGGTGAAGGAAACCCGCACTCAAAGTGGATCAGAAATCAGTGGGGGAGGACTGAGAAGGGTGAGTGAACAGACTGCAGAAGCGACACAGCTTCTGGGACAGACCCCATTTCAGGCTCTAGACATCCTGGAACCTTCCCATTCAGAGAAGAGGTGCCCACCCTCGAGGGCTCTAACTGTGTAAGCAGGTGAGGGAGCCATCTTGGATCCCAGGTCCCTGAGAGACCAACCTGCACAGGTGAGAGTGTGGCCTGCGGTAGTGACACAGCTTCTGGGACAGTAGAAGTGATCCATCTTATGGGACAGACCCTGTTTCAGGCTCCAGACATCTGGGCACCTTCCCCTACAAAGGGCTCTGACCAACAGACCAGGTGAGAGAGCCATTTTGTGTCTAGTGTCCCTTGGAGGCCAGTCTGTGCAGGTGAGCATGCAGACTGCAGAGGCAACACATCTTCTGGGACAGGCCTTGTTTCCGGCCTTCATTTTCAGCCAGAAGGCAGGTCTGAATTTCAGAACTCTGTGCACCTCCCCTGCAAGAGGATAGTTTGCCTGCAGAGAGTACTCTGAACACTGAGACTCAGGAGAGAGCTGGACTCACAGGAATGCTGACAGAGGCTAACAGAATCACAGGAGGAACACATTTCAACCAGAGACAACTACAAAATTAATTCCAGAGATTACCAGATGGCAAAAGGCAAACATAAGAATCTTACTAACAGAAACCAAGACCACTCACCATCATCAGAACCTAGCACTCCCAATTCAGCCAGTCCTGGATACCCCCAACACACCCGAAAAACAAGACTCAGATTTAAAATCATATCTCATGATGCTGGTAGAGGACATCAAGTAGGGCATTAATAACTCACTTAAAGAAATAAAGGAGAACAGTGCTAAAGAGGTAGAAGCCCTTAAAGAGGAAACAGAAAAATCCCTTAAAGACCTACAGGAAAACACAACCAAACAGGTGATGGAATTGAACAAAACCATCCAAGACCCAAAAAAAAAGAAGTAGAAAAATAAAGAAAACCCAAAGTGAGACAAACGCTGGAAACCTAGGAAAGAAATCAGGAACCATAGATGCGAGCATCAGCAACAGAATACAAGAGATGGAAGAGAGAATCTCAGGTGCAGAAGATTCCATAGAGAACATGGGCACAACAATCAAAGAAAATGCAAAATACAAAAAGATCCAAACTCAAAACATCCAGGAAATCCAGCATACAATGAGAAGACCAAACCTATAGGATTAGGTGAGAATGAAGATTTTCAACTTAAAGGGCCAGCAAATATCTTCAACAAAATTATAGAAGAAAACTTCCCAAACCTAAAGAAAGAGATGCCCATGAACATACAAGAAGTCTACAGAATTCCAAATAGACTGTACCAGAGAAGAAATTCCTCCTGACACATAATAATCAGAACAACAAATGCACTAAATAAAGACAGAATATTAAAAGCTGTAAGGGAAAAAGGTCAAGTAACATATAAAGGGAGGCCTATTAGAATTACACCAGATTTCTCATCAGAGACTATGAAAGTCAGAAGGTCCTGGACAGAATTTATGCAGACCCTAAGAGAACACAAATGCCAGCCCAGGCTATTATACCCAGCAAAACTCAATTGTCATAGAGGGAGAAACCAAAGTATTCCATGAGAAACCAAATTTACAAAATATCCAGCAATTCAAAGGATAATAAAGGGAAAACACCAACACAAGGACGGAAACTACATCTTAGAAAAAGCAAGAAAGTAATCCTTCAACAAACCTAAAAGAAGAAAGCTGCAAGAACAGAATCCCAACTTTAACAACAAAAACAACAGGAAGCAACAGTTACTTTTCTTTAATTTCTCTTAACATCAATGGACTCAATTCCCAAGTAAAAAGACATAGACAAATAGACTGGCTACACAAACAGGACACAACATTTTGCTGCTTACAGGAAACCCACCTCAGGGAAAAAGACAGACACTACCTCAGAGTGAAAGGCTGGAAAACAATTTTCCAAGCAAATGGCCCGAAGAAACCAGTTGGACTAGGCATTCTAATTTCAAATAAAATTGACTTCCAATCCAAAGTTATCAAAAAAGACAAGGATGGGCACTTCATACTCACCAAAGGTAAAATCTACAGAGATGAGCTCTCAATTCTGAATATATATGCTCCAAATAGAAGGGCAGCCACATTCATTAAAGAAACTTTAGTAAAGCTCAAAGCACACATTGCACCATACACAATAATAGTGGTAGACTTAAACACCCCACTCTCACCAGTAGACAGTTCCTGGAAACAGAAACTAAAAAGAGACACATGGACACTAACAGAAGCTATGAAACAAATGGATTTAATAGATATCTACAGAATATTTTATCCAAAAACAAAAGGATATAACTTCTTCTCATTGCCACATGGTACCTCCTCCAAAATTGACCATATAATTGGTCACAAAACAGGCCTCCACAGATACAAAAAATTTGAAATTATCCCATGCATCCTATCTGATCACAACATACTAAGGTTGATCTTCAATAACATCATAAATAATAGAAAGCCAACATTCACTTGGGAACTGTACAACACTCTACTCAATGATTCCTTGGTCAAGGATGAAATAAAGAAATAAATTAAAGACTTTTTAGAGTTTAATGAAAATGAGGCCACCACATACCCAAACCTATGGGACAAAATGAAGACAGTCCTAAGAGGAAAACTCCCTCCAAAAATAAATAAATAAATAAATAAATAAATAAATAAATAAATAAATAAATAAACTGGAGAGAGCATACACTAGCAGCCTGACAGTGCACCTAGAGGCCACCACATACCCAAACTTATGGGACAAAATGAAGACAGTCCTAAGAGGAAAACTCCCTCCAAAAATAAATAAATAAATAAATAAATAAATAAATAAATAAATAAATAAACTGGAGAGAGCATACACTAGCAGCCTGACAGTGCACCTAGAAGCTCTCGAACTAAAGGAAGCAAATTCACCCAAGATGAGTAGACTGCAGTAAATAATCAAACACAGGGCTGAAATCAACCAAGTGGAAACAGAAAGAACTAATAATCAACCAAATAATCAACCTAACCAGGAGCTGGTTCTTGAAGAAAAACAAAAGATAGATAAACCCTTAGCCAGATTAACTAGAGGACACAGAGACAGTATCCTAATTAACAAAATCAGAAATGAAAAAGGGAGGCATAACAACAGAACCTGAGGAAATCCCAGACATCATCAGATCCTACAACAAAAGGTTATACTCAAAAAAACTAGAGAACATGGATGAAATGGACAACTTCCTAGACAGATACCAGGTACTAAAGTTAAACCAGGATCAGATTAACAATATAAACAGACCTATTTCCCCTAAAGAAATAGAAGTAGTCATCAATAGTCTCCCAACTAAAAAAAGCCTAGGACCAGATGGGTTTAGAGCAGAATTCTAACAGACCTTCAAAGAAGACCTAATTCCAACTCTCCTCAAACTATTCCACAAAATAGAAACAGAAGGTACTCTACCCAATTCATTCTATGAAGCCATACTTACTCTGATAACTAAACCACACAAAGATCCAACAAAGAAAGAGAACCCCAGACCAATTTCCCTTATGAATATCAATGCAAAAATACTCAATAAAATCCTTGCAAACCGAATCCAAGAACACATCAAAATGATCATCCATCACGACCAAGTAGGATCATCATAGGAGATGCAGGGATGGTTTAATATACGGAAATCCATCAATGTAATCCACTATATAAACAAACTCAAAGACAGAAACCACATGATCATCTCCTTAGATGCCGAGAAAGCATTTGACAAAATCCAACACACCTTCATGATAAAAGTCCTGGAAAGATTAGGAATTGAAAGCCCATACCTAAATATAATAAAAGCAATATACAACAAAGCAGTAGCCAACATCAAACTAAATGGAGAGAAACTCAAAGTAATCACACTAAAATTAGAGACTAGACAAGCTGCATACTTGGTCCCCACCTATTCAATATAGTACTTGAAGTCCTAGCCAGATCAATTCTATAACAAAAGGAGATCATGGGGATACAAAAGGAGATCAAGGGGATAAAAATTTGAAAGGAAGAAGTCAAAATATCACTATTTGTAGGTGATATGATAGTATATATAAGTGATCCTAAAAATTCCACCAGAGACCTCCTAAACCTGTTAAACAGCTTCAGTGCAGTAGCTGGATACAAAATTAACTCAAACAAATCAACGGCCTTTTTCTACACAAAGGATAAAGAGACTGACAAAGAAATTAGGGAAACAACACCCTTCACAATTGTCACAAATAATATAATATATCTTGGTGTGACTCTAAGGAAGTGAAAGATCTGTATGATAGGAACTTCAAGTCTCTGAAGGCAGAAATTGAAGAAGATCTCAGAAGATATAAAGATCTCCCATGCTCATGGATTGGCAGGATTAATATAGTCAAAATGGCTATCCTGTGGAAAGCAATCTACAGATTCAATGCAATCCTCATCAAAATTCCAACTCCATTCTCCACTGAGTTAGGAAGGGCATTTTGCATATTCATCTGGAATAATTAAAAACCTAGGATAGCAAAAACTCTTCTCAACAATAAAAGAACCTATGGTGGAATCACCATGTCTGACTATTAAGCTTTACTCCAGAGCAATTATGATAAAAACTGCATGGTACTGGTACAGTGACAGACAGGTAGATCAATGGAATAGAATTGAAGACCCAGAATTGAACCCACACACCTATAGTCACTTGACCTTTGACAAGGGAGCTAAAACCATCCAGTGGAAAAACACAGCATTTTTAACAAATTGTGCTTGCACAACTGGTGGTTATAATGTAGAAGAATGCAAATTGATCCATTCCTATCTCCTTGTACAAAGCTCTAGCCTAAGTGGATCAAAGTCCTCCACATAAAACCAGAGACATTGAAATTAATAGAGGAGAAAGTGGGAAAAAGCCTCGAAGATATGGGCACAGGGGGAAAATTGCTAAACAGAACAGCAATGGCTTGTGCTGTAAGATCAAGAATTGAAAAATGGGATCTCATAAAATTGCCAAGCTTCTGTAAGGCAAAAGAGACTATCAATAAGACAAACAGGCCACCAAAAGTTTTGGAAAGGGTTTTTACCAATCCTAAATCTGATAGGGGACTAATATTCAATATATATACATAGAGTTCAAGAAGCTGGACTCCTGAAATTCAAATAACCCCATTAAAATATGGGGTACAGTTCTAAAAAAATCTCAACTGAGAAATACTGAATGGATGAGAAGCACATGAAAAAATGTTTAACATCCTTAATCATCAGGGAAAGGCAAATCAAAACAACCTTGAGATTCCACCTCATACCACTCACAATGGCTAAGATCAAAAATTCAGGTGACAGCATATGGTGGGGAGGATGTGGAGAAAGAGGAAGACTCCTCCATTGCTGGTGGGATTGCAAACTTGTACAACCACTCTGGAAATCAGTCTGGAGGTTCCTCAGAAAATTGGACATAGTACTACTGGCAGATCCAGCAATACCTCTCCTGGGCATACATCCAGAAGTTGTTCCAACTGTTAATAAGAACATAGGCTCCACTATGTTCATAGCAGCCTTCTTTATAATAGCCAGAAGGTGAAAAGAACCCAGATGTCCCTCAACAGAGGAATGGATACAGAAAATGTGGTACATTTACACAATGGAGTACTACTCAGCTATTAAAAACAATCAATTTGTGAAATTCTTGGGCAAAATGTATTTATCTGGAGGATATCATCCTTAGTGAGGTAACCCAATCACAAAAGAAATCACTTGATATGCACTCACTGATAATTGGATATTAGCCCAGAAACTTAGAATACCCAAGATACAATTTGCAAAACACAAGAAAATCAAGAAGATGGAAGACCAACGTGTGGATACTTCATTCCTTCCTAGAAGTAGGAACAAAATATCCATGAAAGGAGTTACAGAGAAAAAGTTTGGAGCTAAGAGGAAAGGATGGACTATCCAGAGTCTACCCTACCCAGGGATCAACCCCGTAATCAGCCACCAAACCCAGACACTATCGCATATGCCAGCAAGATTTTGCTGAAGGGACCCTGATATAGCTTTCTTGTATGAGGCTTTGCCAGTGCCTGGCAAATACAGAAGTGGGTGCTCACAGTCATTTATAGGATGGAACACAGGGCCCCCAATGGAGAAGGTAGAGAAAGCACCCAAGGAGCTGAAGGGGTCTGCAACCCTATAGGTGGAACAACAATATGAACTTACCAGTACCCCCCAGAGCTGTTTTCTTTTGCTGCATATATAGCAGAAGATGGCCTAGTCAGCCATCATTGGGAAAAGAGGTCCCTAGGTGTGGCAAACTTTATATGCCCCAGTATAGGGGAATGCCAGGGCCAAGAAGTAGAAGTGGGTGGGTAGGGGAGTAGGGCAGAAGGAGTGTATAGGGAACGTTTGGGATAGCATTTGAAATGTAAATAAAGAAAATATCTTTAAAAAAAGAAAAGAAATCAGGGGAATTTCTTTCTTCTCATGCCCATGAGCACTTCTTAGCCACATTGGCAGAATCTGGTCTCAGTGCCCACTGCACATGCTCTGACACATACCCTCAGGAGACCTTCATTTTTCCTTGCTTCATTCTCTCTTATCCCTCCTGGCTGCTTTCTGTGATTATGATACAAATTGAACACCTGTACCCAAGTCCTTGTCTAGGACTTGGCTCCCAGGGGATCTCAGAGTAAGACAATGGTTATTTTTATCCAGTTAGAGGCAATTAACTTTTACCAAGATTTTTTTTTTAACAGAGTTTTCAGACTTGTCAAACTTACAGTGTAGGTACTGGAACTTGAGCAGAGATCTGCTTGCTCTGAGTCTTCTGGATCATTCTGCTTATTCCTCAACACCACGGCAAAGGCAGTGTGCATCTAGTAGCTAGGATTTAGAAGGCAAGAAACCAGGCTTCATGACTGTGTCACCTGCTGACTGTGGAAAGTAACAAATCACTCACAGTATCTTGTTTCCCAATTTTGTCAGATAAAAAAACAGGGATTAGTTTTCATTTTTATCTCAAAGGACTAAGTTAATTGGTGTTTCTAAGTCAGAGCTTAGTGGGTGATGAGGTCAGCATGCTGCTGATGCACTTATGCTCTTGTTGTTTTTCCCACCTACACTCTACTGGAATTATTCCCCCCAGTGTCCCATGTATACACAATAATCTAGAAATGTTTCCAAGAGGAACAGTGAGAAAAGTAGCTGAGATGAAAAAAGCAGCATAAACACATAGTTTAAAAATTACCGCATCTACAGTGAGACTGCAATGTGAGTACATGGAGTCAACTTATTTCCTGAAGTCTGCATCACTTTAGCATCCTAAGAGACCACATGTGCATCCCAGTTGCCTGGTAGAGCAAACCCATAGTGGAAAACAGTGTCTCACCCCAAGGTAGATCACTCTCCATCACACTATCCGTTTGTGTTTCTCTCTGCATTCATTCATTCCTAGCTGAAACTTTTCTATTCATTTATTTCTTTGTTTATATATGCTTCTCTTCACCATTGTAAGAAGTTCTCTGAAGTGAGAAGCTTGATAATCAACCCTTTTCTGTGACTCTAGACTTGAGGGTGGTATGGAGTGGGTATTCAACACCTCAGGTTCTATTGACAAGCCTTTAAAATGTCCCCTTGGTTCTAGTTGATCTTTACACAGTTTCCCATTCACCTCATGTGTAGTTTTTTTTTCTTCCATATCCAAATTGGTGATTCAAAATTTGATGTACAAAAATAAAACACTAAGTCCAATCTATTATTCTGAACACTTATAGATATTAGATAAGAGTCAAGTGTGCTAAAGTCCAGGTAGATAACAGGATGAGTTAAGGTGAAGTTCAGGAGAGTGGTTTGGCTGGGATTTGAGAGGCACAATGATCTCACCTGTGGTTTCCTGTACCACATGCCCTGCTCTCCTCCCACACCTCTCTATCATCCTCCTATGCTGGGTTCTGTGCATAGTGGGAAGCAGCAGTCAGCAATCTTGATGCAAGAGAAATCTTTAACTACAAAAGGAGCAACATACATCTTCATTGATTTCATTAAGAAACAATTTTCCAGTCAAAATAACTTCCAAGGGCAGACATCATTTTCAAAATGGCTCATGGGCAGGAGGAATGCAACAACCTGTTCCTGAGTTCACAGATGCATGTGGCTCAGGAGTCAAGATGACCTTAATAGGACTCAACCCAAATTCTTCATGCTTGATTTTTTTAAAATTTCATTTAAAGTTCATTCTAGAGGATGTTAGCCTTTCATATGACCATAGTTTTTCTTCCCATTCATCATGCTTTAGACATTTTTTTGTTGATAAATTTCAAAAAGAGTATTGAGACTCCTATCTGTCTCATATGAGCTACAAACCACTGTTAGACCTAATTTTTTGTGGCCAGGGAAAGCCAATGGCAAGACAAGAGCTGATCTTGGAGCTGAGGGTAGTGAAATTACATTAGGATAACATTGTTTGGAATGTTAAGGGAGTTTGCTATCACAATCAAGCGAATGCAAAACGAATGCCTGGCAGGTAAGAGCTGTGTCCTTAAAGATCATCCACATACTCTCCACTGTCTCTGCAGAGTAACAGAAATCCCTTCAGAATATTCTACCTAATTCTTTCTTGATTACTTAATTCTATTAACTTGGCTCCATATAGTTACTAGTAATTCAAATCACACTCTGTAATTTTTTCCTGATCATCATCATTATCTAGATCAGTTTTCTTCATTATTCCACAGTTGAGCAAACAATCTAGTAAGTGTGACCCTACCCTATAGACAAGGGGTTGTTATCTGGATTCCATTAATCAACACCAGTAGATAATCTACATGCACCTCTGTGCAAAATGTAGAATGAATTATAGCTGACTATTAGAAAGATCAAGTACACCTCTTGCTTATTTGGAATCCACAGAACTAAAATAAGCTTCAAACTGATCCCAGTGTACACGTTCTTTGAATAAGGACATTTAACCTGAAATTTAAAGAGTCTACAGACTTGGACAGAAATTATTTCTTACTTCTATTACATCTTAAGTTGTTACTTTTTTTTTTTTTTTTGAGACAGGGTTTCTCTGTGTAGCCTTGGCTGTCCTGGAACTCACTTTGTAGACCAGGCTGGCCTCGAACTCAGAAATCCACCTGCCTCTGCCTCCCGAGTGCTGGGATTAAAGGCATTCGCCACCATGCCCGGCTAAATTGTTACTTTTAAGGAAAATCTGGTCCTTCAATTCATTATTGACAGAAATAACAGATCACATTTGTATTAGAAATGCATGCAACTTTTCTATAATCAAAAACATTCATTTTCACATAAGACATTATTTATACTTGCCAATACTTTAAAATTATACTAATAATCAGATGTGTTACAAGATCTTGATGGCTAATTTGCTAATAAAAAACAATACACAATCACAACTTTTAAATGTATTTTGTTGAACAAACTTTTAATGTAATTAGTTTACATTGTAATTCCATGTTCTTTATTTTATGGAATTAGATTCATTGTTTGAAATAGCTCTACTGTGCACATGGCCGGCTTTCTAGAGTCATCTGTCCACAGAGCTGCACTGACTGACTGTGCACACTAACTAGCCTCATCTGCATCTACCCAGCATATTGTGCACACCTTCAATTCTATTTTCTCTTCTGTAGGAATATTCTAGAGATCCCTAAGGCCTCCCACTACCATGGCTGTTTTGGTAGAAGCTAGGCTTTATTGAGACCTCTGGTTGACATCCATTCAACCCATTCACATGTGTCTCACAATTCACCTACTCACAGCCTTTCAATATTTTGTGTACAAAATTTTAATATGATATACAACGTTTCTTATGTACTTAATATGTATATTAGATACTATTCTAATCCATTTATGTATGTTCATTCATCTAAAAATAGACTTGCAATATTGTCTTGTTGTCTTCAACAAAACCAGATCCTGCTTCACAGTAGGTCCCTGTGATCTGGAGTGGCTATACTTTATAGCCTGCTGCAAGATGTTCCAGATGCATTGAACATCTAGGTTTCCAAAATATCTTTTTCATTTTCTGGCCTCTGAAATTGTCCTCTGCCACCTCACCTGCAAATTTCCCCACCTCTTGTCACTACAACTGCCATTCCATATCAGGCAGTCCTCAGACCCTTCTTTAGTTACTTTGAGTGGGAAGACATGCACTCTCTTCTGTGTGGCCTGCCTTGCTACTTAAGTGTCTGCTTGCCACAGGACTTGGAGGCCTCAGATCACCAGTGATACAGGGATTCATTTAGTTTTGTGTTTATTAACACCTATGTTGTCATCATACAAGGACAAGGCATGGGCTGTGACACCAGAAGCCTAGGGGAGACTGTGCAGTTCAACTCCATGTATAAGTTAGGCACACTGGGAAGATGGAGTGGCAAATGTGAAAGACTGGTGAACTGCAGTCAGGAAGGGCACAGGAGAGTGCAGGATGGTGACTGTGATGAAGGGGAGCAATGTCAGCTCTCAAACACAAACAGAAGGGCATGGAGACAACACTCCTGTTGAAGGCAGGGCTGTGTTCACATATATATGATCCCTGGAAACCCTCAGTGTGCTTAGGTTTTTGAGAAGACAGACTGGATCTAGGCACGCATATAGTAGATTAAAGATGACTCGAGCTCTGAAACTTGGTCTTGTTTGACTTTACATGAGGTATGAAACTGCCTCAATCCTTGATGTACTACTGTACCAATCATATTTATCTTCAGGAGCTTGATGATTTGGACTGCAGTATGTGGGTGTGTGTGTGTGTGTGCACGCATGTGGGGTTGTGTAAAATCTTTGCCAAGTGCCTTCAGGAGGAGTTCTTCAGAGTCCCTTGGACCCTTAAGGTCTATTATTATTACTATTATTATTATTATTATTATTATTATTATTATTATTTTATTAGATATTTTCTTTATTTACATTTCAAATGCTATCCCAAACGTTCCCTATAACCTCCCCCAGCCCTGCTCCCCTACCCACCCACTCCCACTTCTTGGCCCTGGCATTCCCCTGTACTGAGGCATATAAAGTTTGTAATACCAAGGGGCCTCTCTTCCCAATGATGGCCGACTAGGCCATCTTCTGCTACATATGCAGCTAGAGACACAAGCTCTGGGGATATTGGTTAGTTCATATTGTTCCACCTATAGGGTTGCAGACCCCTCCAGCTCCTTGGGTACTCTCTAGCTCCTCCATTGAGGGTCCTGTGTTCCATCCAATAGATGATTTTGAGCCTCCGTTTCTGTATTTGCCAGGCACTGGCATAGCCTCATGTGAGACAGCTATTGCTGAGTGTCATCCCGAGTCTGCCCTGGAATCTCGGCAATGTGGTCCATGCTTCACTCTACTTTCAGCCTCTTCTTTTGTTCAACTAACTCTAGACAGGAAACATAGACTTGGAAGCACCAGAGTCTACAAGTATTGTGACAGACACCATGTAGGGAAGGACAATTAAGGAGAGTCCATAGCTAAGAACAACTTCGTTTGTCTGAGAGAGAGGTAATGGATACCTCAGGTTAGGTCTATTCTAAAGCTCTGGCCACATAAAGCACATAAAGCATCATCTAGCATCTGTGAAGCTCTCTGTTTCAGATCTTTTGCCCAAAATTCACTTTCTTTTTTTTTAAATTAGGTATTTTCTTCATTTACATTTCCAATGCTATCCCAAAAGTCCCCCATACCCCCCCAACTCCCCTACCCACCCACTCCCACTTCTTGGCCCTGGCATTCCCCCGTATTGGGGCATATAAAGTTTGCAAGACCAAGGGGCCTCTCTTCCCAATGATGGCTGACTAGGCCATCTTCTGATACATATGCAGCTAGAGGGTACTGTACTGGTTAGTTCATATTGTTGTTCCACCTATAGGGTTGCAGACCCCTTTAGCTCCTTAGGTATTTTCTCTAGCTCCTCCATTGGGGACCCTGTGTTCCATCCAATAGCTAACTGTGAGCATCCACTTTTCACATGATATGTACTCACTGATAAGTGGATATTAGCCCAGAAACTTAGAATACCCCAGATACAAGTTGCAAAACATATGAAACTCAAGAACGAAGACCAAAGTGTGGACATGTTGCCCCTTCTTAGAATTGGGAACAAAACACCCATGGAAGGAGTTACAGAGACAAAGTTTGGAGCTGAGACGAAAGGATGTACCATCTAGAGACTGCCATACCTGGGGATCCATCCCATAATCAGCCTCCAAACGCTGACACCATTGCATACACCAGCAAGATTTTGCTGAAAGGACCCTGATATAGCTGTCTCTTGTGAGGCTCTGCCGGGGCCTGGGAAACACAGAAGTGGATGCTCACAGTCAGCTATTGGATGGAACAAAATTCACTTTCTTCAGATCAGATTGCAGTCTTTGTGTTCCTATATGATCCTCAATGAATCCTAGAACAGTTCTGCAAACTGGTAGGCAGTTGGGACACCAATCTAGCCAGGCCTGTTCACCATTCTTATCCTGGTCTTTCTTCATAGACTCCAGTGTTACATGCCTTAACTACTATGAGAAACTGTTCTTGCTAAAGGACATTGTCCATAGGAACTCCAGAGATCAAGAGGCAACCAAGCCAACTGTTTCCTCCAAGAAAGACTCAAACAAAAACCAGCTTAGCTTATTTTATAACAAGTAATTCTCATCACTACAAGCCAAAGGAAAGACAAGCTAAGTTTACTGGCTAGTTTTATGCCAACTTGACACAGGCTGGAGTTATCACAGAGAAAGGAGCTTCAGTTGGGGAAATGTCTCCACGGGATCCAGCTGCAAGGCATTTTCTCAATTAGTGATCAAGGGGGGAGGTTCCCCTTGTGGGTGGTGCCATCCCTGAGCTGGGAGTCCTGGGTTCTATAAGAAAGCAAGCTGAGCAAGCCAGGGGAAACAACCCAGTAAAGAACATCCTTCCATGGCCTCTGCATCAACTCCTGCTTTCTGACCTGCTTGAGTTCCAGTCCTGACATCCTTTGGTGATGAACAGCAATGTGGAAGAGTAAGCTGAATAAACCCTTTCCTCTAACTGCTTCTTGGTCATGATGTTTGTGAATAGAAACATGAATAGAAACCCTGACTAAGTCACTGAGCAATTGCCATTGGCCAATGTATTCACCATGTATTCGACACTACCATGTATTCACACTGCATGTGCACACTGCCATGTGTTTACATATGAAGTGTGAGTGCACATCACCATGTGTTCACACAGAGGGCACACTCAGAGTGAACACACACCATCATATGCACACACCACGATGTGTTCACAGAGACCTCACATGAAGGGAGAGTGCACACTACCATGTAGTCACATAGGCCCCATATGGAGGGTGAGCTCACACCACACTGTATCCACACAGACCCCACATGGAGGTTGAAAGCCCACCACTGTGTGTGCACACAGACCTCACATGAAGGGTAAGTGCACACCACCATATATTCACACAGAGGCAGGGTGAGCACTCAACACCATGTATTCATAGAGATTCCATATGGAAAGTGAGTATACAGAGCCTATGTGGAGTGACTTCTCCACTGCCCTTCAGAGAGAAGGGGACTTGTTATGCTTGTAGTGAACCTAAAGCTGTACTGAAAATAAATTCTACTGAAAATTGAAATCTAACTCTCACAGGTTTCCCAGGGCTTTGAACCATGGTTTTAAGGACTTTTCAGCTTGCCCCAAGTCACCCATGTCAGAGTGTCACAGATAATGTTATAGTCAGGCTAGGATAGTAATACCACACACTGTTCTGCCTCTGTCATGCTGTAGCAAGAGGAACAAGGAAAGCCAAGGGAAGTGTGGTAATTCAATAGTGTCTATTTTTAAGGCTGTCTACAGCTTATTCATCTTGTCAAGAACAATGGCCTCTCCTTCAACCCTGGCTATTCAGAGACATTGTGAACCAAGGGCCATTTTTAGGAAACAATATGGAAGGAAGTGGGAACATACTTTGTAATCTTTTTTTAACCAAGATTTCCTGAGAAATTGAGGACTCTATTATTTGTTTTCTCAAATGTTAATGGGAAAACGTAGATTTTTTTCTGATATTAGAGCTGTGGGTGGGAAGTAGCTGGAGAGTCACCTAAATAGAGAGCTAGGCTCACTTATTAGAAGTATGAGATGTGTCTAAATATGAAACTATGCCCAGGGCAGCAGGATATTCACATTAATTTTTGTTTCCCCTTTGAGGAAATCTCAGGTTCTGGTCCCCCTTCCACAGTGATGCTGATGTGACTATGAAGTCAGTGCTACTGTCTCAGAGTCCAGTGCTACAAATAACTGTAACCCTCCAGAATCCATCTACATCACCCCGCTCATAATCCCACCAGAGGCTGAAAAAGTGCATCCTGCATGCTGACCTGGCCTGCCACCTCCTCAAGCAAATAATAATTTATTGAAACTCATTTGTGTTCAGGTATGTATGATTTGTATTTTCATTCATGCTAAGACAACAGAACTGAGTATTTCTGATCAAAGGATCCACAAATTCTAAAATGTGTCTCTAAAATAGGAGAAAAAACAGTAAGAAAAAATGTTTCCATAGATTAAAAAAACATTAAACAAGACAAATTTCATGGAGTTTATCTGAGCAGAGAATAATCGAGATGATGCTGCAACCCAATTGAAGTTCTGAGCACTCTGGAAATTACTTACAAACTGAATTCTAAAGGAAATCTCAGTGATGGCCTCTTTCTAAGGCCACATGCCTTGTTGGTTACAGTCTGGCCATCTCCTGCCACTGCCTAAAGTTTAGATGCATGCTGAGATACAGCTGCTTGTTAAGGTATTCCAATAGACTTTCAGGTTGTTTTTAAACTCTGAGACTGTGGGTGTGACATGGAGCTAATATTCATACAGGACTCCTTTGAGGTAATAGTCTGTTACTGACTGGCTTAGAAATACAATGCCAAGGATAAGAAGGAGCAACCAGGGGGAACAGCAAGTGGCTGTCTCCTTGCCCATCCGGGAACAGCAGTCTTCTAAATGTATCAATACTACCTACTTTTGCAATAAGAAAATGCATTCATTGATATCTCTCTCTCTCTCTCTCTCTCTCTCTCTCTCTCTCTCTCTCTCTCTCTCTCTCTCTCTCTCTCTGTTACAGGAAACTTATCTCCAGTTTTTTCTTTATTTATAAGTATTCCTGAAAGCCACATCCCCATTTGCTTCTCTGAATGGCTCCTCTTGGTTCTGGGAAGTTGCACAAAGGAGCAGTGCTATCAATGCTGTGAGGATGCTCTGTAGTGCTGAACAAACATTAACACCATCTCTATCTCTCATTTTTTTCTCACAGCTACCACAGCACATTCCAGCCCTTCATGAAACATGTAGCTACCTCATTTTTTTCTCTCTCATAACCTGTCTCTTAACTGTCCTAAGCAGGACTTCTTTGCATCTCAGTCTTATTGAATCACCTCATCTCTGTGACTTGTGCTGTAAACCTTCTCTACCAACTCGTTTTCCTATATAACTCTATCCATTCTCATGAAACTGATAAACAAATCATTCTCTTTGTTCCTTATATTGTAGTACAATAGAGTTTGCTTTGGTTAAGACTAGAGTCTTTTGAGAATGGAAAGCCTCTCCCACCAAGGTATTACCCTCCATCCGCAAGCACATAAAGTCACTGCAGGACTAGGAACATCCTCTCCTGCTGAGGACAAACAAGGCAGCCCAATTAGGGGAATGGGATCCACAGGTAGGCAACAGTTAGAGACAGCCCCCAGTCCAGTTGTTGGGAAGCTGACATGAAGACCAAGCTGCACATCTGATACATATATGCGGGAGGGTTGGAGGGGTTGGACAGTTAGGTCTAGCCCATGTATGCTATTTGATTGTTGGTTCAGTCTCTGCGAACCCACAGGAGTCCAGGTTAGTTGACTCTATTTGTCTTCCTGTGGAGTTCCTATTCCCTACCAGGTCCCTCAATCTTTCCCCAAGTCTTCCTTGAGATTCTCCAGGTTCCATCTAAGGTTGGGCTATGAGTCTCTGCTGGGTGGAGCTTCTCATAGGAGAGTTACATCATTTTCATTCAAACAACTGCAGCTATGAACCCAGAATGCTTTCTTTTATCCAAAGATAAAACAAAAATGGTCAGCAGGTACCAGTCAAGGTGTCTCACCTTATAAATCAGGAAAGGAATACAGTGGCAACTATGATTGAATCTCATCTCACACCTCTTGGACTGGCAATTTCAGATGGACAAGGCATGTCATGTTCCATTGTGGTAGTGCTGATGAAGGGGACAGTATGGATCTGTTTGACTGCCTGTAACCTCCACTCCAAGTTTTGTCCCTTATCCTTCTGATTTTCTTAAACTTAATTTAAAGGAACCTTTCTAAGAATTTTATACAAGTATAGTATTCACTTCATTTGCATACCTCTGCCTTCCAACTACTTCTGTGTTCCCTTCAACTCCCTCTCTTCATGTTCAAGACCCTTTCTTTTATAATTGTTATTGTTATACACACATGTGAGTGTATGTATACAGCCTATGAAGCTTATTTATAATTCTCAGATTCACGTGTATTTAAGGATGACCAATAGGGCTGGATAACACATTAAGGGGTTCATCTCTGGAGATAAAGAACCTAGTGGGGAAACCCCCACTCAACTCCCGATTCGGTGTTCACCCAAGAATCACGAATAGAACACAACACCTTGATGTAACAACAGGAGGTATTTTAATGGCAGAGCTCCGGGTCGAAACGTATCTCACACAGGAGACAGTGGATTCGACCACGAGGCTTGGAAGCTAGGGGTTTTTATAGAAAAGGAGTGGGGCTAGGGGAGGAATTGGCTCGGTTTCACATGATTGATCCATTTAAACATCAGCAGCCTGTTAACATTTAACTTAGGTCAGAGGGGTGGGAGATAGGGAGGCGATGGGCCTGCCCAGGCATGTCCTGGTCTGTCCTGCTATGTTCTCAGCCCCAGGTTTCAAAGCTCACAAACAACTCTTTGGGCTATTTGACATACATTACATGAATCACAGGTCTCAAGTTTTATTTCCTTTCAATAACAGATTCTCCCTTTCTCAGCAACTTTTTATTTTCAGTAGATAAAAGTTACTACAGAGATCCAGAACTGGCCAAAATGGGTGTCCAGCACAACAGTTACATCGACATTGCACACACACACACACACACACACACACACACACAATATATATACCATACATTTTTAAAAAATTTTTATTTATTTATTTATTTATTTATTAGATATTTTCTTTACCATACAAAATTTTAAGAAAGCTTATAAAATAATGTTTCTTTGTGGCTTTTCCAAACATTCCTCTCTTTTCTCCTTATCCCAAATCCACAGGACTTTGGAAATAATTAAGGAAGCAGGAAGGAGCACTGAGATATCAAAGAAAGGCTAGAGAGGCATCCAGCATACTCATGACAATGAAGTCTGCAAGGACAAAAATGGGGTGGGGGGGGGGAAGCACACAAACTACTCAAAGGAGTAAGCAAAGCATCAGGCCCTAAAACAGCCAGGAGAGGTTGCAAGATTTTGTAGCATAATTGTCACACCTGGCCTCTGGCTCCCTGGCTATCAACATCCTCTTCAAACAGGAAGGACCCTGCCCGTTGGCAATGTGCATGTGTAATGAGTTGCTCTAGACAATAAGAATGCTCTCCTTGTGTACTGGCTAGTTTTGTGTCAACTTGACACAGCTGGAGTTACCACAGAGAAAGGAGCTTCAGTTGAGGAAATGCCTCCATGAGATCCAGCTGTAAGGCATTTTCTCAATTAGTGAGCAAGGGGCAAAGGCCCCTTGTGGGTGGGACCATCTCTGGGCTGGCAGTCTTGGTTCCATAAGAGAGCAGGCTGAGTAAGCCAGGAGAGGCAAGCTAGTAAAGAACATCCCTCCATGGCCTCTGCATCAGCTCCTGCTCCCTGACCTGTTTGAGTTCCAGTCCTGACTTCCTTCGGTGATGAACAGTAGCATGGAAGTATAAGTCGAATAAACCCTTTCCTCCCCAACTTGCTTCTTGGTCATGATGTTTGTGCAGGAATAGAAACCCTGACTAAGACAAATTGCCTTATGGATTATTACAGAAAGAGATACTAGCTCTGGAACCAAGTAGAATGCGGCAAGATTTTTCGTTTCTTTGTTTTTATTTTGTTTTTTGGTTTGTTTTGCTTTGTTTTTTAAATTAGAACTGCAATTTTTTAAAATTAGGTATTTTCTTCATTTACATTTCCTATGCTATCCCAAAAGTCCCCTATACCCTCCCCACTACTCCCCTACCCACCCATTCCCACTTCTTGGCCCTGGCGTTCCCCTGTACTGAGGCATATAAAGTGTGCAAGACAAATGGGCCTCTCTTTCCAATGATGGCCTACTAGGCCATCTTCTGACACATATGCAGCTAGAGACATGAGCTCTGGGGGGTACTGGTTAGTTCATATTGTTGTTCCACCCATAGGGTTGCAGACCCCTTTACCTCCTTGGGTACTTTCTCTATCTCCTCCATTGGGGGCCCTGTGATCCATCCAATAGCTGACTGTGAGCATCCACTTATGTGTTTGCTAGGCCCTGACATAGCCTCACAAGAGACAGCTATATCAGGGTCCTTTCAGCAAAATCTTGCTAGTGTATGCAATGGTATCAGCATTTGGAGGCTGATTATGGGATGGATCCCCGGGTATGGCAGACTCTAGATGGTACATCCTTTCGTCTCAGCTCCAAACTTTGTCTCTGTAACTCCTTCCATGGGTGTTTTGTTCCCAATTCTAACAAGGGGCAAAGTGTCCACACTTTGGTCTTTGTTCTTCTTGAGTTTCATGTGTTTTGCAAATTGTAAGTTTCTGGGCTAATATCCACTTATTAGTGAATACATACCATGTGAGTTCTTTTGTGATTGGGTTACCTGACTCAGGATGATGCCCTCCAGGTCCATCCATTTATTTTGTTTTTGTTTTTAAGAATATTTCACTTTTATTCCTTTTTAAATTTTACTTATTCACTTTACCTTCCACTCACTGCCCCCTCACAGTCACTCCCTCTTATAATTAATCCGCCCCCATTCTCCTCTGAGTAGGTAAGGCTTCCCCTGTGTATAATCCACCCTGGCACTTCAAGTCTATGAGGCTAGGCACATCCTCTCACATTGTGGCCAGACAAGGCAGCCCAGGTAGAAGAACATAATCCACATACAGGCTAGAGCTTTTGAGATAGCCCCACTTCAGTTGTTCAGGACCCACATGAAGACTATGTGTGGGGAGCCCTATGTCCAGCCTGAAAATGTTCTTTGGATGGTGATTTACTCTCTGAAAGTACCAAAGGTCAAGGTTTGTTGACTCTGTTGGTTTTCCCATGGAGTCTCTATTCCCTTCAGGGCTAATAATTCTTCCACCTATTCTTTCAAAAAGTCCCTAAGCTCCATCCACTGTTCATCTGTGGGTGTCTGTATCTGTCTGAGTCAGCTTCTGGGTAAAGCCTCTCAGAGGACAACATGCTCCTGTATACAAGCATAATAGAGTATCATTAATAGTGTCAGAGATTGGTGCTTGTCCATGGAACACCATGTTCCATGGAGTTCCATGGTGCTTGTCCATGGAGTCTCAAGTTGGGCCACTTATTGGTTGGCCATTCCTTCAGTCTCTGCTCTACCCCCCCCCCTCCCTGCATTGCTTGCAGAGTATAAATTTTGGGTGGAAAGTTTTTTGGATGGGTTTCTCTCCCTATCACTCCATTGGGGTTCTTGTCACCTCTACAAGAGGTGGCCTCTTCAGGTTCCATATCTCCAATGCTGAGTCACAGCTAAGGTCACCCCCATTGATTCTTGGGCACCTCCTTTATCCCAGGTCTCTGTCATGTTCTGGACATGCTGACCCCACTGCCAGCCCTGTTAATTGTAGATCCATTCATTCTCATGGCCATCTGGTTATCACTTTTGTCCCTCTCCACATCTGATCTGGAATCCCTCACACATTCTCTCCCACCCTGTTCCCTCCCTCCATTGGCCTCCTATTTTATTCCAATTTTATGTGAGATTAAAGCTTTCTCCCTTGGGCTTTTCCTCTTGTTTAGCTTCTTTAGAGTGGGGTGTGGATACCCTGTGTTTTATGACTAATATTCGCTTATAGGTAAGTGCATGTAATGTATGTCTTTTTCAGGTTGGGTTACCTCACACAGGATAATATTCTCAAGTTCTATCCATTTGTGGGGCAAGGTTTTTAATGTTGCTTGGAGACGGAGAACTTTCTGAGTTTGACAGGACTTGAATATTTTAGGCCCTTCATAAATGGCTATGCATGCCTCTCAATAAATGCTAAAAAAGAAAAAAAAACATTTTGAAGCTAGTTACTGTCTTATTTAGTTTATCCCCAGTATGTGAAAACACATCTAGCACCTAGTAGCTATTTACCATGAATTTAGTGAAATGTGTGTTTGAGATAACTTGATCAATAGATATAAACTCTAGAGTTATTTCAATGTAGTTCTTTTCTGCTTCTTTTTGTGATGGACATGTCAGTCGCCTTCATGGTCTTGCTCTCTTGACACTTAATTTGCCTTGGCTCTGCTCTGCTCCTTGTAAGATAAACAAATTTAGTGAATTTCAGGCTCTTCCTTTATCACTGTGACAGTAGGAGGCCAAGACTGTTGATTTTAGGACGACACCCTGTGAGTCAAAAACCAATCACTTATCCCACACATCACATTTTCAGTGGGCTTAATTATGCTTAATCAATAACAATGATTTCTGGAGGCCTGGTCTCCCTCTTATGCCCTGTTTCTCTCCCTGGAGTTTGTCTCCTTAATTAGCTCATGTTTTACCTCAGCGACAGTCAAAGTCTTGTTTTCTTTCTTAGTGGTTAGAGAGGAAGGGCTGTTGGACCATTCTTCCTATTGACATCCAGATGGAATAAACTGGACTGTAATGATTATCTAATAAACTTCAGGTGCTGCCAGTTTATGGGCCATGAGTGGGACATGCCTTGAACATAGCCCTTCAACCTGTAGTGTGATATACCTTTCCTCTGACATAATTCATATGGCTGCATCTTTGATTATGTTGGATCTTCTTCCACAGCCTTTTAGTTACTGGAAACCTCTACTCATCTTTGGTCCCGAATTCAGTGTTGTGTCCCAAATTCCCTCTCTGTTCTTTCCTCTACTCCAAAAACAACAACACATATCTGTTAGCTATAGTCTTTTCCTTTGCACCTAAATACATTTGGGCTCCTGTTCTGATCATATTACAATCTGCATGTTAGTGTATCTTTCTCTGACTAAATTTTTTAGGCCAGAGACCTTTTTCTCCTTTAGACTTATGTCTTCACTAGTAGAGTATTAGGTGCAAAACTGTTTTAAAATTATATTTGCTCTTGGTTAAATTACTACTCACATTTCTTTCTTCCTTATCTTAAACTGTAATTGCATTACAGATCCATGCTAAAGGTGTTTAATTTTCCATTAAAATTGATATATGCCAGATGGCTCATGAAGATTTTAGTTTAACTCTCAATGAGGGTGTTGGTGGTCTTGGTAATGGTAATACACAACAAGGATTTCAAGAAGGATTATCAAAGCCTGACAATTACAACTCTTTCAAACAATCATCATCTGCAGGGACTATCATCAGACCACAGGCATTAGCAACAAAATCACACCACCACCCTCTTCAAATAGGAAAGATGCTTCCTGTGGGTAATGACCGGAAGCTGGACCAGGGATGCTGTTCACCTCAGCTTCATTTCAGGTCATCAATAATCAAAATCTCTAAATCAGCTTAAGATTCATGGAAAGATAAGAGGAAAAAGAAACAGCAGAATGTCTTAGGGGTGGTACAAGTGTCTGAAGCTACTTCTGTTTTGTTGAGCAAGGAGCTCAGTGCACTGCCATAAAGAAGAAAGATGCTTCCCTCAGACAGTTTCATTTGTTGGGTTGAAATTTCTCATTAAGATTTAGCATTTACAGGCTGATGCTGGAAAGGATTATTGTGAGCTGGGGAACAATCATGCATATTAGTTATACAAAATCATTTACCCTTTCTTACAAGGATGAGCCATTATATATTGTAAGCCTGTGCTTGAAGAGAATGCTTGCCCAAGCCTGATGACTAAACATTTGCCAGCAAGGATCCTTTGCACCAGGATAGTGTAGCATCTCCAACATCCACAGGCAAGAATGCTACTCATTTGTTCTCCATCCAAAAATCTACCCCAAAGACTGAATATAGAGCTCTATTCCCTTGATTACTCAAGGATTTCCCAAGCTAGAGTTATTGGCTAATAACCTAGCAGTGTCTAGGTCTATGCATGTTCAAAGGGCATTGGTCTGTAGGTGGCTATTATTCCATACAACAGAAATAGTGGAGATGAGTTCCAAATGCAGGCAATCCACTCATCAAAGTTAGTTTCACAGTAAACTTATGTGGCTTCAGGAAATTGATGGAAACATTAGACTCAAGGTCTGCACTGAAGAAAGTTTTGTAGTAACTGTTAAGTGGAAGCTAGGCAGCAAAATCACCTTGAAGTGTGTCAGATTCAAACATACATCTCATTTTTGGGGGCAACTCAGTTCTACATTCCTTTTGTTTTTCATGTATGATCCTCCTTGTTTTGTACACATGTTTCCTCTGTCCCTACTGATTATATTTGTTTTTTGCACCCTTCCTTGACAATCTGATAACTTCTACTTTCCCATGACATTAGCTAAACACAGCTTTGACTTCATTTCTTCTGCTTATTTCCAAACTTGCAAATCAACCGTCACATAGGAGTGTGACTGATTTTCTTCCAGAGTGGTAGTAATGCCATGTGTTCACATCTACAATTAATGAGAACTTCTCTTCCTAACAATCCCTTGCAGCAGATTGAGCTGTCTTTTCATTCCTTAAGTCTCATTCATCCTTACATATGTGCAATTGCAAAATTTGTATGTTATTATAGGGAGATAAATGTCTTCTGATACGTTTTCCTAACATGTATAAAGATTAATCCAAGTTTCTTTACAGAAGAGGTCTCCTGAGGGCATATTTCCTGCTTAGATAAAGAAACTTGTAACTTTCTAATAGAAAAAGTATTGGGTTGCTTTCGAGGAAGCTGGAGTGCATGCCTAGGACAGCATTGTTGGCAGTGCCTAGGAGCTTGGAAAGGTAGAATCCCAGCCCATAACTCAGACCCACTAAGTACAGATCTACTTTATAACAAAATGCCAAGGTGACCTTCACTGTAAAGTAAAATGATAATTTTTCTAGAGCAATAAGTGCACAGGTTCATAAAAGTAGATGGGGGTTGTTCTCTGACAGACATGAGAGTGCTGTATATGGCTATCTGTGAGGAACACTGTTGCTAGTCCTTTCAGGTCACTCATTCTAAAAACAGATGACAGTTTGTTCAGGGTTATGAAATTTAAAAAACAGAAAGAAGAAAATAAGCTAAAGCCCATTGTCCATTGCACATCAATAAAAAATATAAGTCAATATAAAATAGGGAAATAAACCACTTGTAAAATTCCACTTCCACACAATTATAGATAAAAGAGAAGTCAATTGTATCTGATGAGGCAGGGAGGCTGAGCCTTGCCTGAGAGGCTGGTAAGTATCTCACATTCATGGGAATCACTTGGCCTAAACCAGATTCCAGAAAAATCTAAAATAATAACCCCAAATCTTTTGTTTATCAGTACTACCTCACAGATGGGAACTTCTAACTTCATAATGGCACTTAATATCTAGAAAATGAAGTGTATAAAACCTTGGGACCAAGCCTGGAGATTACCATTCTACAGTGAGTTCCTGGCTGCTAAGGTCAGGCAGTACCTAGACTATCCAAAGCTGAGATGGAATGTATAAGTTAGGCATAGTCCTTCCTCCCATCCTTCTGCTCCCCAAAATAAGGCTCAGACTCAAAATATATTTAGGAATATCTTGGTCTAGGATCTTCTCTGACTAGACCATACTTTAAATTAATCCATTTATTCAAATCTACATTCTGCCAGGTGGCTAGTTACCTGTGCTCAAGTACCATATGTCAGTCTTGCCACATCTATCCTAGAATTCCTTCTGCCTCCTGGATGTTCCACCTTCTATACAAGTGTTTCCTATATGCTATGGGTTTTTAATTGACAAATGATGCATCCATACAATACACAAGATGTTCTCTCTTACAATGGAAGAGGAAACTCTACCTTTCTAAATGAACAGAGGCCCATAAAAGATTCTGTCTCTTCATCCCTCTATCTTAAGAGGTAGTTTGGTCACAAGGGAGTCCCTTTCCAATGAGAGGGGAAATGTCCTAAGCACTAGTGGGAGGAGATGGCTATAAGACTTCACCCTCATAGAATGTGCTGGTGTCATGACTTTGGACTTGCTGGCCTTAGAGCTTTGAGCAACATATCCCCTTCTGCTCATGAGTTCCTGCTCTCAGGCATTTAGTAGCCTGAATAGATGAGATAGAAGCAAAGCGACCATACCACATTTGAAACTTGTTAGCCATGTAGAATATTACTCTTCAGTCCAAATCTGCCATTTTAATAGCATATCTGAGAATTATGTGCACTTGAAGACTGACATCACTCTTGTAATCGGGGACACACTCCCAGGCTGTTTCCGTGGTGGAGATTTCTACTTCTACCCACTGTAAGTTCCACTGAGGCCATTCATGAAAACAGAATACTTCGTGCTAGAGACAGAAGACTAAATAAAACATGTGCACTGCTAGATAGGTACAGTTTAACTGCTAACTGGATTATGTCTACTGAGCCAGAAGATTCAGCTTTCCTCCTGGGAAATGGGACTGTTGATGCCTCCTAAGATTATCTAAACCTTTGTATGTAAGAGTAAGTGTTGACTACAAAATGTTTGCTACATGGTACATATCTGATTAACACTTCCAATACATTGCTAGTGCTATTATGTGACATGCTAATTCCTAATAATAACACAACTATTTGTGTTTAATAATATCTTTTTGAATGTTATGATACTACTTTATCTGATTAAAAAGTGAAAACCCAAGGTAGGAAATTTCCATGAGTTGAAGGGCAGCTACATAGAGAGTTCATGACCCCAAGTCTTATAAAACGAACAATAATCGTAATAGAAATAACCGTGTATATGTATCATAACATCATGTTATACCTCACAAATATAGCTCATAGTTGCCTAAATTTTACTGAAAAATGTATGCAAATATTTTCTTTTACAGTTAATAAAGCATGGTCATTTAAAACTCTGAATCAGACAAGAGAAAATGAGTCTTACTCAGTGTTTCCTCTTTAAAAATGGGTATACATTCATTGTACACAGTGATGATTTCCTAAGAATATTTTCAACTATATATTTTATATCTCTTGTAGTTTGGCCATATTGCCTTTTCACTCTCCTCCTTTCTACTTCCTTTCACTCTTTTTTGAATCTTGCTAGTATGAGTGAGTGTGCCTGTGTGTATATGTGCATGTGTGTGTGAGAGATAGAGATAGAGAGAGATTCTGATTTCATATATCTCTATAAAATCTAGGATCCATGTATTTGAGAAAACACATGGCATTAGTGTTTCTGTTTCTGTGTCTTGTTTACTTGGCCTTTCATAGTTCAAAGCCTTCAGAGACAGATACCAAGCTCCTTGAGCTGTCAGAGGCTTTGCGGCTGGTTGTGTTACTTCCCATCTCTGAGTTTTCTTGAGGGTTCTGAAGACCTCAAATTTTACCCATCTCCAATGTCCCCTTGTCTTCACTACATCGGCTTTCCAGAACTGCTCCAGGAAATTGGCTAGCCAGTTTTGCTGGGTTTCCTCTACTTTCTCCTGCCAAACCTTCTATGCTAACCCATCTGTGCTTAGCTCTTTCACTAATTTATAGAGCTGCTCAATGCCATGCCTTGGTTTCTTATTTTAAAGACTCAACTCTATGCTTTAAAGGAAAACAGGAATGGGTATGGAGCAAGAGATTCTCAGAGAACCCTGGTTTGCTCCTCTATTAGCAGGATGTTCTGAGTATGAGCTGAAATTCCATTTTCAGTGTCCAGTAGAGCACAGACCAGAAGAAATGCTCTGCAAAGACATTTCAGGGTGATTTAATTCCTCTTTTGAGCTTATTGCTTGATACACTGGATGGCCTGAGACATAGCACCAGCCCTGGCCAGGGCATCTTCTCTGGAGGGAGTTGGTGTGGAGCACACATACTGGGCTCCTTAAAAAGCAATACAAAATGTACAGACCTTAGGGAAACAATGGAAAGTGGAAACAATAAACAGCCACAATAGATGGTCCAGGTTTTATTGTAGTACATACTAAATATTACATACTAAATATTAAATGGTACAATTTGTATTTGTCAACACACAGTAAATGTAGAGATAGGTTATAAATCAACACAATTAAGTGAGTAATTAAGTGAACTAAAAATGTTTTCAAAGGAACTGTAAAGCAGTTGGTAGTCTGGCCTTTCAAATCAGGAAGCAAATGAAAAATCAGTTAATTTATTCTGTGTGAACCCAGGCTCAGCTTCTGATGGGACACTTTAAGGGCTGATGGGGCTCTCACATGGGTCAGGACTACTGCATGAGACTGCATGAGACTGCTGTTGCAACATGCTGCATTGCAGTGGCCTGCTTCCTACCCTTTGCTTGTGGACCCAAGAGCAAAACCTGTACTTGACCTTCCTTAGAGACATGATGTCCAAGAATAGCAGGTACCAAGCTTGGTGTGAGAGAGTTTCTGAGTCTCTCACTCGTTTTAGTCATATCTATTCACAGGAGGCACATTAGAGTGTCCCATGTCAGAGCATGGCATTGAGACCCATAAGAAAAGCAGCAGTCCCTCTGTCCTTTTTCAGCCTTTGAAAGCAGGCCTTTTGTAACATCCTATGGTCATGCTTGCTTTATTAGGACTTCAGATGAGGGAAAACAGTCTGAAGTTGAAGAGATGAACATTTGTTACCTTTACAATGGTATGGGCATTGGAACTTTAAGGAGCTCAGTGCCATATTCATGACTCAGATCAAAATGGAATGACCACAGTCACACAAGTAGATACACAATCAACCATTTAGCTAATGCATGTCATAAGATCAATCAGCAGCCAGGCCAGCAATCAACATGATCATTAAAGATCTTGAGGTACGTATTAAAACTTGTGGAGGATGATCTGAGTCATCTGATTCTGCTTTGAACTTCCTAACTATCAAATGGGAACCTGATTCCCTTATTCTGGCTATGTATTTTCCCTATGGGAATAAAATGGTTTGTTTATTTGTTTTGCTTTGTTTGTTTTTTAGAATACAATAGAAAGACTGAACCAGGTACTTGAAAAAAACTAACACTCTGGGATCACTGCCAGTCTCAGAACATTTTTAAGCTTATTTCCAACCAACCTTTAACGATTATAAAGAAGAGCCCCAGAAAACACTTGCTATCTTGAATTCAGATAAGTAGAGCACCACTGCCCATCTCTGGGAACCAGAATGTGAAATATTTAAATGGAATCCTTCCTTGAATGATTCGAATGATTCGGCAGTGCTGAAACTTGTTTGTGCTACAAACTGATAAGAATCCAGGAGTCTAATAAATCTGGTGTTTCAAACCGGCTGGTTAGCCTATTGTGCACCGGAGTGCTGGCTGGTGGGCAGCACTATTACATACCCATCTCCCTACCTAGCACCAGTGACCAGGAAAATATGGGAGTTTCTTGTAAAGGTACAAGTACAACTGGTCTACTCAGGATGACCACTCCTCCCTTTCCTCCAATATTTATTTCCTAAACAGTATTCTCTCCATCGTCTCTGTTTCCTTCAAACAATGGCTTGAGTTTCCTTTTGTGCCAGGGAAGCTTTGGCAGACTGCGTACAAAGATGGCTTTCTATAAATCCACTCATGCTTTCCATGTATCATACACACACACACACACACACACACACACACACACGCGCGCGCGCGCGCGCGCGCCTGTCCCCCTAACATTCCTAACTTATCCACTGGCATAAAGAGGAGGACTGAGATTCAGCCTTGATACCCTCCCTTTTCACTCTCTGGGAACCATACTATGCTGTGCAGAAAGTAGTCCAAGAGAAGGAGGGGAAGAATGGTAACAGGAGCACATAGACAGAAGAGTCACACAAGGAAGTGTTCACATTGCATAGCTGCCATGCAGATAACGTAGCTGTTTGTACAGAAGGATACAACCATCTGACAGCCTGTGGAAATCTCAGCCATGTGAGTGAGGTGATGGATTTGCCAATCAGTGATAACCAACCATTCTCTATTCTGACAATTTCTGATAAAATTTTACTCTCTGAGTTCACCTCCAATTCCTGACTCACAAAATCAATCAATGAAAGCTAATGTTAAGTTTCTCAATTATTAAGAACTTTGAAAAACAGAAAAAACATGGCTGGTTGTGTGATATTCATCTAAAAATGTCAGCAGGTAAATAGTAGTAACTGTGCATTAGTATAATTAATATATTTTGCCAGTGTTTCTTTAGGATGACTGAGACTTTGTATGTGCAACATCTCCTCAGTACTGCAAGCAGAGAAGAATGAGGTGAGAGGCATATTTTAATAAGGACAATGATAGGTAAATACTGCACTATGAAGGCCAAGTTATGGTGCCCATGGTTATGGTTGTAACCCTCTGTTACAATAAGAAGTCTGAATAAGGGACCAAGTGTGTCACCATGTGAAATGAAAATTCCACATCAGGATTGCCCAGAAGCCAACACACTTTTCAATACAGAAAACCTACTCCTTTTTTCTTTTCTTTTTTTTTTTTTAATATCTCCCTTGCAGGTAAAGAAACATTCAGAAGTAGCAGCTGCAGTGAGAGAGTTAACAGGCAAAGGGTGCATTTCAAGAGTCCTGGTTTCCAGACCTCCATTAAGAGAGCCCATGCTTTTCTTGCTCACCTGTGCCATAGGCATCCTGAACAGAGTCAGGGATGCTTCACAATGAGAGTGAAATATGCAGCTAGCTAGGCTCAGACAGCTGTCTGGAATGCAGTCTCCATAGCAAGTGCATCAGGTCCAGTTCACTGGCAGGAACTCAACAAGACCAGAGGAACCACCCAATAGATTTGCACATACAAGCCTGTTTTAGCAGCCCCCCAACTTAGTAAAGGCAGTAATCCACATTTAACCCCTTACCCCTACCCTGAATAAATTTTCAGATTTCTTTTTAAACTGCCGTGTGTTCGATTCTATTTCCTCAGAAAATGTTCAAGCACAAAATGAAAACAAGCCATTTCTGTTCTTTGCACATATTAGAAAATCTATCATGAGTTACCATCCTCTTTCACAGAATTTACTTATTCTCTGTGCTTCTTGGCCTGAAATAGCTTATCCTCCTTAAATATCTGCCAGTATTCAAGTTCATATTAGGAGAGACTATTTTAGAAGCATCCAGCTTACCCAATCAAATCAATGTTCACTTATGTTCTTTGAAAGTGTTACCTAGAATCACTTTATTACTCCTATCAATGAAGCCCAAAGGTATATCCAGGGCAGAGTTTCAAAGTGGCCTTTGGGGAAGGCTTGGGAAGTTGCTAGCTGGAGAGATTTGTAGAGTTCAGTTTACGCAATTTATTTCACAGATAAACACAGAAGGACAGTTTCCCCCTGCAAGTGAGCTTGTGTTTGATGAAGCCACAGTGGAATAAGTACTTGGGTAATTGTGTTCAGAAGTATTCTAAATGCTTCTATCAGAAGCTGATGCAACCTATATGATGCTGGTTCCTGTTGGAAGACAGACCATAAAGTAACGAACAAGAAAACAAACAAGCAAGAAAATCCACCCCAAACCCTCCACATATATTTCCCTCAAACTCCCAAGCTCTGTTGGAATTCACCACTAGAACCTTTTCAAGCAGTATGTCGGATAAATCTCAGTGTTTGCTTATGTGATTTTTTTTTTTTTAGGGTTTTCATTGCCATATAAATCCCAGGGATGCAGGGATGGTTTAATATACGGAAATCCATCAACGTAATCCATTATATAAACAAACTCAAAGACAAAAACCACATGATCATCTTGTTAGATGTGGAAAAAGCATTCTACAAGATCCAACACCCATTCATTATAAAAGCCTTGGAAAGATCAGGAATTCAAGGCCCATACCTACACATGATAAAAGCAATCTACAGCAAACCAGTAGCCAACATCAAAGTAAATGGTGAGAAGCTTGAAGCAATCACACTACAATCAGGGACTAGACAAGGCTGCCCACTTTCTCCCTACCTATTCAGCATAGTACTTGAAGTCCTAGCAAGAGCAAATCGACAACAAAAGGAGATCAAGGGGATACAAATTGGAAAAGATGAAGTCAAAATATCACTTTTTGCAGATGATATGATAGTATATATAAGTGACCCTAAAAATTCCACCAGAGAACTCCTAAACCTGATAAAGAGCTTCGGTGAATTAGCTGGATATAAAATTAACTCAAACAAGTCAATGGCCTTTCTCTACACAAAGAATAAACAGGCTGAGAAAGAAATTAGGGAAACAACACCCTTCTCAATAGTCACAAATAATATAAAATATCTTGGCGTGACTCTAAATAAGGAAGTGAAAGATCTGTATGATAAGAACTTCAAGTCTCTGAAGAAAGAAATTAAAGATGATCTCAGAAGATGGAAAGATCTCCCATGCTCATGGATTGGCAGGATCAACATTGTAAAAATGGCTATCTTGCCAAAAGCAATCTACAGGTTCAATGCAATCCCCATCAAAATTCCAACTTCAATTCTTCAACGAATTAGAGCAATCTGCAAATTCATCTTGAATAACAAAAACCTAGGATAGCAAAAACTCTTCTCAAGGATCAAAGTACCTCTGGTGGAATCACCATGTCTGACCTAAAGCTTTACTACAGAGCAATTGTGATAAAAACTGCACGGTTCTTCTCCTTAAACACTTGTTGGACATTCCTTGATATACCACTGCAATACCATAATGTTGATCACATTAACTAGACATCTGTATGCAAGACACAGAACTACAGATTGCAAAATTGTATGGTTTATGGCTATGCCAGCAAGCCAGCTTAAACTATGGAAATTGAGTATTTCTGGGCTGAGAGAAAGGAAAAGCAGATTCACCAATGTCCCTATCTTTGACAGACAACTGTTTCCTTCTTTTTATTAGCTTTAACCTCACTTATTTTTATTAGTTTTTAATATCACCTATTGCCTTGTTCTCTTTAGCAGATAATGTTTCCTTTGATAAATTCAGCCTTGAGTGGAGGAAAATGATATCTTCTCTTTGTACAACCCAGTTATAGAAATCCCAGTGAAGCTTGTGATTGCACTTAGACTTTATGCTGCTCATAGAACACCCCTACTGCAATCCACATGACAGGATTCTGTTATTAGGCTGAATTGGTCATATGCTTTGCCCTACAGCACAAAAGGTGGAAGAAAAGAAAGGAATATCATAGATATTGCAGCTAGGGAAATATTTTTAATCAAGTGTCACTCGGCTCATGTCTACTTGGCATTCACCTGTACTCTTGAATGACTATCCCATACATCATGTTCTCTCTGCCTGTCCCCCTGGAATTACAGTTTAGTTCAACAAGCATTCATTCAGGCCAACTATTTCAAATTATTGGAGAGGGAGCCTGGGAAGGTACAGATAAATAATTCATGTGCCCTGCTCTTGAAGAACTTTCTCTTGAATGGAATCCACTTCCATTTGCCTCTGTGTTCCAGGACACCCTTGAAGTTTTTCTTGCTACAATATCTGATGTTTTCTTTATGAGACTCAACCTGTATTGATTTGCATTTTGGACAGGGGATTATATCCTATTTGTAAAGTTAACATAAGTAAATATATGGGGGCATTGAAGTTGGGCTTTGTGTTGTGTGTCATAATGTCTACTTAAGAACTAAGGCTGAAAGGAATTTTGACTCTGAGGTTATGCTTATTATTATTGAGAGAGTTATAACCTGTCAGTAAACCTAGTGAGGAAGGTTGAGAAGTGCAAGCACATATACAGCTGATGTGGAATTCCAGGCCCAACATCTGATTGGTGCTCAACCATGGTAATAATTGCCATCATTGTCTGATGTCCTTGTATTTATTAACATGAAAGAAACATTTTATGGTCATCATTACCAACCAAGTGCAGATATACATAAATTTATATGTATTTGTATTTATATAGCTGGCAATATCTAAGACTGTAGGGTGCTGTTGATGCACACTGTAATCAAAACATAGAAGTGTTCAGGTTCTAGTTCAAGGGAAGCTTCTTCAAGCCCTTTGGCTCACCTCCCTCCCCCAGGCCCACAAAGAACAAAGGAAATAACAAAGAACAAAAAATAGCCACCTGGGACTACTTATAACATGTTAATATTTATTACTTTATTTATTTTATGTACACGTATTGCCACAGTGTGTGTGGAGGTCAAGGAACACATGAAGACGTCACTTCTCTATTTCTATGTGTGCCCTGTAGATCGACCTCAGACTGACATGGGTATCAGCTTGCCAGCCCCACCCAAAATTCTTATTTTTTTATTTAGGGAAACTGACACGGTTACCACATAAAAAGAGTTTTCATTATTACTCAGTGAACACAAAATTTATTTTGCATCATAAAAGGAAGTAATACTTGCCTGAGAGGGTCAGGGTTTTTGTTGTTGTTGTTGTTTTGTTTTTTCCAATAATTCTCTGGATCCACCTGACTGACTGAAGATATTTTATGAGTCTGGCTTTTTGCATCAGTCTTAATAGTAACTTTTCTTTTCTTTTTGGACACAGAAAGACTGACTTGAACAATCTGATGTTAATCAAACATTCTTCCTTATGTTTAGTTAAGAAACATTAATGGGAGAAGAGCCCTGGGGAAGAGATCATGCCCTCACACACTAAGGACGTCCACACACTACTCAGGCAGCCCTCTTATTATTTGACAGTTGCCTTATGTGAAAATTATTTTGGATTTAGTTGTTGTATTTATGTGAAAAGTATTTTGGATGTGTTGATAAAGCTTGGAGGAATTTTCCAGATTCCCTTGGCTGTTCCGGCCCATATGGAATAGGAGAGAAAGTAGATGCAGTGTGAGGAGAAAATAAGGGGAGTTGCTGATACAAGATGGAGCCTTTGGAAGATCTCTTCAGAGCCTCTTCCTAAGTCCCAGACAATAAAGACATGTGTCACATCTTAGAAAAGTATCTTGCCATTACACTGGTGGTCTCTTTTCACTGTGACACAATTGCCATGGGGATGACTTACTAGCTTGTACCACTGTCTCATCTTTCCCTAGGCTCTATTATAAAGTGAGTACTTGGAATTCCAGGCCATAAATATGCATCTGCAAAATGATTAACTTGAAGGCCAGCTTCAGAGCTCTATCTTCTCTCCAGCCACCATCTGCTCAGCTCCTGTTTAAAAGTAGCTTAGGAAGTGGCTGTGAGGCCAGCACAGCCATCCAAAATCAGAGACAGTTGCCCCTTTCTGGCATTGTGACCTGAGGAGCAAAGGAACAAGATAAAAAGGAATGTAAATTCATTTGGCAATGAGTACAGTTCACTTCTTTTCCCATGTTTCCAGGGGCCGTGAACTTCTTCAATCCTCTTAAATCTAAGACCTTTACAAACCTGTGGAAAATATAGATAAGTGATAGATAGTAGATAGGCAGACAGACAGAAAGACAGATACACAATTGATAGATACATAGATGATAGGTACATAGAAGTCAGATACATAGATACATAGATGATAGATATAAGTCCTCAAACTCAGCTTCTGCTAGTATTTAAAAATCAGCCATCACATGGGATAACTTCTGGAGGCTTCAGTGTTCTTCATTCACAGCTGTGCGTGAACATACAGAAACCATGATTTCATACACAGGAACTTAGAATCCAACTCCTTGTTCATAGTAACCAGCTATTTTGCCCATATCCCATTTCTTCTAATCAAGTTCACATCAGAGCATAGCACTCAGTGCTCAGCACAGTGCAGAGTTGGCCCAATATTATTTCCCATTCTGCGGAGCATTCAGCAGACTTTCTCTCTGTGCCGCTGTCCCTCAACAACAGACTTACTCTGCAGTGACAATCCTGTGTCTCTCAAATATCAACACCCAGAACATTATATGCAGATCATATCCTAATAATCCTAATATATCTTCTTGTTTCAGTTTTGTTTTTATTGCACATATTTTTGAGACACTGTATCATAATTCAAGACATGTAAACAATATGAGATGATTTATAATTAACATTTCCATTGTGTTAAGAATCTTTGTACTCCAGTCTCCTAGCTTTTCATAAAATATATAAGAAATTGTAAACTGTAGTGCCCTAGGATATGAGAAGAGAGGGTTCTGTTTCTGCAAATTTGTAATTGCTCAGTAAAAAAGGAAGGCAGTGGGGATCTAATGTAATTACTATGCACACACTGTTCACAGCACCCTTTCTGCCCTTGTGGTAGGAGGCAGGATGTGTATCATTGAAGTAGACTTGGCCGTGAGTGTGCTCATTAATGATGACAATTACACAATGAATTCCATTTTGTATTTTAAAACGCTGTAAATAAATTCAACAGACAAAATTTTCCGGTGCACTAAGTTAGGGGAAGTAAACGGTTTTTCCCAGGCCTTACCAGAATGGACAGTTGCTCTTCCCACTCCTTGAACCTGAAAAGAAGATGGGCAGTGACAGTCTGAGTGTCTCTTCTTTAAGTGACCATTGCACACCCTGGCTTGCAGAATCACTTTCATGAGATAGAAACCCTCTCTTATTGATGCATTCCTCTTGGTGGCTTTAGCATTAGCTGAATCTGTGTTATTTCTATTCCTTCTAGGAAAGGTTTATATTTTTTGTAACTTTTCTTTGCTCTGAATATATAAAACTCCTAACAGCCTAGAATTCCAAATTTTGAGCCCCCCAAAATCACCACTGTAAAATTCTAGCAAAATATATACCATTTGAATATTGTCTTTAGTTTGAGTTTGGTAAAGCCAGGGAAGGGTAAACAAAAAGAAAATGAAATGAATGATTAAGTTGAAAATGTATGGAAAAGTTCTGCTATGCAATATAAGAAATTACTATGTGGAATTAGCATATAAACATGTGAATTTTAATAACTTGTATTATTCTAACAAAGGGACCTCATGTTTAGCACAGGGCTCACACAGTGTCTGTCCATCTCTGTGAGCGGGTATTGACTAGGGTCTGAAAGTTGTGTTTTGGGGGTTACTCAGAGCTCACTTGCTGAGCATAATTGGATGAACCCCCTTCCTTGACACATACGCCAATCTGTGATAAGTATAATTATTACATTAATCATTTAACTTTATCTTGCTTAGTCAAATAACTCATTCTAACTAGAATTCAAAAAAAAAAATTAGTTCATGTACAGTATAGCCAAGCAACAAAGCAAGTTCATTAACAGTTTGTTAGTATTTGTCTTGTTCCTGTCTCGTGTAGTTCCTCATTATCTTTTTTAACTAACATGACAAAATGTTCAACTTCCTTCTTTTTTTCTCTGTGAAGCACTGACAACCTAAGTTAGATCTGCACACATGCTCCTGAGCAACCCACCACTGAGCCACAATCTCAGCCTCATCCGTGAAGGTTTTTTGTTTTTTTGTTTTTTCAATTTTCAGTTTGAACAGAAAATCAAGGAAATCAGGAGCAGTAACTGTTTCTGTCTTCTCTTACAGTATTGCTTAGGAAATAATTAGATGCTGCATCCAAGAATTAGCTTAGTGTTCTTGTTGTGCATATATATATATATATATATATATATATATATATATATCTCAGAATAGACACACACACGCGCATATATATATAAGAATACACACACATACATATATATATATATCAGAATACACACACATATATCTATCTATCAGAATATACACACACATCTATATCTATATCTATATCTATATCTATATCTATATCTATATCTATATCTATATCTATATCTATATCTATATCTATATCTATATCTATATCATCTATATCTATATCTATCTATATCATTTATATCTATATATCAGTATATCAAAGAAACTAGGCAAAGCCAAAAAGAAATGGAGCAAAGCTGCATTTGATATGAGCATCAAGTTTTCCATATGCTTGCTCACTTGTGATTTCTCCTCTCCCTACTATTTCTCACACATACATATAAAACACACACACACCCCCACACACACAAACACACACACACACACACTTGAGTTTTATGTCCTTGGTGCAAAGTGAAAATACTGAGCTTGTGTTTACATTTCCTGTACATTATTTCCTTCATGTGATAGCTTCTCTTTTATCAGCCATTTTCAAGGCTGTGCAGTTTGCTAAGAATATTGTCTATGACATAAATTGAACTGTAGTGTTATAGTCTAGTCTCCGAAGCTCAGGAATAAATAACTTTTGTTTTTCTTATACAAAAGCTGGAAAAATGGATTGTCAAAATTGCAATGATCTATTTTCTCAAAGAAATTTTCTTCTATGAAGAGCTGAGTTTTGTCTTTGAAATATTAGAAGATTTGAGAGATATAATTTCCCCACTTTATGCTTGAAAGTCTTGAAATATTCATAGTTTCTCTCCACTGATAAACAGTGAATTATTTCTCTGGTTTGGAAGAAAGTCTGTTCTAAGCAGAAATCAGACATTTGAAAACTTCTCTAGTTTCATTCTCAAATTCTTCAGGAAGAAGAACATGATAAAAAATGTCTATACAATGGATACATTTTAGTCTATGAACTACCAGCATGATCATTTAAGATAACATTTGCACAACCCCTGTGTCTCTTAATTAAACATGAACAATGATGAGCAAGGAGAGCTGGTGATTCTGTTGGCAAACTGCATAGTTGTTTGCATATTTCAATCTGTGTTTGTGTATCACATTGTCTGAGTCTTCAAACACAGTGATGTCAGGAATTGACAGTTGTAAAAATATGCTCTTGTTAGAGAGAAAGAAGATTCCTTTAAAAGTTTCATTGCCTATACTCCACAGGTTTCCAAACTGCTGCACCAACTTCCCTTTCAGGTGTTTGAAAACACACCTGGTCCCCAAGGCCCTGAAAGCACAAGGGGCTTCCATATGCTTGGCCATATTCCAACAGCTCTTGGACAAGCCTTGTTTAGCCTGGGTTGTAGTATCTTCCTGTAGCTCCATGTGACTTGAGCAATCCCTTGTCAATCTAGTAGTTCATTATGTCCCATCTTTCCCCAAGTCTACGTCACACTTCAGCATCGTTTCATGCCTCTGATGTAATTTCCTACAAAGCCATTGACATTCAGTAAAAATAGCTCATTCCCTGCTCCTTGTCCAAAGTAGGTTCTGATAAAGTGAAAAGCTCACAGAATCACTTCTCCTTAATTCTTCACTGGACCATAGAAGTCATCAATCCTTTGGAATCTACTCTAAAATTTTGATCAATTCAGATTTTTTAAAATTTTTTATTGATTTTTTGTGAGTTTTATGTTAGGCACTCCAGATCTGCTCATCTCCCAACCCCTCACATTCATCCTTTGCTCTTGCAACCTCCCCATTTAAAAATAACACACACACACATGCACACACCACACACTCACGCACACACACATGTACATGTGCCCACACACATGCACACTGCAAACAAACAGTAACAAAACAGAAAACTTCTCATTGTGGAAGCTGTAGTATATCTCACTTGCAAAGGTTCATTCCAATAAGTCATTCATCTGGTTCCAGATCTCTGACTTCTGTGACACCATCAATATCTTCATTGGGTCCTCAGTGAGACTCCTCTTAATTATCCTGCTGTTGTCCTGTGTCATGGAGATGCTGCAGCTTTGGATCAGCAGGCCTGGCCCTTTCACATATTCCAATCATTTGCAGATGATATAGATTTGGGGGTGAGCCTACTCAGAGCTCTGGATCTGGGCCTGGGTGGTAGCTGACCTGGTCAGCACACCACTTGAGTAAGCTCTCCAGCACTGCTCTGGCTATCTTACCCTATGCTGCCATCAACAATAGGCAGGGTCAGCTCTCCTGCTCTCAGAGGTACTCAGAGCTGGTCCATCCATCTCTCCAGAGCCAGATCCACTATGCTTCTCTGTTAAGAAGCAGGGACCACTCTCCCAAGGTCTGCAGCCTCTGAGGAGCTGGAGCAGCTCTCCTCTCACATCCTTATGACTGGTTCACCAGTGCCTTCTCCATTAATTAGGTCAAGCTCCACTGTGCTTTCAATGGAGCCTGATCTTCTGAGTGCTACAGCTACTGAGGGAGCAGGGATAGCTCTCCTGCTTTCATGTCCTTGGGGCCAGTTCTCCCAACTACCACAGGTGTCAAGGGGATGAATGGGAGGTAATCATCACCTACCTCTAAATCCATGCTACCTCACAGTCAATGTGGGATGAGGCCAGCCACCCAGCACTCTCACCATTAGGGTTTGGCTCCCCTGTGTCCCCTCCACCATGGCCAGCTCTATTGTGTTGCCCAGGTGAGGTGCATGCCTTCAAAGTGCTGCAGCAAGCAAGGAGCAAGGCCAGTTCACCCATTCTTATGACCCCGGGTCAACTCTCCCAACTGCCTCAGGTGGTGAAGAACTAGGGGGCAGAGGTCATCTCCTCCCACACAAGGCTTTCTCATGGCAGAAGAGTGTTGGAGTCAGTTCTTCCATGCTATCACCCCTAGGGTCGCTTCTTTGTGTGCCCCTCCAGCTTCAGCTCTATTATGCTGCCCAGGTGAGGTGAAGGACCTATTCTACCAAGTATTGCAACTGGTGAGGGATAGGGCTAGCTCTCTGGAGTTCGTGACCCTGTGGTCAGTTTTTCTGACTACTACTAGAGTTGGCAAAGGAGAGGAGGTGGTCATCAGATCTCTGCCATTCCACAACAAGCAAGTGGAAGGGTCAGTTCTCCCACACTCACTCTCTCCAGGCAGCCCACCCACATCCCTGCCACCAGGGTCAGCTCCACTGTGCTGCTTGGGCAAGAAGTGTAGTGTACACATCTGCTCCACCCCAGGGCATGGTCACTTGGGGAGGTGGGACTCAGGGAATTTACTTGCACTTATCCCATACTGCACTGGGTGTTGGGCTATAGGGAAGCAGTGAGACACTGCACAGGGGTGGGAAAGCACGATTTGAGTTGTGGGAAGGCCAGAGTTGGCTCAGGGGTCCCCTTGTCTATGAAGAGGCTGGGGTCATAGGGTTCTCAGGCTCTTGGACATCCAGATACCCGTTGGGAGTCACTGAAGAGCTGAGAACACAGTGGGGGCTAGTGGGCTGGATCTAGCCCGGGGCCTGAGTGGGGGGGGGGGGGAATGGAAGCCCCAGCTAGTCCCATTGGGAGAGTCCTTAGCTCTATTAGGCAGGGTTGTTGGCAGTTGGGGTTGGGAATGCACAGAGGCCTTCTACGTGATAAAGACAGTTGATCTGTAAGTAAAGTCCTTTTCCATGGCTCCACCTGGTGTATCCTGATGAAAAGAGAGTCTGTGCTCCAAACCATCTGTTTCATGGTGGAAAGTAGATGGGTAAAACCATACCCCACTACTCAGGGTGGGACTGTGATTACATATCTTTTGCAGGAATTTCTGGGAAGGGAATCTTATTGGCAAGCACTCTGGGTCTCTAGGTACGTCATTAGCATGGAAACCTATCTTGAGCCTACTTGACCCTTATGTGACTGATGGCCACAAATATATGTGGGAGGGTGGGGCTATGTGACAGGGGCCTTGTGCCCAGGGGCAGGTGAAGCTCCTACCACCCCTTCAGTGTCTCCAGGGCTTCAAATCTTCATATCAACAGAGCACCAGTCTACCTACCTCTCATGGTCCACTGCCCCACAATGTACAGCTTGCTTTCCCAAGTGCTGGTGCTATAAGAAATGGGTCCAGCTCTCCGAAGCCACATCCAGTGAGGGTCATGGCCAATTCTACACAGCTCCTGGACATTCAGTTGCCCCCCTGTGGTTGCCCTGACCAGGGACATCCCCAAGTTTTCTAGTGGTAATATGAGCCACAATCATTAACACCAACCCCTGCCACTGCATAGCCATGGACCCAGATATGTCCCTCAGTTATAGTTCAAGTTGTGATTTCACCATGGCTCCAGATGACAGGGATGGCCACTCACAACAGGCTACTTCTTTCCACTCTCATGCCTCTAGTTCTATCTCTCTTCATAATGCTCAAGTGTGGGGCAATAGGCTGTTCACAGACAGGCTGGTCTCCAGTTGAGCTGAGGTGTGGAGCCCCAGAGAAACCCAGTGGTGATAATTCAACTACATGGGAAGGTAGGCATTCCCTTATATCTCCTGGACCCCTGGATTTTGTCGAAGTTCCCAACCCCACAGCCCTCACAGAAGTGTGGCTAATAATCATGTAGACACTGTCCCAACCTTCTAAACTTTAGGCTAGACTCCTCCCAGTTACCTAGCAACAGTAAGATAACAGTCCACCACCATAAGAAGGGCTGCTTGGCCCCACCTAGCTCTCTCCTCTTCTCCCCTCCCCTCCCCTCCCCTCCCCTCCCCTCCCCTCCCCTCCCCTCCCCTCCCCTCCCCTCCCCTCATTCTCTCTTACTCTCCTCTCACTCTCTTACTCTCGTTCCTTCTTGCTCTCTCCCTCTTACTCTAGCCTTTCTTCTTTCTCTCATTTTCCTCCTTCTCTCCTTTGGCCATGGCTGGTCTCTCTCTCTCTTTTACCTTCTCTCTTTCCCTCTGCCTTTCTACAATAATGCTCTAAAATCATAGATTGTCTCTGTTCATCAAGGCCCACTGTTCCTATATGATGGGATAGACTTTCTCCTAACGAGCCGTTTCTAATCTCCCAATGGAAGGCCTCTCTGTGCTCCAGCCACAGACCAGACTAAGGACTCTTGCCTGCATGGGAACCTCTCTCTTTCTGCCCTCTCTCCTGAATCCCCAGAGCCAAGGGTATCACCCCGGGACTCCTGGTATCGAGGCTTCCCCTTGTCCACCCCCACCCCACCCACCCCTCTGCCTAATGGCTTAGATGCCCACCCAGGGCCAACTAGAAAGCATCCAACAACCCTCCCGTGTCTGCCTGCCCAGAGTATAGGAGGAACTCTGGCAGGATGTGGGTTCTTTTCCCTCCCCCTTCTTCCCTTACACTCCCTTAGTTTCCCAACACTCAAGGTAATGAAATTTTCTTTCTCTTCCATCTGACCACCACATACTAGCACATTGTGTTGGCTCCAGCTACAGGCTGGCTGCTTGTCTGATGGGTTCCTGAGTGACATCCTCTGTCTGTGCTTCATGGTGTGTTGGCAAGCAGAAGTCTATGGTCCACCTGTGCCATGCACGACAGAGCAGGTCTGTGGGTGGTATGGTGATCAGCAGGTTGTTGTCTGTCTTCATCTTCCCACACTGCACTGCCTGGATTTGATTTGATTTGATTTGATTTGATTTGATTTGATTTGATTTGATTTGATTTGATTTTGATGCATCCTAGGTATAAAAGGCACCAGCCAGGCATCAGGTTAAGATAAACAAATAACTGCCACCTGATCTACCTCTGACTGATAGAAGAACAGCACCATTAAGATGTTCCTTTGCCCATTGCTAGGGGAGAATGTGTTTTTTTTTCTTTCTTTAAATAGAATCACTGTCCTCTGTATGGTATAGTATTTAGAAAGTGAACACTAAGCAGGGTTACTGCACTCCTTAGCCAGTTTTCAAACTGGTCAGACCAGGGAGAAAAGAGACATGGACCAGAGTTATAGCAGTGGAGGGGTATAGTGATTGGGGCACCTGTAGGGTATGGAAGGTGTATTTTCCTAAGTTTCTAGAAATCACCTTGGCAAAGGTCTGGTTTCTGGATCACAAACTCCCCTTTCAACTTGCTATTACAGGGAAAGAAGAGATCAGCACAGACTTTGAATTGGAGATGTGGCCACTGAGCTTTTCAGTCCCACAGCTAATGATAGTGGGCTTAGCTCAAGCTCACTTCCCACCTTTAGCCCTGGCCCAGTGTGGTGTGTTAAAGACCTTTTCCTCTAATAGTGTAATATATTTTTCCGTTCAGTGTTTATTTGTATGTCTCACCAGTTCCACAAGCTCCTCCTCTTTCTATTATTTAATTCTACTAATAATTAACATTATAATCATTTATATTTAAGCAAAACATTGGAATATATGATAAGAAACTCATGTGAGTCTCAGTGAGTGTCCAAAATCTCTATTCACTCTGTTACCACAAACTTAGCTTTTCCAGCCAACAGTATAATGCTTTCTTTAATTCTCTACCTTCCCTGCAATTGGTCGTCTCTCAGAGTGGGGAAAGAGAAGCCTTTTTGATCTTATTTATTCCATATACGTTGTTATGTAAATTAAATTTTATATTACATATTTGCAGAGTTTACCCTTGGAGGCTTTTGACATGTAGTAAACCTTAACAGCCACAGCTCTTATTAGTGATGCTCATTTTAGATAACTATAGAGATGGAATTATTATTTAGTAAATTTTATTCTGTTTGTTTAGCATGAAATCCTGTAAGCTAATGTCCATTATTTGAAATAATTTGGGGTATAAATTAGAATATGACCAGCTAAGGTGCTAGAACAAGCTTCCAGAACACCAGCAAGGGGATAGAAACTTGAATAACCATGAGCTGCACTAAACACATGGCCCTAGAGGACACTGCAGAATGTCTGTAGCGTGCCTGTATATGTTTATCAACTGTTCTTACATCTTGAGCTTTCAGAGAATCATGGTCATTATTTGATATTCACTTTTAAGCTGGCAAGAGTTGAGGAGCCTTGATAAGGAGTTAGTGGAAAGATCAGCATGATTTTCAGGTTGTAAATAGATGAGGGATGCCTGGACCCAAGCCGTAGGTGAAATAGTAACCAGAAACCTCAGGGGAATCTCCAAAATTCAACATTTACTGCAATCAAAACTTGTCCCTTTTGCATTATTGTAACAAAATGCTAGACAGTAGAGGACAAAAAAGGAAAAGAAACGAAAAGGAAAAAAAGAAAATTAAAAAAAAGAATAGAAAGAAAGAAATTCTTTTGTTCTAGAAGCAAAGTCTAACTCAGAGTACCAGTAGTCATGCTATGACAGCTCTAGTGAAGGCATTCCTTGGCTTGTGGAAGCATCGCTCCATACAGGCCATCAGTTTGTGAGTATTCTAATAAGCATTTTTGCATCAATGTTTGTAAGGGAAATAAATCTGAAATTCTCTTTCTTTGTTGAGTCTGTGTGGTACCATGGAGACTATGGCCTCATAGAATGTGTTTCTATTTTGTGAAATACTTTGAGAAGTATTGATATTAGGTTTTCTTTTAAAGTCTGGTAGAATTCTGCACTAAAAACTATCTGGGCCAGGGCTTTTTTTGGTTGGGGGTCTTTTAATGATGGATTTTATTTCCTTAGGTGTTATAGGACTATTCAGATAGTTTTCCTGATCTAGATTTTGCTTTAGTAATTGATGTCTGTCTAGAAAATTATCCATTTCATTTAGATTTTCCAAGTTTGTGGAGTACAGGCTTTTGAAATAAGACCTAGTGATTCCTTGAATTTCCTCAGTGTCTGTTGTTATTTCTCCCATTTTGTTTCTGATTTTGTTAATTTGGGTACTGTCTCTCTGCCTAGACCTAGACAATGGGATGCAATGGACTTCATATAACTCATCTCTGCAGGCTGTGTCCCAGGCAGACCCAACTGGGATGGTTGGCAGATCCAACGGCAACATGTAGTTATTTCTCAAGATTTTTTTTATTATTAAACTTGTTAAATTCTTGGAGTTGTGAGAAAGAGAAAACTGGTGTGTGTATGTAAATAGTACTTGTGATAGTTTGAATATGGTTGGCCCAGGGAGTGGCACTGTTAGAATGTGTAGCTTTGTTGGAAGAAGTGCTTCATTGTGGGCACCCAACCTCCCAGGAAGTCAGTCTTCTCCTAGCTTCTTTCAAATAAAGATGTAGAAATCTCAGCTCTTCCTGCACCATTCCTGGATGCTGTCATGCTCTTGATGATAATGACCTGAACCTCTGAACTTGTAGTTAAATATTGTCTTTATTCAGTTGCAGTTAAATATTGTCTTTATAAGAGTTGCCTTGGTCATGGTGTCTGTTCACACCAATGAAACCCTTACTAAAACAGTACTGAAATTAAAAAAAAAAAAAAAAACTCAACCATTCAAAATTGGCAATAGATGGCATTATATTAAAATAACCAAGCAACCCTTAATTCTTTTTATTCAGTCAATATATAATGATATTTTCATAATAATGCAAATGGTTTTAGTCCCTTATAGAAAACATTTGTACTGAGCATCTGAAAATATTGAGGCTGTCCATGCTACATAGTGAAAACAGTCATATGGAAGGGAACTTCAACTTGAAGATGTGTCCACTAATATATTGACACAAGAATCACAGGCTGGGCTGTGGAGCTGTGTTTATCTGAAGCCTCACATATGCTCTGCAATGCATTGTCTAGCATTTTCCTGGCTTTTATTCAACAGCAACTGTAATATACCTGAGTTCACTACACAGCATTCCAGTTCATTTCTAGGGACAGCATATGATCTACTGGTTGGTCACTCCTTGGTGGGTGTAGTTGCTATTCCTGATTGTTAACTTGACTATATCTGGAATGAACTACAACCCAGAATTGGAGGGCTCACCTGTGATCCAGATCTTGAGTGGAAGACACAAATTCTGATCTGGATCTTAGCATGGAAATCTTGAGGCATAACAGCCATGAAAAGCTCAGGTCCAGGTAAGGGAGTACAGGCCTTGATCCTAGGAGACTAAGACAAGATCTCTGAGTTCAAGGCCAGCTTGGAACAAAGCAAGTTCCAGATCCAGGTGTGGTGGTATGGACTTGGGCCACACCTTCTGCTGGAGGCCGACATAAGGACATTGGAAGAAGGAAGATTCACTGTTCTTCACCCGCTTGCACTTACTCGCCAGGACATGTGTTGGAACCTACTTCTACAGAAGACCAGCTGAAACAACTAGTCTCGTGGATTTGAGCAACTACTAGATTCTTGGACTTCTCATTCATAGCTGACTATTTTGGGTTAGTTGGACTACAGAATGTAAGCCATCACATAAATTTCCTCAATATAGAGAGACATTCCATAAGTTATGTGACTCTAGAGAACCCTGACTAATATAGTATCATTCAGCTTCTGATATCTAAGTAAGACGTTCTTGTAGTGACACATTGAATTCTCACTGCTTAAGAATCTGTGGGCTTTGCCTGCTGGTATCACTCAGGCTCCCAAGTGGCTCTCAGGATATGACTTGATAACAATATTTGCCACTTTTTGCTGCTATAAAGATGCTATACAAAAGCAATTTCAGGGGAGAGGGTTTGTTTGGGCTTACAGATTAAGAAGAAGTTCATAGTAGTAGAAAAGAAATAACTGCAGGAGTTAGAGGCAGTGGGTCATGCTGTGTTCATAGGAAGGAAGCAAAATAATTAGAGTTAATGATCATTTGTCTTTCTCTGTTTTTTACAGTTCATGGGATGGTGCTACTCACAGTTAAAGTGAATCTTCTCACCTTACTTAACCTAGTCTAGATATCCCTTTCAGGCCCGCCTAGAGCTTTGTCTTCTCTTAGATGATTCTAGAATATGTTAAGTGAAAAATCAACATCAACCACCATGATCAGCCTGAGAACACATTTGTATTTCTGGGGCTATTAGACATGACTACTTGTTATTCTCCAAGAACATAGTTTTGGCAGAGCTGAGAAGATCCACCATAGTTTTTGTATGTAAATAGGCAACATCCCCAGGTTTATACAAATCCTGTCTTCTTGTGAATATACAAATGAGAATAAATGCTTTCTGTTTGTCATTTAGATTATCTGACATCTTAGTCATGGGATATAGCATCAAGAAAATTGGTAAACATCAGTTATCATTAATATTTTGACTCTGAGTATTCCATTTCTAAGCATACCTCATAGCCTTTTCTTGCAGCAACCAGGCAAATGATCTATTGCCATACCCCTGATCCAACATGCTTTCAACAGCCTCTAATGAGTAGCAAGCCACTGGAAAGCACAGTTCTCTAGGGCCAACCTGTCATGGAAAAAGATGGACTGCTTCAGCTTTTATTCCATCCCTTACAGATGTGCCAAGTTGAGTTTAGTACCTTGCCTAGGAGATCTGTTCCCAAGGGCTGTGCTGAAGGTGATGTTTGCACCCAGGGAAAATCTGCACCTGCTAAGGTGACCTAGATTTTCTAGCTCCTATGGGAGTCACTCTGTGAATGTAGCTATTTTATCTTTCATTTTGCCCTCTTTGAAGAGAAATGAGTTTAGTGGTCTGTTGTCTGACCATTTTAATCTCATTTTTTTTTTTAGTTTATTCAGCATACTTGAAAAAAGTTACCACTCTATAAATGCATAGAAGATGTGTAGGAATCTTTTTGTATAGAAGATGGAAATTCTTGGAAAATCATTTTAGATAACTCAACTCCTTTTCCCTAAATGCTTCACAGAAATATGAGTCCTTTAGCACTGTTGTCCACTCTATCTCTCTTTCCCCTGTCTTATTCTGAATGGAATAATAGTGTCCCTACCATGAAATCATATGAAATTTCAGACTGCCTTTCACATCATCCCATGCCTTTCTAACTCCAGCTCCCATACTTCACCTGCCCTTGGCCGACCCCACTCACATTTGCCTGTCTCATCCATTCTATCTTATAATCAGATGGACTATCTAAAGTTCCAACCTTACATATGCTGTATGTAAGCTATGTATGGCCAATTGTGGTGAGCAGAAGAAGCACAAAGTAAGTAAAGTCCTGGGTGAATGTGTGTTGTTGGCACAGTATTATTATTTATTATTTATTTATTTATTTATTTTAATTTTTAATATTTTTATTACATATTTTCCACAATTATATTTCCAATGCTATCCCAAAAGTCCCCCATAGCGCCCCCCACTTCCCTACCCACCCATTCCCATTCTTTTGGCCCTGGCATTCCCCTATATTGGGGCATATAAAGTTTGCAAGTCCAATGGGCCTCTCTTTCCAGTGATGGCCGAATAGGCCATCTTTCGATACATATGCAGCTAGAGACAAGAGCGCCGGGGTACTGGTTAGTTCATCATGTTGTTCCAACTATAGGGTTGCAGATCCCTTTAGCTCCATGGGTACTTTCTCTAGCTTCTCGATTGGGAGCCCTGTGATCCATCCAATAGCTGACTGTGAGCATCCACTCCTGTGTTTGCTAGGCCCCTGCATAGTCTCACAAGAGACAGCTATATCTGGGTCCTTTCAGCAAAATCTTGCTAGTGTATGCAATGGTGTCCGCGTTTAGAAGCTGATTATGGGATGGATCCCTGGATACGGCAGTCTCTAGATGGTCCATCCTTTCATCACAGCTCCAAGCTTTGTCTCTGTAACTCCTTCCATGGGTGTTTTGTTCCCAATTCTAAGAAGGGGCACAGTGTCCACATTTTGGTCTTCATTCTTCTTGAGTTTCATGCGTTTAGCAAATTGTATCTTATATCTTGGATATCCTAAGTTTCTGGGCTAATATCCACTTATCAGTGAATACATATTGTGTGAGTTCCTTTGTGATTGTGTTACCTCACTCAAGATGATGCCCTCCAGGTCCATCCATTTGGCTAGGAATTTCATAAATTCATTCTTTTTAATAGCTGAGTAGTACTCCATTGTGTAGATGTACCATAATTTCTGTATCCATTCCTCTGTTGAGGGACATCTGGGTTCTTTCCAGCTTCTGGCTATTATAAATAGGGCTGCTATGAACATAGTGGAGCATGTGTCCTTCTTACTGGTTGGGACATCTTCTGGATATATGCCCAGGAGAGGTATTGCTGGATCCTCCGGTAGTACTATGTCCAATTTTCTGAGGAACCGCCAGACTGATTTCCAGAGTGGTTGTACAAGCTTGCAATCCCACCAACAATGGAGGAGTGTTCCTCTTTCTCCACATCCTCGCCAGCATCTGCTGTCACCTGAATTTTTGATCTTAGCCATTCTGACTGGTGTGAGGTAGAATCTCAGGGTTGTTTTGAGTTGCATTTCCCTGATGATTAAGGATGTTGAACATTTTTTCAGGTGCTTCTCTGCCATTCGGTATTCCTCAGGTGAGAATTCTTTGTTCAGTTCTGAGCCCCATTTTTTAACAGGGTTATTTGATTTTCTGGAGTCCACCTTCTTGAGTTCTTTGGTGGCAAACACTCTTACCCACAGAACTATGCCAGCCTCTGAGCTCATTTGCTTTTAGTTCCACTGAAGTAAAATGTACCTTCTAATATTGCTCACTTGGTAAGTGTATAGCCTGATGAATTTCCATAATGTAAATGATAAGAAATTCTTTTGTATATAAGAAAAAAAAATAAACCTAATAACTCAAAGCTAATCTCTTCTCTCTTTGCACTCCTGACTCTCAGACATTAACCACAGTCTGCCCCTCTACTACCACAAATCACATTAACTTTCAATGTTTTAAAACTCCCACTTATTATAAGTATAAAATGTGCCTTCTTTTGTCTGTTTTAACTTATTCAGAAATTTTATGTGGCATTTATTTCCACTGACTAGGTCATTTTCATTGCTGAAAATGTTACATTTTATTAAAAACACAATTAAGTTATTCATCCTATTCTTACTAGACACCTCAGTTGTTTTGGATTTTCTAAAATGATTATATCTTGTGGCCATAACAAACAACACTACTAGTATATTCTGGTACATGTGTTTTTCAGCTATACCTTCCAAACTGAAACATCATCTCCTAGAGTGAAAGCTTCTCCTTAAGACTGGAAAAATAAATGAAACTCATAGATTTCAAGAGGCTCCTGAAACTTACAAGATTCACAAGCCTTCTCCCAAAGGTTAAATAAGTAGTAATTATTGCTAGGAAGAAGAGAATCTCCTACCAGCTAAGTTTTCTGAAAGCCAGACAGGCAACACTTGGGATCCAGCTTTCATTAGGTTTTCCCCTTGCTGGGGAGGGCTTTATGGTGAGGCGGCTGCCTTTGAATCACCCATGCTCCAGGAAGTAACCCATCATTCATATTTCTGTGAGTTTCCCCCATAAATTTAGTGGTTCTCTAAGTGTTTTATCATTGAGTTCCAATCTGAGAAATTCACATTTATTAGTGAACATATAATTAAGTTCTGTGTGTATACTTATATGTGCACATGTGCAAATGTTACATCATGAGTCAACTTAGGCAATAGGGAGGTTGTCTTTTCAGGATTGCTAATGAGATTGAGCATCTCTTTGTGTGCTTATGGGCTGTGGATCTTACAGGTGGAACTACTAATCCTTTTGCAAACATTTCTAATCTATTGTCAGACTTTCTCTTTTTTGTTTCAAAGATATCCCTTCTCTGTATGAACTCTCTCCTGGATATTTAACTTTAAATATATTCACTTTAATTAAAGAGTTGAATTCTCATACTCTTAATGATGTATTTAATGAAAGGAAGTTCTGTACTTTAATATTTAATTCATAATGATTTCTGTGAGTTATGGATTTTCATAGGCTTATTAGATGGCGTTGCCTCCTCCATTGTCTTGGCACCCCATCTAGATGTGCTCTGCCTTGACCCTCATCATGTGTGTCTTTAAGCTGTCTAGTAGTGGTTTTTGCATAGTGGTTAAAGTTATGATGCATGGGGTTGTTGTTTAGAATATATTCAATTTACCACTGCTGTATTTTGGATTTTACCTCCTTGAGAAGGAAGCTTCTCAGATGGTTTCCATTCCCTGGAAGAAAATAAGTCTGAGATGACGACCAAACCAGTGGCAGTGCCTTGAGGACCAGACGGAATTAACCTGAAATGACCACCAGTCTGTCACCTTACAAGATTGCTGGGTGCAGACCACAGACGATGTTTTAGATTACCTCTGCTGGGTGTCAAAATGCTAGAAGGGCATAGCACTCCAAATATCACTTCTGAGATGATCCCAAACCATCAGAGACTGCCAAAGTAGTGGAGAAATGACAAAAAGGAGAAACAGAAGGTCATGGACACAACAAAGAGAGACAAAACCAGAGACTTGATGGCAGTGAGGAAGAGTCTAATGCCAGCTGTGACCATGGTGGGTTCCTGGCATTTGCTGCCACCTTTGGCCATGTCTGGGTCTGTTGTCCTGCTGCAACTGTGCTCTATTATCACCAAAGGTCATATATCTCTGGTCTGTTCTTCTGCTCAGGGACATGTTGATGTCTGAAGGATGAGCAGAACTGGTCCCACCTCTATCCTGGACAGATTTGGAAAGGATCTTTACCTATCCTAAATCAGATAGGGGACTAATACCCAATATATATAAAGAACTCAAGAAGGTTCACTCCAGAAAATCAAATAACCCCATTAAAAATGGGGCTCAGAACTGAACAAAGAATTCTCACCTGAAGAATACCAAATGGCAGAGAAGCACCTGAAAAAATGTTCAACATCCTTAATCATCAGGGAAATGCAAATCAAAACAACCCTGAGATTCCACCTCACACCAGTCAGAATGGCTAAGATCAAAAATTCAGGTGACAGCAGATGCTGGCGAGGATGTGGAGAAAGTGGAGCACAGTATTATTTTTATGCTAGGAAACATGTTGATTCAAATACAATGTTACCCAACCTCTGCTGGTATCAACGACATAATATATTCCTTCTAAGATCAAGTTTAATGGGCACGCTAACCACCCTATAAACTCTAAAGCTTATGTCATAAGACAGGCAGTGAAGACCCACAATCCATTCTATGCTAGTGAGTCTAGAGGAAGCACACTTCAGAAAGCAGGCCCATCAGCTCCTGGTTTATGCATATTGGCTTACTGTCATGTGTAAATACTGTTCACTGTCAACACTCTGAGCAATATTCACATTTCAGCTCTGATTACTGATGATAAATGTGGCTGGCAGGACCAGCACTCCTAATGACAATGTAGTCTACTTTGTGTTCATTCTAAGTAACCAATGTGCTCACATGGCTCACCAACTCAGAAGAGCAATGATTTGACACTCAGTCATTTAACACAAGGTTTGTATGTCAACTAGAGTTGTGGATGACAAAAAGGAAGTAAACTTAGTTTGATTTGAAGCTTATATTAGAGAAGAGAAGTAATTATCAGATAAGAAAAAAGCTAAACAAAGAGAAATCTGGAGGTCAGAAATCGCTTTAGACCATGGAACAGAAGTTAATGTGGAAACAAAATTTTCTACTTTGGATCATTTCCCAAAATTCACAAATGTCTTTTTAACAATGATGGGTTATCAGCAAATTGTCAAAATATATTTTAAACTATACCTGTAGCCCTTGTCATGGAGGCATGTGTATAAATAATCAGTTATTGGGCTATAAACTGAAAGAACAACTTTACTGTCAACAGTCATTAAACACTTGACCTTTCCAGAAGCTTTTGCCATTAGAAGACTTCAGGTGACTGGTAATGCTTAAAATGTTTTGTTGGCAATGTTTTTCTATTAGTAATTAGAAGATATGAGAAGAGAACAATACCTACTAAACATTCACTAAGTCAGCCCCAGGAACCAACCTTTGTCTCCAGTGTTAGTACCACAAACCTGCAGGAATCTGTAGGCCAACATTAGAGAGGCTGGAGCTGAAATACAGAAGCAAAAACATAGTGATCAAAATGACAGAGCTGCAAATAGGTACAAGCAGAACTCCCATAGACTTGTTTCACTTCTGTATTCAAGTACCTTACATTCTATACTGTAGAATGCCCATGCCATGCACAAAGACATGCTAACATCTTCACCATGACTGATGGCTTCCTTCTCTTCTACTAATCCAATAGTGTTCAGAGAACTGCATAGAATTAGTTTTACTTTGTATTGAACAGTAAGAAAGATTCTTTGGTTTGACATGAACTCCCACAACTTACTACAAAGTTACTACACATTTGCAAGTATATTTTCTGTTAATTTCACACTTAAAATATATTCTCTCCTCTTTCAAAATTAGGGGAAAATAATAGGAAAGTTATCATGATGTAGTCATATTTTAAAGTCATATTTTATGCGAGCACAAACTTGCTGGCATGAAGCCAACAGCTGACAATTAATTGTTGTTTGCTGGCTTTCATTATCAATCATTGGCTGAAATCTTTCCTGAGTATCTGTCACTGCTCTCTCTCTAAAGTGCTATGAGCTGTCCAAGCTGACTTTTAAAGTCAAGCCTGTAAAAGAAGGATGTGAATGAGATAATATAAGGTGGAAACTTGTGGAATCAAGTTGCTGATATTTGAAAAATGATAGGCACACAATGTCAAGGTATGGTTGGTCTCATCATGCCAGCAAGCAATGCTCTATAGATGACAGAATGCATCTTTCTTTATTATAAATATGAAAAGCCAGGCGATAGAAATAGATCTTAATGATCTTCCTCCTTCCCCTCTCCCATTTTGTCCCTTTTCTTTTCTTATTTTCTTTGGACACTTTTAGCTCTGTTGCTCAGGTTAGCCTCCGACTTCTGGTCCTTCTATCTCTGCCTCCCCGTGTGCCATGTACCACCAAGCCTAATATGAATGTGATGAAATCTCACATTCTTAGGGCCCTTTGGTGATCTGTAGTGGGTGTGTGCTATTGTTACTGCTGCTATAGTGAAAATACAATCCTTCACCTCCACACTTTCTTAAATGTCCATTACAGTTAGTACCGGAGAGCACATGATCATCAGACCAGCCATTTCCAAAGAGGAGTGTTAGTATCTGAAATACAAAGTAAAAACCTCAAGGTTGCCTTCTGTCAAATATCAGAGCACTTGGGCACACCATGGGTTTCTTGTATGTCATTTATGGAGACTGTCATGCAAAGAAGGTAGGTGCAAGAAAGCAGTTCTGACATACCTGAAATGTTCTTGCAAATAATGAAAACCAGAACCCACGGCTCACCTATGCTTTCTGATTCTTACCTTCATGGCCACGCATAATATTTGTCATCATGGTTTTGATCAAAAGTCACAAAGACCCTAAAAATTCACTAAGTGATATCTTACATTTGATGCTCCATCAGCCTACTCCTTAACTGTTCATGTGTCCTTGCAGCTAGGTGAACTCATCTTCTCTATTCTCAACATGGCATCAGTTCTAAGAACTTACTGGAACACATCTGTTGCTCATTATATGTCTAATCAAGAGGCAGATTTTCAAATCTATACCTCTCCCATTCTCTGAAGAATGGGAGAGTGGGGCTGAAGTGGATTGTCCAATGTTGTTGTCTGGCTAATGATCGGAGGGTATTGTGGGTTTAGTCTAATGCTACTTGTATTTTTTAAATTTCATACCCCAAAATTAAACAAGAGTCCATATGTCCCTTAGTGAACCTTGACCCCAGCTAGTTTTTTTGTTTTTTGTTTTTTGTTTGTTTGTTTCTGTTGTGGGTTTTTGTTTGTTTGTTTGTTTTTTGTAAATAAAGTTGTCACTGGCCATTGGCTGGGCAGGGAGATCCCGGAGGTGGGACTTTAGGATTCCTGGGCAAGGCACTAAAGAAAGAGGAAGCAAGACATCTGTGATGCCAGGGAAAAGGTGAAGGAGAAGGAAAACACTATGCCCATGAAGGTACAAGACAGAGAGCATAGCCACAACGTAGGAGTGGGGAAAAGCAGCCTCAAGGGGGTCCTCTGACTGGATCTAAGGTAGCCAAGATGGAATATAGAATTAGTAAGTAATAACTCAGGAATATTGGGGGGAGGAGTGGATCAGACACCTGGAAGTTAGAAAGTATCCCAGCCATTAAACTGTTTAAGGCATATCAACATATAAACACTGTGTGTGTGTGTGTGTGTGTGTGTGTGTGTGTTTGTTTGTTTGTTTGTTTGTTTGTTTGTGTGGTGTGTTTCATTCAGAAACTGAAAACATTGGGTCAGATATCAAGGAACATGCCACTACATGTCACTGCGGCCACCGGTGCTGCCACCAGGATTGGTTTGAGTTAACTGGGAACATCTACAGGAGGGTCTCATGCAGACTAAGTTCACCACAGATAAAGTAGATTTTTCTAAAATGTTTTTTATGATAAAGGTTGCTTTGGGTAAAAATGAATGAATCCTCCAAGATTATTATCTCCAGACTGCAAGGATACTATGGCCAATATTGTCTAGAATTGAAATTGAGGTAAACCAAAGAATGCTTTTCTTTATCACTGTACTGGAGAGGGATACTAGACACAGCTCTACAGAATGTGTTTATTATGCTTAGTCACGCAAAACATGCATAAGAAAACTAACAGCATGGTGCTTGTCAGTCATCTGCCATCGCAGAAGGAAGATGTGTTTCAGTATACCACACAGCTATTTGATAGCACACCCTCTATTAATATAACCCACCAAAACAATACAGTTGTTTCAAAACCAACTGCAGCTGTCCACAAAGATTCAATAGTGATAGGCTTGCTTTCTGACTAGCTTATAGAACAAGTTCAGAAAGGGTTCATAATGAAGCTTTCATATTGAAAAGCTTAAGTGAGAAACTTTACCCCCTCATAAACCAATACTATTTACATGTGTTATTAGTCCTTATTTTCTTCAGCATGGTTATATATGCCTGTCTCAAATTTTCAGTGACTGTAGGAGGTCTCAGTCTTCTGTTTCTGGTATGGTTACCTTGTTATTTACTGTGTGACTATGAGAGACAGCACTGACCATAAATAAAGTATTAGAAATCATGGATAAAGTTTCTAGGCATCACTCTTAGAAACACATCACCTAATGTGAAGATAATGCAGCATAAAAGAAACAGAATCAGACTTGTCATGTTTCATAGGCAAGACTCTGGGCTTGATCTCTATCACCACATACACAAACAAAGCCACAAACAAACAAACCAAAACAACAACAACAACAACAAAAAGAATAGAAAACCAAAGACTCTTGTCAATCTTCTCCAGGTTAAAAATGTTACTACCTAACTGCAAACAATGAATGCATTAAGTAAGACCTTGTAATGGTTTGTATATGCTTGGCCCAGGGAACATGTGGCCTTGTTGGAATAAGTGTGTCAATGTGGGTATGGGATTTAAGATCCTTATCCTAAGTGCCTAGAAGCCAGTATTTTTCTACCAGTCTCCAGATGAAGATGTAGAACTGTCAGCTCCTTCTGCACCATGCCTGCCTGGATGCTGCCAGCTCCCATCTTGATGATAATGGACTGAACCTCTGATCTTGTAAGCCAGCTTCAAATAAATGTTGTCCTTATTAGAGTTTCTTTGGTCAAGGTGTCTGTTCACAGCAGTAAATCACTAACTAAGACAGACCTTTTGTCTCATTAACATAAAACATGAGAATGTAAGAATTGCCCATTCAATTACATACTAAGGGCTGGTCTTTCAGAAAAACAACCAATAGAAAAATCTCATGAATTTAAGAAAGGATGTGAAACACTTGTAATCATCATTACATTATTTTGATTTCTTTTTATAAAACCAAGTCCACTGACATCAAAATACAGCATTCAATATTTCTGCAACCATGTGACTGAAACAATGCTTTCCAAAGGGGAACATGGTAGCCTTCATGTGCTTTACAGGGGAACCTCGGCTGACCTACACATGGCTCTCATATCCTCAATTCATTGAAAATATTTTCTTTTCATTATTTGAATTGCTTTTTAAATAAAATATCTTATATCTTAAAGCTGAGATATATTTCCCAGCAGAGAAACTCAACTCTACCAACTTTTATTGAATTCTGCTAAATTAGAGCCTAAAGAAATTAGATTGTAAATACAAGTTTCTTCATGCTGAGATCATATATTTTTCTCAAGTCATCTGGTGGGGACTAGAGTTTCAGGGCAGGGTTCTCTTCCAAGGCCACACAAAACAGTGAGCTTTTCAGTCTTTTTTTTTTTTTTAATATTTTTTATTATATATTTTCCTCAAATACATTTACAATGCTATCCCAAAAGTCCCCCATACCCTCCCCCCAACTCCCCTACCCACCCATTCCCACTTTTTGGCCCTGTACTGGGGCATATGAAGTTTGCAAGTCCAATGGGCCTCTCTTTCCAGTGATGGCCGACGAGGCCATCTTTTGATACATATGCAGCTAGAGTCAAGAGCTCCGGGGTACTGGTTAGTTCATAATATTGTTTCACCTATAGGGTTGCAGATCTCTTTAGCTCCTTGGATACTTTCTCTAGCTCCTCCATTGGGGGCCCTGTGATCCATCCAATAGCTGACTGTGAGCATCCACTTATGTGTTTGCTAGGCCCCGGCCTAGTCTCACAAGAGACAGCTATATTAGGGTCCTTTCAGCAAACGCTTGCTAGTGTTTGCAATGGTGTCACCGTTTGGAGGCTAAATATGGGATGGATCCCTGGATATGGCAGTCTATAGATGGTCCATCCTTTTGTCTCAGCTCCAAACTTTGTCTCTGTAACTCCTTCCAAGGGTGATTGTTTCCAACTCTAAGAAGGGGCAAAGTGTCCACACTTTGGTCTTCGTTCTTCTTCAGTTTCATGTGTTTTGCAAATTGTATCTTATATCTCGGGTATACTAAGTTTCTGGGCTAATATCCACTTATCAGTGAGTACATATCATTTGAGTTCTTTTGTGATTGTGTTATCTCACTCAGGATGATGTCCTCCAGGTCCATCCATTTGCCTAGGAATTTCAAAAATTCATTCTTTTTAATAGCTGAGTAATACTCCATTGTGTTAAATGTACCACATTTTTTGGATCCATTCCTCTGTTGAGGGGCAACTGGGTTCTTTCCAGCTTCGGGCTATTATAAATAAGGCTGATATGAACATAGTGGAGCATGTGTCCTTCTTACCGGTTGGGACATCTTCTGGATATATGCCCAGGAGAGGTATTGCGGGATCCTCCAGTAGTACTATGTCCAATTTTCTGAGGAACCGCCAGACTGATTTCCAGAGTGGTTGTACAAGCTTGCAATCCCACCAACAATGGAGGAGTGTTCCTCTTTCTCCACATCCTCGCCAGCATCTGCTGTCTCCTGAATTTTTGATCTTAGCCATTCTGACTGGTGTGAGATGGAATCTCAGGGTTGTTTTGATTTGTATTTCTCTGATGATTAAGGATGTTGAACATTTTTTCAGGTGTTTCTCAGCCATTCAGTATTCCTCAGGTGAGAATTCTTTGTTTAGCACTGAGCCCCATTTTTTAATGGGGTTATTTGATTTTCTAAAGTCCACCTTCTTGAGTTCTTTATATATATTGGATATTAGTCCCCTATCTGATTTAGGATAGGTAAAGATCCTTTCCCAATCTGTTGGTGGACTTTTTGTCTTATTGACGGTGTCTTTTGCCTTGCAGAAGCTTTGCAGTTTCATGAGGTCCCATTTGTCAATTCTCGATCTTAGAGCACAAGCCATTGCTGTTCTATTCAGGAATTTTTCCCCTGTGCTCATATCTTCAAGGATTTTCCCCACTTTCTCCTCTGTAAGTTTTAGTGTCTCTGGTTTTATGTGAAGTTCCTTGATCCACTTAGATTTGACCTTAGTACAAGGAGATAGGAATGGATTGATTTGCATTCTTCTACATGGTAACAAACCGTTGTGCCAGCACCATTTGTTGAAAATTCTTTCTTTCTTCCACTGCATGGTTTTAGCTCCCTTGTCGAAGATCAAGTGACCATAGGGGTGTGGGTTCATTTCTGGGTCTTCAATTCTATTCCATTGGTCTACTTGTCTGTCAGTATACCAGTACCATGCAGTTTTTATCACAATTGCTCTGTAGTAAAGCTTTTGGTCAGGCATGGTGATTCCACCAGAGGTTCTTTTATCCTTTAGAAGAGTTTTTGCTATCCTTGGTTTTTTGTTATTGCAGATGAATTTGCAGATTGCTCTTTCTAATTCGTTGAAGAATTGAGTTGGAATTTTGATGGGGATTGCATTGAACCTGTAGATTGCTTTTGGCAAGATAGCCATTTTTACAATGTTGATCCTGCCAATCCATGAGCATGGGAGATCTTTCCATCTTCTGAGATCTTCTTTAATTTCTTTCTTCAGAGACTTGAAGTTCTTATCATACAGATCTTTCACTTCCTTAGTTAGAGTCAGGCCAAGATATTTTATATTATTTGTGACTATTGAGAAGGGTGTTGTTTCCCTACTTTATTTCTCAGCCTGATTATTCTTTGTGTAGAGAAAGGCCATTGACTTGTTTGAGTTAATTTTATATCCAGCTAATTCACCAAAGCTCTTTATCAGGTTTAGGAGTTCTCTGGTGGAATTTTTAGGGTCACTTATATATACTATTATATCATCTGCAAAAAGTGATATTTTGACTTCATCTTTTCAAATTTGAATCCCCTTGATCTCCTTTTGTTGTCGATTTGTTCTTGCTAGGACTTAAAGTACTATGCTGAATAGGTAGGGAGAAAGTGGGCAGCCTTGTCTAGTCCCTGATTGTAGTGTGATTGCTTCCAGCTTCTCACCATTTACTTTGATGTTGTCTCCTGGTTTGCTGTAGATTGCTTTTATCATGTTTAGGTATGGGCCTTGAATTCCTGATCTTTCCAAGGCTTTTATCATGAATGGGTGTTGGATCTTGTCGAATGCTTTTTCCACATCTAACAAGATGATCATGTGGTTTTTGTCTTTGAGTTTGTTTATATAATGGATTACATTGATGGATTTCCGTATATTAAACCATTCCTGCATCCCTGGAATAAAGCCTACTTGGTCAGGATAGATGATTGCTTTAATGTGTTCTTGGATTCGGTTAGCTAGAATTTTGTTGAGTATTTTTGCATTGATATTCATAAGGGAAATTGGTCTGACGTTCTCTATCTTTGTTGAATCTTTCTGTGGTTTAGGTATCAGAGTAATTGTGGCTTCATAGAATAAATTGGGTAGAGTTCCTTCTACTTCTATTTTGTGGAATAGTTTGTGCAGAACTGGAATTAGATCTGCTTTGAAGGTCTGGTAGAACTCTGCACTAAACCCATCTGGTCCTGGGCTTTTTTTTGGTTGGGAGACTATTAATGACTGCTTCAATTTCTTTATGGGATATGGGACTGTTTAGATCGTTAATTTCATCCTGATTTAACTTTGGTACCTGGTATCTGTCTAGAAATTTGTCCATTTCATCCAGGTTTTCCAGTTTTGTTGAGTATAGCCTTTTGTAGAAGGATCTGATGGTGTTTTGGATTTCTTCAGGATCTGTTGTTATGTCTCCCTTTTCATTTCTGATTTTGTTAATTAGGATGTTGTCCCTGTGCCCTCTAGTGAGTCTACCTAAGGGTTTATCTATCTTGTTGATTTTCTCAAAGAACCAACTCCTTGTTTGGGTAATACTTTGAATAGTGCTTCTTGTTTCATCTTGGTTGATTTCACCCCTGACTTTGATTATTTCCTGCAGTCTACTCCTCTTGGGTGAATTTTCTTCCTTTTTTTCTAGAGCTTTTAGATGTATTGTCAAGCTGCTAGTGTGTGCTCTCTCGAGTTTCTTTTTGGAGGCACTCAGAGCTCTGAGTTTCCCTCTTAGACATGGTTTCATTGTGTCACATAAGTTTGAGTATGCTGTGGCTTCATTTTCATTAAACTCTAAAAAGTCTTTAATTTCTTTCTTTATACCTTCCTTGACCAAGGTATCATTGAGAAGAGTGTTGTACAGTTTCTACATGAATGTTGGCTTTCCATTATTTATGTTGTTATTGAAGATCAGGCTTAGTACATGGTGGTCTGATAGGATGCATGGGACATTTTCAATATTTTTGTATCTATTGAGGCCTGTTTTGTGACCAATTATTCTGTCAATTTTTGAGAAGGTCCCTTGAGGTGCTGAGAAGAAGGTATATCCTTTTGTTTTAGCATAAAATGTTCTGTAGATATCTGTTAAGTCCGTTTGTTTCATAACTTCTGTTAGTTTCACTCTGTCCCTGTTTAGTTTCTGTTTCCATGATCTGTCCATTGGTGAAAGTGGTGTGTTGAAGTCTCCCACTATTCTTGTGTGAGGTGTAATGTGTGCTTTGAGCTTTACTAAAGTGTCTTTAATGAATGTGGCTGCCCTTGCATTTGGAGCATAGATATTCAGAATTGAGAGTTCCTCTTGGAGGATTTTACCTTTGATGAGTATGAAGTGTCCCTCTTTGTCTTTTTTGATAACTTTGGGTTGGAAGTCGATTTTATTCGATATTAGAATGGCTACTTCAGCTTGTTTCTTCTGACCATTTGCTTGGAAAATTGTTTTCCAACCTTTCACTCTGAGGTAGTGTCTGTCTTTTTCCCTGAGATGGGTTTCCTGTAAGCATCAGGATGTTGGGTCCTGTTTGTGTAGCCAGTCTCTTAGTCTATGTCTTTTTACTGGGGAATTGAGACCATTGATATTAAGAGATATTAAGGAAAAGTAATTGTTGCTTTCTATTATTTTTGTTGTTACAGCTGGCATCCTGTTCTTGTGGCTGTCTTCTTTTTGGTTTTTTGAGGGATTACTTTCTTGCTTTTTCTAGGGCATGATTTCCATCCTTGTTTTGGTTTTTTTCTGTTATTATCCTTTGAAGGGCTGGATTCGTGGAAAGATAATGTGTGAATTTGTTTTTGTTGTGGAATACTTTGTTTTCTCCAATTATGGTAATTGAGATTTTGGCCAGATATAGTATCCTGGGCTGGCATTTGTGTTCCCTTAGGGTCTGCATAACATCTGCCTAGGCTCTTCTGGCTTTCATAGTCTCTGGTGAAAAGTCTGGTGTAATTCTGATAGGCCTGCCTTTTTATGTTACTTGACCTTTCTCCCTTACTGCTTTTAATATTCTATCTTTATTTAGTGCATTTGCTGTTGTGATTTTTATGTGTCAGGAGGAATTTCTTTTCTGGTCCAGTCTATTTGGAATTCTGTAGGCTTCTTGTACGTTCATGGGCATGTCATTCTTGATGTTTTGAGTTAGGATCTTTTTTCGTTTTGTATTTTTTGATTTTTGTGCCGATGTTATCTATGGAATCTTCTGCACCTGAGATTCTTTCTTCCATCTCTTGTATTCTGTTGCTGATGCTTGCTTCTATCATTCCAGATTTCTTTCCTAGGGTTTCTATCTCCAGCGTTGCCTCACTTTGGGTTTTCTTTATTGTGTCTACTTCCCTTTTTAGGTCTTAGATGGTTTTATTCAATTCCATCACCTGATTGGTCCTGTTTTCCTGCAATTCTTTAAGGGATTTTGTGTTTCCTCTTTAAGGTCTTCTACCTGTTTAGCTGTGTTCTCCTGCATTTCTTTAAGTGAGTTATTAAAGTCCTTCTTGATGTCCTCTACCATCATCATGAGATATGCTTTTAAATCCGGGTCTAGCTTTTCAGTTGTGTTGGGGTGCCCAGGACTAGGTGGGGTGGGAGTGCTATGTTCTGATGATGGTGAGTGGTCTTGATTTCTGTTAGTAGGATTCTTACGTTTGCCTTTCGCCATCTGGTAATCTCTGGAGCTAGTTGTTATAATTGTCTCTGTTTAGAGCTTGTTCCTCAGGTAATTATGTTAGCCTCTATCAGCAGACATGGGAGACTAGCTCTCTCCTTAGTTTCAGTGGTCATAGTACTCTCTGCAGGCAAGCTCTCCTCTTGCAGGGAAGGTGCCCAGATATCTGGTGTTCGAACCTGCCTCCTGGCAGAAGTTGTGTTCCACTCACCAGAGGTCTTAAGATCCTGTGGAGGTTTCTGTGAGGACTTTGGGGGTGTCCAGAAACTCCGAGCGCAAGGAACCCCGGTGCTGGAGTGGACCGGAAGGGACTTGTGCCCCTGATCAGGCTGGGTTATCTGCTTCCCTAGTTAATGCAGTCTCAGGTCCTGCACAATTGGTTTGGAGCAGAAGCTATGTTCCACTCACCAGAGGTCTTAGGATCCCATGGGGGATCCTGTGTAGGTCATTGCGGGTGTCCGAAGACTCAGCGGGCAAGGAACCCCGGTGTTGGAGTGGACCGGAAGGGTGATTTTCAGTCTTTATAAAACAGATATTGGTCAACCATCAGGTGTCCCTCTCAGAGCACACACCTTGTGATTTTATCAACTTTAACACAAATGAAAATTTATGCTTGCTTTAGCTTTTAAAAGCAAATATTACATAAATACTACCAAAGGAAAGCCTTAACAATAAACATAAACAACATATAAACATAACAGCTATCAGGAATAGTTGTCAGGGATTAAAAGATAGCATTAAACCTTAAGGCAATGTGAATAACACAAATAAAGAAGAGACTAGATGATGCCCGTCAACATGGAAGAAATGAGACAGAGTCTAAACTACAGGCAATCATTTTCCCACTCCTGAAACCAAGGCCTGCTAGAGCATGCAAAGTTTCAAGAAATCCAGCTCTTCTGTAATTCAGTCCGCAGCCTGAACAAGGACCAAGTGCATTCCATACTACATGATATAGACTCTCCTATTCCCCTAAAGTACTAATGTTTCCTGTTGAAAGATCTATGACAAACTTCAAATTTAAGCAAGCAATAATATCTCAGTGACAGAAACTGTATTTACAGAAATTAGCCATCCCTTCACTCAAAGCACCATCAGAAGGTATGTTAATTTGCCCTTGAATGTTTAATTTAAAATAATTAGCTATACCCAGAAAAACTTTAAAGAAATGCTGGGGGAGAGAAGTTATGTCCTTAATATTATTTTAAAAAATAATTGTAATTAAAATTGAATGTTTTCATTAAAATTAACATTGAAATTAATTAGAAATAGATAAAAGTGTCCTTTTCCTCTAGCATTATTTAGTAGTTTCTTAGAAATGTCTCTTAATCAGGTAATAGAAAAGGAAAGCTATACATTTTTAAAATAAGCTATTACCTATTTGCATATGATTTCCTGGCTAGATAAAAATGAATAACAATTTTATTAGCATAACTCTGACTAAACAAATGAATATGAACAGATTTTATATCCTCTAGTAATCAGTAATATTTCAAAATCAGCATAATAAAACATGGTATAATACAGTAAAATAATTTAGCAACATTGATTTAAAATATGGAAAATTGATTTTACCAATAAGTGTGATAATTGGAAGGAAAATACTAATCTTCTACTAAATAATATAAAGACTTGACTAATTGAATTAGTTAACTGTAACAAGAAAAATATTTTTAAAGATAGGGCACATGGAATGTTAATTGACTTTGTAGAAATAAATCTTCTATATGAGAAAAGGCATGTGGGTAAACAGAAAAAGCAAGTGATTTTTAGAGCATCAACTGTAAACATTCAACAAATTATGGAAAGGTTTTACCTCATTGGTAAATAAACCAGACAATATCCACAAACAGCCAGTGTGCTGATGATTGAATTACAGGCTACTGGAGCTGTGTGTGTGTGTGTGTGTGTGTTTGTGTGTGTGTGTGTGTGTGTGTTGGAGAGGGGATGCATATATGCCCATCTACTGGTGCAAAATAGATCAGCCCAGCGAGTGGGGAGGCATTGTGTTAATACACAATGAAATTGAATTATATGCCTCCTTTAACTTAGAGATTAAGCTTCTGGAATTTGTCCTAAGGAGAATTGACTGCACATATTCACACAGTGGAGATTTAAGGATGTTTCTTCTTGTTTGGTTTGACAAGAGTAACACAAGATTAAATATAAATATCTATCAAAAAGAATAATTGATTCATGTTTACACAATGAAATCAAATGTTAGCATATGTTAAACATGATGGTGCCTAATACTGATCTGTAAAGACAGGCTTGATACAGAGTCAAAACAAAACAAAACAAAACAACAACAACAACAGCAAAACCAAGTTATATAGAATTTTGGAAGGAAATGATTTTCAAGTAGCCACAACTTTTTCATATGTAAGCTTGTAACCAGCCTTCCAACAAGGATACTATAATCAAAGTTCTCTTCCATACATTTTCCTACATTCTCTGAAGTTTCCCATGCACACGTGAGCACATGCGCGCGCACACACACACACACACAAACACAAACACAGTTCCCCACCATCACTGCTCCTGGATTACCTAGTGTAAATGAGTGTTTGCATATATGAGGAAGTAAACAAGATAGTGCATGAAGTTTATAACAATCAAGAACAGGAAAAAAAATCCAAATGTCCATCAAAAAAATGTGGAATAGTCCATAGCAATATAAAGGGCCAAACAATTGCAAAGTCATGTCAGAGAAAGAAAATACTCATGGAAAAAACATCATTCTTGATTTTTTTTTGCTACATATTAAACATGAAGACATACTGGGAGTCAGAGTAATTGATTTAGGGATGAAGCAATAGCCTTATGTGGAACTCTGGGACAGTCAGAACACTTCATAATGATTATAATTATATGGATAAACACGTAAGAAAAAATTGGCTGAAACTCATACATAGATTTTTGCTCTTTACACTTTCTTTAATTAGGAAATTATGTTAAAAGTAACTAAAAATAATCTTTCCAGGAAGAAAAGCTTTGGGTCAATACAGAAGCTGAACAGACTTTGTGGAGAGAACTCACCATGTAGCACATGGTCAGGCATTGGGAAGATGGCCCATCAAGTGAGAACACTTAATTATTACAACTGCCTAGAAGCCATTTATAGAAACAGTTTATAAATATTTAAAAACACTTGCTGGGAACATTTCCAAAGAGCTTTTAATACCTTCCAGTTGAAGCATAGGGGTGTGACATTTCCAAGACCATGGAAGATCTTGACATTGAACTAATTGAAAAGTACCGTGAAAATGAATGTTAGCAGGAAATCTGTCATTCCCTTTTGCCTTCTTTTGCTCCATATCCCTCTATTTTAGACATATCATTTTTATCCTGTTAAAATTAGTCACTTGGCATGGAGCTCCTACCCAGTCCTTCTCAATTTGTCCCCATCCTCACAGCTCTGACTTCCACTTGGGGCTCTTTATCCTTATTTCTACTATTAGAATTGTCTCAAACTTCATCTATGAGAGAAGAAGAGAAGAATATGCAATATCCCAGTGTATGTGTGTGTTTTCGGGGTGGGGGGTAATAAACAAAACTAATAACTATAAAAAAGTTTGTAAGCTTCTCTCTCTCTCTCTCTCTCTCTCTCTCTCACACACACACACACACACACACACACACACACACACACACACACACTCACAACAGTGTGAAAGGAGTTTAACCTGAGGTAACTTAAGGCAATAAATAAGAATCGCAATCTGGGTGTGGGATACCTCCCTATCACCAGCCAAGAAAGTTCCAGAGGTCCCTGAGCCCACAAACAACAAAAGCTACTGCCATTGTTCTTGGTTACCTACCATAGTTAGATGGTAAAACATCAGAATTGGACAAAAGGGGGGAAATGTGGGCTGCCCTGGTGCTGCTTGTACTGTAATATTAATTTTGCTTCCTCAAGAGGGGCTGCCACCATGAGGAGTAGATCACGTACTCAGGTGATTTCATGTTAATCTTCTCCCCATTTTAACTGGTCAAAAAAGGGCAGTGGAAGGGAAAGGTGGAGCTGGAAGTTTGATAGAGTGGGCAATAAGTAGAAAAGAAGGAAGAGAAGACATAGACAGAGGAGGTGGGAGTTTGGATGTAGCAGAAACACATGACCCAGAGAAGCCACAAGTCGCTAGGGATCTCATGGCTGGGAATAAAGTAGTGGAGTGGTCACTCTGACCAATGTAGGAGTGCAGCTTACAAATATTGCACTTGAGTTGTGTGTTTTTGCATGGGCTTACTGAGTTTGGAGATTTACTGCAAAAAATCACAATACACTTTCTTGGTAAAAAAGAAATTTAGCTGGAAGTGGCCTGAAAATTTCGTATGCTCTAAATGCCATTAATAGTTCTGGAAAGTGCTAATGTAGGCCATGGTGGAAGAAATTTTTGAATAAACTTATATAGTGGTTACTACATGCTACAATATTGACTTGCTAGGCAACCTATTGGTAAAATAATGATTTGGTTGCTATTGGGAGGGGGTAATCAAGTGTTTTCTCTGCATTTGATGCTTACTCCCAAGAGAATTCGTGCCTGGTACTTTGAACCTTGTTAAAATCCAATGGCTGGGAATGTCATTTATCTAGAGAGAAACCAAGCTCTACTATTGTGTTAGATATACTTGTTATCAAACTGACTCCTAAATATTTATGCATATACCCATAGATAATTGCTGCTTTCAAAGTTGGTCAGAAGAAGGTTCTTTTTGCAGTGGTCAGTAGTAATGGTCAATATAGAGAATCTTGACTGGTCAAACTGCTGAGAAATAGTGATTATGGAATCTTGTGACATGTCGCTTTCTGGACAAGATTTAACCTTTGTACTGAAATAACAGCAGCTCTGATTATCTGCACAAAATCAAGGTCAACACATTCAAAATTCCAGCACAGATGTGGCTGAGAAACTGTTGGCAATTTAAGGGCACTTCTTGTTATGGGAAGAGGAGTGCATTTTTCTTTTGGTATCTGGCTGCTGGCTATGTTCTTGTGAATGGCCCCACATCAAATACACATGGGGGCAACTCTGATTGGACTCAATGAGGTATAAACAAAAAATAAAGAAGATGACATCAGTGTGAAAATGTAAAATGTTGCAGAAGTCCCAGGATAGCAGAAGATGGTAATATGATCAAGATGTATTGTATAAATTCATACAATTGTTAAAGCTTATTGATTAGTTTGAGTTAATTTTATATCCAGCTACTGCATTGAAGCTGTTTATCAGGTTAAGGAGCTTTCTGGCTGAATTTTTGTTGTCACTTATATATACTATCATATCATCTGCAAATAGTGATATTTTGACTTCTTCCTCTCCAATTTGTATCCCCTTGTTGTCCTTTTTGTTGTCTAATTGTTCTGTCTAGAATTTCAAGTACTATATTGAATAGGTAGGGAGAAAGTGGGCAGCCTTGTCTAGTCCCTGATTTTAGTGGGATTGCTTCAAGTTTCTATTTAGTTTGATATTGGCTACTGGTTTGCTGTAGATTGCTTTTATATGTTTAGGTATGGGTCTTGAATTGTGATTTTTTCCAACAGTTTTATTATGAAGGTGTGTTGGATTTTGTCAAATGCTTTCTCAACATCTAATGAGATGATCATGTGATTTTTCTCTTTGAGTTTGTTTATATAGTGGATTACATTGATGGATTTCCATTATCAAACCATCCCTGTATCCCTGAGATGAAGCCTACTTGGTCATGATGGATGATCATTTTGATGTCTTCTTGGATTTGCTTTGCGAAGATTTTATTGAGTATATTTGCATCGATATTCAAAAGGGAAATTGGTCTAAAGTTCTCTTTGTTTGTTGGATCTTTGTTTGGTTTAGGTGTCAGAGTATTTGTGGTTACATAGAATGCATTGGGCAGAGAACCTTCTGTTTCAATTTCATGGAATAGTTTGAGCAGTGTTGGAACTAGTTCTTCTTTGAAGATCTGAAAGAACTGTGCACTAAACCCATCTGGTCCTGGGCTTTTTTTTTTTTTTTTTTTTTGGTTGAGAGACTATTGATGACTGCTTCTATTTTTTTTTTTTTTTAGGGGAAATGGGATTGTTTTATCATGAATCTGATCCTGATTTAACTTTTGTACCTGGTATCTGTCTAGGAAGTTGTCCATTTCATCCAGGTTTTCTAGTTTTGTTGAGTATAGCCTTTTGTAGTAGGATCAGATGATGCCTTATATTTCCTCAGGTTATGTTTTTATGTCTCCCTTTTTTTTGATTTTGCTAATTAGGACACTCTTTATTTGCCCTCTAGTAAGTATGCCTAGGGTTTAATCTATCTTGTTGATTTTTTTTTTTTAAAGAACCAACTCCTGATTTGGTTGATTTTTTGAATAGTTCTTTTTGTTTCCACTTGGTTGATTTTAGCCCTGAGTTTGATTATTTCCTGCTGTCTACTCCTCTTGGGTGAATTTTCTTCCTTTAGTTCTAGAGCTTATAGGTGTGCTATCAGGCTGCTAGTGTAAGTTCTCTCTAGTTTCTTTTTGGAGGAACTCAGTGCTATGAGTTTTCCTCTTAGGACTGCCTTTAGTGTATCCCTTAAGTTTGGGTATGTGGTGGCTTCATTTTCATTAAACTCTAAAAAGTCTTTAATTCCTTTCTTTATTTCATCCTTGACCAAGGAATCATTGAGTAGAGTGTTTTTCAGTTTCCACGTGAATGTTGGCTTTCTATAATTTATGATGTTACTGAAGATCAGCTTTAGTCCGTGGTGATCAGATAGGATGCATGGGATAATTTCAACATTTTTGTGTCTTTGGAGGTCTGTTGGTGACCAATTATATGGTCAATTTTGGAGGAGGTACCATGGGGCGATGACTAGAAGGTATACCCTTTTGTTTTAGGATAAAATGTTCTGAAGATATCGATTAAATACATTTGTTTCATAACTTCTGTTAGTTTCACTGTGTCCCTGTTTATTTTCTGTTTCCACGATCTGTCCATTGGTGAGAGTGGGGTGTTGAAGTCTCCCACTATTAATGTGTGAGGTGCAATGGGTGCTTTAAGCTTTATTAAAGTTTCTTTAATGAATGTGGCTGCACTTGTATTAGAAGCATAGATATTCAGAATTGAAAGGTCATCTTGATAGATTTTTACCTTTGATGAGTATGAAGTGCCCCTCCTTGTCTTTTTTGATAACTTTGGGAAGTCAATTTTATTCGATATTAGAATGTTTACTCCAGCTTGTTTCTTCAGACCATTTTCTTGGAAAATTGTTTTCCAGCCTTTCACTCTGAGGTAGTGTCTGTCCTTTTCTCTGAGGTGGGTTTCCTGTAAGCAACAAAATGTTGAGTCCTGTTTGTGTAGCCAGTCTATTAGTCTATGTCTTTTTATTGGTGAATTCAGTCCATTGATGTTTAGAAAAATTAAAGAAAAGTAACTGTTGCTTCCTGTTTTTTTTTTTTGTTGTTGTTGTTGTTGTTGTTGTTGTTAAAGCTGGGATTCTGTTCTTGAGGATGTCTTCTTTTAGGTTTGTTGAAAGATTACTTTCTTGCTTTTTCTAGGGCGTCGTTTCCATCCTTGTGTTGGTGTTTTTCCTTTATTATCCTTTGAAGGGCTGGATTCGTGGAAAGATATTGTGTAAATTTGGTTTTATCATGGAATACTTTGGTTTCTACATCTATGGTAATTGAGAGTTTTTCTGGGTATAGTAGCCTGGGCTGGCATTTGTGTTCTCTTAGGGTCTGCATAACATCTGTCCAGGATCATCTGGCTTTCAGAGTCTCTGGTGAGAAGTCTGGTGTAATTCTAATAGGCCTGCCTTTATATGTTACTAGACCTTTTCCCCTTACTGCTTTTAATATTCTGTCTTTATTTAGTGCATTTGTTGTTCTGATTACTATGTGTCAGGAGGAATTTCTTCTCTGGTACAGTCTAATTGGAATTCTGTAGACTTCTTGTATGTTCATGGGCATCTCTTTCTTTAGGTTTGGGAAGTTTTCTTCTATAATTTTGTTAAAGATATTTGCTGGCCTTTTAAGTTGAAAATCTTCATTCTCATCTACTCCTATTATTCATAGGTTTGGTCTTCTCATTGTGTCCTGGATTTCTTGGACGTTTTGAGTTAGAATCTTTTTGCCTTTTTCATTTTCTTTGATTGTTGTGCCCATGTTCTCCATGGAATCTTCTGCACCTGATATTCTCTCTTCCATCTCTTGTATTCTGTTGCTGATGCTCACATCTATGGTTCTAGTTTTCTTTCCTAGGGTTTCTATCTCCAGTGTTGTCTCACTTTGGGTTTTCTTTATTGTGTCTACTTCCCTTTTTAGGTCTTGGATGGTTTTGTTCAATTCCTTCACGTGTTTGGTTGTGTTTTCCTGTATTTCTTTAAGGGCTTCTACCTTTTTAGCAGTGTTCTCCTGTATTTCTTTGAGTTATTAAAGTCCTTCTTGATGTCCTCTACCAGCATCATGAGATATGATTTTAAATCTGAGTCTTGCTCATTGGGTGGGTTGGGGTATCCAGGACTGGCTTAGGGGGGAGTGCTGGGTTCTGATGATGGTGAGTGGTCTTGATTTCTGTTAGTGAGATTCTTACATTTGCCTTTCACCATCTTGTAATCTCTGGAGTTAGTTGTTATAGTTGTCTCTGGTTGGAGCTTGTTCCTCCTGTGATTTTGTTAGCCTCTGTCAACAGACCTGAGAGTCTAGCTCTTTCCTGAGTCTCAGGGGTCAGAGTACTCTCTCCAGGCAAGCTCTCTTCTTGCAGGGCTGGTTCACAGATATCTGTCATTCGGTCCTTCCTCCTGGCTGAAGATGAAGGCCTGAGATAGGGACTGTCCCAGAAGCTATGTAGCTTCTGCCTGTCCCAGAAGCTGTGTAGCTTCAATAGTCCACATTCTCACCTGTGTAGACTAGTGTCTGAGGCACCTGGGACACAAGATGGCTTCCTTACCTGCTCCAAAAGAGTTCCTCTGGTGGAGTAGCTGCTCGGATGTCTGGAGCTGGAAACAGGGTCTGTCACAGAAGCTCTGTCGCTTCTGCCTGTCACAGAAGCTGTGTCACTTCTGTGGTCCAAACTCTCATCTGTGCAGACTAGTCTCTGAGGGATCTGAGACCCAAGATGGCTCCCTCACCTGCTCTGAAAGATGGCTTTTTTTTTTTAATGGCAGAATAGTACTTCACTTTGTAGATGAACCACATTTCTTTTTCTTTATTTTTAATTTTAATAACTATTAAAATTTATTTTAAAATATACAACTCAGTATTGACAATTTCTAAGTCATCAAAGTTATTTATAATAGTTAAATGCCTCTTAAATAAACATGATACCTTCTGAAGCTAAAAGTAATATGCACTCAATCAGTTTTTAAAATCCATTTGAAACATTAAACATGATAGAAGTAGAAAAAATCTCTTATTAAATCCTCTATGAAAGGGAATTGTGACAGGTTCCTGGTTAGACAGAAACTGTTCCATCTCCATGGGAAAATACTCTGTTTAACTGTGGCTTCATAAGTGAATTGAATTGGGTAGTGTTCCTTCTGTTTTTATTTTGTGGAATAGTTTGAAGAGCACTAGTATTAGGTCTTATTTGAAGGTCTGATAGAATTCTGCACTAAAACCCTCTGGTCCTGGGCTTTTTTTGGTTGGGAGAATTTTAATGACTGCCTTTATTTTTTAAGGGGTTATGGGACTGTTTAAATAGTGTATCTGATCCTGATTTAACTTTGGTATTTGTTATCTGTCTAGGAAATTGTCCATTACTTCCAGATTTTCCAGTTTTGTAGTAGGATCTGATGATTTTTTTGAATTTCCTCAGTTTCTATTGTTATATCTCCCTTTCCATTTCTGATTTTGTTCATTTCTATACTGTTTGTGTGCCCTCTGGTTAGTCTGGCAAAGATTTTATCTATTTTTTGATTTTCACAAAGAATGGGTTCCTGGTTTTGCTGATTCTTTGTAAGGTCTTTTGGTTTCTACTTGATTGATTTCAGGCATGAGTTTGATTATTTTCTGCTCTCTACTCCTTTTGGGTGTATTTGCTTCCCTTTGTTATAGAGTTTTCGTATTTGCTGATAAACTGCTAGTGTATATTTTCTCCAGTTTATTTTTGGAGGCACTCAGAGCTGAGTTTAACTCTTAGCACTTCTTTCATTGTGTCCCATAAGTATGGGTATGTTGTGTCTTCATTTTCATTAATTTCTAAAAATCTATAATTTCTTTATTTCTTCCTTGACTAAATTATCATTAAGTAGGACATTTTTCAGCCTCCATGTGTATGTGGGCTTTCTGTTGTTTTTGTTGTTATTGAAGTCCAGTGCTAGTCCTTGGTGATCTGCTAGGAAGCATGGGATTATTTCAGTCTTCTTGTATTTGTTGAGACCTGTTTTATGTCCAAATATATGGTCAATTTTAGAGAAGTTACAATGAGATGCTGAGAAGAAGGTTTATGCTTTTGTTTTAGGATGGAATATTCTATAGATATCTGTTAAAAATCATTTGGTCCATAACTTCTGTTAGTTTCAATGTATCTCTGTTTAGTTTATGTTTGCATGATCGGTCCATTGATGAGAGTGGGGTGTTGAAGTCTCCCACTATGATTGTGTGAGGTGCAATGTGTGGTTTGAGCTTTAGTAGAGTTTCTTTAATGAATGTGGTGGCCCTTACATTTAGAGCATAGATGTAAAGAATTGAGACTTCTTCTTGGTAGATTTTTCCTGTGATGAATATAAAGAGTCCTTATTTATCCTTTTTGATAACTTTTGGTTTAAAGTTGATTTTATTTGATATTAGAATGGCTACTCTAGCCAGTTTCTTGGGACCATTTGCTTGAGAAATTGTTTTCCAGCCTTTTACTCTGAGGTAGTGTCTTTCTTTGACCCTGAGGTGAGTCTCCTTTATGCAGCAAAATGTTGGGTCCTTTTTCTGTATCCCATTTTTTATTCTATGGCTTTTTATAGGAGAATTGAGTCCATTGATGTTAATAGCAATTAAGTTAGAGGGATTCTTCCATCCTGTTATTTCTGATATTATTTTTATGTTTGTGTTGCTCTCTTCTTTTGGGTTTGTTGAAAGAAGATTACTTTCTTGCTTTTTCTAGGGTGTACTTTCCTTTTTTGTATTGGTGTTTTCCATTTATTATCCTTTGGAGGGCTGGATTTGTGGAAAGATATTGTGCAAATTTGTTTTTGTCATGCAATCTCTTGTTTTCTTCATCTATGGTTATTGAGAGTTTTGCTGGGTATAGTAGCCTTGGCTGGCATTTCTATTTTCTTAGCGTCTGTATAACATCTGCCCAGGATGTGGTAGCTTTCATAGTCTCTGGTGAGAAGTCTGGTATAATTCTGATAGGACTGCCTTTATATGTTACTTGACCTTTTTCCTTTACTGCTTTTAATATTCTTTCTTTGTTTTGTGCATTTGGTGTCTTGACTATTATGTCACAGCTGGAATTTCTTTTCTGGTCCAATCTCTTTGGAGTTCTGTAGATTTGTCTTGTGTTTATGGGCATCTCTTTCTTTAGATTAAGGAAGTTTTCTTTTATAATTTTGTTGAACATATGTACTGGCCCTTTAATTTGGGAATCTTCACTCTCTTCCATACCTATTATTCTTAGGTTTGGTCTTCTCATTGTGTCCTGGATTTTCTGGATGCTTTGGGCATTTTGCATTTTCTTTGACTATTGTGTCAATGTTTTCTATGGTATCTTCTGCACCTGAGTTTCTCTCTTCTATCTCTTGTATTCTGTTTTTGATGCTTGCATCTATGGCTCCTGCTCTTTTTCCTAGGTTTTCTAACTCCAGGTTTGTCTCCCTTTGCTATTTCTTTATTGTTTCTACTTCCATTTTTAGATCCTGGATGATTTTGTTCAATTCCTTCACTTGATTGGTTATGTTTTCTTGTAATTTTTTGAGATATTCTTTCTCTTTCCTCTTCAAGGGCTTCTACCGTTTTACCCATGTTCTCCTGTAATTTTTTAAGGGAGTTATTTATGTCTTGATTAAAGTCCTCTATCATCATCATGAGATGTGATTGTAAATCAGAGTCTTTCTTTTCTGGTGTGTTTGGATGTCCAGGGCTCACTGTAATGGGGGAACTGGGTTCTGATGATGCCAAGTAGCCTTTGTTTCTGTTGTTTACATTCTTGCCCTTGCCTGTGGCCATCTGGTTATCTCTGGCATTAGCTGGTCTTTCTGTCTCTGATTGTGGCTTGTTCCTCCTGCAATCCAGTGTGTCAGAACTCCTGGGAGACCAGTTGTCTCTGGGAGGAATTGGGTATAGAGAGATGTGGCATTGGGTCAGCTGCAGGGTGCAGATGGAAACCAGAAGAATCCTGTCTCCAACTGACTCAGGGTGGATCTATCCTCGGCAAGGAATTTGAATAGAAGTGGTCATCTTACCTGTGCTCACAGGTGAGTTACCAGTCTTGGTATACAAGCTCTCTCCAGACGATATTTGGGTATGAAGCGCTGTGGCACAGGATCAGCTCTGGGTGCTGACAGAAACCAGATGGTTCCTGTCTCAGGCTGCCCCTTGGTTTCCGAGATAACTGAGATCTCTGGGTTAGTCCCTCTGAATATGACGTACCTGTGCTCACAGGCTTGTTAGTACACCTAGGAGACCCACTCTCTCCTGGTGGTATTTTGGGTAAGGAGCACTATGGCACAGGATCAGCTCCTGGCACTGGGGCACAGGATCTGCTCCGGATGCAGACAGAAAGCAAATGCCTTTTCCAGTGGTTTTCACAGAGAATATCCAGTCAGTTTCCAGCCATTTAAGACTTCTTTAACTTTTGAAATAAACTTTTCCCACTCTGAAGCGGTGGTGAAGTCTGTGATCTCAAACACTTTAGACTCAGGCTCACTGTCTACTGACATCTTGCAGAGCAGAACATCTGTACCACATTTCTTTATCCATTCTTCAGCTGAGGTACATCTTCTTTGTTTCTAGTTTCTTGCTATTATGAATAAAGCTGATATGAACATAGTTGAACAAGTGTTCCTGTTGTATAGTGGGACATCATTTGGGTATATGCTCAGGAGTGGTATAGCTGGGTCTTGAAATAAAATTATTCCCCATTATTTGAGAAACTGCCAGATTGATTTTCAGAGTTGTACGAGTTTGCACTCCCACAAACAATGGAGGGGTGTTTCCATTGCTCCACATTCTTGCCAAGGATGTTCTATCTATTGAGTTTTTAATCTTAGCTATTCTGATGGGTGTAAATTGGACTCAGAGCCATTTTGATTTGCATTTCTCTGGTGACTAAGGACTTTCGATATGCTTCTCACCCATTTGAGATTTCTTCATTGAGAATTCTCTGTTTAGTTCTGTACCCAATTTTTAAATTGGGTTATTTGCTTTGTCTAATTTCTTAAGATCTTTATATATTTTGGATATTGGCCCTCTGTCAGATGTAGGATTGGTAAAGATATTTTTCCCAATCTGCAGGCTGCCATTTTACCCCATTGATGGTATCCTTTTCCTTACAGAAGCTTTTCAGTTTCATAAGGTCCCATCTTTCAATTGTTGATTTTAGTGCCTGAGCCATTAATATTCTGTTCAGGATGTTGTCTCCTGTACCAATGCATTCATGGTTATTCCCCACTTTCTCTTACATTTGGTTTTATGTTCAAGTCTTTGATTCACTTGGACTTGAGTTTTGTGCTGGGTGATAAATATGGATGAATTTACATCTTATAAATGTAGACATCCAATTAGACTAGCACCATTTGTTGGAGATGCTTTCTTTTTTATGGTATTGTTCAGCCTCTTTGTCAAAATCAAGTGTCCAAGTTTCAGAATCAGCCTAGACATCCATGAACAGAGGTATAAAGAAAAGCCAATATATAAACAATAAACTTTTATTCAACCCTAGGAAAGAATAAAATTGTGCCATTTTCAGGAAAATTGATATAACCCTGGAGCACCAAGGTGAGTTAAATAAACCAGACTCATAAAGTCAAATACAGGTTGTGTTTGCTAATATATAGGCTACAGAATTTATGTACACACATATAACATGAAAATTGAAGTCAATCTGGGTCACTGAGGGAGAGTATCAAGAATATGGATGAAGGTGAAAGGAAAGGCTGTAGTGGATGGATCTGTTCAAAGAACATGATAGACAAGTATAAACCTGTGCTGGTGAACCCAGTGCACAAAGTAAATTTGCCCTGACAATCTTGTTCTTGAGTGGCCCTTGTCTTTGATGCTTGGGTTGTGTAACATTCAGTTCATCTCTTTGTGGGATTCCTATATCTCATAGCCTCCACTTCTCTTCTTCATACCCTTCCATCCCTTCGAACATCTTTGCAAACAGAATTGTGGATTTGGATCTTGTTTTCATACCTCTTGCAGGCAATAGCCCCTCACCCTGTAAGACAGGCCAACTAGCTCAACTGCTTTAGGAGAGAAGAAGCCCTGATTCTAGAAATAATCAGACATCCAGAGTATTTTCTCTCTCTAAAGAAAGTCTGAGTTGGAAGAGAATTGCTTTCTGGAGGTTATTTTTATCTAAAAATTACCTCTTTATTTCCGAAGCTCAGAGTTAACTGGTTTTCTCCTTGTGCTCCTGGTCTTCCAGTCTTACTTCTTTGTTCCCAGCCCTTAATCCAGGGCAGCAGGCAGCTCATACAGAATCATTAATATTTTGTTAAATGGTTCCCATTGTGTGAAATGGATAATGAAGACACCATTCTATTTCTGTCTCTGAAAATCTGCTCACTAAAAGGCTTCAATGATAGGGTGTGATATAAATTAGGGAAGTCAGTCTATCCTTGCTGACGTAGTATTTTTATTACTTAATTAAATATTATGAAACAAAAATCCCTACATACTGTAATCATTTTCAAATATTCACTCTCCTGCCAATAGCTATAGCTTGTCAGGGTGTGGAGACAAAGCAAGTTGGCAAGATGGTGAAAAACCTGCAATTGGCAGCACAGACCATTTCTCTGCTGCCAATTCCATGGTCAGGTGCCTGGCATTTGATAAGATATGAGAAGAAAATGTGTTGCTATGATTCAGAACTTTATCGAAAGCCACTTCCTGCTATTTTAATGTTCTGGATCCCAAGTCTACAGTGGCAAAGATTTTCAAGTAGTGTTGCTGGCTCAGTGGGGTCTCCCACATACTGTATCCTGCCAAATTGGGAGAAGATATGTAATAGATAAACAGGATAATCATATGACACAGTATGAAGCCATCTTTGCTCTTATATAAACTGTATTTTCTAAGACTGTGTTATTTAGTATATTGGATTTTCTTTCTGTTTTTTTTTTTTTTTAATTGCCTTTAAGGACAGACGATTCTTCAGCTATGTCAAAAGGGTGATGATTTGAATGTTTCTGAATCATCCTAGAATAATGCTGATAAACATTCCCCAGCCTCTGACTACTTTTGAATTTGTTCATTAGCATTAATTTCTATTAAGATGAATATGAAGAAGCTGATCCTACTGATAATGGCAGATTTGGTGCTGGAGAGAGGGTACAGTGGTTAGTGCTTGCTGCTTGTGCAACAATGCATTTGATTCACAGAACCCATCTAGGGTGGCTCACAAGCCCTTGGAAGCCCAGGGCCAGGGTATTTGACATCCTCTTCAGGACTCCAAACATACCTCACTCATATGTGTATCTATCTCCACAAAAACACATTAATGAAAATAAAAACTATTCAAAGAGAAGTCAAATTCAGCTTCACCTTGCATTCATCCTGTCCTTCCTCAGGGGTTCTGACCTGAGCACTGTCTTTCTTCATGGTGCTTACTGACTGGTGGACTGTGCCAGTCACACAGTCTCTATTTTTCCTCTAGCCATTCTGGCTTTCCCTTTCTGTCTAGACCATTTTTACAATAAAATTTCAAATCTATTTATGTATGAAAGTATCCTTACTGTGATGAAGAATTGTGATGAGTTGTTCAAAAGCTATGTCATTTTCACAGGAATCTATGTTAAGTGATTGTCTTTGGCTTTGAGTCACTATAATGGAATAGATAAAACATTGGACCAAAATGAAAAAAATTGAAATTACGTCCCAGCTCACACAATAACCTTATGCTTCTTGGGGCCAATCACTTCTCTCTGAATATCTTCTGTAAAATAGATAGATGCATTATGATTTACATAGTCTCTAATTTTCTGGATTTTCACTAAACTCCCAACATGTTTATCCCAAGGAAAGCCGATATATTGTGGGCTTCTTGAGAAAACGCAAGCTAAGGGACTGCAGGTGTGTGATTTTGGGAGTCTTCACTAGAGAATTCCTATCATTCTCATGGTCAGACATTTATCATTCTTTCTAGGAAATGTGACTAGGAGATCTCCTAGTGCAGCACCATGCATTGTGCTATATGGTAAGAGTTTAGTTGACATTGGATCATAAGTCAGGATGTCCTCAGGTACATCACAGCCTTCAGGAAGGTAAGAGCAAGATAAGATCCACATCCAGCGACCTTCCTCAAATGTTCATGCCAATGCCCTTAGTCCCCCATGTTAATGAAGATTCTGGGGTTTCTCCATACCTGGATTTGATTCTAACCATTTGTGGTACTCCACTAGCAAGAAGCATGTCCTGGTGTATTAGCTTGTCATCTGCAGCTTAGAAGAGCTTCTAAAACAAGACTCTAGCAAAGCTTTAGTTATGCTCATAGTTACCCCAACCTAGTCAAAGTTAATTTTAATACCTCCACATAACATTGCAAGAAAGAAAGTGCATGTGCAAAGCAGCTTTAAGAAGATATAAAGAACCTGTGTACTCTTAGTGCCTGGTGTTTCCACCTCTCTTAATCAGAGCAGGCACATAAGCTCTTTAATGGTCTGTGATTAATAAGCACTTTTTCCAGGGCCACAGAGACTAAAATAAGATGAACACATATTAACAGACTGGGGACAATAACAGAAGGAAAGGCACATTGTAAGTGACTCCAAAGGCAAGGAAATGCCATTGTTAAGCCAGAAGAGGGGAGGGGACCAAAGGCTGATTTTATGGAAGTAATTACATATTCTCATCACGTTTGTAACTTAGATCATTACAGAAAACATTGAAACTGGAAAAAAATGTTACTAGGGTTAATGGATGGAAGACAGTTTGACCCCTAGACTTCTGTGGACTAGTACATTAGTCTTAACATCATAAGAACTACTGGAACCACTAGGCTCTAAATTGAAATAGGCAGACAGTTCAAACATGACATCAGAGTCAAGTTTTATTTGTGGTATCCTATGCTTACAGTATCAGGAGCAGGGATGACATGAGGGAGGACACTGTAGTATGGCAGGGACTGCCAAAAATTAAGTAGTTTTAAGTCCTTTGAAATTGTCCTCTATAACATGAGGTAAGAAATATTCTCAGATCAAATGATGTTTCCTCATAGCTCTTGATCCCTCTTCTCCCATGGCTCTGTGGTTCCTTGATCCTTTGGGAACATAACTTGGATCTGTGTTGTCATGGAAACAGTCATGTCCGTTTCCTCATCCTGGTCCTTTCCTATTTGACCCTGAAATTACTGAAGCTAGTTCTTGGGTGTTCTTAGCAACTGTATGTTCACATCATCTCGACAATGCCCCCTTCACATATTTATAGAACAGGGAGACTAAAAGGACAACAAATACTTCATGGAATTTTTCTGTGAAAGAGTATTTCATAGTATGCTCTAAATATTTAGAGGTTCTAAAGGGAGAAATTCCAGGTACCAAGCACTAGTTAAAAGTTGACCTGAGTGCATGAAAATAGTATTGCATTTATAACAGAAACGTATCAATTCAAACAAAACTATTAAAAGGCATTCATCTAGCGACAGAGAATTGATCATTAGTATTTAATTACCTTTCTATTCCTAAAGACAAACATAATAGAAAATGTCAGCTCTTACAAAAACACTAACTTCAAAGTAATCATGTTATTTTGTCTGAAAACATAATAATTCTGAGAGTAATCAGAGAGGAAAAGCCATATGAAATCCAGCACATGTTCCATAGAAATCCCTGAGGGGATTTCATCTGTCCATTGGAAGAAACCCAGTTTTATGCATCAGAATCTAAGCACAATATAATTAGGCACCTCCTTTCTCAGTTCTTTTATCCACAAGGTTTATTTCATCAGGCTGTCCTCAAGAGGAAGTGTGCGGACATCCGAACTATTTGGTAATCCACCCAAAGAGTCTTGCTTACCTAAGCCAGGGGCCAAGAGAGGGAGGCCTTTGCTAGTTTCTGTTTGTAATTTCTTCTCCTAAGGGGTATTCAAAATTTGTACCAAGGGCTGGATCTGCTTTACATAAGTTTCCTTTAAACTCCTTATGCCAACGTCCTGATTGATCAAAGCCTTTGTGTTCGTTCAACATTTTGTGAGAATGAAGAAAACTTTTTGAACATACTTGTGCTGATACTTACACAGAGCTGCTCAAGAGTCAGTAAGAAGCCATTGTTGAGAATAGCCAAGGACATGAGAATAGAGGTTTCTATCTTGTTGCTCTAGTTAGTCATTTGCTGTCCACAGATCTGATGCCCTCCTTAGTTACATCACACATGAATTAACTAGTTTAGTTAACAGTTGGTTCAGTGACCAGTACAGGAAAAGGATAGCCCAGTATAGAGGTCCATCTCACCATAGACACTTTTCTGTCTGATGAGACTAGACAGCTCCACATACAGACGATGGATTAAAACATCATTTGAAGAGTACTGAAAATAATAGTTTATCAAAATTGATATGCTGTTTTTCTAAATTTACTTTTTATGCATTATTCAACATTTATATTACTTATTATATTACAATTCTCTGTATTTGTTCTACTTTGTTATAAATTGCCACAACTCAACTTTGTGAAAGGTTTGAGGAACAGAACACACTATAGTGTTTTCTCTTTATTCTTACTTTATTACCCAGAGATGCATAAAGTAGTTGGCTGATTATACATGAATTAAGAAAATAAGCACAATGTTTTAAAGTCATTTTATTCCTTTTATAGACATAGTGTATGCTTGCTAAATACAAAGTGGAGTGTACAAAAACAAAATTTATATGAAAGTAACTCATATTTATATTACCTTGAAATTACAACTGTTAGCATATGGTGTAAACACTGCATTTCCTCTTATTTTGAAGATATGTAGATAGATCAGTAGATGATAGATAGATAGATAGATAGATAGATAGATAGATAGATAGATAGATAGATAATAGACAAATACAAATATAATTTTATACTAACACACAACCTTCTCCTTTTGGAACATAGAAAACAGATATTTTAAATAATTTCACATTTATCTTTTGAAAAAGCTGGTAATATTTTATATTAGTTTTCTCTTTGTTACTCTAATAAATGCTTGAAATCATGAGTGTATAAGGAGACAGTCTATTTAGGCTCATAGTCTACCTTTCGGTCAGCCTATTGATTAAATGCTCCTTATGGATGCTGATGACCTATGGAGGTAGTGTACAGCCAAGCAAAACCTGCTTTACTCATGGCCGGAACCAAAAAGAACAGACATTTATGGGTATCTGAGTCATACAATGAGCCTGCCACTCTGTCTACAAGAAAAAAAAAAAAAAAAAAAAAACACTAAGTTCTCTGATAGTTCCAAGTCAGATGTCGTTTACAAGCACACACATACTAATATCCTAAAAGCTCTAAATGTACATGTAAATACTCAAATAATATGGTGTTTTAAAAAGGTTTGTTTTTATTTTTAATTATGCAATATGCATGTTGTCTACATGGGGATTTGTGAATCTGAGTGCAGTTGCCCACAGAAACCAGAAGAGGGTGTAGGATTCCCTGGAACTTCAGTTACAAGTGGTTGTGAGCTGCTGAGAACAGAGGCTGGGAACTGAGCTCAGGTCCTCCATAAGAGCAGTGAGGGCTTCTAACTGCTGAGCAACCATCTGACCAGCCCATCAAATAATATATTTCTTATGAGTAAGTGAATATAAAAAAGAAAGTATGTTTGTGTGTGTGTGTGTGTGTGCATGTGAGTGTGCATGTGTGAAAAATGACATAATGTTCTTTATTTTGTATACTAATTAAAGTTAAACTCAAAAGGTAATTTAAAAAAAATATATTCTAGGTTGTAGAAGAGAAGCTGAGTGATCTATGTAGTTTTATTGTTCTGATCAATTTCAATTGAAATGTCCTGAACATCAAAGACACAATCTCACCCTAGAAGCTATTATGATTTAAAATCATCTTGGGTATATGTTTATCACTTTTTGTTGCCTTCTCCAGATCAAAATGACATGGACTGTAGCCTCCCCCAGCCTTGATCTGGCTGGCTCAGACCTGTTCTGCCATTGTGAATGAGACCACCTAGGGTGGAGTCTTCCCAACTAGATAGGTTCTGCCACCTGAGCTCTTCTCCAAGGTGCCACTACCCTCCTAGAGGCTGAAACCTGTCTTCCTGAGATAAGCAACACCCTGGACCAAGTACTGACAGGCTGGCAACAAAGCATCAAGAGTCTGGTGTGGTGGGGGATGTGCCTTCCCTCTTGATAAGCTCAGACTCTTAAGTAAACATTGGGCCTTGATCAGAATCTGTCTTGGTCTTGTTATTTCTCCTGCTGTTTCCTCCCATACAGCTCCAGCCTCCCACTCAGAAACCCAGTTCATGAGGCTGCAGGTAGCTACAATGGATAGTAAATATGATTAACTCAAAGACATCATCTGTCTGGGCTGCCATCAGGGTTTACCAGATATCTGAGTGTAACATGTGCATGTGTGAATCCTTATAGGATAAGTTCAGGTTTCTTCCTGGGCTGATGGTTCCATATAACTTGAATTTGTGATACTGACTGAAAAAAGTAAGTGTGGAGTTTGCACATTCCTTCCACAATGAAGTGGGAGGGTCTTGCAGCAGAGAGACTTCAGTCAGTCTGTTCAAACTATGACCCCAGGACCTAACAGCCAGATAGGGCTTATTCCTTACCCTCTACAGTGTAGTTCCTTTTAGAATGGTTTGGTGGTGTTCTGTTCACAATGTTTTTCAGTATTGATTTAGGCAGTGTTCAACTTGAGGCTTTGACGCTGAAGAATGGACATTGCAGATATACACATGTTTTTAACAGTTCGTCAAGGTGCATCAAGTGAAGGTGCACTCCCTCCCTTCTTGATATCTCCTTTTAGGGTGGCCAAGACTCATTCTTCCTGTTTCTTCATCTCTAGTCATCCACTCCCTCTGAGAAGTCTTTACCTCTTTCTCCATCTGCTTCCTGGTCTTCCTATGTCTATGCAGTGTATGACTTTTCTGTGTTGGTTTTTTGTTTGTTTGTTTGTTTGTTTGTTGGGTTTTTTGTTGTTGTTTTGGTTTTTTTTGGTTTTTTTCGAGATAGGGTTTCTTTGTGTAGTCCTGGCTGTCCTGGCACTCACTTTGTAGACCAGGCTGGCCTCGAACTCAGAAATCCACCTGCCTCTGCCTCCCGAGTGCTGGGATTAAAGGTGTGTGCCACCACGCCAGGCTTCCATGTTGGTTTTTAATAAAAATCATCTTGCCATGTACTGTGACTGAAGACAGCATTTAAAATTTTTGTTGGCACTTGTGCAGATAATTTCAGAAAAATGAGAACAACTCACAAACTATTACTGAAAAATTATGAAGAAAGAAATAGACCCTCTCTCTCTCTCTCTCTCTCTCTCTCTCTCTCTCTGTGTGTGTGTGTGTGTGTGTGGCTAATTTTATTAGTTACTTTTGCAATTTTGCATGGATGAGAACAAAATACTTAAGGAAGGATTTATTCCAGGTCACAGTTTTGAAAGGTTCTGCCCTTTGTTGATTTGCTCCATCATTAAGTCCTGGTAGTGGGCATGAGTAGAAAGGAGCTTCCTCACCTGCATTTCCCACAGGAAGTAGGAGAAAGTGGTGAGTGACCCAGTTCATCCTCCAAAGGCACATCCCCACAGTCTTCCAAACAGATCCTACTTCTCCAAGTCGCTACCATTTCACAAAATAGCTCTATTGGTTGAGGACAAAACTTTTAATACATGATCCTAGTGGATGTGGACATTTCATATTCAAACCATACACACCAAGAACAAGAGCAACCAAAAGGTATGGAACCATCTTTGGCCTTGAAGCCCTGTGAAGCTCCAGTGTCTATATGTTTCTACTGCATCTCTGGCTGCTAATTTCATCCTTCTAACCTTTAATTGTTTTGCAGATTGATGGCCTGTTTAGAAACAGATGTAGTTCCACTTATAGCATACATTAAAGTATAAACAACATAAAGTACTTCTAAATCCTTCTCCTCCAAGAACATCTGCTTACCTGCTCTTTAGTCTGATAAGATCTTCATGAAAAATCTAGGTCCCTGTTTCCAGAGAAAGCTGTGGAAAGAGGAGTAGCAATAAATGCCCAGCTTACTCATCATGATTTCACAGGAAGTAGCCAAGCAGCATGGAGGGGAAGAAATGGTCTTTGGCCCTCATAGTTGCACACTTCCAGAAGAGAGAGACAAATACCTTTCCCTTGACACTTGTGAAGCCCTGTTGGTATGATCTCCACCAATCTTGTTCACAGGTGTTCAGACAGAAGAGATACTTCCTTGGTTGACCACCATGCAGGCTATGGATCCTTGTTTATCACTGAATAGTCTTTTGGTAAAGAAGTCACCTCATTGATGCACCATGAGACTCGTTGGCTCTTAAATTTACCCCACATTGCAATCAAAGAAAGTCTTTTCATTTTGACACTGTCAAAAAACTATAATATCACCCACAATGATTCCCATACAAACTAAAAGTCTGTCTTCCAGTGTTTGCATGACCTCATTACAGTGGTCAGAGTTGCTGTAACCACCACAGGCATGGTGGAGGATCCAGTTGTATGACAGCTCTTTATACATGTGTGTGCACCTTTTTTAATCAGGAAGTGATTTCCCAAACAATAATCCCCAGTGAGAAAATACCTTAGATTTTTTCATAAACTTCTATAAGTATTTCAATCTATATATTAATAAAGACAATTCTTAATTTAATATGATTTCCCTCTTTTATGGCAGCATATAATAGCTTTTCCATTCTTTATAGAGAATAATTCTCACTAACATTCACAGCAAGTTTCTCTAACCTTTAAACAAGATTCACTACGTCCGTAGGATTTAATTTTTCTTTCTTCTTTTCCACATTTGAGCTATAATCATAAATTAATTTTGCTCTAAATTTCTATTAATTGGAACAATGGATTATGCCACAGCTAATCCTCCAATAATAACTGGAGATTAGAAGAAGGGACTTTTCTCTTCATTTTAAAAGCATTTTAATTATTTTTAAATTAGACAAATGATACAACCAGATGAGTTAGGATAAGGAAAATGAACAGGAGTTGAGTACAATTATATTAAGGTAATAATTTGTTCTGTTCTTTTAACGAATAGAGCAAAACACATAAGAAACCTTTATATTGAACAACACAAAGTGATTCCTACAAAACCAAAATATATCTGATCCCATTATAAAATTGACCCCAATTATAGCACAAATAAATTACAATGAGGCATGAACCCAGAACCTAACACTACTTTGTGGTAAACTTTGGCAAATGAGCTCTGGTCCTAAAAGGCCATGCAGCCAAACCCTGTTCTTCACAGAGCAGAGTATTAGTTCAGAGCCCTAGACATGAAGAATATCTCCAAGGAAACCTAACTCTCAACCATGTGGAAGATCAGACAGAAATGAAAATGAAAGACGCAGTCCTGCTGTCATCCTTAGTGTCCCGTCTTAGTGAATAAATCACTGTGACTGGTACAACAGAGTGCCAGGGGATCCACTGCTGTGAATCAATCAGGCTCACAAGAAAACCTTTGAAATGCCCAATGTGAACATACTGTACCCCCATATGAATGTAACATTTTGGGGAAGAGGCTAGATCCAGGTAAGCCTGTCCTCATCCAGTCTGTAGTACACTAAGGGGCAGGCTTCCTTCACGAGACCTTCCTCCACCAACACTAAGTGTTACCCAGGAACATGTGGGTTGGACTGCATCCTGCCACCAACTCAAACACCAGATAATTGGGACATGGAAGAGAGTGAGAGCAAAAGAGAAAGTCAGAAAAAGCAAAAGAAAAGAGAGGAGGAGGAGAAAAGGGCAACAATGGAGAGTTGGGGAGAGAGAAAGAGAATACAGACAGACAAATGGAGAGAGAAAAGAGACAGACAATCTAACAAATAGATGGAGAGAGAAAAGAAATAAACAGAAAGAAGCAAAACTGAGAGAAGAGACAGAGAGGAAAAGAATGAGAAAAACAGAGGAAAGAGAAGGGAGTGGAAGCAAGAAGAGGGAGACAGATGCAGAAAGACATGAAATAGAAAGATGTAAAGGGAGAAAGAGAGCTGGGTGAAAAGGGGAGAGAGGCATTGAAAATTCTATATGTGAGTACCTCATCTGATACTATACAAGAGAAAATGAAAAACTACCAGAAAACCTGAAAGTCTATTTTCACTTTTGAGAAAACAACTGGAAATATCATGGGAAGTATCAAATTTCAATAATTAGAAGACATGTGATAAAAGCTTGAAAAACAGACAAATAATGATGTTTTAAAAATAGGATACAAGGAGAAAAACTGGAAATTCGTTTATCTGTGATGAATTGAGAGAAACATTGATAATAAAGAAAAAAAATTAAGATTCTAATGGAGGTATTTACTGTGTCTGAAATGAAACCACCAGGAAGCCATCAACACCAACCTGGGACCATTGAATGTGCTGGTTGAAAGAATGAAGAAATCGTTCAGAAAAGTCAGTTTATGGGCAGGATTTATTGTTGTTGTTGAAGGAAATAATAATATAGTATTGCTATATTTACAATGTTCAGAAGAAAATACAATGAGACCAATGAGCATTACAATGCCCTAAAATGTCCTTGAAAGAAAATTAAACTACATCAAATTAGAAGACTGTAGCATTCATGAGTCTTTTTCAGATACTGAATCTTATTTAAATGAAGAAAAATTATTAAAGAAAAAATATGAAGAAATTGAAAACATTATGATAGAAATTTCTTCATAAAATGAATAATTAAGATTAGACAGTTATAGTTGTATGATATGATATACAAACATCTATGAAATAAAATAATATGACCAACAAAAACCATACTGATTTATGAAAATAAGTAGCAAAGAATTAACTACTTATTTTTAAAATAGAGCATTTCAGTATGATCTAAAAGTTGTATGTTGGGATTTAAAATTTCCTCATATAAATTACAATTTATTTTTAACATTAGAGAAAAATAAATACCATATTTCATGCATTTTTCAGAAATAAATTCAGTGAGTCCTTCAAAGTTAGTGAAACTTCACTCTATGTTCAAATGCAATGAAATACAGAAAACTGAAGTCACTCATTATTTATAGAGGATTTTAAATGCAATCCTGTATTTTATAAAAATATTAATGTATATTCTTATACATATTCTATAGTTCTTTATTATTTAAAGTCATGCAAATAAACAAAACAACCATTTTCCAAGATCAGAAATAATCAATGAATAAAAAAATCATAATTCCCCCAAATCAATAAATAATAATCCATATAAACATTTAAGTTACTAATAATATAGTCAATGAAATTTCTAAATGAAATCTTATGTTCCAATTAGCAACGTATGCACACACACACACACACACATGCATGCACACACAGTACCAGTTTATTATTAAATGCTTAATATTTAAGTTAGTACAGAAGACTACTCAGTGGTTGAAAACCACCACAAAACACTTTAGCATTTTCTTGATGGGTATTTGTTCAATTGACAGGTTTGGAAAAATACATTAACCAATATTTATTAAATTCTTTAAAATTTTTTTGTTTTGTTTTGTTTTGTTTTGTTTTGTTTTGTTTTGTTTTGTTTTGTTTTGTTTTGTTTTGTTTTGTTGAGACAGGGTTTCTCTGTATAGCCCTGGCTGTCCCTGAACTCACTTGGTAGACCAGGCTGGCCTCAAACTCAGAAATCCGCCTGCCTCTGCCTCCGGGATTAAAGGCGTGGGCCACCACGCCTGGCCTTTAAAATGTTTTTATTCTTTGATACTAATTACATTTTTTTTCAAAATGTATCTTTTGAAAATACCATAGGTAGTCAAAATTACCTATTTTTAAGATTTACTTTGAAAAAAATGTATTTTTTGCAATAACTTTCATTGGCTCATGTTTCGAATGCATGCTTCTAAATATTTTCAATTATTCTCATCCAGGCTAAATTTATACATAAAATGTTGGCAAGTGATGATATCAACAGATAAGTAGATGGACAGTTAGCTATGTTTTTGTTTTTGTTGTTGTTTCTGCAATCATCATACCTTATAGAACCAACTAAAGGGCAGTAAGGTTTATTTGAGCTTATGGTATCATCAAGGTACAGAACAAAGAATGCACAACAGCAAAAGGGTGTTGTGGAGGCTCTCAATGTTCCTCTCATCTCAGCAGAATCTGATATCCACTAGCAAGAGTCCTTAACCGCTGCACTGACCTAATTTCATCCATGAAGACCACTCCCTAAAGATGACTGCCAAAATAGGACCAATGGCTAACAGATAGACATTCAAAACAGGAGCATGTAAGAGAAAGCACAGAAGTACAGTCCTATAATGCAGGGTATATTTTGGTCAACATCATAAGTCCCCATCGTCTCAACAATTCTAACACTGCTGTCTAAGTGCACCAATCTCTTCTGAGACTCAGGGCCATATTAATTATTAGTCCTTGTAAAACCAAATACAAGGCAAATATTTCTCATATAAAATAGAACAGGGTAAACATCCCAATTCCAAAAGGAAGAAAAGACTGGACCAAAGCAGTACCAAGAACTAGTGGGTCAAACATTAAATCAGAGTTCCATGTTTGGTGTGGTGGTTTGAATAAAAGTGACCCCATAGGCTCATAGGGAGTAGCGTTATTTAAACAGATTAGGACATGTGGCCTTGTTGGAGGAAATATTTCACTGTGGACTTTTTTTTTTTTTTTGAGGTTTCAGAAGCTCAAAACAGACCCAGTGACTCACCCTCTTTCCTGATACCTGCTGATCTGAGTGTATAACTCTGGACTCCTTCTCCAACACTATGTCTGTGTATGTGCTTCATGCTTCCCACCATGATGACAATGGATGAAACCTCTGAACTGTAAGCCATCCCCAATTAAATTTCTTTCATTATAAGGGTTGCCCTAATCATAGTGTTTCTTCCCTGCAATAGAAAACCTAATTAATACATCTGTCAACTGAGCTGTATGTCTCATGACATACCTGTTGACTTGGACAGCACAGTACTCAAAACTCATGTGGACCCCTGAACCCACTCCACTCCTCCCCTGCAGTTTTTTTTTTTTTTTCAGTAGATGTCCCACATCCCTGGCCTCTCTGCAGCCTAGAAACTCCTGGATGACTTAGAGTTTACTCTCACAGCTTCAGGCACCATTGTCTCTGGTATCCTTCCAGGGAATCTGAACCATCTGCATATTGTCTTATTTCATAGGGTTCTTACTACATTCTACTGTATTCACTTTAATCTCTTTAAGAAGAATACCTCATTTGCCCTCTGCTTTTAGCAATACCTGGCCTCAGCAAATTGCATATCTTTCATTCTTCATGTTTTTGCTTCTGACTATGAACCAAACTGAAAGAAATCCAGCAATAGTCATGGCATGCATGTTATACTTTCCTGACAGTTTCTCTGCTAAAATGAGCCCATGCCTTTGAATTCAGCCTCACTTAATTCTTCAGGCCAGGAGAGCCAGACAGTTGTTAGTCAGAATGTAACAGTAGAGGTGTCCAGATCCTACTCCCAGAAACCCAGGAGCATCTTCCTTCCTTCCTTCCTTCCTTCCTTCCTTCCTTCCTTCCTTCCTTCCTTCCTTCCTTCCTTTCTTTCTTTCTTTCTTTCTTTCTTTCTCTCTCTCTCTCTCTCTCTCTCTCTCTCTCTCTCTCTCTCTCTTTCTTTCTTTCTTTCTTTCTGGCCTTCTGGCCTTCCTGCCTTCCTTCCTTGCTGCCTGCCTGCCTGCCTGCCTGCCTTCCTTCCTTCCTTCCTTCCTTCCTTCCTTCCTTCCTTCCTTCCTTCCTTCCTTCCTTCCTTCCTTCCTTCCTTCCTCCCTCCCTCCCTCCCTCCCTCCCTTCCTCCCCTTCTCTCTCTCTCTCTCTCTCTCTCTCTCTCTCTCTCTCTCTCTCTTTCTTTAACTTTCTGATCCTCTCAATTCCCAATGAATCATCGATTATCTCTGCTTACAGAATTCTCAACTTTTTCAGCCAATATCTCCTCATTTTTCCAACTTCTTTTTACAAACCACTTCTTTTTTTTTTTTTAAAGATTTATTTATTTATTATATGTAAGTACACTGTAGCTATCTTCAGACATTCCAGAAGAGGGCGCCAGATCTCGTTGCGGATGGTTGTGAGCCACCATGTGGTTGCTGGGATTTGAACTCTGGACCTTCGGAAGAGCAGTCGGGTGCTCTTACCCACTGAGCCATCTCACCAGCCCACAAACCACTTCTTAAAGAATGACATTTTCAGGTTTAGTGAAAACAGCCGCATCTGTCTGATGTGGGCTTTCCTATTTTTGTATTACTTTGACACCATGCCTCCCAGAAACAATTTCAAGAAGGAAGACTCATTTTGGCTCACAGTTTCAGAGGCACTGTCACCATGATTAACAATGCCATGATGAACACATAGAGCAGACTCTCCATACATAAGAGATAACCCAGAGGCAGAGAAAGGCAGGGAAGATAGACTGGGCATAAAAAGCCTGAACTGGTAACCAGCTTCTATGAACTAGTTCCCACCTCCTCAAGGTCAAACAGATTCCCCTGCAGTGTCACCACTACCAGAGGAATAAGCATTATTGGATATTTTCTCTATTTACATTTCAAATGTTTTCCCCTTTCCAGATCTCCCCTTTGCAAACCCCCTACACTGAGGCATCAAACACATTCAGGTCCAAGGGCCTCTCCTCTCACTGATGTCCAATAAGGGCATCCTCTGCCAGATATGCAGCTGGAGTCCTAGGTCCCTCCATGTGTACTCTTTGGTTGGTGGTCCAGTGCCCGGAAGCTACAGGGAATCTGGCTGGTTAACAATATTGCTCCCTTCATGGGGCTGCAAACATCCTCAGTTCCTTCAGTCCCTTCTCCAACTCCTCCATCAGGGATCCTACACTCAGTCCAATAGTTGACTGTAAGCATCTGCCTCTGTATTTGTCAGGCTCTGGAAGAGCCTCACAGGAGACAGTTATATCAGGCTCCTGTTAGCAAGCACTTCTTGATATCCACAATAGGGTTTGGTGACTGTATATGGGATGGATCACCCAGTGGTGGGGGGGAGTCTCTGGATGGCCTTTCCTTGAGTCTCAGCTCCACACTTTGTTTCCATATTTCTTCCCGTGAGTATTTTGTTCCCACTTCTAAGAAGCATCCACACTTTGGCCTTCCTTCTTCTTGGGCTTCATACTGACTATGAATTGAATCTTGGGTAGTCCAAACTATGAGCTAATATTCACTTATCGTGAGTGCATACTGTGGGTGTTCTTCTGTGACTAAGTTACCTCATTCAGGATGATATTTTCAAGTTCCATCTATTTGCCTGCGAGTTTCATGAAGTCACTGTTTTTAATAGCTGAGTAGTATTTCCTTGTGTAAATGTATCACATTTTCTGTATCCCTTCCTCTGTTGAGGGACATCTGGGTTCTTTCCAGCTTCTGGCTATTATAAATAAGGCTTCTATGAACATAGTGGAGCATGTGTCCTTATTACATGTTGGAGCATCTTCTGGGTATATGCCCAGGAGTGGTGTATCTGGGTCCTCAGGTGGCACTATGTCCAATTTTCTGAGGAACTGCCAGACTAATTTCCCGAGTGGTTGTTCCAGTTTGCAATCCCAACAGTGTTCTTCTTTCTTCACAACCCTGTCAGCATCTGCTGTCACCTGAGTTTTTGATCTTAGTCATTCTGACTGGTATGAAGCGGAATCTCAGGGTTGTTTTGATTTGCATTTCCCTGATGACTGAGGATGTTGAACATTTCTTTAGGTGTTTCTCAGCCATTCGGTATTCCTCAGTTGATAATTCTCTGTTTAGCTCTGTTCCCCATTTTTAATAGGGTATTTGGTTCTCTGGAGTCTAACTTCTTGAGTTCTTTGTATAAATTGGATATTAGCCCTCTATCACATGTGGGATTGGTAAAGATCTTTTCCCAATTTGTTGGTTGCCATTTTGTCCTATTGACAGTGTCGTTTGCCTTATAGAAGCTTTGCAATTTTATTTTATTGCAAAGCTTCTGTAAGGAATAAGCATTTAAAACATGAGTCTTTGGAGGGTGCTTCAGATTCACACCATGATTGGATGGGGAAAATAGACAATGGTACATAGACAGATTATTTGTTGACAAATAGATGAAAGTGAGGTGGCGTGGAGATCAAGAGGGGGGAAGATAAAGTAAGTAAAAAAAAGTAATGCTTTATGGTATTTAGTAAGATCTTCAGCCCTACTCATGGTCTGCCACTGAATATTCCCACAGGCTCTGATAATTTTTCAACAGAAAAATAGAAATCAATGTAGTAGTCTTGGCAGTCTGAAATGTTGCTAATAACTATGGTATATATATTTCTGGAAGGACTGGAAGTTTATTTAATAAAGCAAAGACAATCCAAATTCTTAAAGTTGTTCAGATATTCACATGGAATTTACATATTCTGCTTTGAAGTTTTAATAGTACAAAATAAAGTCATATGCCTTGTAACTTTCTCACAAAAAATGCTCCAATTATAGTCTGACATGATGGCATTTGCTGCAATCCCAGCACTGCAGAAGCTGAGGCAAGACCAATGTGGGCAACATAAAGAGACACTATTTCACAACAACAACAACACAAACAAAGCAAAGAACACTACAATTTAACTACAGTTTTTTTTTTTTTCAAGAAAAGACTTCAGTTTCAACAGAGGTAGTAGGTTTGAGTCTGAGACTTGCCTTAGCCTAGGTTTGTATCCATCTGTTCACAGAGTAGCCATTATGAAGAATTAGACATTCAGGGTTTGTTTTACCACACCTAGGGACTTGGCATAAGTAAAATTTCCAATGTGAGAGCATTAACTTTCTCAACTAACCCCAGTCTGTTCTGTCTTCCCATAAATTATCTATCTCTCTCCCATGCATTGAATGCCCACATGTAATAACTTTTTCTCAGTATGCTAACCATGCCTAATTAAAGCCCAGACTTCCAGAAGTTCTTGGTTAATAGTTCATTGATTGATAACATAACCTTTTGATTTATAGCCACCTTTAATTATACATCTACCACTTCCTAAGAAATGCCCCCATGGTTACATCCACCAAGCCTATCCTGCTTCTTCCCATATCTACATTTTCAGCATACCAGTTACCTTCTCTGCTTTTATGTCCTACAGATTTTAATTTTTGATTAAAGAACACTATATTCCTTAATCCTTTAGCGGGCAAAAATAAAAAAAAATTAAAAAAGCCACCCTTTATTCCTGTGATTGTTCTCTTACCTTACTATTGAATTAATTATTCTAAGAGGAAATTCCTTTTTTTTTCTACCTTACATTCTTTTTATTTCTGCCAAAGATTTAAGATCTGAATGTTTCAGTGGCTTTTAAATTTTCTTGGAGGAACATTTCTTTTTTTTTTTTTTTTTTTTAATATTTTTATTACATAATTTCCTCAATTACATTTCCAATACTATCCCAAAAGTCCCCCATAGCGCCCCCCACTTCCCTACCCACCCATTCCCATTCTTTTGGCCCTGGCATTCCCCTATATTGGGGCATATAAAGTTTGCAAGTCCAATGGGCCTCTCTTTCCATTGATGGCCGACTAGGCCATCTTTCGATACATATGCAGCTAGAGACAAGAGCTCCAGGGTTCCGGTTAGTACATCATGTTGTTCCAACAATAGGGTTGCAGATCCCTTTAGCTCCTTGGGTACTTTCTCTAGCTTCTCCATTGGGAGCCCTGTGATACATCCAATAGCTGACTGTGAACATCCACTCCTGTGTTTGCTAGGCCCCGGCATCGTCTCACAAGAGACAGCTATATTTGGGTCCTTTCAGCAAGATCTTGCTAGTGTATGCAATGGTGTCAGCGTTTAGAAGCTGATTATGGGACGGATCCCTGGATACAGCAGTCTCTAAATGGTCCATCCTTTCATCACAGCTACGAACTTTGTCTCTGTAGCTCCTTCCCTGGGTGTTTTGTTCCCAATTCTAAGAAGGTGCACAGTGTCCACACTTTGGTCTTCATTCTTCTTGAGATTCATGCGTTTAGCAAATTGTATCTTATATCTTGGGTATCCTAAGTTTTGGGCTAATATCCACTTATCAATGAATACATATTGTGTGAGTTCTTTTGTGATTGTGTTACTTCACTCAAGATGATGCCCTCCAGGTCCATCCATTTGGCTAGGAATTTCATAAATTCATTCTTTTTAATAGCTGAGTAGTACTCCATTGTGTAAATGTACCATAATTTCTGTATCCATTCCTCTGTTGAGGGACATCTGGGTTCTTTCCAGCTTCTGGCTATTATAAATAGGGCTGCTATGAACATAGTGGAGCATGTGTCCTTTTTACCGGTTGGGACATCTTCTGGATATATGCCCAGGAGAGGTATTGCTGGATCCTCCGGTAGTACTATGTCCAATTTTCTGAGGAACCGCCAGACTGATTTCCAGAGTGGTTGTACAAGCTTGCAATCCCACCAACAATGGAGGAGTGTTCCTCTTTCTCCACATCCTCCCCAGCATCTGCTGTCACCTGAATTTTTGATCTTAGCCATTCTGACTGGTGTGAGGTGGAATCTCAGGGTTGTTTTGATTTGCATTTCCCTGATGATTAAGGATGTTGAACATTTTTTCAGGTGCTTCTCTGCCATTCGGTATTCCTCAGGTGAGAATTCTTTGTTCAGTTCTGAGCCCCATTTTTTAATGGGGTTATTTGACTTTCTGGAGTCCACCTTCTTGAGTTCTTTATATATATTGGATATTAGTCCCTTATCTGATTTAGGATAGGTGAAGATCCTTTCCCAATCTGTTGGTGGTTTTTTTGTCTTATTGATGGTGTCTTTAGCCTTGCAGAAGCTTTGTAGTTTCATGAGGTCCCACTTGTCAATTCTCGATCTTACAGCACAAGCCATTACTGTTCTATTCAGGAATTTTTCCCCTGTGCCCATATCTTCAAGGCTTTTCCCCACTTTCTCCTCTATAAGTTTCAGTGTCTCTGGTTTTATGTGAAGTTCCTTGATCCACTTAGACTTGACCTTAGTACAAGGAGATAGGAATGGATCCATTCGCATTCTTCTACATGTTAACAACCAGTTGTGCCAGCACCATTTGTTGAAAATGCTGTCTTTCTTCCACTGGATGTTTTTAGCTCCCTTGTCGAAGATCAAGTGACCATAGGTGTGTGGGTTCATTTCTGGGTCTTCAATTCTATTCCATTGGTCTATTTGTCTGTCACTATACCAGTACCATGCAGTTTTTATCACAATTGCTCTGTAGTAGAGCTTTAGGTCCGGCATGGTGATTCCACCAGAGGTTCTTTTATCCTTGAGAAGAGTTTTTGCTATCCTAGGTTTTTTGTTATTCCAGATGAATTTGCAGATTGCACTTTCTAATTCGTTGAAGAATTGATTTGGAATTTTGATGGGGATTGCATTGAATCTGTAGATTGCTTTTGGCAAGATAGCCATTTTTACAATGTTGATCCTGCCAATCCATGAGCATGGGAGATCTTTCCATCTTCTGAGATCTTCTATAATTTCGTTCTTCAGAGACTTGAAGTTTTTATTATACAGATCTTTCACTTCCTTAGTTAGAGTCACGCCAAGATATTTTATATTATTTGTGACTATTGAGAAGGGTGTTGTTTCCCTAATTTCTTTCTCAGCCTGTTTATTCTTTGTGTAGAGAAAGGCCATTGATTTGTTTGAGTTAATTTTATATCCAGCTACTTCACCGAAGCTGTTTATCAGGCTTAGGAGTTCTCTGGTGGAATTTTTAGGGTCACTTATATATACTATCATATCGTCTGCAAAAAGTGATATTTTGACTTCCTCTTTTCCAATTTGTATCCCTTTGATCTCCTTTTGTTGTCGAATTGCTCTGGCTAGGACTTCAAGTACAATGTTGAATAGGTATGGAGAAAGTGGACAGCCTTGTCTAGTCCCTGATTTTAGAGGGATTGCTTCAAGCTTCTCACCATTTACTTTGATGTTGGCTACTGGTTTGCTGTAGATTGCTTTTATCATGTTTAGGTATGGGCCTTGAATTCCTGATCTTTCCAAGACTTTTATCATGAATGGGTGTTGGATCTTGTCAAATGCTTTTTCCGCATCTAAGGAGATGACCATGTGGTTTTTATCTTTGAGTTTGTTTATATACTGGATTACGTTGATGGATTTCCGTATATTGAACCATCCCTGCATCCCTGGGATGAAACCTACTTGGTCAGGATGGATGATTGTTTTGATGTGTTCTTGGATTCGGTTAGCAAGAACTTTATTGAGGATTTTTGCATCAATATTCATAAGGGATATTGGTCTGAAGTTTTCTATCTTTGTTGGGTCTTTTTGTGGTTTAGGTATCAGAGTAATTGTGGCTTCATAGAATGAGTTGGGTAGAGTACCTTCTGTTTCTATTTTGTGGAATAGTTTGTGAAGAACTGGGATTAGATCTTCTTTGAAGGTCTGATAGAACTCTGCACTAAACCCATCTGGTCCTGGGCTTTTTTTAGTTGGGAGACTATTAATGACTGCTTCTATTTCTTTGGGGGATATAGGGCTGTTTAGATCATTAACCTGATCTTGATTCAACTTTGGTACCTGGTATCTGTCTAGGAACTTGTCCATTTCATCCAGGTTCTCCAGTTTTGTTGAGTATAGCCTTTGGTAGAAGGATCTGATGGTGTTTTGGATGTCTTCAGGATCTGTTGTTATGTCTCCTTTTTCATTTCTGATTTTGTTAATTAGGATGCTTTCCCTGTGCCCTCTAGTGAGTCTGGCTAAGGGTTTATCTATCTTGTTGATTTTCTCAAAGAACCAGCTCCTTGATTGGTTGATTCTTTGAATAGTTTTTCTTGTTTCCACTTGGTTGATTTCACCCCTGAGTTTGATTATTTCCTGCCGTCTACTCCTCTTGGGTGAATTTGCTTCCTTTTGTTCTAGTGCTTTTAGGTGTGTTGTCAAGCTGCTAATGTGTGCTCTCTCTAGTTTCCTTTTGGAGGCACTCAGAGCTATGAGTTTTCCTCTTAAAAATGCTTTCATTGCGTCCCATAAGTTTGGGTATGTTGTGGCTTCATTTTCATTGAACTCTAAAAAGTCCTTAATTTCTTTCTTTATTCCTTCCTTGACCAAGGTATCATTGAGAAGAGTGTTGTTCAGTTTCCACGTGAAGGTGGGCTTTCTATTATTTATTTTGTTATTGAAGATCAGCCTTAGTCCATGGTGATCTGATAGGATGCATGGGACAATTTCAATATTTTTATATCTGTTGAGGCCTGTTTTGTGACCAATTATGTGGTCAATTTTGGAGAAGGTACCATGAGGTGCTGAGAAGAAGGTATATCCTTTTGTTTTAGGATAGAATGTTCTGTAGATATCTGCCAGATCCATTTGATTCATAATTTCTCTTAGTTTCACTGTGTCCCTGTTTAGTTTCTGTTTCCATGATCTGTCCATTGGTGAAAGTGGTGTGTTGAAGTCTCCCACTATTATTGTATGAGGTGCAATGTGTGCTTTGAGATTTACTAAAGTTTCTTTAATGAATGTGGCTGCCTTTGTATTTGGAGCATAGATATTCAGGATTGATAGTTCCTCTTGGAGGATTTTACCTTTGATGAGTATGAAGTGTCCCTCCCTGTCTTTTTTAATGACTTTGGGTTGGAAGTCAATCTTATCAGATATTAGAATGGCTACTCCAGCTTGTTTCTTCATGCCATTTGCTTGGAGAATTGTTTTCCAGCCTTTCATTCTGAGGTAGTGTCTATCCTTTTCTCTGAGATGAGTTTCCTGTAAGCAGCAAAATGTTGGGTCTTGTTTGTGCAGCCAGTTTGTTAGTCTATGTCTTTTTATCGGGGAGTTGAGTCCATTGATATTAAGAGATATTAAGGAAAAGAAATTGGTGTTTCCTGTTATTTTTGATGTTAAAGTTGGCATTTTGTTCTTGTGGCTGTCTTCTTTTAGGTTTGTTGAGGGATTACCTTCTTGTTGTTTCTAGGGCGTGGTTCCTGTCCTTGTATTGGTTTTTTTCTGTTATTATCCTTTGAAGGGCTGGATTCGTGGAGAGATAATGTGTGAATTTGGTTTTGTCGTGGAATACTTTGGTTTCTCCATCTATGTTAATTGAGAGTTTGGCTGGGTATAGTAGCCTGGGCTGGAATTTGTGTTCTTTTAGTGTCTGTATAACATCTGTCCAGGATCTTCTGGCTTTCATAGTCTCTGGTGAAAAATCTGGTGTAATTCTGATAGGCTTGCCTTTATATGTTACTTGGCCTTTTTCTCTTACTGCTTTTAGTATTCTATCTTTATTTAGAGCATTTGTTGCTCTGATTATTATGTGTCGGGAGGTATTTCTTTTCTGATCCAGTCTATTTGGAGTTCTGTAGGCTTCTTGTATGTTCATGTGCATCTCTTTCTTTAGATTTGGGAAGTTTTCTTCTATAATTTTGTTGAAGATGTTCGCTGGTCCTTTGAGTTGAAAATCTTCATTCTCATTCACTCCTATTATCCGTAGGTTTGGTCTTCTCATTGCGTCCTGGATTTCTTGGATGTTTTGAGTTAGGATCTTTTTGCATTTTACATTTTCCTTGATTGTTGTGCCGATGTTCTCTATGGAATCTTCTGCACCTGAGATTCTCTCTTCCATCTCTTGTATTCTGTTGCTGATGCTTGCATCTATGGTTCCAGATTTCTTTCCTAGGGTTTCTATCTCCAGTGTTGCCTCATTTTGGGTTTTCTTTATTGTGTCTACTTCCCTTTTTAGGTCTAGTATGGTTTTGTTCATTTCCATCATCTGTTTGGATGTGTTTTCCTGTTTTTCTGTAAGGACTTCTACCTGTTTGATTATGTTATCATGTTTTTCTTTAAGGATTTGTAACTCTTTAGCAGTGTTCTCCTGCAATTCTTTAAGGGATTTTTGTGCTTCCTCTTTATTGTCTTCTTCCTTTTTAGCAGTGTTCTCCTGCATTTCTTTAAGTGTGTTATTAACGTCCTTCTTGAAGTCCTCTATCATCATCAGGAGATATGCTTTTAAATCCGTGTCTAGCTTTTCCGGTGTGTTGGGGTGCCCTGGACTGGGTGAAGTGGGGGTGCTGGGTTCTGATGATGGTGAGTGGTCTTGGTTTCAGCAGTCCCAAAATCCTGCGGCGGGGGTCGTGGGTAGCTGGCGGGTGTCAGGCAACCCTGCGCTCCCGCTACCCCGGCGCTGATCCAGCAGGATGAGGCCTGTGGTCCTACTCAGGCCGGTTTCTGCTTCCCTAACTAATGCAGTCTCAGGTCCCGCGCAATTGGATTGGAGCAGAAGCTGTGCTCCCCTCACCAGAAGTCTTAAGATCCTGTGGCGGGTGTTGTGGGCAGTTGGCGAGTGTCAGCAGACCCTGCGCCCCAGCTGCTCAGGTCTGGAGGAACATTTCTGTTAGTCAACTTGGGGAAACCAAATTAAATGCCTGTGTGTAAGTGAGACATTCAGAAACAAAAACTGATCCTTTTCACTGTTGCTATAATGTAATATCAGGATTCCACTGCTACTGTAATTGGAATATCAGTATTGGACATTTATCTTTATATAAAACACTTTTATAGAAAACTTATCTTTTAAAAATTGGGACTCTGGTCCTGGAGAGTTGGTTTGGGAATTAAGAGTGCTTGCTGTTCCTGCAGAGGACCAGAGTCTGGTATCCACCACCCACGCCTGGTAGTGCACAAGTACCCATAACTTCTGCTCCAGGGGATCATGCTCTCTCTTCTTCTGGTCTCCACAGGGCTTGCATGCTGGTGTATGCTTATTCACACACACACACACACACACACACACACACACACACACACATATCAATGAAAATAAAGTGGAAATCTACATAAATATGTAGTACTCTGAAATCCCTAACACGTAAGAAATTCTCTCTTTCATTAATTACATTAGAGCAAATAATGTTACTCATTTCCCCCCTTAATTCAATCTTAAGTTATTTCAGCTTTCTCAAAAGATTTTCATTGCTGCTGCTGCTGCTATTGCTGCTGCTGCTACTGATGGTGATGCTGATGCGGTTGTATAAAACACATTGTCTATCTCAGGCCAAAAGAAGAGTTTTTTGTTGTATAAACTGGCAAAAAGTACCAGAACAAGTTACAATGTGAGTTCCCAGACTCCTAACTCCTAAGTCCCTGTGTGGAGAGAAATCAATGGGCCAGTCCCACATGACTCCTGTTGGTATCAGGCCACAGAACATGGGGTGGAGAATATAAAAATCTGACATATGCCAGTGAATGTGCATGTATGAGGTGAAGAGAGGCCCAAACTTCTGATGACAAATTAAAATCTGAGTTTATGGGCTCTGGATATGATGTTTGACATCAGATCTGATGGCTCCCACAAGGGAAGCACATAAATAGTAGGCAATAGTTCATATTGAAGCCTAGAGTCTACCCCTTCATATATTTCACTTGCTAAAAGATTTCTGTGGTTGTGGGCCTTGGCTCTTCCTTGCTTTTCCAGCTGAAAGTCTTGGTTCCTTTGCAGCTGCTGACACTGTTAGCAGTCTGTGTTCTGAGCTAAAGCCTGCTTGGATATCAGAAAACTCAAAAAACCCACTGAGGCTCCAGGGACTTCTAATATTAATTCACCCATGTGTGCTGTGGAATGTGCTTGGCTCTTGTTTCAGGGGAAGATTACAAACAAAAAATGTTAATAAATTATTTGTTTTGCCCATAGTCACCCACCGTGTAGTGACCATGAACTTGGTGGTGGCTTCCCATGCTTGGCTTTCAGAAATTAAAATGGCAGCTGGCTCTATTTTCTGCTGCTCTCAATTTGTTCTTGCTAGATGTAATGCAAGTCTACAAATAGAATTGTGTAACCTGAAGCGGTTAGGTAAATATTTGCTCACAACAAGCTGGACACAGCCAGATGAGTATGCTTGATTTTGTGTAGAAGTGTCTAAACTATGAACATGTAGAATATATTCTGTTGCATTCTGAATGTGTGCTATTTTAAGCCTATTGGTGCTGGGGTCATGCTATCCTGAATGCATCCTTCAGTAGACTAGGGCTGTCTACCTAAATGCTGAGGATGGAAAAGACAGTGCTAAGCTGCCTTCCCTCAACTCTAGATGATGGTGTTAGTGACTTTTCTATGGCTTTAATAAAATGCCATGACTGACACAACTCACAGAAGGGAGGGCTTATTTGATTTACTGTGCTAAAGGAGTAAGGAGCTGTTATGGTAGGAAAGCATGGTAGCGAACAGTGGATGTAGTGGCTGGAGTGGGAGTCATGCTGAGAAGCCACATCTCGAAAGGCTACAGGAAGCAGAGAGATGAACTTGAAATGGCTCACTAACTGAGTGACAAGTATAACAAGTTTTTAAAATTAGGCGTGTTTCTGTTATAGCTCCAGGTCTCAAAGAACCACTCTTTTCACCTTCCATCAACATCTTTTTGTTCTCATTAAAGAAAGATAATGGGAAAAGTAAAACAAAACTCAGTAGAGATAGAAATATTCAAAAGTGGCATTTGAATTGCCTGAAGCATTTTGAGAGCTTTATGTATTTGGCACCTGCATAAAAACAGAAGTTGGTAATACCAAGAAGTATACCTTGGTAAGTTGTTTTGTAGGCAGATTTTTAATGTCTTGTGGGGGCAACTACATTGGCTTCCAGAAGTGGTAATAGTCAGATTCTGCAACCTGACTTTTTTACATTTAGCTGTAACAAGCAAAGAGAAAGCAAGCCATATCCATGTCCTGCCTTGTTTCAGGCCGAGCTGGTGCATTGCCCCATGATGTGTACTGATGTGTGGATTGCTCCTGGCAGACAACTCCTGTTTACATTCTTACCTCCCCCTTACCTTGATGGCTGGCAGCTTCTGGAGCTGCCTCTCGCTATTTTCTCTAGGCAGCTTTTCACCTGTCCGTGTGTGTGTGTGTGTGTGTGTGTGTGCATTTCCCTAAACAGTTTCACTAGTTACTCATTAGTGGTTTCTAAAATAGCTGCTTAATTATGTATGCAAATATATATACCCATATATGATTGTCTCTTATCTATAGTATTAATTTGTAATTCTTTCTTTCTTGACCATTGTATTTCTCACTAATATTTGAACTGTGTTAACCATTTTGTATAACCAAAACCCTTTCAGGCTGATTCTTACACTTAAGGGACCAAGGGAGTTTGATTTATTTGTTTAGTGCTTGTAGTCCTGGTTACAGTATTGTAGACACTTCCTACATCAAAATATGGAGGTTCTATCTTTCCTTAGACAGTCTCACCAGCAGCTTATTTGTGGTTTCTAAAATATCCCCTTAATAACTAAAGTTTGATACGAAGCCTTGGTCAGACACTTCCAGTGAGTGTAACAACCTTCCTCACCTTGTTAAAACATTTCTCAGAAAAGGAATTCTTTATATAACTAAGGCTGAATTTTAGTATTTCCAGATGAGATTTTCACTGGGAGAGAAGGCATTTACACATAAGCTCTGGGTAGATGGGCACGAGGCTGGAGGAAGCTTCTGAGCAAGAATATAGACATGGGAAGAAGAGACAGGCAGCACAGGAGACAGATTTACCACCTCATCCAGTGTCTGTGTGTTCTGAGTCACATTTATGATCTATTACAGCATTCAACTGGTCATCAGGGAAGAGTGACTAAGGTAGGAATTCTCAGGTTGCATTTTGATAGACCTAGGACAAGAAGGAACAAAGTGATTCTGTGTTGTTTTTTAACAGTTGAGAAAAAGAACTATTGCTATAAAGAGGGAAACTCTTGGCTGTCAACAAAGATCTATGAGCCAGCAAAGGAACAGAATGTTTTCATCTAAACTTTCTAAGTTAGTGCTGTTCTCTAAGCCCATCCCAGTGCACTGTCTAGACTAATAGACTCTAGGCAGATGCCACTAAAGAAATAAAATGATGAAATAGTCATTGTCTCCAGGGAGGTAGGTAACTGTGTCCAGGTTAAAATTATCACAACACTAGTGCCTAAGTCCTTTAAAATGATATAATTTGGATGCTAGCATCAGACAGACAAACAAACAAATAAACAAACAAACAAAAACAGATATGAGCATAAAATCTTCACTTACCTATTGTTTTATTCATACATTTCTCCAATCTGAGCAATGTATGGAAACAACGTCCCACAGTGGCATCCCACATAGTTTCCCACAGGTGGTTGTGCTTTGCTCCTAAAATACCCAACATAATGAATACAACAGAAAATAAATTATTTCAAGATACAGTATTATCATGTATGAGTGTGTCTCTCATGCTGGATTACACATTCTATTAATTCTACAAATGTAACATTTGACATCTGTTAGTGTTTAGATGATCTTCTTACAACAGAATAAAGTAGACCATTCAATAGCATTTTATCAAGTTGAGTTTATTTTTTTAAGGTGTGTGTGTGTGTGTGTGTGTTTTCTATGTGAGTTCATGTACCCAGGTGGGCATAAGGGTGCATCAAACAAATATATTTGTAAATGTCCCAGGACTGAAACCAGAAGACAGTAACTTTGTCCCTGAAGAAGGAAGACACAGACAGAGTGGACAAGGAGTCTGAGCTCACCAAGTCTGTAAGAAAAATACTGTTTCCTGCCTAGTAAGACCACAAGGGAGTCACGAGGCCTCTTTGAGAGTCCGTTTTTTGTTTTGTTTTGTTTTGTTTTTCATTTGACCAGGAAACCACTTTGCTTCTGGTATAGCTGGTATGGAGCTGGTATAGCTCCCAGCAAGAGGAAGTAAGTTAAGCCAACATTAGAAAGTGTGAACTATTAGAAGGTGGAATCATATGTGTGCTTTGCATGCCAGTAGGAATCACAGACAGCATTGTTTCTAATGGAAGTTTCACTACATCAGCTTTATACTAATCCTTTAGTAAAACTGAAAGTAGTCTCCTGCCTGAGAGCCCCCAACATGTCCCAGCAGGATCTGGATACACTTCCCCACAGCTCCTGCTCCAAGTTTGGCTGTTGTCATGTTTTTTCTGATTATCATTTTGCTAGGAGAGAGGTTTGTCTTCCCAGATTACTGGTTCACACCATGGCAGCTCCTTATCTTTCAGAGCTAATATTTTACAATTCTAATTTGCATAGATTGTGAATTTTTTTCCAGCAGTTTTCCCCTTTGCTAGCTCTGGTTCATTGACTGTTAGAAAGCACTTTCTTAGCAGGCATTCTAAAGCTCATGTAAATGGAGATCAAAGTGTTCTTTTTAAAAAATATTTTATTAGGTATTTTCCTCATTTATATTTCCGATGCTATCCCAAAAGTCCCCCATACCCTCCTCCCCCACCCCCCTTCCCACCCACTCCCACTTTTTGGCCTTGGCGTCCCCCTGTACTGGGGCATATAATGTTTGCAAGTCCAATGGGCCTCTCTTTCCAGTGATGGCCTACTAGGCCATCTTTTGATACATATGCAGCTAGAGTCAAGAGCTCCGGGGTACAGGCTAGTTCATAATGTTGTTCCACCTATAGGTTTGCAGATCCCTTTAGCTCCTTGGGTATTTTTTCTAGCTCCTCCATTGGGGGCCCTGTGATCCATCCAATAGCTGACTGTGAGCATCCACTTCTGTGTTTGCTAGGCCCCGGTCTAGTCTCACTAGAGACAGCTATATCAGGGTCCTATCAGCACAATCTTGCTAGTGTATGCAATGGTGTTAGCGTTTGGAGGCTGATTATGGGATGGATCCCTGGATATGGGAGTCTCTAGATGGTCCATCCTTTTGTCTCAGCTCCAAACTTTGTCTCTGTAACTCCTTCCATGGGTGTTTTGTTACCAATTCTAAGAAGGGGCAAAGTGTCCACACTTTGGTCTTCGTTCTTCTTGAGTTTCATGTGTTTTGCAAATTGTAACTAATATCTTGAGTATTCTAAGTTTCTGGGCTAATATCCACTTATCAGTGAGTACATATCATTTGAGTTCTTTTGTGATTGGGTTACCTAAAGTGTTCTTAGTTTAATCAGTTCTCTTTTCTGCTCAGTCCCTCTGTAGAGGATTTCTTTGTAAGGCCCTTGTCAGTGTCCCATGTCACCTTTACCCTCTCAGTCACATTGTGGCCTTACATGTTTTACAGGAGTTTGACCAACTCTCAGCTCTGACTGTGGTTAACTTTCTCTTAGGATAAAAACAGTTTTCTGTCTGTGGGTACAAAAGGACACCCCTGTTTCCTAGCACTGAATGGTGAAGTCAAAGACATCATGTGCTAAGTAAAGAAGCTCGTAAATGTGTGAAATGAAAGTTATACATTCCTTAGGAAAATGAACCTACATGTACCTTACTTATACTTGGATAGACTCTGTGCTCTTATGCCCATATATCTACTGCAAACACACTAGTTCATATTAAGAAAAATGAAAGGAATAATATCATAATTCAAAAAAGTATAGTCTTTGAGTTAAACACAAGGAGGCATGTCTTTGTAGAAACTGATGGAGAGCATTTTAAACCAGAATCTACACAATTGTAACCGAAAAGAGCCACATATGAAAGCATCTGACTGTCCCTTTAGTCGTCCAGAGACCTTCTATTTGGATTAGAAGTTAGGACAACATGGAGAAAGAGATGGGGATCAAGGGCTTGGTGTCTACATTTTGTGAAAGTCAAGGACAAGGAAAGGAAAAACAATAATGGAGATGGGGAACTAAAACCTAAGGGAATAATAAAGTGTGGGGTATGTCCTAAGGTTAATGACGATGTATAAGAGGCAGGATGCATGCTGTTGGGGGAAAAAACCAGAAGGAAGTGGATTCACTTTCATACATTTCAGTTCGGAATTGTGACAAGCTGAGCCAAAATTACAGAGGTGAAAGAGCTTGAAATTTCTCAAAATGTTGCCCAGGAATGCAAACAAAGCGGCTTAAATAGAAATCATGAAGGTTCATCTGAGCATGTGGTCTAAACTGTAGGGACATCATCTTCTGGTTTGACTGCAGTTAGACTAAGAGGAATGTGATTGTGTCCACAGCAGCAAAGGGGAAGCAGGAAATTGAGCTACATGTAGATACTAGAGGTGTGCAAAGAGGGTGAACTTGATAACCTTGGAATTGGGTCATGAGCAGAAAGAATTTTCATATTCCTTATGCTCAGAGGGATTAATAGTTGGGTGTTTTGATGTAATCCAAAGGAGTTAACACAATGACAGGTGGAGTCAGCATAAAGAGACTAAGATGCTCAGGTGCTTAGCTTAGGGACAGATGAGCACACTACCCAAGAAGTCAGCTTCCTCATCATCTGCTCCCTGAGCCTGGTAAGATGCTGGCATGAGGCAGTAAAGAGTGTGATATTTATAGGAAGCTGAAAACCCAAAAGTTACTTTAACAGAACACAGGCTGCATAGTTCTGTATAGAAACAATAGCAGGAATGAAATGTGTTTATTGATCTGATAGTAATATCTTAATAGGATTTACATATTAGAGCCAATCCTGGTTTGGAATTCAGGAAGCCAGACTACCTGACCTTCATTCTGCAGAAATCAGACTGAAAGGGCACACTGTGAGTTAGGACCTGGCACTGACAAAGGAGAGAGAAACTAGTAAGAGGCCATGGGAGAAGCATTTCAAAGGAGTGTGAAGGAGAAAGGGGTGATAAACTGGAAAGGTTAAGTGCAGTAAGTGTGGGAGGACAGAGTAAAGGAGGCAGTGTGGGGAGTTGGGGAGAAGCCTTTGAAAATGCTGGAAACTGCCAAAGGTTCTGACAATGCATAAATGTACGTGTAAATGAGTTACACTAAAAAGGGAGAACATCCATAAAGTGATAATATGATCTTAGTACCAAAGATATCACAGACTTTATCCACAGAACATGGAGAAATTAAGCTGGTACCTACCTGGAAGCTTCATCCTCCTACTGGCTAGCTTTTATGGAAGCTCTATGCATTCTACCATAGGAGAAAGGCAATTATGGATCTTATCTGTCTATGAACTCACAAGCTACAATAACTGGCCTGGCAAGATATGCTGACTGGTACATTAGAAGAAATAATATTAGGAAATAACTTACCACTTTCTTATTGGATTTAAATTTTACTCCACAAGATAAACTGATGCTTGGTCCCATTAACTGGGCCCAAAGTCTGGACCCTAGATGAGAATGCAGCAACATTATTCTATTAAATGAACATACTAATCAATTGTCCCCTAAGTTCTTATCTTTATACTCATAGATTAGTATATCTCTCAAACCATATCAGAGAAATTTATTTTTTTGCAGGAGATAGCAATTAGTATGGACCCACAACTGACCAATTTGCAAAGAATCAAAGACAATAGAGTGCCCAGCTTTAAATGGGAAATTATGTCATATACCCTAACTCCAAGACTCAGAGATTATTGCAGATGAGTGGACAGAAAATAATTGTAAGAGACAGAGAAAATACACACTTGAAACAAAATATTTGCAAGGCATGACAATACCATTATACATATGAACTCATAGTTACTGGGGTTGCATGCATAAGACCTGTATAAAATTAAGCCATCCGAATTCCTAGCATGGATCACAGACGGACTCAAGAAAGTCTCACTCGTATTGGAGCAGTGACTGGTAATCTGATGTTGTCTGGAGTGGGGGGAAGAAATATTTTGTTCAGGGATACAGGCTCTGAAAGGAATCATGCTCTGGTAGACGATTCCACACCTGTAACTGTAGGACCGTGAAAGGCAGCCTGTTTTCTGGTTGAGCAAGACTTACTCTGGAGACCCAGTAGAAACTCTACAAGGGACAGAACAGTGAGCCATGCTCCAAGACAGACATAGGTTTCTGACACCACTCAGCCCCCAACTCCATAATCCTGTGACTATCAGCCAGGCAAACAATGTCCCAGGCTCCTGGTATCCTAGCTAGACTCCATCCCCACAGTTAACCTGGCAATAGCCAGGTATGCTCCTCCCCACATTTACCTGGCAACTGCAAGATATCCCAGCCCCCCCGCTATAAAAGGGACTGCTTGGCCCCTCCTCTCTCTCTCTTAAGCTCTCACCTCTCTTGTTCTCATCTCTAGCTCTCTGTCTCCCCCTCCTTTTCCCCCTCTTTCCATGTGGCCATGGCCAGCCTCTCTCTTTCTACCTTCTTTCTTTCTCTCTGCCTTTCTACAATAAAGCTCTAAAAATCATAGACCATCTCTGCTAATGGAGACACACAGTGTTGGGGCAACAGAGCAGGCTTTCCTCTAAAGAGCCATGTCTATCCTCCCATTGGAAGGCCTTCCTGTGCTCCAGCCATGGCTGCCAGCCAACCCAAGCCACCTGCCAAGCTAGCAGCCTGAGCTAACCAGACTTTCTTGTCCCTGTGGTAAACTGCTGGTATATACTCAAACTCATGTCTATTGCAAAGCAGAAAGTGCCTTAAGTTTCTACTAGTTTTTATATTGCCTTTCTTTCCTTTTTCTCTCCCATGTAACTTGACAGAAAGAAATAATTACCAGGGATATGGGTACATATTAAACAGACATATGTGTGAACATACAATAGTACATCAAACATAAGAACATAATAATGGACTCTGCACCTGCACTCCAGCACAGATTGGAGCCTATGAGTCAGCACTTAACATAGGCCAAACACACTCAACACATAAGTCCTGTGAATGTGGAGTGTTCAAAGCATGTGAAAATACATTCTTCCTTCATAATGTATATTATAATGGCAAAGCTTTTAGGTATTTTCTATAATACTTAAAATGACAATACTTAATCACCATTAGTTTATTTTCCTTATATAGTTTCCCTAGAAGTCCAATAAATTTCAAAACTTAATTTCTTTTTACACTTTAACCTTTCCTTAACTTAAACATCACCAGTCTTTTGAATGTCTATCCGATTATTATCTTTTAATAGCTTGTCCAAGTACTTATAAGTTTTAAGTATAAGATTTTTAGATTTTGTTTAAGAAGCGTTAAAACACCTAGAAACTTGATTAAATGGGTTACCTTAAACATTTCAAACTGCTCTTAGAGCTTAATACTTTCTGTTCCATCAAATGCCTGGTAGGAGAAACACCAGCAAGCAAAAATGAAGTACTTAAGGAAAACAAGATAAATCTAGTACATCAGAATTATAAAGACAAGAAGTAATTATCATCTTATAAAAATCTGCATAAATCAAATGCAACAAGCCATAATCTCATGGACAAAGTCATTGAGAAACACAGTACTTATGAAAGATGTTATATTGTCTTTAGCATATTCTAAATCTCTGGTAACATTGTTACAAATATCACCAGAAAAGTTATGGAAGTATAAAGTGCTATCTTCCTACAGTCCCCAGGGGTAAACTTTATTGCTAGCATCTGGATATTCCAATCATTCATTTAAATCCAAGGCTCAGAGTAAAGAAAATGGCTTGGTGTTTAAAGTGTGTTCTGTGCAAACATGAAGACCTGAGTTAAGATCTAAAACATCTATGTGGAGAAAACAATAGGTATGGTGGCATGGCTTTATAATTCCAGCAAAGAAGGGCAAGTGACAAGGGTGGATACAGACAAATCTCAGGAGCTTTCTGGCTACCAAGTCTAGTCAAATCAGCAATCTGTATGTTCAATGAGAGATCCTGTGTTAAAAATTATGTATAAGACAACTGAAGAAGACACCTGATATCAAACCATCCTCTACCCTCCACATGCACATGTGCATGCCAACCCCCAGCCCCACCCCCATACACATTTGACCACAAAGCTCCCCAGGTCAAAAGAGAAGTTCATAGTTCCTTAGATTGCTCCATTAGCAAATCTGAAGTTGTTAGACAAAAATGTGCTGTTCCACCATCTGACTGCTGCTTGCAGAAGGCTTTTGTCAGTCCTCAGCTCATGACTAGATTCCTGGAACAGCAAGGCTTTTCATAGTCTGTTGCCCCTTCTGTTTTGGTTCATTGGCAACAGAGTGAATTTTCTACTGCTACATTTTTTTTGAAATCATAAACTTTTAAAAAGAAATTACTTAGTGCCATTTTTACAAATTCTTCTTATCCAATTCAAGTTGATAAAATTTTTGTATGTTATCATGGATGCATATGCAGTGACACACACACACACACACACACACACACACGAGTGTAGATTGTAAGCATTTTCTTTGCTCGATGATGGGAATTTATGTTTCCTGATATTTTACTGTCTTGAATTTCTCATTTGGCCATTTATTAGCCAATGTATGAATAAAGAAAAGTGTGAGTGCCCGACTCGCCAGCAAAACAGACGCCACAACAGGATCCTTCTGCACACGTTTATTGGGAGAGCTTGATTGTAGAGGCGAAAAGACCCCAAGCCCAAAACTGGCGCTGCTTATATAGGCCTAGGAGAGGCGTGTCCACACCCGATTGGTTATGCTTTCAGTACCTCATTTACATGTCTACACCGATTGGTTATGCTCTCAGTACCTCATTTACATACCTCATTTACATATCTATACCCGATTGGTTATGCTCTCAGTGCCTCATTTACATACCTCATTTACATATCTACACCCAATTGGTTATTGCATTCATTGGTTGTTTACCCAAACTTATGGGTGGTGGCCAGTGGTAGCCAGCGCCACCCTGTAATGGCGTATGTGGCTTCCCACCTCTCCCCCTTTTTGTTTTAATAAAATGATGCTGGACTAGGCCTGTGCAATTATGTCCATCTGCCGTGGCTCCTGTTTTAGGTCGTTCCTCTAGTGTCACAGCCTTACCCATCATAGGGTAACCCTACCGCCACCAGGCCCCATGTCTTAGGTTGGTCTGTGCATGAGGAATGTTGCCTGTCTTTGGATACCATCGCACTGTGTGACAGTAACTGCTAAATGACCTAGGGCAAACTCTACAAAGAGGCCAGCCAAGTTTTAAGGGAATGAATTAGCGGGGAAATCATGATCACCCTGTCGCGTGCAATGAAGAAACCTCAGCAATGTGCAAGGGCTGATCAATGATTGTCGAGTCTCTCTCATCCCAGTGCAATGGATCCATAAATCCGTGGGGTGCAAGAGCAGAGAACTCAGATGCCGACTAATTCTTGAGCATAGATAACCAAACTTCAGGGGAGGTGCCATTTTCAATGGCTAAAAGTGCCTGAGTTATAATCACCTTGTCATGTGTACTGGCTATTTTTGTGTCAACTTGACACAGCTGGAGTTATCACAGAGAAAGGAGCTTCAGTTGAGGAAATGCCTCCATGAGATCCAACTGTAAGGCATTTTCTCAATTAGTGATCAAGGGGGAAAGGCCCCTTGTGGGTGGGACCATCCCTGGGCTGGTAGTCTTGGGTTCTATAAGAGAGCAGGCTGGGCAAGCCAGTAAAGAACATCCCTCCATGGCCTCTGTATCAGCTCCTGCTCCCTGACCTGTCTGAGTTCCAGTCCTGACTTCCTTTGGTGATGAACAGCAGCATGGAAGTGTAAGCCGAATAAACCCTTTCCTCCCCAACTTGCTTCTTGGTCATGATGCTTGTGCAGGAATAGAAACCCTGACTAAGACAAATTGGTACCAGCAGAGTGGGGTATTCCTGTGACAACCTGACCATGTTTTGGGGAGGACTGTGGAAGGACTTTGGAACTTTGGGCTTGAAGATCCATTCGTTGTTAAGAGCTCTGTCAGATGTTGTGTAGGAGCTTGGAAGATAATGCTGAGAACAGTGCAGAAGATGGAGGCCTGGTTTGTGAAATTTCAGAGGGAAAATTAAAGACTCTCTTCAGGGCCATTGCTGTTTTTATTGTGAAGATTTTGTAGTTCTGGTTAGCTGGGGCTGAAGAATCAGCTGTGATTAACAAGATACCAGAACTACTAAAGCAAAAACTTTGCATTACTGGGACTATTGATGCTGGTTAGCTGGAGCTAAGAAATTAGCGGTGATTAAGAAGAGACCAGCATTGTTGAGGTGACATCTTCTGGGAAGTGTTTTCTGAAAGCACAAAGAGGCTGTGTTCCAGAGATAGGCAAGGTTGTACTCCTTCTGCAGTGGGACTTGGTAATGTGTAAGGGTCACCCAGGTGGTACTGGTTTTGAAGGCATGAAGGGGTCATGCAGAGGAGCTGAGGCTCGGCACTGTGAGAGGCCATGGAAGGCCATTGGTGAAGGTGCAGCCTCAGTTGCAATTGAAGGCCCAGGACTGAAGGGGTCATGCAGTGTTTTGGAGATGCCAGTACCATGAGATGACCACCAAGAGCAGCAGCAGCAGTGGAGTACAGGCATCTGGAGCCCAGAGGACGACGTGTGTGCTACAAAGGGCATGGCTGGAGAAGTGACCCAAGCCCTTGGAGGAGCCCAGAAGATCGTGAGTTGGATCCCAGACGTTGGACAGTTGGAGATTGATTTTTGCTTTGATTGTGACTGTGCCCTGATATTTTCCCCCTTGAAGGAAGAAACTGTTTTAGTGGAACCCACAGTTAAGAGACTTTTAATTGTAAAAAGACTTTGGATTTTAAAAGAGATGTATATTTTAAAGAGATTGAAATTTTAAGAATATGTAAAGACTGTGGGACTTTTAAAGTTATTTAGATCTTGGGGATGAGTAAGAATGTAAGGGTTGAGGCTTACTAGTGATGTGTTTGTGTGTCAAGTTGACAAGGGGTCAATTGTACTGGCTATTTTTGTGTCAACTTGACACAGCTGGAGTTATCACAGAGAAAGGAGCTTCAGTTGAGGAAATGCCTCCATGAGATCCAACTGTAAGGCATTTTCTCAATTAGTGATCAAGGGGGAAAGGCCCCTTGTGGGTGGGACCATCCCTGGGCTGGTAGTCTTGGGTTCTATAAGAGAGCAGGCTGGGCAAGCCAGTAAAGAACATCCCTCCATGGCCTCTGTATCAGCTCCTGCTCCCTGACCTGTCTGAGTTCCAGTCCTGACTTCCTTTGGTGATGAACAGCAGCATGGAAGTGTAAGCCGAATAAACCCTTTCCTCCCCAACTTGCTTCTTGGTCATGATGCTTGTGCAGGAATAGAAACCCTGACTAAGACATCATGTTTTTGTTGGGTTCTGAATTTGCAAACCAACCAAAGCATGAATACCAGTCCACAGCATATGGCAGCACCAAACAAAATCACTCCCACCCATTCCTTAAAGTAAGAAAATGCAGAGGTAAGCCAAGAGGTAAAGTCTCCAAGGGTCAGTGGTTCCACTCTGGTTCTATTAAGGTTCAGCATCTGTATCTGCAGCTTTGTCTGCAATCTTTCCAGCTCCTGCGACCAGTTCCCCTTCAGATAATTTGATAAATCTGTACTTTTAATAAAAGAATTATTAATATACCTAATGGGAGTAATGCATATATGCAGAGTTGATGCCACACAACTCATTTGTATGACATCTATCATCTGCTCCATGTTTTGCTGTAAAATATCTACTCTTTGATTCACTAACATTAACCCTGAGGCGATATGAGAATCCACCCTTTGCAGGGTAAGCAATGCCTCAGATGTTTTTTCTGCTATCTGACTTATGGTGTCAGCAGTACCATAGCAATTCCTGATTGGCCATAGCAATTCCTGCAGTAACCGCTGATGCCACAGACACCACAATGGCTGTAACAATGGCAGCTGTGATTCCAAAACCTCTCTTTTGCCGAACAAGACTCATTATTGGGAACTTCTCTGGATCTGCCTCAACAGGCACAGGGACAAAGGTTGGTAGATGTACCACTAAGGCTAAGAATTTGGTTCCATTCCAGCATTGCATCAAAAGACAAGTGACATTTGTACAATCTAACCATTCTGTATTATTCTGAAATTCAGCCAATATAAAGAAAAATGGAGGATTAACACAAACTTCTACTGGAGAAGTAGTCATATTTCTGATAACTCTATTAGATGTCACATTATTTAAATGAGCAGAGATATTGGAAAGTGTGGCAGAAACATTCAATATCTCATGAAAGGTTCCAGTCAGCAATGCGAAGGCTGACAAACTGGTACTAGCACCTGCCTCATTACTTAAAATCCATTGGTAATATGGCCAAATATTTTCTTTTCCTATAGCATCTCCTTTATCATTTATTACAGCAAAATCTAATGGAGGTGACAAAACAAAACCCTTTGCTATTTCTTTCCGAGGAAAAAATTTTGATTGACAAGGTGAAAAAACTATAGGAAATGCGAGGTCCAGATGACACCAAGGCATGCTGCGTATAGCAGTAGCATTGCCAAAAGGCCATCGTGATCTTTGGGAATAGTCACATTTCCCAATAGTGGTGATGTTTATAGGTGAAGTTACATTATTTCCAACATAACTTGAGCCTGATTGTGCTCCTTGAACAACTTGCATTAAAGCATTAAGTAACACTCCAGAACTCACTTTATTTTGGCTAATGGGATCTGCCCAATTAGAGATAATATTTTTCTTTAAAAACATACAGGGTATAAAAGGTTTATCCACATTATGCACAAAGCATAATGTATAATTTAAATGAAAACTCATACTATTATACACCCGTGGCTCTTGAGGAGTTTGTCATGCACAAGGCACATCCAAAAAACATTCAGTTGCAAAAAACAAAAGCAAGGTATAGGAATTGGAATGTACAGGTAAAGGTACTGGCCATGATCTTACTATGGCCCACAAAGGTATACTTATCCCTGTCTCGATCATCAGGAGTAAGAATAACAGAATCATCTTGGGATTCATCTCAATCTTTCATGGTCCTTGTCAGTTGCTTCGGAACCCAAAGTGGATTATCTTCACACTGCAGAAAAACACAAATAGCTCCCCGGGATCTGATTAATATGGGAACTGGGCCATACCATTTATTATCAAGGACATTTTTCCACTTGACCATTTCATTGGGCGGTTGAGGCCATTGTCCGTGCCTTTCGGCTGGTGATCTTCCAGCATCATCCAATTTTAAGAATTTAAGAGTAAATATTGTAAGGGATAGAGCCATCTTTGACGTCATAACCTCTATTCCCCCTTTTTGTTTTTGCAAATATTGTTTCAAAGTACGATGGGCTCTTTCAATGATGCCTTGGCTCTGTGGATTATAGGGCAACACAGTAATATGTTTCACTTGCATTTGTTTGCAAAATTGACTAAATTTAGAAGAGGTATATGCAGGACCATTATCTGTCTTTACCAGCAGGGGCTTGCCTCATGCAGTCCAAGCCTCTAAGCAGTGGGATATGACATGAACTGACTTTTCCCCTGTAAAAGGAGAGGCATGTAGGACACCAGAACTGTCTTTAGCAGCAGGGGCTTGCCTCATGCAGTCCAAGCCTCTAAGCAGTGGGATATGACATGAACTGACTTTTCCCCTGTCAAAGGAGAGGCATGTAGGACACCAGAACTGGTATTGATGGACACATGTATATATTGTAATTTACCAAAAGCTGGGATATGTGTGACATCCATATGCCAAACATCTAGGGGTCGCAATCCGCGAGGATTAATGCCCACGGAAGGTGCATTAATAAATTCCACACATATACCACACTGTAGAACAATATCTCAAGCTTCTGTTCGTGTGAGCTTAAACTTCTGTCACAATGTAGAAGCAGGGACATGATAAAGTTGATGAAAATTCTTAGCACCTTCTATAGAACTTTGTGATAGGAAAACCATATCTCTGGTTGCTGAATCAGCAATTGCATTTCCCTTAACCATAGCTCCAGGTAATCAACTCAGAACGAAAAGCCAGTAGCTATCAACAAGGTGGAGGTGCCACTGCTAACCCTGTGGTCACAGCACCCTCACCACAGCTCTCAAGTGAGATTAAACACCTCATGAGTCAGGGCTATTCCTACCAAGACATTCAGAAAGCTTTGGTCATTGCCCACAACAACATTGAGATGGCTAAAAACATCCTCCGGGTATTTGTTTCTATTTCTTCTCCTGCCCATGTAGCCACCTAGCACATCTCTCCCTGCCATGGCTTGAGAGGACCCATGAGCCAGGCTCTTACTCAAGGACCACCTAGGAAAGCAGTGGATTCTTTTGGGACATCACAGTAAAATCCTGCCTTTCCTGTGGGGATCAACACATATGGTTCCAAGATTTCAAAACAGTGGAATGAAAATGGAGCACCTAATGTGTTTCATTATTGTATTGGTCTTAAGAGTGTTTTTGTAGTCCTGTGGTCTCCAGTAGGAGAGAGTGGGTTTTTATTAAATGGTAACCTACCCCAGAAACAGCACAGGAAGCAGTAGAAGTGCTGTGCTGTGGCCCTAATTAAGGACTTAAGGCTTTCCTGTTAAGGGTGTGTGTCTCTGTGTCTGTGTGTCCTGTCATTAGAAGATTATCCTGCTGTATGTGAATCCAGGCAGAGAGTTAGCACAAGAGCTTCAGGAAGGAACCACTGAAGACTCCCATCTACTGTGGTATTGCACCTAGCCCTGCTGGATACTGCAACCTCAATCCTCCCCTTTGGCTTAGATTATCATGTACTTAACTATGTTTTATATTGTTAGAATACCCGATGTCCTTTCCCTTGGATACTCCTTACTTCACCTCCTCCTCATTGGTGTTCTGTAGGCTTGCTGTGACCAGTCTTACTGAAATCAAGCAGCTTATAGGATGGTCTTTCTAATGTGTTGGTTTGTTTGGTAGACTAAGTGGGAAGGAAAGTACTGTTCTGTGGTTAATTGATGCTAGCACCTAACACTGGTCACTCCAAAGTGCTGTTTCTATAGGAATGTTGAATTTGTTTTTGTTTTTGTTTTTTAAAGAAGTTTTAATTCTCCTAGTTACCTAACGACCGGTTTGAGATAGAGACCTTCATATACATTCTGTGTCCTCCCGAGGACAGAGCCTGTGGGAGTTGGTTGCCTTGATGCCAGGTGTAGGTCATGAATGTTTCTGCCTAATAGGAACAGAACATTTGTTTCCAGGGTGGCTTTCCAGCCCAAAACTATAGAGCTTTTAGGAAGCATCAGTCATATATACTATTTAGATTTACAAAATAAACAGCTAGGACTTATCTGTTTAGTCTTTCTGGCTAACTTCAGCTTAGGAATTTCTCCCTTGAATAGGAGCCAGGTAATGATGTATGTGCTCTAATATGTTGAATATAAAAGTGGTGTTCACGTATCAAAATACAATCTTGTATTTTCATCAAAATTTCAGATACTGGACTAGACTGCTTAAAATTTCCGGCAGTCTCTAATGCTAATACAGCATTAACCACATAATCAGAATCAGAGATAATATTTGTGGGCATAAAGAACCTTTTAAAAACTTCTAAAACCACCAAATATTCTACCAATTGAGGGACTCCTGGTGTAAATTGCAACCATACAGCCTTTTCATTAATCACATAACTTCCAATTCCTGTTTTGGATTCATCGGTATAAATATCAATGGCTCCCTTTATAGAGGTATTAGCTGTTACCTTTGGAAATATCACTGGATGCAATAGCATAAAATGTAATAAAGGATGTTTAGGATAATGATTATCAAATAAACCAGAATAAGTGCATCTAAGAAAGGCCCATTCATCTAAAGTAGCACACAATATTTGCATTTGTGCGGCAGTATATGGAATAATTATGCTATCAGGCATTTTTCCAAAGTGAGTAATTGAACTTTTTATACCTTTATGGGCCATATTTGCCACCATGGTGGGATAATGCTCTATAGTCTTAGTAGGGGATATATGTGGATGTATCCATACTATAGGGCCATCTTGCCATAACACAGCAGTTTGCAAATTTATGGTTGTTAATATGCATAGGTACAAAGGTTCTTGCTCATTTATTCGATTTAACTGTGCTTTTAGGACACTGCTTTTGCATATGACCTGTTTGTCCACAATTATAGCAGGTTATTCCTTTTGTTTGCGCCATCAAAACTGTGGCAGCCAGCCCTGCATTTGAAAGGGGTCCTCCTATTTCTCTACAGGCTTTCATTCACGCCTGTAGTCCTTTCCCTTTCCAAGGTGTGATAGCATTTCTGCATTTTTTGGTACATTGCTCATAAACTAATTGTTCAATTAGCGGCATTGCAGCCTCAGAATCACCAAATATGCATCTGGTTGCCTCCATCATGCGAACCACAAATTCAGAGAATGGCTCATTAACTCCCTGAATAACTTTTGTCAGATTACCAGATACCTCTCCTTGATTAGGCAATCCTTTCCAAGCTTTCACTGTTGCCTGATTGACCTTTTATAAACTTTGAATTTAAATTTTATTTAGAACAACATCTGGCTAGGTCTGTAACAAGGCTCTTTCAGCTAAAAGAAAGGGAGGGAGAGCTGAAGTTCCAGATTTCCCTAGTCATGGTTTGCAAAACAAAAGAAGTGCCACACAAGCCGCGCTGAGGCTGCTCCCCTCCGAGCTCAGCCTCAACCCAAATGCAAACTTTTCTCAATCTGAACACTCTGCCAGAATCCTGGCCCAAAGATTATCCCTATTTTGAAGTATCCTTAAAGACCTGTTTTCTTGGGTTTGTTCATGTTGTTTAGAATGACTCCAACCCTGAGTTCCTAATTTTAAGCTAACTTTCTGTTACAAGCAAAAGGCTGCCTGCCCCTTTAAGAGCCCCATTTGCAATCAACCCTCAGCAGGGCTTTTTCAGCTGTACTTGACTCCCAGCCACAGTGCAGTTAACTTATCAGTTTCTGCTGTGCAAGTTGAGACTGCTTTTTAAACAAGTTAAAGGATGTATAGCCGGCAGATAAAGTTTTAACCATTTATATTTTTCAACATGAAACACAGAACAACAATCATTCAAATAACCAAACAAAAACAAATATGAATTGCAGACATATGGACAATTTGGTGCACCAAAAACAGACAATAGACAGACAGGGAATAGAACTTGATGTCTCAAAGGAACACAGATATCCTAACCAGAGCTAAGAATATCTCCATAGGAGCCAGAGAAGAAGCAGGACGTCTCCCGTTTTCCTTCTGTCCCTAGGAGAGCTATGAAATAGCTTATTTTCATTTTTTCTTCTTCTTCTGGGAATTCTGCACAGTGGCTGCTTCTAATAGCTACTCCTCTTTCCATGAGAGGTATCTTTAAGCCTTTGATGAAGGCTGCCTCTTTAGTCAAAGTCCTCGAGAGGAGGGTAAATTGACTTAATTTTTCATTCTTTACATTATCTTTTGAATCTTTATATTTTGGTTTCTTTTCCTTTTCTCTTTTTATATCTCTTCCTTTACTTATTTTTCTGCGCGCTCCTTCTTTTTCATTCCTCTCTGTTTCTGACATGCTTTCCTGGTGCTCCTGCAAAAGTCGCTGCCCTTCCTTAACAGCTGGTTCACATTTCTTGTCCTGAATACAAGCTGTAATCAATTTCCATAACGGTCTTGTTCCTGCTTTCACTTTCCTTTCTGCTTCCTCTCTCACTATATCTCTCCCTAATTTTTCCCAACTAGGCAGCATCAGCGACCCAGTGGGAGCAAACCAAGAAGCGAGTCTATCTCTTTTAAGAACCTGCTCACTGTACTTTCAGAAATCTTTAAACCTCATTCTTTAAGCAAGGCTTGTACTGGCCCTACTAATGGCGTAGACTGGGCAGTACCCATGATCGTCCTTGGCTAAAGTGTTATCTATGTGAAATTATTCCCAGCAGATACACTCGTGCCCAGGGCGAGGACAATTAAAGCAATGGCATAATATCAAGGCAAGAAAGAGAGCAAGCAACACAACCCCAGCAACAATCACAGGATCTATTCCGTAGGAAAGCATACCTCTCAGAGACTTACATTAATTTCTTTTTACTTACCAGTACCATTGTTCCCCAGCTGAAGAGTTCTGAATCCGTGCAGTCGAATCCTTCTCAACAGTCTGTTTTGCGGGAACACTTCATTGACTGCTCCTTCCCCGTGATGCAGTTCTGAATCCTCCCTGTAACAGGGGGTCTTTGCTCGTGCCTGAAGATGTTTCTTTTCCTGGGTTGCGGCACCACTTGTGAGCACCCGACTCACCAGCAAAACAGACTCCACAACAGGATCCTTCTGCACATGTTTATTGGGAGAGCTTGATTGCAGAAGCGAAAAGACCCCGAGCCCAGAACTGGCGCTGCTTATATAGGCCTAGGAGAGGCGTGTCCACGCCCGATTGGTTATGCTCTCAGTGCCTCATTTACATACCTCATTTACATATCTACACCCGATTGGTTATGCATTCAGTACCTCATTTACATGCCCTGGCCAGGCAGTGACTCGGCAAAAAACTCTATTACACATGCACACATTGGTTGTTTACCCAAACTTATGGGTGGTGGCCAGCAGTAGCCAGGGCCACCTTGTAATGGTGTATGTGGCTTCCCACAGGAAAGTTTAACTCCAAAGAAATGGAATTGTGAAGAGGATCCTATCATATTGTGTACACATGTCAAGTTGGGAAGAAGAATGACAGAAATTGCCTGAGGTGTCTTCATAGGGCTGAGTTTTCTATTGTCTTTATAACAAGCTCTTACACACTCAGTGGTATAAAATAACACACAGCTTTGAGGTCTAAAACCAACATAGTATCATGGATTAAAAGTGAAGAGAAAGTCAATGTCTCACTCTACAAGTTCAAGGAACTGCCCATGAGGTCTGAGCCTTACTCTCCAGTTAAAGAGGAGTATCATGAGGCTGTCTGTGCTCAGCTGCCCTAAGGCTCAAGGGACAGACATAGGGCACCACACATTTTTCTGGTGGCCCTATCTACAATACTCAAAGACAAAAACTGTGGTTGTTCACCTCTCTCCCAATGCCATCTCCTCTTCCTTAATTTAAGGAACCAGGACAGATCCCAAGGTGATAACTCTATCTTGAGTCCAGCTGCTCCGTGTTTAGCACAACAGATGCATAACCTCTGGGATTGTAACAAGAGTACCTTTAGGAGATCAGATCACAGGACAACATAAAAACTGTCTTACAAAAAGAGCTAATTACTACTGAACATAGAAAGGTAGCAGACACACAACTCAGAAAGCCAGGAAAATAAGAGGCATGGGAAAATGTGCTTCATCACTTTGATGGAGTCATTTTCCTGAGCTAAATCAAACTAGAAGTTGAGAATGAATTTAGAATTTAAAATGGAAGTTTTAATGCCTCTGTGCAACCCATATCTAATCCCATGGGAAGCATGTTCTCAAGACATATATATTCCTGAATTCTACAGTGAATCTTCTTCCCAAGAGTGGGCTCTTCACATGTCTTTTGGAAATATGGTCCAGTTAGGGCTAGAAAATAACATGAATGGATGGCAATATATATGTATATGTGTCTTGCAAAAGAGGTCATTCTAGATGACAACACCCACTATGGCAAGCAAGCTGCACTTATATATTACCAGGTTGTGTTTTAGAAATTGTTTTAGCGATTTTAAATATCAGGGTGTGAACTACTTGTTTAGCTTTTAAAAGACCAACAGAAAGCTTAAAATTAATTTGAAAAAATATTTTTTTAAACCCACTACAGAGCACTTGGGGGAGCCATCATGGTTCCTGGATTCCTCAAAGACTAGTCTACACAGGTGAGGGTGTGGACTACAGAAGCTACATAGCTTCTGGGACAGGCAGAAGCAACACAGCTTCTGGGGAAGACCCGTTTCGGGCCACAGACATCCAGGCACCTTCCTCACCAGAGGAGAGGTGTCAGCCCCACCCAGGAAGGCTTTGCCGAAGCATCTGGGGCAGCCATCTCTGGTCCTGGATCTCTCAGAGACTAGTGTGTACAGGTGAGAGTGCAGACTACAGAAGCTGTGGAGCTTCTGGGATAGGCAGAGGTGACCCAGCTTCTGGGACAGGCCCTGTTTTGGACCTCCTGGACATAGGTCCAGGAGGCAGGTCTGAACACCAGATATCTGTGCACCTTCCCTGCAAGAGAGCTTGCCTGCAGAGAGTACTCTGACCACTGAAACTCAGGAGAGAGCTAGTCTCACATCACAGGTCTGCTGACAGAGGCTAACAGAATCACGGGAGGAACAAGATCCAACCAGAGACAACTATAACAACTAACTACAGAGATTACCAGATGGCAAAAGTCAAACATAAGAATCTCACTAAGAGAAACCAAGACCACTCACCATCATCAGACCCAGCACTCCCACCTCAGCCAGTCCTGGATACCACAACACACCCGAAAAGCTAGACTCATATTTAAAAGCATATCTCATGATTATGGTAGAGGACATCAAGAAGGACTTTAATAACTCACTTAATGATATTCAGGAGACCACTGCTGAAGAAGAAGAAGTCCTTAAAGAAAAACAGGAAAACACAACCAAACAGGTGATGGAATTGAACAAAACCGTACAAGACCTAAAAAGGGAAGTAAAAACAATAAAGAAAACCCAAAGTGAGACAACACTGGAGATAGAAACCCTAGGAAAGAAATGTGGAACCATAGATGTGAACATCAGCAACAGAATACAGGAGATGGAAGAGAGAATCTCAGGTGCAGAAGATTCCATAGAAAACATGGGCACAACAAAGAAAATGGAAAATGAAAAAAGATCCTAACTCAAAACATCCAAGAAATCCAGGACAAAACGAGAAAACCAAACCTAAGGATAATAGCAGTAGATGAGAATGAAGATTTTCAACTTAAAGGGCCAGCAAATATCTTCAACAAAATTATAGAAGAAAACTTCCCAAACCTAAAGAAAGAGATGCCCATGAACATACAAGAAGCCTACAGAACTCCAAATAGACTGGACCAGAAAAGAAATTCCTCCCTACACATAGTAATCAGAACAACAAATGCACTAAATAAAGATAGAATATTAAAAGCAGTAAGGGGAAAAGGTCTAGTAACATATACAGGCAGGCCTATTAGAATTACACTAGACTTCTTACCAGAGTCTATGAAAGCCAGAATATCCTGGACAGATGTTATACAGATACTAAGAGAACACAAGTGCCAGCCCAGGCTACTATACCCAGCCAAACTCTCAATAAGCATAGATGGAGAAACCAAAGTATTCCATGAAAAAACCAAATTCACACAATATCCTTCTATGAATCCAGGCCTTCAAAGGATAATAACAGAAAAAAAAAAAAAAACAATACAAGGACAGAAACTATGCCCCAGAAAACACAAGAAAGTAATCCTTCAACAAACCTAAAAGAAGACAGCCACAAGAACAGAATGCCAACTCTAACAAAAAAAGTAATAGGAAGCAACAATTACTTTTCCTTAGTATCTCTTAATATCAATGGACTCAATTCCCCAGTAAAAAGACATAGACTAACAGACTGGCTACACAAACAGGACCCAATATTTTTGCTGCTTACAGAAAACACATCTCAGAGAAAAAGACAGACACTACCTCAGAGTGAAAGGCTGGAAAACAATTTTCCAAGCAAATGGTGTGAAGAAACAAGCTGGAATAGTCATTCTAATATCGAATAAAATCGACTTCCAACCCAAAGTTATCAAAAAAAGACAAGGAGGGGCACTTCATACTCATCAAAAGTAAGATCTTCCAAGAGGAACTCTCAATTATGAATATCTATGCTCCAAATGCAAGGGCAGCCACATTCATTAAAGAAACTTTAGTAAAGCTCAAAGCACACATTGCACGTCACACAAAAATAGTGGGAGACTTCAACACACCACTTTCATCAATGTACAGATTGTGGAAACAGAAACTAAACAGGAACACAGTGAAATTAACAGAAGTAATGAAACAAGTGGATTTAACAGATATCTACATAACATTTTATCCTAAAACAAAGGATATACCTTCTTCTCAGCCCCTCATGGTACCTTCTCCAAAACTGACCATATAATTGGTCACAAAACAGGCCTCAACAGATACAAAAATTTTGAAATTGTCCCATGGATCCTATCAGATCTCCATGGACTAAGGCTGATCTTCAATAACAACATAAATAATAGAAAGCCAACATTCATGTGGAAACTGAACAACACTCTTCTCAATGATACCTTGGTCAAGGAAGGAAAAAAGAAAGAAATTAAAGACTTTTTAGAGTTTAATGGAAATGAAACCACAAGATACCCAAACTTATGGGACACAAAGAAAGCATTTCTATGAGGATAACTCATAGCTCTGAGTGCCTCCAAAAAGAAACTAGAGAGAGCACACACTAGCAGCTTGACAAAACACCTAAAAGCTGTAGAACAAAAGGAAGCAAATTCAATCAAGAGGAGTAGACTACATGAAATAATCAAACTCAGGGGCAAAATCAACCAAGTGAAAACAAGAAGAACTATTCAAAGAATCAACCAAATGAGGAGCTGGTTCTTAGAGAAAATCAACAAGATAGATAAACCCTTATCCAGACTCACTAGAGGGCACAGGGACAGCATCCTAATCAACACAATCAGAAATGTAAAGGGAGACATAACAACAGATCCTGAAGAACTCCAAAACACCATCAGATCCTTCTACAAAAGGCTATACTCAACAAAACTGGGAAACCTGAATGAAATGGACAAATTTCTAGACAGATACCAGGTACCAAAGTTAAATCAGGATCAAATTAATGACCTAAACAGTCCAATATCCCCTAAAGAAATAGAAGCAGTCATAAATAGTCTCCCAACCAAAAAAAAGTCAAGGACCAGATGGGTTTAGTGCAGAGTTCTATCAGAGCTTCAAAGAAGACCTAATTCCAGTTCTTCTCAAACTATCCCACAAAATAGAAACAGAAAGTACTCTACCCAATTCATTCTATGAAGCCACATTTACTGTGATACCTAAACCACAGAAAGACCCAACAAATATAGAGAACTTCAGACCATTTTCTCTTATGAATATCGATGCAAAAATACTCAATAAAATTCTCACTAACCGAATCCAAGAATGCATCAAAACAATCATCCATCCTGACCAAGTAGGTTTCATTCCAGAGATGCAGTTGTGGTTTTATATACAGAAATCCATCAATGTAATCCACTATATAAACAAACTCAAAGACAAAAACCACATGAACATCTCATTAGATGCTGAGAATGCATTTGACAAAATCCATCACCCATTCATGATAAAGGTCTTGGAAAGATCAGGAATTCAAAGACTATACCTAAACATGATAAAAGCAATCTACAGCAAGACAGTAGCCAACGTCAAACTAAATGGAGAGATACTCTAAGTAATCCCACTAAAATCAGGGACTGGACAAGGCTGCCCACTTTCTCCCTACCTATTCAATATAGTTCTTGAAGTCCTAGCCAGAGCAATTCGACAACAAAAGGGGATAAAGGGGATACAAGTTGAAAAGGAAGAAGTCAAAATATCACTATTTGCAGATGATATGATAGTATATATAAGAGACCCAAAAAATACCACCAGAGAGCTCCTAAACCTGATAATCAGCTTCAATGAAGTAGCTGGATGTAAAATTAACTCAAACTAATCAATAACGTTTCTCCACACAAAGGATAAATGGACTGAGAAAGAAACTAGGGAAACAACACCCTTCACAATAGTCACAAATAATATAAAATACCTTGGTGTGACTCTAACTAAATGGACCCTGATATAGCTGTCTCTTGTGAGGCTATGCTGGGGCCTGGCAAACACAGAAGTAGATGCTCACAGTCAGCTATTGGATGGAAAACAGGGCCCCCAATGGAGGAGCTAGAGAAAGTACCCAAGGAGCTGAAGGGGTATATAACCCTATAGGTGGAACAATATGAACTAACCAGTACCCCCAGAGCACATGTCTCTAGCTGCATATGTAGCAGAAGATGGCCCAGTTGGCCATCATTGGGATGAGAGGCCCGTTGGTCTTGCAAACTTTATATGCCTCAGTACAGGGGAATGCCACGGCCAAGAAGTGGGAGTGGGTGGGTAGGGGAGTGGGTGGGGGAGGGAATGGGGGACTTTTGGGATAAAATTTGAAATGTAAATGAAGAAAATACTTAATAATATATATATATATATATATATATATATATATATATATATATAAACCTACTATCAATAAACAACTGTCAAAGCATGTAGCCAACCTTTCTCATAGTAAAGGACCATGATGCAGGTAGGTAAGGACACAGATCCATGCTCCACCCTGGCATCTCTGTGATGGGCTAAGACAGAACCTGTTTCTTTTCTGTATATACTTCCAGTGGTGAGCATTTATTTTTCCAAGTATTAAAATACCATTTTAATGTTATTGCTTCTGAAACCAGATCTATGCTGAAGAGCATTTTATGAAAGCAGCAACATGTAAAATAAAATAAAATATATTGTTAAGTGCCATCATTTATCTGCATAAAGAAAGACTGAAGCCGTTAGGTAGAGATAGCTAGTAATGCTGAGATTCCAGAAAGGCAGAAAAAGGTTTCAACAGACTCTGGATAGGTTACAATTAGCATCTCTCATTAAGACTTTCCCAAATTAAATGAAACCTGTATTTATATAGGACAATGAAGACATTTGAGACACCTCTTAACATTTGATTTTTATGAATGTATGTGCATAGGCACTTGCAGCTTCTTGTGTCCTAGAAGATTTGATTGCCCTTCTTTGGGGACAAGTTGTCCTATTTATCCTTAGTTGATCATAGCACAAACAACTCTAAGGACTAAAAGCTGGAGCTTGGGCCAGACTCTCAGAGGATTATTGCATTTCCTTCCAGAGTTTTGATAATAAAGAAGGGGAAAAAAAGACTGTGAGGAAAAGATTATGAACAGCCTGAACCTTTTTTCTAATATGAGTAAAATGGAGCTGATGATGTCCTCAAATGTTAGTGCACAGTGCAAAAAATAGATGCTATGCCTCCTCAGCAAGAGCTGGAAGAGCATTACAGGGAGAGAACTCAAAGTATGGTGCCATGCCTCTGCTCTCCCCTGGCAGCCAGCAGCCCATTAAGTGATTTCTTTGATTTGATGCAAGTTACACTTTGACCTCCTAGATGTACTAGTAGATATATCTAAAAACCTAAAAAAAAAGAAACAAAAACAAAAAACAGCTTTAATAATCCAAATTAAAAAGCACCAGAAACTCATTCTAGAATATAAAATTCTTTATCTTAATTTTTTAACACTAATGTTTTGAGTTTCAAGTGTCTAAGTCTCACTCCTTATTCAAATAGCTAAGGACGTGTACAAAAATGGAAATGCAATACATTGAATTCTCAATTTATAGGAAGAGTTTTGTGCTCTGAAACTTTTGTCAAGGGGAATAATCAAAACCCAACACTTTTCCTTCATAAAATCTAATGTTTAAATAATGGGTTTTCTAATAAATACACTCACTTTTATAATTAAATAGAAATCAAAGTTACTTTGATAGATGACAGTGGAACCCAGCACAATGTTAGCACTCAAGCAAAACTAGCCACCAGCCCTGAATTCCTTTAAAACACTTTTGCATTTTGGTACATTCTAGAACAAGGATGATTTTACCTGGAATATCATTGATTGAAAATAGCTACAAAAATGTCTGCTACCTAAAAATATGTCAGCAGCCAGTATAGGTGTGCCCCTTGTGCTGACCACACACATCTTTGTCTTATTAAGAATGCAAGTTAAATGAAGCTGTTAACCAACAGAGTCTGTGCTTCTCTGGTTCCTTCCCAAATTATCTACTAAGTGTGATGAGAAAATCTGCAGCTCTTTCAGCATGAGAAAGTAGTATTAACAGTTCTCGCTTCTGCAGGTTTCTGTCTTGGGCTGGAAGCCCATCCCACATCTGACTTTGGTTCCTTAGTTCCTGGGGTCAATACTCCTGCCTCCCTTTACCAAAGCTACATTAAGAAAGATCGAAAAGAATTCTCCATATGTTTGAGGAATGACATAGGATATGGAAATAGCTTCAAAGTTATCATTAAAAACACAAGATACAGATCATAAGAGGAAAAAATAATCACACATAATGTGAAAAGACAAGAAAGGAAATAAACACACAACAAATGGTTACCAGACTGTTTTTCAATTCAACATGTTCACTTTCTTAGATTTCAAAGTGTGAGTCAGAGGTCATTCCAACAATCTGAAAAAAGCAGAGACAAGCAGGTGGTATGAGAGCTTGTGTTGCAGGTAGAACATAATAGGGAATTGGTGAAAACTCATCTTCAAAAGTCACCAAGTTGTTATTGGTCACTGCAACACAGAACATTCTGATAAAATATATAACAGGAGGTATGTTCACATATCACCTGGACATCTACCTATCCCATTAGCCATTATAAATCAGGTATTGATAGTACCTTACATAAAATTCCAGAAAAAACACTTGTTTTTACTTTGTTTGAAAATAAAACATATATTTAAGACAAGGATTACCAGCAGCAATAGCCAGAGTCAGGGTCAGACATACAGACTCTGGGAACAACTCCAGCTAATCTATCGTCTTGACCTGGTCCCCTGTGCTTCATCAGTCTGTATTAGACTCTGTTACATGGTGGAGTCTGAGAACCACTGATCTGTCTAAACACTCAGTAATGGCCCTTCAATACAGAACTGTTAGTGAGACACATTCCTCCTTGCCAAACATTTTCTAAGGACCAAAATCACACAATATTCATTAGCAGGACTGAATCAAGAGTGCACATACCTGCAAAGTTTGGAAATGTGGCCAAGATCCTGTAGGGCAGAGATGAGGACTGACAGCCATAGTCCATAGAGTTCAGTGTGTTGATGAGAGTTTGGGTTCAGCTACAGGCTCACCAGGATTTGTCCTTCCTGTCTTGTTGCCATAAGAATATTGCAAACTCAGTTTTAGTAGATTTTTCTCATTTTCTTCTTTGTTAAAGATCGAGTGTCCATAGGCATGTAGGCTTAAACTGTAGATTGAATGAGTATGTCTTTAAAGTTGAACAGCTAGTTTAATTTTTTAAAGAAAAATATCTGAGTAAACAATCACACAGTCTGGTCAATTCCCAAGTTAGATGAGGGAGATACAGAGACTAGTGTGGGGAAGGAGAATAAAACTCATTATGCTTAAATTCTCCTTCCAAACATTTGTTTCCAAAATTACATTTCAACAGATATAGCAACTGCCTCTGTTCTGTGATTTTAAAGACGAGGTCTACCATCTTCCAAGGAATGGCTCTACATCCATCTGCACAGGGTCTGAAATTCTGCCTCCTGGCATGAGTTCAGTGGTTTCACTATTCATTCCACAAAGACTTTCTTCCTCTTAAGGCTCAATTGTCACAGGGACACAATGTCTTGTGACCTGGCTTTCAGTCATGGATTTTTAGATCTGTACTTGTCTGAATATGCAATGGGGGTCTCTCTGAGCTCTAAGAAGTTTAGTTGTATTTCCAGTGTAAACAATAATATGTTCCCTGTAATAATCAGTGAAAATCTCCAACTAATGTTTTGATTCAGTAGACAATATTTACTTTTTGTTTCACCCTAGAAACAAAAGCTTTCCCATTAATTCATTAGAATTAGAATACATCCCTCTCTTCAGACAATAAAATTTATGAATGTTGAAAGAGAAATTTACCTGTAGTTGTCCATTTCCAGAATGCCCAGAAGCTATGTCTGAAGGGGATCAGCTACAAGCAATGGCTTCCACTATGTATCCCACTGAGCTCACCTTGACCCTGCACCATTAGAAATGTAGAACTGCTGAAATATCTCAATGATTCTCAGTCTACAGACTGGCATCAGAAATCCTTATTGAAGGGTTTGTTTGGTCCACATAATCCCTGAAAGCCAAAAGAAAACACCATCCACAGGCATTCTCCCAGTAACTCTGGGTATTTTTAAAAGGTATGTGTGCCCCTGCTCAGGCAAATCTCCTCCAGCACTCTGCCATCCTTCTGTTAATAATTGAGAAGAGCAAAATCTGATGTGATAGATTTTCAATTATGTTTCACATTCTTTTCATGGATTAATAATGAAGAACAAGAAGTTACCTGGCAGTGAAATATATTACATTATATGGCTCTGTCCAGACATTTATTTTTGAAAAATGTAATTTAGAGCCCTTTGGCTATTTCAAATGGAATATGGATAGGAAAATTGAAATGTCTAAATTTTCTTGATTTTTTTTTTACTCTGTCTTTTTATTAGTTTGTTCTTAAGTCCAAAATGGTTCAATACATGAATCATTTTTTTCTCTAAATATGTGGCAAATTCTTACTTTAATAACCCTCAGATCACATTAGAAATTTATTAGTAGTACAGACATCATGGGCATGAGTCTCTGTGACTTGGTAAGAGTGCTAAGCACATGGGGATGAATGTCTCATGGCACATCCAGCCATGTGTGGCAGCTCCTGAAATCAGAACTGGAGATCAACAAACATTCAGAAATGTCAGGCCAGGTCTCTACTATATCTTACAGATGATAAATTTAGAATCTTAATGGCTATACTTCTCCTCCTCGTCCTCTTCCTCTTCATCCTCCTCTTCCTCTCCTTGTGTTCCTCTCTATTTCCACTTTAGCTATTGTTGCATATAATTATATGCTTATAGATATTTAACATAACTAGCTGTTAGTGTTGCTCATGTGTACATGACAAGTAGGTATTTGATAACCAGTTAGGGGCTCATACCTGAGGAAGTGAGACTCTCCCTTTCTCAGTAGTCAGAGATTTCCTATAGAGCTCTTCATCTGGGGTGAGATCTCATGAGATTTCACCCATGTATGTTGGTATGTCATCTGACAATTTTTCAGATCTTGTTCAGGTAACCATATTGTTGAGATGGCATTGCATATCTCTTCCATTTCATATATAAAAATCTTGCAGCAGATATCCCAGATCTCTGACTTCTCCAACCTTCCCTCCTCCTCTTCTGAGATATTCCTGGAGCCTTAGAAGTAGGATTTGTAGGTGCACCAACTCGGACTGGGCACTGCACAGTCAGTTGTTCTCTGAATTGCAACTAGTTCTGGCTTCCTATAATGATCTCTATATACTTTAGAAAATAATCTTTGATGGTGGATGAGAGTTACATTTTTCAAACTAGATCTGTGCACAAGCAGGGTGACCTAAGCTAGGCCTGTTGGCCTGATTGGATGTGGTCCAGAGGGATAGGGTCAAGCCAGCTGGTCAGATTAAGCTGCAAAGAAAGTGCAGGAAGGATTAATTAGATTCCTGATGATTATAATGAGCCTTGGGGGAGTGTGGCTTTGCTTTGCTGAAGAACAACACTGGAGCTACTTTGAATGGGATTGAAAAATGGGAGAAAAGAAACATTTAACAAAAGTTAAAACAGAAACAGAGGGACAGGAATGGTGGACAGGAGAAGGGTGGGATTTACTTCTTTCTCCTCCTGTTCTGTCCCTTCCATGGAATGCAATAAACAAATGTATTATTTAGGAAAGTCAGTTTTATTCTCAAGTTATCCGTGCCCTGCTACAAGTTTTAGAGAGAATCTTGATGTAGGTACATTCATATATCTGTCAGGAAAGAGACTTAAAAATCAAATAAATAAAAGAAAAACCCTCCCTGTAGAGCATTCCAGTTCCAGTCCTGAATTAATATGTAATAATTTATTATAATTCATGTCTGCTACTACAAAGCTGGCCAAGAACTCCTGGTCAGCTGGACCCTATGATAGTTTTATATTTAGTTTCTTGAGGAACTCACCGGGTGACTTCCATAGTGGCTGCACAAGTTTAGATTCCACCCACAGTATATAATGATTCTTCCTTTTTGACACATCCTCAACAGCATGTGCCATTTATTTTCTTTTAAAAGAGATTTATTTATTATTATTATTATTATTTTTTTTTTTTTTTTGGTTTTTCGAGACAGGGTTTCTTTGTATAGCCCTGGCTGTCCTGGAACTCACTTTGTAGTCCAGGCTGGCCTCGAACTCAGAAATCCGCCTGCCTCTGCCTCCCAAGTGCTGGGATTAAAGGCGTGCGCCACCACCGCCCAGCTATTTATTATTTTTATTTTGTGTCTTTTAGTGTTTTTCTTGTGTGTATGCAAGTGTATGTGCCACATGTGTGCCTGATGCCTACGGAGGGCAGAAAAGGACATCAGACCCCCTAGGACTGGTGTTACTGACAGTTTGAACTGCCATGTGAGTACCAGAAATTGAACCTAGGTCTCCTGGAAAAGTAATATGTCCTATTAACCCCTGAACCACCTCTCCAGTCCATCATTCATTTGCTTTATAATGGCCATTCTAGCTGACATGAGACAGACTCTCAGTGCAGGTTTGCTGATGAAGTGTTCTCTTGGTAGTATGAGTAATCTTCAACCCACATTTCTATAAGTTGTGCTTCTGAAAAATCCCATGCATGTTGATGGCCATCAGGATTAGTTCAGTGCTTTTCTCTGGGGCTTATACAGTCATTTGAGTGGCCTCTGTCTTCCTCTCCCATACTCCCTAATACTACTTTCCTCTTTCTTCCAGCTCTGAGAAAGAAACTGAGTCCTGAGCACCCTGCTTCCTTCCCAAACTACAGCCAAACACACGTGCATGCCCTCTGCCCTACACATGGATCCCTCTCCCCATTTACCCTTCTGACTTTCCATTTCTTTCACTTCTGACTCCCCCATCTTTAACCACTATCAACACTGTGACCACACATCTCATCCCAACTTCAGTTTCTTCCCCAGTATCTGAAAAAGGTTGTAAAAATGTATCTTATTCTAATATACATTTTAAATAATGAGTACATGAGGTTAAGTCAGCCTCTCCCACCAATGTCAGGAAAAAGCTGCATTCATTGTTTCTATTGTTCCTAGTGTGAGATAAACACACACTGAGTGTTGTCAAAGGAGAGGAAGTAAGTGTGATAGTAGATACAGTTGTTTCCTCTTTTCATAAGAAAATGGGTAGAAATTTGATGACAGGAAACAGCAAACAAACTATAAGTCACAGAAGTTGTTTTTTGTTGCCATCTCCCTCTCTCTCATTCCCACTTTAGTGCAGGAGAGAGGAAGAGGAGTTCTAGCGGGAATGCAAATGCATGCTTCTGCTGAACCATGGCAAGGAACACTGGAGAATCTTTGCAGATCCATTTCGCTTCCAGCTGAGCTGTCATATCACTAACTTAGCAACATGTACTTGTGAGCCAGAATGATGACCTGGGGAAAGTCTCCATTATAGCATTCTGACTAGAAAAGGATTTTTTTTTCTAAAGCAAAGTAAATCACTAGTAGCAATGTCTACAACCAACCCAGAAATCTGTATAGCTGTCAAGTTCCTGTGCATCCCTGGGCTACAACACTTATATGGTCTCTGAAATCTGCATCAGAGGAAACACCTGGACCTTCTACCAGGACTATGGATTTAGGAAATGTTGAATATCTGCTACAAAGAGCCTCAAGTTAAGTTAAACCAACTTCCTTAACCCATATTGGAAAGGACTACACTGGTTTGTATCCAGTGCATCTCAGGACCTTCTAGACAACCTCCTAGAAAACAGCTGGAGAAGAGCCTTCTGGTATAGTTGAGATGCACTGTTGCCCCAAAGGCAAATGGCTACAAGTCACTGATGGTCTACCATCAGATTTCTGTTATGTCCATATGACTGCTCACTGGGGTGCCCCCAAAACACTGAGTTCTTGGCATGCAGAGTTTGGCTATCCTCCCCTGTGTATGCTGAGACTAGGGTATGCTCTTACTCATACAGCACAATGAATCTGACAATCTGATGTTTGATGCCTAACACTAGTCAACTTACAATTTCATTGAGGGGATACACCAAGATTTAGTTGATTTTTAAAGATTTAACAGGCAGAGCACTTGAATAAAATTTCATAAATGAGCACAGCTACCAAACTTCCATTTTTCAATCTTCAGAGAGTGTCCCACAGCACAGAATAGAATTATAAATGAACATGTGTCTAGATGCCTATGTGCAAGAGTATCAAAGCTTGGCATCTTTGGCCTCAGAAATGATCATATCCATCCAATGAACTACAGACAAGTTTTCCATTAGTAAGCTGTGGGGCAATGGGTTATGCACAGACAGTCTGGTCTCCAGTAGAGTTGAGGTCTGAACCCTGGTAGAACCTGATGGGTGGTAATTCCCACCTACCTGGGACAGAAGGCATTCCCTCATGTCTCCTGGACCCCTGGCTCCTGTCAAAGTTACTGCCCCCAAGGACACCACAGGAGAAGCTCCTGGTTTTTAGTCACATGTCCCAAGCTTCTGACCTTCAGGCTAGACTCCTTCCTGTTACCTGGCAACAGAAAGATAACAATCCCACTATAAAAGGGACTGCTTGGCCCCACCTTGCTCTCAGCCTCTTACTCTCTCTCTCTCTCTCTCTCTCTCTCTCTCTCTCTCTCTCTCTTATTCTCTAAGCTTTTATCTCCCTCTCTTTAAGCTTTCTTACTCTCTAGCCTTTCTTGTCTCTCTCTCCTTTTTCTCCTTCTATCCTCTTAGTCATGGCCAGTCTCTCTCTCTCTCTCTCTCTCTCTCTCTCTCTCTCTCTCTCTCTCTCTCTCTCCCTTTTCTTCCCCCCCCTGCCTTTAAAGCTCTAAAACAATAATCTCTGTTAATCAAGGCCCAGATTAAGGACACTCCCCTGTGTGGGAACCACTCTCCCCTGCCCTCTTCCCGTATCTCTGGGGCCGAGTGCTGCCCTGGGGCCCTTATTCTGTTCTCAGCTCCTCTATCATATCCAGCATAGGATGCTGGAGACTGAGAACCTCATACAAGGCCTGCCCATTGTTCACCACTCGCCATGTGGGGTCAGTGGCTTAACACAGGCTGATGCCCACCCGTGGGTGAGTGGAAAGCATCTGGCAGTCCTCCCAAGTCCTCCTGCCCATAGCACAGGAACTCCAGCTGGTGCAAACTCTCTCCTTCTCCCCTCTTCCCCTACACCCTCAGCCCCACAGTAAGCTTTTTCACATTTTTCTCAGCCCTCATGAAGATGTGAGTCATGAGAACAAGTCAGGAAGCTGAATTTGTAAGTTTATATATGCTCAAGATTTGAGGCAGAAGCTACAAAGAGCAGCAGGGCTTTCTCTACAATGAGATGGATAAAATATCAAAGCAACAGGGTTTCTTTCAAAACCCAGATCACGAACCAGAGCACAAAGGACTGTGAACTCTAATACTATCCACATTTCTTTTCTCTCTCATAGTGAACTATGATTTCGAGTGAAATTGTGGACATAGGTTAGTTCTTCAAAAGGGAAAATAAATTAAAATTTAGTGTGAGTTGGAAGGACAGCCCCACCCTGATTGGCTCCCTCCTTTCTCGACATACACATGATACTTCTTCTTCCCTCCAAGAGTAAATGAAGAGCATCCCACACCATGCTCCTATGATGCATGGTCACCATTCCACAGCTAGTTATTCTTTTCTGCAGAAAATACTTAAAAAGTAAAGTTATTCTGAGCATGCACCAGTTGCTTTGCACCATTCAGTGAGGCAGACTGGGCAGCTTGTTGAGCAGGGCAGGGGTTTGAGTTGTCTGTGCAGAATGTTTCTTCTAATTGGCTCAGTCTGCCAGCAACATAGGTCTGCATGCCAGCCCATGACATAAATCAAGTAGTCCTTGCCCAAATCAATTGGACTGGTCCTTCTTGAGTGAACCATCTTGACTGGGTATAGCTCCTATTGTGCTCAAGGAAATGATTTTGCCTCCTCTGGGTTCCAAGAAATGTTTTGAGCAACAAGCCAGAGGAAATCCATGTGTCAATAATGCCAAAGCATCCTTGAGCTTCCTCATGATAATGAGTAGATTTAGTACCCGAGCCAGTTATTTCCTATCTACTTCAGAGTCCTATATTTAGCCAACACAGGCTAGGGAGACAACAGACATCCTTGAAGCCCAGCTTATCTGAAGGAACAACATAACCTTTAGGTCTGATAATCATGCCAAATATTGGATATTTAAAAGTAAATGTTATTCTAATTAACCACATTCACAAATGGCAACAGCTTCTCTTACAAATGTTGGCCTGAAGAATAACCCTGAAAACTCAAAAATCTGAATAAAAAGAAAAAAATGTATGAACTTAAAGCCAAACTTGTACAAGGTCACAGCAAGTAGCTCAGGACCTTCAAATGTCAGCAAGCATTTTGACCTAGTGCATTTTACAGATTATTGTCAACAGGGAATGTTATATTGTCAGAGTCAACAACCCCTCAAACTGAATAAGAGACACTAGGAACAGGTCTGTGAGATTGCAGAAGTGGAAAGATGGCTGCCTGGTCACTGCCAGGAAATGTGGGCCTCTACTCTTCTGAACAACTTTTGGAGACTCAGTGCTATGCTGAGTTCCCCATCAATGTTCTATTTCCTTTTTTAATACTCAGTCAAGCTGGTAATATGTGTTTTTTTTATTTTATTATTTAATTTAATTTTATTTTATTATAGGTGAACAAGAAAGCAACAATGAAAAATGAGACTGTTTAATTTTACATATATACATCCATCCATACATAAAAATATTGAGGCTCTAAAAAGCTGACTCTATATCACACACATTATCTATCTATCTATCTATCTACCTATCATCTATTTTATCTGTCTATCTACCCTTACCCCCCTCTCTATATATGGATTTTTTCCTTATGTTAATGACAGTTATAATACGAAATAATAAAATATATGGATTTTATGCAGAATGATCTTCTGGGATTTAAAAACAAACATTGTATTTTTGTATAATTGAAGCCATGTCTACCTCATAATTTAATAAAGTGCTACAAAGATGAGATGTGAGTTCATGGTTGTTTTAATTCCCCTTCTACTACAGCCCCCTTGGGTTTGTCTTGTGGACACAGGTATAAAGGCTGCTTGCTCTTTCTATAACCCTCAAAGCTCATACTTCTGGAGAATTTCTGGACATCTCAATGGCGGTTCTTAGAAGGCTTACTGTTGTGGGAAATAATTTAAAACATGTCACCATCCCATGCTATAACCCACTACTCTCTGCCCCAGCCATCTCTCTGCCTCTAGGTCAGCCCCGGGTGGTCTTCCAAGCTCTGGTTCACCTGCCTCAGAGCTGCTTGTTCCTTCTCAGTCATCTATCCCCTGTGGCTAGTTGTCACAAATCCCCTTAACCTAGAAAATCAAAACTCTAGAAGCTTATAATTAATCAGTCAAATTTATATATCAATAAATTCTCAATTTAAAAGATGCCCACACATAATTTCAGAGCCAATTGATAATGATACAAGCTGCCCACCTAAATTAGACAAGCTATTCCAATTTTTCTATCCTTTTATGATATTCATTGCTACCTGTAGCTATTTAAAGCCATGTGGAATCTGGATCATCTTTCTCTTCCTCCATCTTCCTTCATTCTTCTACCTGTCCCCTGTCTCTGTCTCTGAAACTCTTAGCTCTGCTCCCTTTTCCCTGTCCAAACACAGGCTTCTTGTTGTATTAATGTTTAAATTAATTGGGGGTAAATCCTGCTACAGCTTTCTGTTTACTGAAGTTCCCATCAACATGTTTGTCTTGGACAGTGTCCTCCTGTACCTACAGCCTGTGAATGGATGTTCATACTTCTTAATGAAGTGTGCTGGCAGTCAGTGAAATTCTACAGTCTTCCAGTATGTCTGAGTGTCTCCCAAAGCCACCCAAATCTCACATTTTTTTTTGATTTTTAATATTTTTATTACATATTTTCCTCAATTACATTTCCAATGCTATCCCAAAAGTCCCCCATAGCGCCCCCCACTTCCCTACCCACCCATTCCCATTCTTTTGGCCCTGGCATTCCCCTATATTGGGGCATATAAAGTTTGCAAGTCCAATGGGCCTCTCTTTCCATTGATGGCCGACTAGGTCATCTTTCGATACATATGCAGCTAGAGACAAGAGCTCCGGGGTTCTGGTTAGTACATCATGTTGTTCCAACAATAGGGTTGCAGATCCCTTTAGCTCCTTGGGTACTTTCTCTAGCTTCTCCTTTGGGAGCCCTGTGATACATCCAATAGCTGACTGTGAACATCCACTCCTGTGTTTGCTAGGCCCCGGCATCGTCTCACAAGAGACAGCTATATTTGGGTCCTTTCAGCAAAATCTTGCTAGTGTATGCAATGGTGTCAGCGTTTAGAAGCTGATTATGGGACGGATCCCTGGATACAGCAGTCTCTAAATGGTCCATCCTTTCATCACAGCTACGAACTTTGTCTCTGTAACTCCTTCCCTGGGTGTTTTGTTCCCAATTCTAAGAAGGTGCACAGTGTCCACACTTTGGTCTTCATTCTTCTTGAGTTTCATGCGTTTATCAAATTGTATCTTATATATTGGGTATCCTAAGTTTTGGGCTAATATCCACTTATCAGTGAATACATATTGTGTGAGTTCTTTTGTGATTGTGTTACTTCACTCAAGATGATGCCCTCCAGGTCCATCCATTTGGCTAGGAATTTCATAAATTCATTCTTTTTAATAGCTGAGTAGTACTCCATTGTGTAAATGTACCATAATTTCTGTATCCATTCCTCTGTTGAGGGACATCTGGGTTCTTTCCAGCTTCTGGCTATTATAAATAGGGCTGCTATGAACATAGTGGAGCATGTGTCCTTTTTACCGGTTGGGACATCTTCTGGATATATGCCCAGGAGAGGTATTGCTGGATCCTCCGGTAGTACTATGTCCAATTTTCTGAGGAACCGCCAGACTGATTTCCAGAGTGGTTGTACAAGCTTGCAATCCCACCAACAATGGAGGAGTGTTCCTCTTTCTCCACATCCTCACCAGCATCTGCTGTCACCTGAATTTTTGATCTTAGCCATTCTGACTGGTGTGAGGTGGAATCTCTGGGTTGTTTTGATTTGCATTTCCCTGATGATTAAGGATGTTGAACATTTTTTCAGGTGTTTCTCTGCCATTCGGTATTCTTCTGGTGAGAATTCTTTGTTCAGTTCTGAGCCCCATTTTTTAATGGGGTTATTTGACTTTCTGGAGTCCACCTTCTTGAGTTCTTTATATATATTGGATATTAGTCCCTTATCTGATTTAGGATAGGTGAAGATCCTTTCCCAATCTGTTGGTGGTTTTTTTGTCTTATTGATGGTGTCTTTAGCCTTGCAGAAGCTTTGTAGTTTCATGAGGTCCCACTTGTCAATTCTCGATCTTACAGCACAAGCCATTACTGTTCTATTCAGGAATTTTTCCCCTGTGCCCATATCTTCAAGGCTTTTCCCCACTTTCTCCTCTATAAGTTTCAGTGTCTCTGGTTTTATGTGAAGTTCCTTGATCCACTTAGACTTGACCTTAGTACAAGGAGATAGTAATGGATCGATTCGCATTCTTCTACATGTTAACAACCAGTTGTGCCAGCACCATTTGTTGAAAATGCTGTCTTACCCTATAGTTGGAACAACATGATGAACTAACCAGTACCCCGGAGCTCTTGTCTTTAGCTGCATATGTATCGAAAGATGGCCTAGTCGGCCATCACTGGAAAGAGACGCCCATTGGACTTGCAAACTTTATATGCCCCAATATAGGGGAATGCCAGGGCCAAAAGAATGGGAATGGGAGGGTAGAGAAGTGGGGGGCGATATGGGGGACTTTTGGGATAGCATTGGAAATGTAATTGAGGAAAATATGTAATAAAAAAAAACAGTGAAAAAAAAAAAAAAAAGAAAATGCTGTCTTTATTCCACTGGATGTTTTTAGCTCCCTTGTCGAAGATCAAGTGACCATAGGTGTGTGGGTTCATTTCTGGGTCTTCAATTCTATTCCATTGGTCTATTTGTCTGTCACTATACCAGTACCATGCAGTTTTTATCACAATTGCTCTGTAGTAGAGCTTTAGGTCCGGCATGGTGATTCCACCAGAGGTTCTTTTATCCTTGAGAAGAGTTTTTGCTATCCTAGGTTTTTTGTTATTCCAGATGAATTTGCAGATTGCACTTTCTAATTCGTTGAAGAATTGATTTGGAATTTTGATGGGGATTGCATGGAATATGTAGATTGCATTTGGCAAGATAGCCATTTTTACAATGTTGATCCTGCCAATCCATGAGCATGGGAGATCTTTCCATCTTCTGAGATCTTCTATAATTTCTTTTCAGAGACTTGAAGTTTTTATTATACAGATCTTTCACTTCCTTAGTTAGAGTCACGCCAAGATATTTTATATTATTTGTGACTATTGAGAAGGGTGTTGTTTCCCTAATTTCTTTCTCAGCCTGTATATTCTTTGTGTAGAGAAAGGCCATTGATTTGTTTGAGTTAATTTTATATCCAGCTACTTCACCGAAGCTGTTTATCAGGCTTAGGAGTTCTCTGGTGGAATTTTTAGGGTCACTTATATATACTATCATATCATCTGCAAAAAGTGATATTTTGACTTCATCTTTTCCAATTTGTATCCCTTTGATCTCCTTTTGTTGTCGAATTGCTCTGGCTAGGACTTCAAGTACAATGTTGAATAGGTATGGAGAAAGTGGACAGCCTTGTCTAGTCCCTGATTTTAGAGGGATTGCTTCAAGCTTCTCACCATTTACTTTGATGTTGGCTACTGGTTTGCTGTGGATTGCTTTTATCATGTTTAGGTATGGGCCTTGAATTCCTGATCTTTCCAAGACTTTTATCATGAATGGGTGTTGGATCTTGTCAAATGCTTTTTCTGCATCTAACGAGATGACCATGTGGTTTTTGTCTTTGAGTTTGTTTATATACTGGATTACGTTGATGGATTTCCGTATATTGAACCATCCCTGCATCCCTGGGATGAAACCTACTTGGTCAGGATGGATGATTGTTTTGATGTGTTCTTGGATTCGGTTAGCAAGAACTTTATTGAGGATTTTTGCATCAATATTCATAAGGGATATTGGTCTGAAGTTTTCTATCTTTGTTGGGTCTTTTTGTGGTTTAGGTATCAGAGTAATTGTGGCTTCATAGAATGAGTTGGGTAGAGTACCTTCTGTTTCTATTTTGTGGAATAGTTTGTGAAGAACTGGGATTAGATCTTCTTTGAAGGTCTGATAGAACTCTGCACTAAACCCATCTGGTCCTGGGCTTTTTTTAGTTGGGAGACTATTAATGACTGCTTCTATTTCTTTGGGGGATATAGGGCTGTTTAGATCATTAACGTGATCTTGATTCAACTTTGGTACCTGGTATCTGTCTAAGAACTTCTCCATTTCATCCAGGTTCTCCAGTTTTGTTGAGTATAGCCTTTGGTAGAAGGATCTGATGGTGTTTTGGATGTCTTCAGGATCTGTTGTTATGTCTCCTTTTTCATTTCTGATTTTGTTAATTAGGATGCTTTCCCTGTGCCCTCTAGTGAGTCTGGCTAAGGGTTTATCTATCTTGTTGATTTTCTCAAAGAACCAGCTCCTTGATTGGTTGATTCTTTGAATAGTTTTTCTTGTTTCCACTTGGTTGATTTCACCCCTGAGTTTGATTATTTCCTGCCGTCTACTCCTCTTGGGTGAATTTGCTTCCTTTTGTTCTAGTGCTTTTAGGTGTGTTGTCAAGCTGCTAATGTGTGCTCTCTCTAGTTTCCTTTTGGAGGCACTCAGAGCTATGAGTTTTCCTCTTAGAAATGCTTTCATTGCGTCCCATAAGTTTGGGTATGTTGTGGCTTCATTTTCATTGAACTCTAAAAAGTCCTTAATTTCTTTCTTTATTCCTTCCTTGACCATGGTATCATTGAGAAGAGTGTTGTTCAGTTTCCACGTGAAGGTTGGCTTTCTATTATTTATTTTGTTATTGAAGATCAGCCTTAGTCCAAGGTGATCTGATAGGATCCATGGGACAATTTCAATATTTTTGTATCTGTTGAGGCCTGTTTTGTGACCAATTATGTGGTCAATTTTGGAGAAGGTACCATGAGGTGCTGAGAAGAAGGTATATCCTTTTGTTTTAGGATAGAATGTTCTGTAGATATCTGCCAGATCCATTTGATTCATAATTTCTCTTAGTTTCACTGTGTCCCTGTTTAGTTTCTGTTTCCATGATCTGTCCATTGGTGAAAGTGGTGTGTTGAAGTCTCCCACTATTATTGTATGAGGTGCAATGTGTGCTTTGAGCTTTACTAAAGTTTCTTTAATGAATGTGGCTGCCTTTGTATTTGGAGCATAGATATTCAGGATTGATAGTTCCTCTTGGAGGATTTTACCTTTGATGAGTATGAAGTGTCCCTCCCTGTCTTTTTTAATGACTTTGGGTTGGAAGTCAATCTTATCAGATATTAGAATGGGTACTCCAGCTTGTGTCTTCATGCCATTTGCTTGGAAAATTGTTTTCCAGCCTTTCATTCTGAGGTAGTGTCTATCCTTTTCTCTGAGATGAGTTTCCTGTAAGCAGCAAAATGTTGGGTCTTGCTTGTGTAGCCAGTTTGTTAGTCTATGTCTTTTTATCGGGGAGTTGAGTCCATTGATATTAAGAGATATTAAGGAAAAGTAATTGTTGTTTCCTGTTATTTTTGTTGTTAAAGTTGGCATTTTGTTCTTGTGGCTGTCTTCTTTTAGGTTTGTTGAGGGATTACCTTCTTGTTGTTTCTAGGGCGTGGTTCCTGTCCTTGTATTGGTTTTTTTCTGTTATTATCCTTTGAAGGGCTGGATTCGTGGAAAGATAATGTGTGAATTTGGTTTTGTCGTGGAATACTTTGGTTTCTCCATCTATGTTAATTGAGAGTTTGGCTGGGTATAGTAGCCTGGGCTGGAATTTGTGTTCTTTTAGTGTCTGTATAACATCCGTCCAGGATCTTCTGGCTTTCATAGTCTCTGGTGAAAAATCTGGTGTAATTCTGATAGGCTTGCCTTTATATGTTACTTGGCCTTTTTCTCTTACTGCTTTTAGTATTCTATCTTTATTTAGAGCATTTGTTGCTCTGATTATTATGTGTCGGGAGGTATTTCTTTTCTGGTCCAGTCTATTTGGAGTTCTGTAGGCTTCTTGTATGTTCATGGGCATCTCTTTCTTTAGATTTGGGAAGTTTTCTTCTATAATTTTGTTGAAGATGTTTGCTGGTCCTTTGAGTTGAAAATCTTCATTCTCATCCACTCCTATTATCCGTAGGTTTGGTCTTCTCATTGCGTCCTGTATTTCTTGGATGTTTTGAGTTAGGATCATTTTGCATTTTACATTTTCCTTGATTGTTGTGCCGATGTTCTCTATGGAATCTTCTGCACCTGAGATTCTCTCTTCCATCTCTTGTATTCTGTTGCTGATGCTCGTATCTATGGTTCCAGATTTCTTTCCTAGGGTTTCTATCTCCAGTGTTGCCTCATTTTGGGTTTTCTTTATTGTGTCTACTTCCCTTTTTAGGTCTAGTATGGTTTTGTTCATTTCCATCATCTGTTTGGATGTGTTTTCCTGTTTTTCTGTAAGGACTTCTACCTGTTTGATTATGTTATTGTGTTTTTCTTTAAGGATTTGTAACTCTTTAGCAGTGTTCTCCTGCAATTCTTTAAGGGATTTTTGTGCTTTCTCTTTATTGTCTTCTGCCTGTTTAGCAGTGTTCTCCTGCATTTCTTTAAGTGTGTTATTAAAGTCCTTCTTGAAGTTCTCTATCATCATCAGGAGATATGCTTTTAAATCCATGTCTAGCTTTTCCGGTGTGTTGGGGTGCCCTGGACTGGGCGAAGTGGGGTTGCTGGGTTCTGATGATGGTGAGTGGTCTTGGTTTCTGTTAGTAAGATTATTACGTTTACCTTTCGCCATCTGGTAATCTCTGGGGTTAGTTGTTATCGTTGTCACTGTTTAAAGATTGGAGCAGAAGCTGTGTTCCACTCACCAGCAGACTCTAAATCCTGCGGCGGGGGTCGTGGGTAGCTGATGGTACCCCGGTGCTGGTCCAGCCGGAAGAGGCCTGTGGTCCTACACAGGCCGTTTTTCTGCTTCCCTAACTAATGCAGTCTCTGGTCCCGCGTGCAATTGGATTGGAGCAGAAGCTGTGTTCCACTCTCCAGAAGTCTTAAGATCCTGTGGTGGGTGTTGTGGGTAGCTGGTGAGTGTCAGCCGACCCTGCGCCCCAGCTGCCCCGGTGCTTTTCTGACCGGAAGAGGGTTGTGGCCCTATGTAGGCCGGATTTCTCTCTCCCCAACCAGAGCAGTCTCAGGTCCCGCGTGATTGGACTGGAGCAGAAGCTGTGTTCCACTCACCAGCAGTCCCAAAATCCTGTGGCGGGGGTCGTGGGTAGCTGGAGGGTGTCAGGCAACCCTGCGCTCCCGCTACCCCGGCGCTGATCCGGCCGGAAGAGACAAATCTCACATTTTTATAACACAAAAGTGGAGTTCTTAGAGTTTTTAATTCTATTTTATCATATCTGTGTGTCAGCTTTAGTATTTTATCCTAAAGCCACATATTTAATTGGCATTTTGTATTTATACCAATGAGTCATAAATTTCCTGGAACATAGATGTGAGTCTTGGGGCTGCACAGCAGCAACACCAGCTAGGGACACAACTGGATTTGGAAGGAAACTTCAAGCCACAGCAAACCAGCTGTGAGGGGTCAGTGTCCATGGGGAATTCAGTGAGTAGTGTTACCAAGTCTGTGCAATGTCTCACCTTGCTGCATGCTTTCCTCTTATCTAAACTGCTGACATGCCAGCTTGTGAAGCACTGTCACCTCTGCTTCATCCAGAGTGTTTCAGTGCTGTTTGTCTTCTTGAGTTCTAAATTGGAAAACACACACACACAATGAAAGTGTTCCAAAATTCTTTTATTTTATGACAACATGCATCTTCTTATGATATAACTGTGAGCTTTGCTCCTATCTAAATGCACTTCACTGGCCCACACATCTCCTGTGAACAAATCATATGCTATCTCACCTGTTCCCACCTCTCCCAATCAACAGTGTGACTACCTTCACCTGTCCTCATCTCTCCCTCTCAACAAAGAGACTCCTTCACCTGTCCACACATCTCCCCACCAACAGTGTGACTACCTTCACCTGTCCCACCTCTTCCTACCAACAATGTGACTACTGCAACTGTTTACACTTTTCCCCACCAACAGTGTATAGCCAATTTTCACTTGTCCAGTGACATACGCTATGCATTCGGAAGTAATTCTTAACATCCATGCTGTCCTCAAGGGCATCTCTCTAAACTAACCCTTAAATCTGGTTTTCTTTTTCTTCATTGGGCCACAAATATTATCTTCTTACACATCTTTCTTTTCTTCACAAATTAAAGGAAGCCTAAGTCCTTCCTGAGAGGCAGCCTGACTTCAAAGCCATCCTCTCTGAGTTGCTAATGACTGATCTGAGCCATCTCCCTGATCCTCACCCTTGTTTCCTAAAGAAGAAGCCACTTAGGATCCTCAGAAACACTGCCCTTTTTCTTTCAGAGCTTGCTTAGATCTGAAAATGAGTTACAGAAAAACATACCATAGCATCTAAGCAACATATTGCTGAAGAAAAAGAGGGTAGAGGGTGTAAAAACTGTCTGAAACAGGAGTGCATCCCCCAGAAACTTGTACGATTATGTTGGGTGGGGCCTAAGCTTCTAACTGAAGCTCCTAATATTGAATACTAAGTAAAAAGCCTCCTTGATACTTAACTTTATTAGTTATGAGAGGATAAAGCAAATTAAATATTCTGAGCTTGAGTAAAATGTGATAGGTAGCCCAGCATGGTGTTTGAGCCTCTGGGTCAAAAATCCTACCTAGCTATCAACACCCAGGCCCTATACAGAATCTTTCCTGATTCAAACTCTATGCCTTTCACCAAAGTCAGCAACTCAGTCTTCCTTCTCCACACAGCCCCCCTGTACTTGCCCCTCCGTTTCAGTAATTATGGGTTCCAAATGCCATCCCCTAGGGTCCTCTGTCATTTCATTCAGGGAACACACACTTCTAAGTTCATCTTTGTACACCATTAATAACAGGACAAGGGAAAACATGTCTCCATGCTATACAGTTTTCACTGAAAGGTAAAAGATTTGTATGTTAGCTTGTCTAATCTAAATAGGACAGGCTGAATTCATGACCTAATCCTAATTCTTTAATGTTTCCCAGCCAACATTTGAAGTGAACTGAATGCAGCTTTCTTTGTACCAATCATGTGCATCACAAAGCCAACCTAGTAGATCTGGGATCAATGGAAGAAGAGATGAACAGGGTTAGAAATACTCCTCCCCAATACCCTGCTCCTGGACCTCAGCTCTCCACACACCCCAGGTTGCCTGCTTCTCTCTCATGCGAAAAATGCTAGGAAAGGAGAACTGTCTCTCAATGAGCTCATTCTTTGGCTGTAACTTACATGGTAAACAAGTTTTCTCAATAAGCAGAGCTCAGCCCTAGCACTTTCCTTTTCTATTTATTTCTATTGGTTCCTCTACTCAAGACAGCAATCATCAAAAATAACTTATATCTTGTTGGTTTGTTTTTGCCTAAGTCCTTACCAAAAGCAATACAAATAAATCAGATACTCCTTTCCAGTATTTCTAGTGCTTTTTCTTACCCTGGGTAAGCTCTCAAGCCTCTTCCGTCATTCCAAGAATAGACTTATACAATTGGTTGCACATAATTCTTTGCATATCTTTCCCATTGCAATGGATATGTGAGTGAAAACCATAACCGTGTAAAGATTAACATAAACAGGTTGCCTGAAAATCAAGATCTCCTTAAGACTTTGCAGGACAAAGATAGACATTTGCTATATAAAAGCATCAACATTTTGTTTTTATTTATTTTTCAGCATTATCTAACTTCTTCTGACTTATTGAGGGGACTTTTGATCATTACCACTGATTTAATTACTTTATCATACTTAGAAAAGTTCATTAAAACATATGGGGTTATTCCTGGGGCTTTGCACATGTAAGGCAAATACTGTACTACTGTGCTTGATCTCTAGCCCTTTATTCTGTGACACAGAATCTCACTATGTTTCTGAAGCTGATCTTGAACTCAAGATCTCCCAGCCTCTGCTTCTGGAATGCTGCATGTGCTATCATCATTCTTGACTTGCTGGGTTTTGATAGATATAAAACCATCATTTCATCCAGCATATACTGTAATACAAAGCCCTGCTTCATAAATAACCAATATTTATCCACCAAGCCTTCAGCAAGGAAAAAACCAATTCCAATAATATATGAAATACTTTGTTGTTTCCCAGCCAACCTGTGAAGTTGAGCTGAATTCAGCTTCATTTAACATCAAAGGCCATACATCACAGCTTGACTATACTTCCTAGTGGTTACATTTTGTTCTTGTATCTAGCTCCTTCCTTTTACATAGACCATCTACTTATAGGATTTATAAATTAATTCTGTTTCTCCCTTCTGATATATAAATCTTCTCTGCCCCATGCAGGTTTCAAACACCAGAAGGGCTTTTCTCAAGGCCCTGGAGGTCATTCAATGAAGTGCACTCAGTAAGGAAGTTGATCCAAGTAATCCAAGTTCCAGTAAGAGGGTAGGGTCTTAACTGTAATCAGCTAAACACTACTCAGCAGACAGAAAGCTTGACTCCACTGAAAGCATGCCTCTACAGCTGTCCATGGGCTTCCAGGATATTAGGACTCTATTGAACTCATCTCATGCAGTGCTAATGATTTAATTTGCACTGTGAAGTTTTCCTTTGATAGCCCTCTGAAAGTTATATTGCCTTAGAGGACTGAGGACTGAAAAAAATTATCAGGTTAAGGCTGACAATCCAGGTTGGGGAGACAACTTGGTGGACAAAATGCTTGATGTGCGAGCATGAGAAGTGTTCTAGTTTCTTTTCTGCCCCTAACAAAACACTCTAACCAAAGGAATCTGTAGAAGAAAGGGTTTATTTGGCTTACACTTCAAGGTCAGAATCCATCACTGAGGAATATCATGCCAGGAACTCAAAGCAGGGATAAAGATCCATAGAGGTATGCTGTTTGTTGATCCAAATAAATACTTGCTCCCAGGCTTCTACTTAACTGGCTTTCTTACAATTCAGGACCATATGCATAGGGAACATGCCACTAATAGTTGGATGGTTCTTCCATATCAATTAACAATCAAGTCAATGTCTACACAGACATGGGGAAGCCAATGTGATCTTGCCAGTACCTCTAGAGTTACTCAGCTGAGTCTAGGGTGTGATGAGTTGACAACTATGGTAACTAGGTCAAAGTCTTAAGTCTAGATCCCCAGAACATATACAAAAGTCTATTATGTCTATTTGTACCCTGCCCCAAGAAATGAGGTGGAGAATGATGGAAGAATTCACTTTTTTTGACTTCCAATATCCACAAGCATGTGTGTGGGTAAATGTATCTTCACACACATGAACACACACACACAAAAGCAATGAACCAATTTAACTTTTTTTATTCTGTTTCCAGAATGGTCACAATAGTACAATGGAGAAATCATAAAATAGTGAGCCTTCGGCCCAGTAACTTGCTGGAAAGTCAACATTTTACACAGAATTACTTGAAAGATAAATGACTCAGAAAAGAAGAGACAAGGATGAGGATGAGACTGAGGATGAGGGGAAGAAGGAGGAGTAAAAGGAGGAGGAGGAGGAGGAGGAGGAGGAGGAAGAGGAAGAGGAAGAGGAGGGGGGTAAACACCTACCCACAAGTAAACCAGCCTTGGGTTTGCAGTAGAGGCTAGAAGAGAGTAAAATTGTCATGGGTGCAGAAGGAACAGGTATGTAGTGAAGGTACCCTCAAGCTCCCATTTGTGAATATTCAATTTGCCTCTCACCAGGACATCCTGTGTCCTGGTGAAAATAAACACATCACTGGTCCTTGCTACTGGACCAATGTGGTACCCAGTCATTCAGGTATAGAAATATTCTATCTGCAAGAGCCAGTCTCCTTCAATATTCTCAGCATATGTCAGGTACAATATGACATGTGAAATGTGTCAAAGGAACTAGGTGGCAGAATTTGTATTCAGTTCATTACTTCTTGAGGCCTGGTTCACACAGAAGTATGTACTCTTTCCACATTGTCTGCTGAGAGAAGCAGACTGCCAATTATGCTGTATTTATATTAATCTGAAAAGAAAATGAAAGAAGAAACCCCTCCTCTGTGAAAGTGACAGTCTCGTCAACAACTAAAGTAACTTACTTTTAATGAAGAGACTTTCATGGCTGAGCAGAGCCTCACGACCTAGCATTGGGATTGTTTATGAAACTCATGGAAATTTGTAAGCATTCACCAGAGACTCTATGAAAGTTCCAGTGTCTGTACCTGGAGTTAGAAAAGAGGGTGTGTAGGGTTATGGGTCCCATGTCTGCTCTATTACAGAACACTGGCCAGTGGAGAGGCCGGATGCAGGAAGTCAACTGTGCTTACCCCATGGTGTCACAGAGTGGGTGTTAGGTCATAGGGTATCCACAGGCTGCCTTTCTGTGGGTAGGGAAGGACAGTCCGAGGTGCAGGACAGCCAGAGCTGTCTCAGAGATTCCCAGGCTTGCAAGGAGGCCAGGGCCATCTGGTTCTCAGGCTCTTGGGCACCCAGGCCCTGCTGGGAGCCACAGAAGAGCTGAGAATGGAGTGGGGGGCCCACGGGCTGGGTGCTAACAGGGGCCAGGGGGAAAAGAGGTGAACTCTAACTGGTCCTGCTTGGGGAGTGTTTGGATTGACAGTGGTTGGCTTGAGCTTGGCTTTATGGCAGCCATGGCTAGGAGTACAGAAAGGCCTTCTATGGAAGATTAGACAGCGGCTCTATAGGCAAAGTCCTTCTCCATGGCTCTCCACTGCAGATCCCAGTGAAAAGAGACAGTCCATGATTTTAAGACATTTATTGTCATGGCAGAAAGTGGATGAGTAAAACCATACCCTACTTCTCAGAGTTGGTCTGAGGCTAAATACCTTTTGCAGGGAGAAGAGTCTGGGAAGGAAAGCTTGTTGTCTAAGTCCTCCAGGCCTTTAGGTACCTCATTACAATGTAATCTTGAGCCTACTTGAGCCTACTGTGGTCACATCTTCTACCTGTAGAGGGGTTGGGGCATTGCACTGACATGACTGATAGCCACAAACCTATAGAGGGTTGTGTCTAGTGACAGGGGCCTGGTACCAGGGAATTAAGTGTAGTGCCTTCAGGGAGCCTGGGGCTTCTAACCTTAGGTCAATCAGGAACCAGGCTACCCTTCCCAGTCCCACAAGGGTGCTGTTTGTAACACTTGTGTATGATTAATTCAACTTTCCTCAAAACTACAGTTTCTCAGAACTAACAAACCAGTAATTCTATATTTATGGCTTACAGTAGTTCCCTGAGCTCAAGTAACTCAAGACTCAAGATTCTAGAGTTAGGACAGTTAGCTTCCCATGACACTTGCTAAAATATATGCAGCATTTCTTTACCCTATGCCAGGCACAATTCAAGGTATTGTTCATGTATTAGCTCATTTTTATTCCTGCTAAAATACTATATGGAACCCACTTTACAAATGATTAGTTGAAGCCCAAATGGAGTAGGTATCCTGAGAGCTCTTTGTGAGGAAAGGGCAGTACGAGATTTCTTTCCTGAATAATACTGTCTCTCACACACAGAAAGTAAATGTTCCACCTAGCCCTTTTGTGTGAGAGCTCACACATAAACCCCCTCTTAGAGCACTCAACACTCATGTGCCAAAGAAGGTATGTAGAAGTTTTTGAAAGATCGCAAAAGGCTGAGGAAAAGTACACAGTCCCACTCTTGACTTTGTCTCTGGCGACAGTATCACCTGTGACCATCTGAGAACAATTACCTGCAGCTTTTTTTTTTCTCTTCCACCTGAAGCCAAGGTGGTATACAAACACTCAGTGGATGTGTGACTATGAACTATCAAGGCTGGAATGTGTTGGTCAATATCACTCATCTTGATTTCTATCTCTTTTTCATGGTTTGTAAGTGTGCGATGGGATGGTAGTGATGAGTGTTTCATGGAGGATGGTGTATGTGAAAATGTGTTGAGCTACTGTTACATGTGTTCTAGACGGGTGACCACAGACAACCTGCTCTGAGATATTTACCTCACCTCCTTTTCTGCTCTCCGTGGTGAAGGTGCTAAAGATCCATCCAGGTTGGCCCAATCCACATAGGCAATTTTCAAAAATCCATAGATGGGTAGCTGGATGATCAGCCTGTGACTGGGGGCATGGTAAGCTTTGGTAGTTGAATATGGAATATTTAAACCATAAGAGAAAATCCAAACCCAGAGATTACAGCTGAGAAATGAAAATCAGATCCTTTTGAAAACTCAACAGATAAAATGGGTTAATATTTTCTTATCAGAACTAAATATTATCCACTACTGCTGGGTGAGTTGACCTCCAAATAAGTGATTAGTTGGATGAGCCAAGAACGTGTCATTCCATGTTGGCACTAAAAGCAAGTTATGTCACTTGAGTGCCCAAAATCTTTGCTTGGATGTTAAAACACTATACAATTATATAACTGCATTCTTACACATACTTAAAAAGCAATTTGTCTCTTGCTGATGTTACACAGAAATAAAACTATATATATATATATATATATATATATATATATATTCCTTCTATGGGCTGGAGAATTTAAATAACTAGAACAGGACATTTAAATTTGGACAAAACATTCCTAACAGTCATACTAATAGCTCCTGACATACATCCACATAAAGGAACTCAGTTAAAGTCACCCAGAACTAGCTGGGAGAGACTGCTACTCCTCATATTTTAGTAATGAAGAAATTGAAGAGTAGGGTGGCTTCAGTATCTGATCCAGGACTGTAAAGCCCACCCACTAAGCACCAAGTCTGTAATTTTATCACACAGACATCCATGTCAGTAAAACTCTGTGTTCATGCTAGGATAAATTCACCAACTTCTTCTCGTCCCCAATTCCTCAGTTTCTAAGGATGTAGGTCAGTCCCCAAGCACTGGATATAAAAAGCTTAGTTAATGGGCAGAGTCACAGAATGGTGAGGGGAAGTCATTTATTTCTCTGTAACCAGTCCTGCAAAATGATGGCTGTGTACTTGTCTGAATACAAAGTGAGCAAAAGCCTCACTTCCTTCCAACTGAGTGTTGCATCAAACCTGAGTGCACTTTTTCAGAGTTGAGGATGTGCCTAGAGTGTTCAATATTTGTCCCATTGGTATGACTGCTAAAGAGACAGAGGGGATAAAAGCAGATGGTTACCTTAGTCATATGTAGGTATATGTAGGGATAGAATTCTGACTACAGTGCTGCTGCTTCTTTTGTGTCATGAATATCTGCTTTGCTTCCACTAACAGTAATATCTTGTCATTGTGAATAACGAGTATTCTGAAGTACATGGAACCACAAAGGTCTCTGGTTACAGTCTACTGTTTCACCCACATCTGTGAGATCTTTTACTGCAACAGTAGTCTGTCTGTGTAGTCCCTGCATGTTAAGTGTAGGTCCATTGCTCACCCTCCAGTCCAAGAGTTTGACATCATTTGAGATGGTGAATTCCTGCTTCTCTGTCCCTTGCCCTAAGGACATTCGCTGGAGAGCTCCCACCTTTGGTCTGCACCCCAGAGTGTGAAACAAACCAGGATGCACAACCAAGAGAAACCACAGCAGCAAACCCAAAGCCATCAATAAGAGAGCAAAGAAACAAAACACTTGTTTTGGAACGACCACTGAGAAGCTGGGGTTGCTTGCCATGAGCACCACTTATCCAAGATGCTCCAGGGCATCTTAAGAAATAAAGCAACCCTCCATTACCTGACTGTCTTTTTTCCAGCTGCTAGAACCCTGGTTCTCTACCTGCTGACTATTTCTTTACTTCTGCTACCCTTTTAGTCTGAAATGTCACCCACACTTGCTTGGTCATCCAAGCACCTCTTCTTCTAGGGTGTCCTGGAGTCCCACATCAGCCCCTCCCAGGAAGTTCACTGTGACACTTTCTATAATACTTTGTTTTCAAAATTTTAATATTTATCAAGTTACTGAAATATTTATGTCAATGTTTAATATTCAATAGTCATTACCTATCATACCAAACACTGAGGTGATTGTGATGAAGATGACATCATCCTTCTCCCGGGAGCATTGTGGTCCAAAGAACAACTGCCCTGTCTCCTACTACACTCAGCAGCCAGCTTCTTAGGGCAGAGGTCATGCTTAGCACCTCTGAAAGATAGAATTGTTTTCTGCAGAGGAAATCCTCAGTTTTACTTGTCAATTCATTAGGCAACAACTGACTTGCTAGAATTTGTTACAGTTCCTAAATTGTACCATAAATCAGCCTTGACCTTTGGAAGAACATCAAAATATATCAATAGTACTTCCTTTCCTGGAATAAAAAATAGACACAGGTTATATAAAATGCTGCTATTCACACATGTATTTTCAAGAAAGTCTTAGTGAGTCAGGTCTACCCCACAGCTGCTTTATCAGGAAGTAGGAAGCAGGGAGAGCTTTCTGCTCTGCCTTCCTCAGGCCCTGGGGAAAAGCTTACAAATGATGGTTTTACTGGGCCTTATCTCTGCTCTGACATGTTGGCTCTGGCAACTGAGAAGGCACTGCCTTCTACCTTCAATGGAACCTTAAAGTTCACAGTTTGATCTACACACCCTGCAGGTTTATTTATCACTGTCTGAGACAATACATGGTTTCATTTCACTTTTCCCAGTTTCTCCATGGAATCTAAGGGGATAATGACTCCAGAACCCTCAGAGCAATAACTACCACCTGACGACTGGGCATAAGTCCAGATGTTTGTGCTAATTTGGTTGCTGAGTTTTTGTTTATGTCACTGATCAATAAGCTTATGACTTTGACAGGAGATTTCTTAAACAATTATTTGGGGTTATCTTTTCTTTAAAATAGTCCATAATGGTAAAGCAATCTCACACTTACTATCTTGATCTCATAACCACTTCATTCTTCTGACAGTTACTCTGGATAATTTATAGTTAAGATGTCTTTGAGTAGTATGAAAATATAGATGACAACCATCTACTTCTTAGTAGAATATTCATTCTTGTAAAAGGCCTTCTGAGTTTAACCTAATGGCAATTGGACTTTGATGTAACCCAGCACTCACAACTCTATATCCACATGTGCACACACATACCACACACACCCTTGCATACACTTTATTGAACATACCTGTACACACACCTATACTCACATACACACACACACACACACACCTATGCATACATATCCACACACTTGCACATATCCACACACAGCTTTACTTTGGAGTGCTTGCTGAAGACAGTAAAAGTAAATTTAGACTTTACCTTATCACTTTCCAGATAAAATTTATCAAGACAAACTTGGCCTTCGGCAAGGAGTGACACACACTTCACTAGGATATGCTCTAGAGGCTACACTATGCTGCTGTTCTTTTTTTTTCCCCTCAGATATGTTACTCAGAAGTAAAGCTCCAAGCCCTATTCACAACAGAGTATAAAATTAGCTGAAATATCCATAGTTATTTGCAAAAAAAAATTGTTGTAAATGAAGATCATCATAGTTAGTAATAGAAGCCAGACCCAGACAGAAATTTATTGTTATTTTCTTTAAGTGTGGGAATTTAGAAAAAGAAAAGGGACAGGAAATAAAAGGGAGATTATCAGGGGTTTGGAAAAGGAAGTGGGAAAGGGTGGGGAAGGTAGACCAATGACGTATATGTAAGGATGGAAATGTCATTAACAAACCCACTCACTAGTATCTTCAAAAGAATCTAACATAGTTTGAACATGACTAGAAAACATAAAATAATCAAGCATTAGTATACAACTCAGCTAAACAACACAGAACCAAAATCATACCTACTGCTATTGCAGGAGGGAAAAGGAAGGGCTGGAAGATGTCTGCAATTTGTATAATCTGGTCTGCCAACTCAGTAAGTTTCAGTGTTTGTCAGTTTCTGAATCAAACAAATGAAACTATGTAAAGGAACACCTGAGCTCTTCCACACACCCCTACGAGAATGTCATAGTTCTTCCATAAAACCCCATAGAGAGCCTTATGGGTTTGAAAGCTAAATTGCCAGTAAGACTTTAGTCTTGGAGTAGTTTTATCTCTTGGTGGGTATTAGCTACTTTTCTGATACTATGATAAAACTCTATGGCCAAAAGACACATAGGTAAGCAAAAGCTTGTTTTACTTTACAGTTCCAGAGCAGACACAGTCCATCATGGCAGAGCAGGCATGGCAGCAGGAAGATGATAAGGCTGGCTATTTAGAAAACAGTCCATCATGGCAGAGCAGGCATGGCAGCAGGAGCCTGATCCTGGCCAATTACATTTCATCAACACAGGAAACAGAAAAATAACAGGAAGTTATGTCAGGCTAAAATCTCTCAAATCCTTCCAACCCTGGTAACATACCTCCTCCAGCAAAGCTCTTCTCCCATGAACGTCCACAATGTCCTTAAAGGATACCACCAAAGGGAGTCCAAATATTCAGACACATAAGCATTTGGGAGTAATTTTCTACTCAAAAACAATAGTGGGCTAGTTCAAGGAGAATAGGTGAAATGTTTCTTACCATTTAATTCACAAGGTAGAAGATTGTGAAGCCTTGTGTTGGATTTTGTTTTGTTCTTGGCTCCCTGTTTGGCTTTACTGTTTTCTTCCCAGTGGACTAGATCTCCCCAGAAGTGCCAGTTTATATTCCTTAGAAAAGTAAGGGTATTTTCACGGATTATTTATGCTTACATTTTAGAATGGGAAACACACATGAAGACAAAAGCCAAAGGACAGTCTGCGGTTGTGATCTATCATTTCCTAGATAAAGTTCCAACACTTACAGAGAATGACAGATGAATAAAAACATGAGGCCCATAATAAACACAGACTGAAAACAAAAGGTTAGGGTTGAAAATGTTAACTTCAATAAGGGAAACAACACTGGGGAATCTTTGACAAGTTACATGTACACCCACCCAACATCATCCCCTGTCTAGAAATAGGATGGTTTTATTTTCTTTGTGGTAAATAGATGTTCAAGGACATTAAAGACACTCTGAGAGAAGGTCAATTCAGCTGTTCCAATTTTTGCTTCTTCATTAGCTACATGTGGGCTCAAATCTTCCTGCTTCCTGAGTGCCTGCCTCCTTCCACCTCCACTTCAAGGAAACCTGAGACCTGTAAACAAAGCACTAAGATCAACTCCTGCCTACCCAGAGACAGCTTAATACAAAATGAAACTAATCCCTCCCCAAAATTCCCTCCAGAATCATTTTCTGTATTTCATGTTTTCTCTACTCTTTCAACTGCCTACATTTTTCCCTTCTTCTTTTTTTAATTAGGTATTTTCCTCATTTACATTTCCAATGCTATCCCAAAAGTCCCCCATACCCACCCCCACACACACTCCCCTACCCACCCACTCCCCCTTTTTGGCCCTGGTGTTCCCCTGTACTGGGGCATATAAAGTTTGCAAGTCCAATGGGCCTCTCTTTTCAGTGATGGCCGACTAGGCCATCTTTTGATACATATGCAGCTAGAGTCAAGAGCTCCATGGTACTGGTTAGTTCATATTCTTGTTCCACCTATAGGGTTGCAGTTCCCTTTAGTTCCTTGGGTGCTTTCTCTAGCTCCTCCATTGGGGGCCCTGTGATCCATTCAATAGCTGACTGTGAACATCCACTTCTGTGTTTGCTAGGCCCCGGCATAGTCTCACAAGAGACAGCTATATCTGGGTCCTTTCAGCAAAATCTTGCTAGTGTATGCAATGGTGTCAGCATTTGGAAGCTGATTATGGGATGGATCCCTGGATATGGCAATCACTAGATGGTCCATCCTTTCGTCACAGCTCCAAATTTTGTCTCTGTAACTCCTTCCATGGGTGTTTTGTTCCCAATTCTAAGAAGGGGTAAAGTGTCCACACTTTGGTCTTCTCAACTGCCTAAATTTTATTACATCAATCTAGTCTTATTAGTCTTATCTTTGTGAAGTTTTTGGGTTTGTTTTGTTTTGTTTTGTTTTTACTGTGAAGTCACCTCTGATAAAAGTGATTTAATCAGGAAAATAATAATTATATGTAGTTATGAATAGTATCAGAGTTTTCATTTTCACATTATTTGTGTACTTGAGCACAAATAGCATGGTTGTGAATATTTCTGAACTTGTATATATCCATGTTGTGGACATCATTTGATTTTTTAAAAGATCCAGTAACTTAAAAATTAATGTGTCATGTTATCAACAGGGATACAGTATCCTTTACAAAGAAACCATAATAATCAATATAAATTATTAGGACAGAAATCAGAAGTCTATACTTTTATAGAAAAAAAATACAGAGAATGTAAAGGAAGAACACACTTGGCATCCAAGATGCAACACAGTGATGGGAAATAGCACAGGAGCATCCTGGGGATCTTCTTCCTATTCATTAAGAAAATGCAGACATCCTCGCTATACCACCATCACCACCATCACCACCACCACCCCCAAAGCTCAGGGAACAGCTACAGAAGAAGGAATGGGAAGATCATTAGTACTAAAAGACAATGGAGAACTATGAAACACTACCTTGGGTTGGGGGTGTTATAGTTTGCTTTCTGTTGCTGAGAGAAACACCATGATTAAAATGAATATTAGAGGAAAAGAAGGGTTTATTTTGTTTTGTACTTTGAGGTCACAGTTCATCCTTGAAGAAAATCATGGCACGAACTGACGGTAAGAACAGAAGCAGAAAACATTGAGGAACACTGTTTCCTGGCTTGCCCACCAGCTCAGTGCTCAGCACTCAGCGCTCAGCTTATTTTCTTGTATAGCTTAGAACACCTGCCTAGGGATTGGAATGGCTCTTCTAGATCAATGAACAATGAACAGTGAGGAAAATGCCTCATAGGTATACCTATACGCTAATCTGACCAAGACCATTCATCACTTGAGGCCCCCTCTTCTCAAGTGAGACAGGCTGGCAATAAAACTACTCAGGATAGGAATGTAGTATATCTATGACACTCAAGAACTTATAACAGATATAGTTCCTTGCATAGAACCTACAAAATACTGTGCCAGTAAATATTCAGCCATAGATGAGGAAGGAATTCATAAGATTCTTTTCTTACCCAGGGAGATAAAGACAGTGAAAGGCTGCTTGAGGAGTAGAAATCAGTCTTCAGTGATGTACCTATTGGTCAGTTACTCATGTTCTGGTAGCTACCTCCATTCCCATGGCTGTATGGGTGGACCGTGGAAAGATAGAAGCCAATACAGACATGCATAACAACACAATCAGACAACTTGTTCAATTCTACTTATAAAACACAGAATTCACAAGTCAGAAGCCATTGGAATCCAACTTCCCATATAGCTGTTTGTCTTCAGGTGGAATGCTAAGTGCTCCAGGTTAGAGTATAAATTTGCTTGTTTACAGGTTTACTGGAACAGATATATCTCTGCTCTTTTATTCTGGTAAAGCAAATCTCCCAAAGGTTCCTTTCTCTGAAGTGAAGGCTACCAGTTTCTGTCACATGCTCCTTTCCAAGACGTTGCTCACCTTGCTCAGCTCTGGGAAGTTTTAACCTCCCCCAAAGAGGAGGGCACTGATCTGCAAAAGAAAAGCTTCTGGACTTTACTGAATTATGAGGGACAGTACAGGGTACAGGGGCACATGTCTACAATACCAGCAATTGAGAGACAGAGAGTGGGGGAATACAAGTTCAAGTAGAGCCTGGGCTGTAAAGAAAGACAGGAAGACATCCATTTCAAAATTAAAGCTTCAGTGACACAAACCCATGAGGGCCATTTATGTCAAAGAAAGTGGCTCCTCCCACTTTTCCTACTGGTGATAGTGCTTTGACACATGCAGAAGAGATTTGGCTTCTCCTCCATGTTGGATTTTCTTCAGCAGATGCTTACGCTAAAGATAGTAAAATATTAGTATTGCATCAATGTTGCAGAAAATTCAGGGACCCTAAATTACTTCCAGTACTTTCTACAGCATTTGAAATATTCATTGTGCTCAGCATGTCATCCTTCTGCCAGCCAAGTCTGTTGTAACTCTCCTGCCATGACAACAGCCATAAGTCTAAATGCCCCTGAAGTTGAATTCATAGCATCATACTCTTTTCCCTAACCATAAGTTGCTTGTGATTTGTGGACCAATCCTAGTGGTGCAATGTTTACTGCAGGAGAAAAGTGGTAACTGTATTACTCAGTTACCATCTGTTTTAGCTCACTTATATGGGAGTCTTTTTGAATGACTAAGTTCAAAGTTAGGTCTGATTTGAAAAAGTGAGCTTTGCCTACTCATGTTAACTTTCTGGGAGAATGATGTGGTGTTGAGTAAGTAGAAGAATGTTGGCAGCACTGCTTATGCTGAGGATAATTGAGCCGTATAATTTTATGACTAAATAAATATTCAGTGAATTGAATTTTTAGTTGAAAGGATCATGAGGCCAGTACTCCTGGCCATGACAATTTAGTTTGTAATGGTATATCACGTTCACAGAGAGTAATAATATACATCTAAACATGGAAAGGGAAAGTCTGGAGGCATTGTGGAGCAAATAGGAACATCCAGACTCAAGAAGCAAAGATGCCAAAGAAGAAAGCGGGAGATAATATCCAAATTTCTTCAGATACTTATGGAAGACATTGTGCTATCACCTTTAAATTGTTTAAAATTCATATACCTAATAATACTGTAAGTCTATCCTGAAAGAAAAAGTAAATTCTTACCAAGCAACCATAGAGACTCATTACCTCAGCCAGGTTCTAGTTGAATTTTCAACAGTAATGACAGCACCTGAAAGACAATGGCCTTTTAGAATACTGATGCAAAATTATCACTGGAAAAAATCACTTATGATATTAAGTCTCTCATGTTTAAATTTTTTCCTTTCGAGGCTAAAATGAAATATGTACATTTTCAGATACCAACAACTGAAATACTGTGTTGATTCTAAGATGGAGACTTGAACATACAAGACAGAAGAAGAGTGAGGGAAAGTTACTGTATAACACTGATCTTAGGTTTTTGTTTGTTTTGCTTTATTTTCTGTTTGGCCATTTTTTTTTATTTTTAACTTTTTATTGGTTCTTTGTGAATTTCATATCATGTACCCAAATCCCATTCATTTCTCTCTCATCTCATACACAACATCTACCCCTTGTAGTCACCCAACTTGCCCCCCAATAGAGAAAAATCCTTCATCATGGAATCTATAGTATGTCAATGTCCCACAGTGCACCCTTTTGTCCACACTTCTTTACTTCCACATGTTTATTGTGATGAGGTATTGACTCATTGCAATTGAGCCCTCCAGCTTCTGCTAATCGAGCAATACTGGAACCTCAATGGGAGTGCTCTAATATATCCAGTGGTCGTCCTGTGTTATAGATATCCTGCAGTTTTAGATCTGTAGAAACAGCCCCTTTATGGACTTCAATTTGTGTCTGCGAGGTAGCCGAGCTGGTTAGCCCACTGGCTCTTATGTTTTGGGGACCTACTCACTGGAAGAAACCCCTGCAACCAGAGCCAGTTCTATCCTGCTGCCCACACACAGTGCAAGGCCTGCTTTCTTGAGTGTTGCACCTACTTAGGGATAGGGACATTTCTCCCACTCTCATGACCCAGGAGCAAGCTCTCCCACCTGTTATAGGTGACAAGTCATCAGTGATGGAAGGAGGTTATCTCTCCCCAGTCCATGCCGCCACACAGCAGACAAGAGACCCTTAGAAAATGCTCACTTGCAATACCCACATCCAGGGACAGCTCTTCTGTGCTGCCCAGGTGAGGTGCAGGACCTGACGTCCCAAGTGCATCAGATGAGAAACAGGGACATTGCTCCTACTTTCATGACCCCAGAGCCAGGTCCCCCATCTGTAACAGATGGCAAGAAGTGAGAAGGGAGGAGGTTCTCTCTCCATCATCCATGACACTGCATGGGAGATGAGTGGCAGGGCCAACTCCTCCATGCTTATATTCTGGGGGACAGCTCACCCACAACCCTCACAATGTACAGGAGCTGTTCTCCAAAGGGTTGTAGCTGGCTAGGGATCAGGTCAGCTCTTCTGCTTTCGTGCCTAATATCTCATTATGTCCAGGATAGAGGTGGGACCAGTTCTGCTCATCCTTCAGACATCAACATGTCCCTGAGCAGAAGAACAGACCAGAGATATATGACCTTTGGTGATAATAGAGCACAGTTGCAGCAGGACAACAGACCCAGACATGGCCAAAGGTGGCAGCAAATGCCAGGAACCCACCATGGTCACAGCTGGCATTAGACTCTTCCTCACTGCCATCAAGTCTCTGGTTTTGTCTCTCTTTGTTGTGTCCAAGACCTTCTGTTTCTCCTTTTTGTCATTTCTCCACTACTTTGGCAGTCTCTGATGGTTTGGGATCATCTCAGAAGTGATACTTGGAGTGCTATGCCCTTCTAGCATTTTGACACCCAGCAGAGGTAATCTAAAACATGGTCTGTGGTCTGCACCCAGCAATCTTGTAAGGTGACAGACTGGTGGTCATTTCAGGTTAATTCCGTCTGGTCCTCAAGGCACTGCCACTGGTTTGGTCGTCATCTCAGACTTATTTTCTTCCAGGGAATGGAAACCATCTGAGAAGCTTCCTTCTCAAGGAGGTAAAATCCAAAATACAGCAGTGGTAAATTGAATATATTCTAAACAACAACCCATGCATCATAACTTTAACCACTATGCAAAAACCACTACTAGACACACATGTGTAGCTTAAAGACACACATGATATGAGGGTCAAGGCAGAGCACACCTAGATGGGGTGCCAAGACAATGGAGGAGGCAACGCCATCTAATAAGCCTATGAAAATCCATAACTCACAGAAATCATTATGAATTAAATATTAAAGTACAGAACTTCCTTTCATTAAATACATCATTAAGAGTATGAGAATTCAACTCTTTAATTAAAGTGAATATATTTAAAGTTAAATATCCAGGAGAGAGTTCATACAGAGAAGGGATATCTTTGAAACAAAAAAGAGAAAGTCTGACAATAGATTAGAAATGTTTGCAAAAGGATTAGTAGTTCCACCTGTAAGATCCACAGCCCATAAGCACACAAAGAGATGCTCAATCTCATTAGCAATCCTGAAAAGACAACCTCCCTATTGCCTAAGTTGACTCATGATGTAACATTTGCACATGTGCACATATAAGTATACACACAGAACTTAATTATATGTTCACTAATAAATGTGAATTTCTCAGATTGGAACTCAATGATAAAACACTTAGAGAACCACTAAATTTATGGGGGAAACTCACAGAAATATGAATGATGGGTTACTTCCTGGAGCATGGGTGATTCAAAGGCAGCTGCCTCACCATAAAGCCCTCCCCAGCAAGGGGAAAACCTAATGAAAGCTGAATCCCAAGTATTGCCTGTCTGGCTTTCAGAAAACTTAGCTGGTAGGAGATTCTCTTCTTCCTAGCAATAATTACTACTTATTTAACCTTTGGGAGAAGGCTTGTGAATCTTGTAAGTTTCAGGAGCCTCTTGAAATCTATGAGTTTCATTTATTTTTCCAGTCTTAAGGAGAAGCTTTCACTCTAGGAGACGATGTTTCAGTTTGGAAGGTACAGCTGAAAAACACATGTACCAGAATATACTAGTAGTGTTGTTTGTTATGGCCACAAGATATAATCATTTTAGAAAATCCAAAACAACTGAGGTGTCTAGTAAGAATAGGATGAATAACTTAATTGTGTTTTTAATAAAATGTAACATTTTCAGCAATGAAAATGACCTAGTCAGTGGAAATAAATGCCACATAAAATTTCTGAATAAGTTAAAACAGACAAAAGAAGGCACATTTTATACTTATAATAAGTAGGAGTTTTAAAACATTGAAAGTTAATGTGATTTGTGGTAGTAGAGGGGCAGACTGTGGTTAATGTCTGAGAGTCAGGAGTGCAAAGAGAGAAGAGATTAGCTTTGAGTTATTAGGTTTGTTTTTTTTTTCTTATATACAAAAGAATTTCTTATCATTTACATTATGGAAATTCATCAGGCTATATACTTACCAAGTGAGCAATATTAGAAGGTACATTTTACTTCAGTGGAACTAAAAGCAAATGAGCTCAGAGGCTGGCATAGTTCTGTGGGTAAGAGTGCTTGCCACCAAAGAACTCAAGAAGGTGGACTCCAGAAAATCAGATAACCCCGTTAAAAAATGGGGCTCAAAACTGAACAAAGAATTCTCACCTGAGGAATACGGAATGGCAGAGAAGCACCTGAAAAAATGTTCAACATCCTTAATCATCAGGGAAATGCAACTCAAAACAACCCTGAGATTCTACCTCACACCAGTCAGAATGGCTAAGATCAAAAATTCAGGTGACAGCAGATGCTGGCGAGGATGTGGAGAAAGAGGAACACTCCTTCATTGTTGGTGGGATTGCAAGCTGGTACAACCACTCCGGAAATCAGTTTGGCGGTTCCTCAGAAAATTGGACATAATACTACCAGAGGATCCAGCAATACCTCTCCTGGGCATATATCCAGAAGATGTTCCAACTGGTAAGAAGGACACATGCTCCACTATGTTCATAGCAGCCTTATTTATAATAGCCAGAAGCTGGAAAGGACCCAGATGTCCCTCAACAGAGGAATGGATACAGAAAATGTGGTACATTTACACAATGGAGTACTACTCAGCTATTAAAAGGAATGAATTTATGAAATTCCTAGGCAAATGGATGGATCTGGAGGGCATCATCCTGAGTGAGGTAACATATTCACAAAGGAACTCACACAATATGTACTCACTGATAAGTGGATATTAGCCCAAAAACTTAGGATACCCAAGATATAAGATACAATTTGTTAAATGCATGAAACTCAAGAAGAACGAAGACTAAAGTGTGGACACTGTGCCCCTTCTTGGAATTGGGAAGAAAACACCCATGGAAAGAGTTTCAGAGATAAAGTTTGGAGCTGTGAAGAAAGGATGGACCATCTAAAGACTGCCATATCCAGGGATCCATCCCATAATCAGCTTCCAAACGCTGACACCATTGCATACACTAGCAAGATTTTGCTGAAAGGACCCAGATATAGCTGTCTCTTGTGAGACAATGCCGGGGCCTAGCAAACACAGAAGTGGATGCTCACAGTCAGTTATTGGATGGATCACAGGGCCCCCAATGGAGAAGCTAGAGAAAGTACCCAAGGAGCTAAAGGGATCTGCAACCCTATTGTTGGAACAACATGATGTACTAAGTAGAACCCCGGAGCTCTTGTCTCTAGCTGCATTTGTATCAAAAGATGGCCTAGTCGGCCATCACTGGAAAGAGAGGCCCATTGGACTTGCCAACTTTATATGCCCCAGTACAGGGGAATGCCAGGGCCAAGGGGTGGAGGTGGGTGGGTGGGGGAATGGGGGGGGAGTGTATTGGGGACTTTTTTGATAGCATTGGAAATGTAATTGAGGAAAATACCTAATTAAAAAAAAAAAAAAAAAAAAAAAAGAGTGCTTGCCACCTACGCTAAGGACCCAAGTTTAATCCCCAGGACCCACACCATGGAAGAAGAGAACAGATTTTAATATGGTACCTTTACTCCCACGTATGAACTGTGGCTTGCCCATTCACACACCCATGCATGCACACACACACACACACACACACACACACACACTGCAATAAAGATATCTGTGCTGAAATTTGAAGCTTCCTTTTTATCCATGGCAGTCATGGTAAATATATTCTATGAAACAGTAAAGGTAGAAAATGAATTAATAAAAAATGAGGGCAGGTAAATATGCTGCCAATATTGAAGATTTATCCAAATCCTCCATTCCTGTAATCTGTGAATAGTATACACTTTCATTAAGACAAAACTCTGTAAGACAGCAAACACTTGTTTACAAACACTATTTAGCTTTGACTCAACCTCAGCATTACCTTCTGTAAGCTTTTATTTTGAGCCAAACAAAAACAAACAAACAAAATATTCCTGGGCCTCTTAGGAGAGGGAGTGTGCTTGGAACTACAAAATTCACAGCAGCAGGTTCCAAAATAAATCAGGCAGGATGCTACAAATATGAAAACATGTTCAGATTTGGGGAATGGGATATTCATGGACATTTTCATTATGGCTTCTAGTTCAACTTGCATAGTGATTGCTGCAGCGTGTTTCAGTCACCAGATAGTCCAAGTCACTACAGCTTGCCTGTATTAGTAAATCCTCAGAATACAATGACATTTATCAAAATTCTTGCAGAAAAGCCATGGAGAAAGTTTTCCAAAAATACATTTCTGATATATAGATTAGTCAATTGCTTCTCAAAAGTAATCTAACATTTATAGGCACTTTGACACACTAATGAATAGATAGGTTTGGATGCCTGGACAAGTATTCCTGCCAATGACAGGGCAGTCCAAGAGGAGGCTAAATTGTTTGGGAACAGCAGGCATTCACAGTTCCAATCGTGGCATCTGATCATCAAAAGGGTGAAAAGGCACACCACATGCCAGACAGGCTCCTGCTGACCAAATGGCCTTTAAATCCCACTGCAGAATAATATTTAAGCCTTCTCAAGCTTGCTGTCTGTTACAGTAATTACCAGGCACACACTGGATCTTGAAGTAACTTCACATTCTGTCATAAGGAACTCTGTTACAGTGGCCTTGAGTGTTGGCCAGAGATGAATAACTTTTGGTGTTTTTCTACTGGCCAGTTCTTTCCATAATGTTTATCACTTCAGTGGGATGAGTCATACCTGGAGAAGGGGGTGGCCATTCCTGGTAGAACAGAAGAAAGCATGGCTCTTGGCTACTGAATGACCACCTAATTGTAAAGAATTCCCAGTGATCAATAGAGGTTTTACCCTCAAAATAACCCTCTAAAGCATCATTAGAATTCTATTTGATAATTTCAAAAGAAAGTTTTTGTTCTGTTTTGTTTTGTTTTAAGGTAACACTTAAGAAGGTAACACTTTGGGCAAGGTCACTTTGTCAGGAGATGCCAGTTTCTGAAGGGACTTGTCTCATTAGGTTCTCTGTGCTGGAGTCATTTTCCTGACTTGCCAACTAACAAACATTTTATAGAGTCCACTTGGTTTATTCAAATTTGCATTTATAGTATTGTTATTTAATTCAAGTGAGTCAGGCTATTTGAAGGAATGCTATTATATCACACTAGAGAAAGACCCAATCTTTGAAGAGTCCAGTAGTGTTCAATACCTGGCTTCAGCTGTGTATCCTTGGGAAGTCTCTGTCTCAAGTACTAAAGGTTCAGCTACGTGGGTGGTTCACGCCTGTAATACCAGCACCTGAAAGAAGGATCCTTTAGACTTGAAAAACATCTACAAACACACAGCAAATTCAAGACTAACCTGGATTGTATAAGATCCTGTCTCAAGAAGTGGATGCTCACAGTCATCTATTAGATGGAACACAGGGCCCCAATGAGGAAGCTAGAGAAAGTACCCAAGGAGCTAAAGGGGTCTGAAACTCTATAGGAGGAACAACAATATGAACTAAGCAGTACCCCCTCCAGAGCTTGTGTCTCTAGTTGCATATGTAGCAGAAGATGTCCTAGTTGGCCATCAATGGAAGGAGAGGCCCTTGATCTTGCGAAGATTATATGCCCTAGTACAGGGGGATGCCAGGGCCAAGAAGCAGGAGTGAGTGGGTTAGGGAGCAGGGCAGGGGGAGGGAATAGGGGACTTTTGGAGAGGAAACTAGGAAAGGGGATAGAATTTGAAATGTAAATGAAGAAAATATCTAATAAAAATTAACATTTAAAAAAGACCCTGTCTCAAAATAAATTAAAAAATTACTAATTAATAATAAGATCTACGTGTCCATTTTTCCCTTTGCAAAACAAGAGGGATGAACTCACTATACAGGAGCTTGTAATTATTTTATGTTCTAACCAATGAGGGCTAAGGTGACGGCACAGAAGGACAATGTGAATGACTACAGCAATGACCTGAATACCTCAATTTCTTGGAGCAAGGTAATGTATGCAGATCACTGAAACATTCTTCTAGTGAGTGGGGTCTTCTTCCTTCTCACCTTGTGCATGGCAACCAGTCATAATGGCTGTTCCTCTTGGGTCTATGTCTGGGAGTGCCCAGACAGGTCCTAATCATTGACAGGACAGACAGAAGGAGGCCATGTACAAAATAATCAAAGGGGCATGCTTCTGCCCTAATAGAAGTGATGGTCTCTGTCCAGCTTCAGAGTTGGCCATGTTTTTCTCCTATATGTTTAAGCAAAAAGACATCTTTTGGAAGAAATAGGACAGTTGAGTCATCCTGGCTCAACACATGTGTCTCTGCTATTGGTCCATCCCAGCAATACCTCTACCAAACAGTACCATCTTCACAGCATCCTCTGGTGTGAAATCTCTCATTTCCAGTTGCTTCTCAGGATAATTTTCCATGTTGTAACCAAATTCAGGATGATGAGGAGGTAGAGACACAATATAATTTGCTTCTTTCACTTGCCTAGATGAAGCTGTGGGATCAAAAGGGGAACTTGGAAAGATGCTGGACATCTTAGTGGGAAAAATTCGGTTCCTGTTGAGTTAATCTCTCCTGTTTCCTGTTGACAATTTCCTGCCAGATTATATCATAGAGACTAGAAAAAAGCCCAGTCAGAAGAAAAAATAGAAGGGTTAGCAGAGTTGAACTTAACTCCTGGCAATTTGGAAACTAACTCACAAATCCCTTCTCTCAATTGGATCTAAACTCACTTCTCATGAAGATAATGGAGGACTTTAAGAAGGAAATAAATAACTCCCTTAAATAAATACAGTAGAACACAGGTAAATAGGTAGACGCCCTTAAAGAGGAAACAGAAAATTACCTTAAAGAATTTCAGGAAAACACAAACAGGTGAAGGAATTGAACAAAACCATCCAGGATTTCAAAATGCAAATAGAAACAATAAAGAAATCACAAAGGGAGACAACTCTGGAGTTAGAAAACCTAGGAAAGGAATCATGAGTCATAGATGCAAGCAGCACCAACAGAATACAAGAGATGGAAGAATAAATCTCAGGTGCAAAATAAACCTTAGAAACTTGAAACAACAGTCAAAGAAAATGCAAAATGCAAAAAGATCCTAACCAAAAACATTCAGGAAATCCAGGACACAATGAGAAGATCAAACCTAAGGATAATAGGTATAGAAGAGAGAGAAGATTTCCAAATTAAAGGGCCAGTAAATATCTTCAACAAAATTATAGAAGAAAACTTCTCTAACCTAAAGAAAGAGATGCCCATGAGCATACAAGAAGACTACAGAACTTCAAATAGATTGGAACAGAAAAGAAATTCATCCTGTAACATAATAATCAAAATACCAAATGCTTTAAATTAAGAAAAGCAGTAAGGGAAAAAGGTCAAGTAACAGATAAAGGCAGACATATCAGAATTACAGAAGACTTCTCACCAGAGACTATGAAAGCTAGAGGAAGATAGAGGAAGTATCCAAATTTTAAAAATCAGAAATGAAAAGGAAGGCATAACAACAAAAACATGGAAATTCAAAAAAAATCTTCAGATCCTACTACAAAAGTTTATACTCAACTAAAATGGATGATGTGCATGAAATGGACAATTTTCTAGACACATACAAGGTGCCAAAGTTGAAACAAGATCAAATAAACCACCTAAACTGTCCCATAACCACTAAAGAAATAGAAGCTGCAGTTATTAATAATCCCAAACCAAAAGAAAAAAATGCCCTGGATCAGGTAGATTTCGTGGAGAATTCTATCAGACCTTTAAAGAAGACCTAATACCAATATTCTTCAAACAATTCCACAAAATATAAACAGAAGGTACACTATGAAGTTCATTCTATGAAGCCACAATTATGCTTATATATCAATCCACAAAGACCAAATGAAGAAAGACAACTTCAGACAATTGTCCCCTATGAACTTTGATGCAAAAATATACAATAAAATTCTTACAATCTAAATCCAAGAACACATCAAAATGATCATTCATCATAATCAAGTAGAATTTAACCCAGGGATGCAGGGAGGATTCAATATATGGAAATCTATCAACATAATCCTCTACATATACAAAATCAAAGGAAAAAAAACCCACATTATCATTCCATTAGGTGCTGAAAAAGCATTTGACAAAATTCAGCATCCCTTCCTGTTAAAAGTCTTGGAAAGATCAGGAATTCAAAGCCCATTCCTAAACATAGTAAAAGCAACATACAGCAAACCAGTAGCCAACACCAAACTGAATGGAGAGAAACTTGAAGGAATCCATCTAAAACCAGGGACTAGACAAGGCTGAACACTCTCTTCCTCTCTGTTCAACAAAGTACTTCAAGTTCTAGCTATGGCAATTAGACAGCAAAAGGAGGTCAAAGGGATACAAATTGGAAAGAGAGAAGTCAAAATATCACTATTTGCAGATGATATGATCATATACTTTAGTGACCCAAAATATTCCACTAGAGAACTCTAAAGCTGATAAACAACTTCAGCAAAGTGGCTGGATATAAAATTAATTAAATAAAATGAGTAGTCTTCCTCTACTCAAAGGATAAACAGGCTGAGAAAGAAATTAGGGAAATGATATCCTTCACAATAGCCACAAATAATATTACATACCTTGGTGTGACTCTAACCAAACAAGTGAAAGGTCTATATGAGAAGAACTTCAAGTTTCTGTAGAAAGAAATCAAAGAAGATCTCAGAAGATGGGAAGATTTCCCATGCTCATGGATTGGTAGGATTATATAGTAAAAATGACCAACTTGCCAAAAGCAATCTGGAGATTCAATGCAGTCCCCATCAAAATTCTAACTCAATTCTTCATAGAGTTAGAAAGAGCAATTTGCAAATTCATTTGAAATAACAAGAAATCCCAGGATAGTGAAAACTATTCTCAACAAAAGAACTTCTGGGAGAATTGCCATCTCTGACCTAAAGCTGTATTACAGAGCAATAGTGATAAAAACTGCTTGGTGTTGGTACAATGACCGTCAGAAAGATCAATGGAATAGGATTGAAGACCCAGAAATGAACCCACACACCTATAGTCACTTGATCTTTGACAAAGGAGCCAAAACCATCAAGTGGAAAACAGACAACATTTATAACAAATGGTGCTGGCTCAACAGGTGGTCAGCATGTAGAAGAATGCAAATCGACCCATTATCTCATTAATCCAAGTGGATCAAGGACCTCCAGATAAAACCAGATACACTGACATTTATAGAGGACAAAGTGGGGGAAAGCCTTGAATATATGTACACAGGGAAATATTCCTGAACAGAATACCAATGGCTTGTACTGTAGGATCAGGAATCGAAGAACGGGACCTCATAAAATTACTAAGCTTCTGTAAGGCAAAGGGCACTGTCAATAAGACAAAAAGGCAGCCAACATATTGGGAAAAGATCTTTACCAATCCTACATTCAATAGAGGGCTAATATCCAATATATACAAAGAACTCAACAAGTTAGACTCCAGAAAACCAAATAACCCTATTAAAAAATAGGGTTCACAGCTAAAGAAAGACTTTTCAACTGAGGAATATCTAATGGCCTATAAGCACCTAAAGAAATGTTCACCATCCTTAGTCATCAGTGAATCGCAAATCAAAACAACTGAGAATCCACTACACACCCGTTAGAATGGCTAAAATAAAAAACTCAAGTGACAACAGATGCTAGAGAAGATGTGGAGAAAGTTGAACACTCCTCCATTGCTGGTGGGATTGCAAGCTTGTATAACTTCCGCATACCCTCTGGGTCCCTTTGTCTGTGTGGAACAGGTCTCTAGTTGCAGATGGGCAAGGAGTCGGCGAATGAATGCCAGACAGACGCAATATGAGAGGTTGTGTAGAATCTGAATGTAATTTGTCAAATTGAGCATCAAACTTTTTATATAGAAGAAAATAGGGAAGTTAGGTGACACATCGGTAAGGTACAAATGAGATTACCGGATGCTTAATGACTCTTACACAAAACAGAGGAATGTAAACACAAAGACTGACAGGAACTGGGCAATAAAACAACTGAGACAAAGTCAGCCCTATCTAAGGTTAGCTATAGTCTTAAAAGCCAGGTGTGAGGTCTTTACACTCCTAGGGCAAGGACACCCAAGTCATGGTTCTAATTAGGGAGTTCCACTCTAGCTAACCATCTCATGAATAATGCAATACTCTAAAACCACAGCCCAATCTACTTCCTAAACCATTGTAAATTCCTGTATATTGGAGCGACTTGGCTTTTATTCTAGAGGTGATTCTTAATGTCACTGAATAGGCAACATTCTTACTGAATTCCAAACTCATGGTCAGCTCAAAGACTTTCTAGGACATTGGAACACTGGCGAAGGCTCAGTTACGTCAGAATTCAATCATAAAAGGCACTTATAATAAAATAATACTAAAGAGAGCACGTGGATCCAAACACCAGACTAATGCGGGAATAGGGTATGAGTATATAGGTTAATGAGAACACCAAAGCTCCAGGAGGTGAGTTTCTGTGAAACTCTTTGCCTCGTGAGCACGTCCAGGCCTCTCGGCCTGCCAAGCAAACTTCACTGGAGTGTGCGTAGCATATAACCACTCTGGAAATCAGTTTGTAGGTTCCTCAGAAAATTGGACATAGCTAAGGACATACCTGAGGACCCAGCTATACCACTCCTGGGAATATACCCAGAAGATGCTCCAACATTTAATAAGGACACATGCTCCACTATGTTCATAGCAGCCTTATTTATAATAGCCAGGTGCTGAAAAGAACCCAGATGTACTTCAACAGAGGAATGGATACAGAAAATGTGATACATTTACACAATGGAGTACTCCTCATCTACTAAAAACAATGAATTTGTGAAATTCTTAGGCAAATGGATAGAACTAGAAGATATCATCCTGAGTTAGGTAACCCAATCACAAAAGAACACACATGGTATACACTCACTGATAATTGGATATTAGTCCAGAAGCTTGAAATACACAAGATACAGTTCACAGACCAAATGAAGCTCAAGATGAAGACCAAAATGTAGGTGCTTTGGTCCTTCTTAGTATTAGAACAAAATACTCACAGGAGCAAATAAGGAGATAAAGTATAGAGCAGAGACTAAAGGAAAGGCCACCCATAGACTGTCCCACATGGGTATCCATCCCATATACGGTTACCAAACCCAGACACTATTGTGGAAGCCAAGAAATGAATGCTGACAAGAGACTGATATGGCTGTCTCATGAGAGGCCCTGCCAGAGCCTTACAAATACAGCAGAGGATGTTAGCAACCCCCAGAGGAGCGGGGGAGGGCTGGGGTGGGAGGGAGGAGGATGTGATAGGGTATTTCCTGGAGGGAGGGAAACTGGGAAGAGGATTACATTTGCAATGTAAATAAAGAAAATATCCAATAAAAGAAAAAGTATGCCATATAGGGGAAAAAAAGCTATACAAATATCTGGACCATTAAAATGAAATAGAAAACTTACATTATTGATGCTGGAGAATTCTCATATTTTTTTCTACACATGGCATAAGGACTCCCTTAGGTAACATCAGAAATCTTAGGAAGAAACAATAAAAAGCAAGGTTAGGCCACAGTTAGGAAAGTATGTGTTGTAGCCAGATGTGGAGGTATGGCCTTTCACCCTGGCATGTGGGAGACTATCTATGGGAGTAAGAGAGGCATGAGCTCAAGATAGTCCTGAGGCTAGTTGTTAACATTCAATATCAAACAATAAAAAACAAAAGAACTTGTATTCACTGATCTAATCTTTATAATCATTTCAATTTTAGTTAGGAAACTTGGAGAGTCAGACAGAAGGATGAGGCAGAGGAAGGGAATAATCCTAACCCAGGGGCTTCACAAGCAAAGCACACACACTCTACAACTGAGCTATTTTCTTTATGGAAATACTGTTTGATAAATATTTGGTTACATCAGTTCTTTAAGAACATATTCAGTTAAGGCTGATGTCTGATTTAAACACTTTTCTAATCCAACTGCATTAGGTCTTTGTAACAATAGAACTCACAGTGTCTGCCAGCAACACTTTAATTGGACATCTTTCTGTTTTCTATATCTTCAAGTATAATGCCCACTGCCAGAACTAACTTTGATGTGAATTTGTTTATTTGACATAATGCCTTGGATGCCTTCACTGCTTCTAGTGTAGAGCAGATGGTTTTTCATGTGGGAGTAGGATTCTGTAGTTGATCTATATGGCTACTGAAGGGACTCTAGCTAAGCAGACCTTACCCTTCTCTCCGATTCCTTCTACCTTGCTAAGAAATCTTAAATTATATTCTTGAAGCCAGCCACCAAGGTCTGTTCCCTTAATTGTCCACTTTCTCTTTCTGAGGCAAACTTCCATGGTCCAGCAATCAAAATATTGAAGTCCAGCAATCAAAAGCCCCTTTTGGTTCACCCAATTAACATGTTCAATTAAAATTTATTAATCCAAATACAGGGATTCCCATTTTACCTTTTAAGCTTCCATTTGCCTTTGGGCCACCCACCTCTATCTCCTCTTTCCAGAGGCAGAACTATGTCCTCCAGTACAAATACCCCTCACTTTCCTCCCTTGACAGTTTTTCCCCATCGCCTTTGTTCCCTCCCCCTCCTCCTTCTTCTTCTATTTCCTGTCTTTGTCTCTTATACATGCCTTCTGTCCCTCTGAGGCAAATAAATTACCGTTGTGCTGAGAACTTGCTTTTGGGGTGTCTTGAGTCAATTTGAGGTTACCTACAACCACTGTATTAAAAATGGGTTGATTCTAGCAGTGAACCAATTCCAGCTACTATTATTAATTAACACCTTGCACGTTGTTCTTGTGAGTGTCTGGTGTCTGTAAGCTTAGCTTCTAAGAAACATTATCACTAGATGGGAAATTATTCCATCTATAATTTTAGTTGATTTTTTTCTAGCTTCTTGTAAGTAGCAGACTGTTTACAAGCACTCTGGCAATATACAAGAGTCCTCTCCTGTGAGCCAGATCTTTCTGCCCCACTTTAGTTCCTTAAGGCTTTATCTAACACTGCTCCCTGAGACTCATCTAATAACTAATTAATCCTGCCCTGTGCTCTCTCTTTTATATGACTTCATTTTCTCTCCCCAAATAGACTTGACACTCATCCTGAGCACTAGCCTCATTCCCTTCACATTTGCATATCCAAGTGCCTGCCTTACTGGAAATAGAAGCAACCCAGATGATATGGGATAAATCATGGAGGAAGAAATTAGTCTGACTTTCTGAGCCTTAAGAAGCATTACACAATTCAGAGTGCCTGCAGGCATCACAGATATTGGCCATATATTGCTGCTTGAACATCTGAATGGACAACGACTCATTAGAAGTTCAAAGGGAATGAATGTACCTTCTTCACTATGCTAAGGGTTTTGGGATATCACATTTATTAGTTGCAATCCCTCCTTCCTTGCTTCTTCCAATAAATACTGGAACAATAAATCCAAGTTCTTAATGACTAGGCAAGTACATAGTAAGCCCCTTGATGTTGCTTGGTCTATGGACTATAGTGATGGAACATAACCCTTGGTTCACAAAGGGAAAGCAGATTTCCTTTTCTCCTAAATTTAAGTCCTCAAAAGAGACTCCTGGTCTGAGAATTAACCTGGAAACTCACCCAGCTTTGAAACCAGCTGGAAGTCCACTATGCTGTGAAAATTAGTCAATGACAGAGTAAGAATGTGGTGGCATACTAAGAATTGCTTCATTTACAACCTTTTCCTGGGTCAGCAATCCCTTTTGTTAAAACACCAGACAATTAAGGAAAATAAGTTAGCACTGTAAATCCAAAGGACAAATTGTAAGCACAAGTAATGGGTCAGTTTCAATTTATCTCAAAAAGCCACATGTAGCTGACTTTGTGAGATTGACCCTCTTCTGCCCAAGTCCATTCTTGAAGTTGACGAAGGGCCTGTCCTGTCCTGTTCTGTCCTGTCCTGTCCTGTGCTGTCCTGTGCTGTCCTGTCCTGTCCTGTCTTTTTAAATAGGAGGCCTTTCATCCTCAAAATAATGAACCATCGGGAACTTTTGCCCATTTTAAACATGAAAAATTTGTGATCAATAAATCTTTTTAATAATTCCAACCTGCCTCGAATTTATGTACCAAAGGACCACTAAGAATTGTGATTAAACTATCTAAAAGGCTACCAGCAAAAAGAATTGCAGAATTAAAAGGATAATCTTTAAAACTAGATGAACAGGAAACAAACCAAGTCATAGTTCAGAAACCTGCCAAGGTAGTCTTTACTCTTTCATGATAACATCATACTCCTAGCAGTTAATTGGAGAATGAGGCCTAAATTTCCCATTTTCCTACACTCAATGCTCTTTAAACTGTTTCTATGAAAACTAATCACTAAATGATCATTAATGAATAATGAGAATAATGGGTGTGGTGGTGAGCATGAAAGTAGGGTAGGAAAGAATTGAGATATGTGGATATGTTGGCCCAGATTTCCTCTCCTGCATCAGCACAGGCACAGAATTTCAGACAGCCTCAGTAGGGATGCTGATGTTTCTACAGCCCAGAGGTATAACACCTAAGGTCTTATACCTTCCCATGGAACATAGTCATGCATTTAATTATATGTGTTCTTTAGAGAAAACACAAGAAATGCCTTCTTTGCTTAAATTATTAACACACACACACACACACACACACACACACACCACACCCAAGGAAGCTAAGAATTCTATCACATACTTACCATTTTCTTAATTAGGAATGTTAATTAAAATATTTTCCTGAGTGTAAAAGTGTCAAGAATGTATGGCCATGGGTCAGCAAGAATAAATCTCACTTCTCCATCTCTTTATAATATCCATGTGGGATTCCCTTACACTGAAGGATACTGAGGGTGCTAGGTATCTGTAGATTAACTGTTCAGTACTCTATGATACATGTTTCCTGTTGCCAGTTGTTACTGGTCAGAAGCTACATCTATTAGTAGCAGTTATCTTCATTTTTTAACACAATTCATTGAGAGCAACCATTTTAAGCAGTTCTTAAAAACTTTCTAGCAACTGAGCTGTCACCCCAAGAGGTAAAATCAGAAGTTTGTTTCATTATTCTGGCAAAGGATTTTAGAAATTTATATAAATTTTGTTTTCCATAACTGATGTTGGTTATGGTATTTTATCACAGCAAGAAAAACAATTAATACAAGGGTAGACTATGATTTCACAATCCACACTAGAATACAAAGATCAATGGTGGTGGGACCCTCTCTCACACCTATGTTACAAAGTTCTTCGTGGACATGAATGGTATTTCTCTGGTCTTTGTGACCAAAGACATGCCTTTGACAACAAGAGATATGCTCATAAATTGACAACTTGAGTTAAATTACTAAGATGAACAGCCTATGTGAGGAATCCACTGAGTTTGTTCCAATAGCAAAGGCCTAAGTAACCAAGATCATTCTCTAAAGAACTCCTGACATGGAAGACCACTGCTTGGCTCCACATCAAAAAATTATCATACTGTATCATCTCAGAAAACATTTATGTAAAGCTTCTTTGTCATCTCCTTAATTATTAAGAAAATTTCTTTTGCCTTACAGTTCCACAGTGTGAGAGTCCCTCATGTTGAGGAAACACAAAAGCAAGAAGTAGGCCTGATGGCAGGACCAGAAAGCTGAGTGCTACAGCTTCAAAGCAAGCAATATCTAGAAAGAAAACTGGAAGTGAGATGCAGTTTTAATTTTCTCAGAGTCTACCCCAATGCTAAACTTTCTCCAACAAAGCCATACTTCTTAAACCTCCCCAAACTGTGTCAGCTGGGAACCAATTGATCAAATACCCAAGCTTACAGAACACCTTTGTCATTCAAACTACTATGGAGACAGGTTTCACTCAACCCTTTTTTCCATTTAGTTGGGAAAAGCTTTATTCCTGAGTGTAAAATCTACTTAACCCTTTAGCAAAGGTTTCCCCATAAAATAAGAAGACTTTTTCCACTTAAAACTATAGCTCCAAACTTGGCATGAATGCAAAGAATACTATAAAACTCTCTATTCTGATGAACTTTTGCCTGAAATGTTGGTGTTTTCAGTAGTTAGAACAAGAATGATAGGACACATTAATAATAATGTTCCACAATTAGCTTGCACTGCTGAAGGTCTGTCTATAGGCATGAAAAGTACAGTCATGCAAGTGTATCAAGTCAGATTTCAATGAAAACATTGCTTCAAGATACTCAGTGTCTGATTTGCTGAATTAGAAAACCAATTTTTTCTTCATAGATCATGCAAAAGTACATATTGGCCCAGGCTCTAATTGGGACTATAACATTCAACAAGATACAAATTTATGTCTTTGTTTGAAAATACTAAGATGCTTCTCAGAGAAAGGTACTAAGTAATGTTAGAGATGCCAGGCAACTAAGAGAAATTTAAAATTCATTCCCACTCTCTCTCAGTTACTTTTATAAAACAATATTAGGCTTCTTGGTTTCTCACTGAGGGATTTTTATTGTCAGATGATATTCAACCATTACTCATTTTTTCATAGCATTGTTTTTTCATAGCATTATTTAAATGAAGCATATATATTTTCATGAACATCCTAAAAGCCATCTCATTATTAGAAATTTCACAGGTATGATTTACCTTTTTCTCTCAGAGAAGCATCTAAGAAGTGATGCACATCCTCTGTTCCTGCTGGTACATTCGTTTAATGCCATATTCCATGTTTCTCATTCTTCAAGGCTACCACTGTGCCACACCATGCTTCTCTTTTCTGTAACATTCTTTATACAGTAACACAGTGACTCTAGCCATGGCTTGACTCCACCATGAGCTTCTCTGCATGTTCCCAAGTCCTGAATTCCCTGGCCAAAGAGTCTTCATTAGCCAAAGTATCCTCTATGTCTGTCTGTATTGTACAGCTTGGAAGCCTTTTCCATTGTTTTGAATATCTTATATTGACATCAGTTAGAGTTTAAGAAACTATTAAACCTTTTTTATTAAACCTTGAGATTAGACTTCTAGAACAGAGGGCACTAGCTACTGTGTATCTTCATAGAAATCTATGCAAGAATGCAAACCAGCCATCTTATTTGTAAGGAAGAACCAGAAGCTTTAATCACCTTGGTGGGATCGGGTTAATCAGCTACTGCTGACATGCTGCCACCCAGACCATAACCAAGAGTGTCCAAGCGTCAACCATTACTGTGATTATTTGAATCATAAATGACCCCCACAGTCTTTGGTGTGTGAGTATTCAGTTCCCAGTTGGTGGCACTATTTGGCTAGACGTAGGGGATGTGGCCTTGTTACACTATTTATGCTACTGGAGATGAACTTAGAAGTTTAGACACTCATACCGTTTTGAGTTTTCTCTCTCTCTCTGATACCTGTTTGTAGTCTACAATATGAGCTATCAGCTGCTGCTCTAGCCACCATGCCAATTCTCCAACATCATGAACTCTACATCTCTATAACCATACACCTGAAGAAAGTGTTTCTTCTATAAGATGCTTTGGCTATGGTGTTTTATCACAGTAGAAAAGGAACTAATACAGGGGCACAAGCTGACCAGAAAGCCACCATCTCCCTTCCTCTGGCCGATAACAACCTCCATTCTAATGAGAGGTTTCCATGAGATGAAATCCACTGTTGAAATGAGACTATTGTATCTAGACACATGGAGATATGCCTTTGTACAGAGACTTACTGTGACATGAGTATATTATGTGTTAGCTAGTTTTTGCATAGAGAATTGAGAGTGGTATACTATAACTGCTCCATTGCAGGCTGGTTTTGTGGGGACCTAGATGACATGGATAAATTAGATCTTGGCCACAATGAACTGGTTTTTCATAAGGACCTGACTGGCTTACTTTTTAGGTGACTTATCAAAACAGTGTATGAAAGAATGAAAGTAGGGTTTTGAGACTTGACAAAAAGTACAAAGTAGGAAATAATCTGAAATCAATGGGAAAATACTTCAAAACAGAGGCCCTTTACCAGAAATATGGCCTAGTTAAACAGTCATCCCACACTTAAGTGCTGCAAGTTAAATCTGCTATCTGGTGGATTTATTGTGTTGCCATTCAGGACAAACTTCCCTGCCCCTAATATTGAAGCAAAGTGAGACACCCAGGAGCAAAATCATCTCAGGTGTTGGTGAGCTCAGCAAAAATGTAGTCTCTGGAGACAGCTTCTTTGGGGCAGCATGTTTAATGGGGGAACAATAGCTACTTAAACCACTGGAGAGCTTTTAGAGTAAGTGTAAATTGTTAGCCAGGACTATGGCACTGAAGATTCCTCATTTGCATAGGAGGAAATTCAGGTGCTGCTGGACATGACCTTATAAGGAGAGGGAAAGTTTAAATGGGCTACTGGTCTATGTTACCTCCTCCAGGGAGCAAAGGTAGGATTGAGCTACCTGTGCTAGGACACACAGGCCTGAGGTAGTGTGGGAGCAATCCTACTTCTGTCTAATGCAGGATGAGATTTCTGGCATTTGGACACACTTTGACTACTCTTGTTTTTGGCTGACTCTTCATGGATCCTCAGATCCACAGCTCCAAATTGATTAACCTCTATGAACACCTGTTCTATGCCATGGTGTGCTGTGAATTCACAGATAAGGCCCTAGCTTACCTGTGAATTCACAAGCTAACAACCCTGCGATCATAGAGAGGAAGAACTTTAAGTAAAAAAATCTGTGCATAAAATGCTACTGAATCGAAGATTGAGATATATACTAGATGCACTGCTCAATTGTGCCTAGGAGCTGACAATAGGAGATATTCCTGGGGATGTCTGAGCAAGTGAAACTAAGGTACAAATATGTTGATACTGAAATATGAAATATAATCGTCCTCAAAGATTTTAGCAATTCCAAAACTCCAAAAATGGACAGCAGGGCAGGAGAGGACTATTGGACATGCTGCAACTTTCCAGGACAAGAGTTCTACTCCACACTTTTCATTCACTTTAGACCATGTCTAATAGTCACCACCCAATCTTAGAAACAGGATGCTGCACACAGATGTTAACTGTCCTGTCTGTTGTGTTTATAGAATGATTGAGGGATATGTTCTATGGAGTTGTGGTGAGGTGTGGAGGAAGGGGGTGCCTCAAAGCACCCATGCTGAAGCATCCCTTCCCCCTGAGGGACCAGCAGGGACCTGATGGTATAATGTAGAATAGACTTTGTGGAGTTAAGAGGGTAGTAGAGGTAGAGAAATGGAGAGAGAGAGAGAGAGAGAGAGAGAGAGAGAGAGAGAGAGAGAGAGAGAGAGCAGTCAGGATCATGTGGAGAGAGAGGTGGGAAGAGAACGGGAACTGAGGGAAGGAAGCAGAGAAAGAACAAGAGAGGAGCAAGAGAAAGCAAGAGAGCAAGAAAGCAAGAGAGCAAGAGGAGGCAAGCAGCCCCTTTTATAGTGGTTCAGGCAACCTGGCTGTTGCCAGGTAACTGTGCGGCAGAGCTTAGACAGAATGCTGACATTGTCCAAAGCCAGAAAACTAGAAATTGATGAGTCAGGGAGAAAAGCCTGTGGATATCTGTCTTAAAAGCGTTTCTTTTTTATTTGTTTGTCCTGAGGCAGGGTCTCACTACAAAACCATTAAATCCAATAATCTCTTGTCTTTGCCTCCAGAGTGTTGGGTTTACAGGTGAGCACCAACATACCCAATCAATACCAGATTTCTTGATGTAAATACAGTTAAATTTTGGAGTAGAAATTAGTTGTTGTGGGGCTACTCTTTCAATCTCTCTCTCTCTCTCTCTCTCTCTCTCTCTCTCTCTCTCTCTGTCTCTCCATCTCTCTCTCCCTCCCTCTTTCTTCCCTCTCTCCATTAATGAGTAAACTAGAACTGAAACTATCTGTATAAATATGACCAAATGTCCCTGATAAGATGACTAACTTAAAGTTTTTTCACATCATGGTATCCTGAAAATGAGTTTACTTTGTTCATAAATTCCAGAGACAGAAAATATGTCAACTTTGAAGAACTATCTGGTACATATTAAAATATGAACAGGAGTTGATGTGATGTCTCAGTGAGTATAGTGTTTACCCCACAATCATGAAAACCAGAGTTCAGATTCTGGGATACTGTGACTGAGAAACATCACCTAACATGTTTGAACACTTAATCTCCAGTTGGTTGTGCTGTATCAGGGAAGAAGGTGAAATACATAGGAGACTTAGCCTTGTCAGAGCAAGTGTGACACTGGGAATGGACTTTGAGTGTTTATAATCTCACTATATTCCCTGTTCTGTCTGCTTCCTATATGGGGGTCAAACAAAAGCAGCCACCTTCCTGTTCCTACTGCCACCATGCTATGACATGGCTTCCCCATCGTGAAGACTCTTTTCCTCTAGAAGCATAAGCTAAACTAATATTTAAGTTTCTCCTGTTCATGTTATCTTATCATAGCAACAGAAAAGTTACTAATACAGATTCATAGCACCCACATAAATGCTAAGCACAATAGTAGGCATCCATAATGCCACACAGAGAAGTAGAAGCAGATGCCTTGAACTCATTGGCCAGCATAGTTCAGTAAGAGACCCTATGTCAAAACATAAGGCAAAGAAAGATTGAGAAAGGCACCTGATGTTGACTTTTGACTTCAACATGTAGGCTCACATATGCACATGTGAATTCACATGCACATGTCCACACATTGGCACCATGAAAATACATACACATGCATATATCCCCCCATGTACATGAGAAGTAGAATATTGATTGAAGCAAATACTTAAGCATGTAGAAAAGCCCAGTGCACTAAATTTAGAATGTAGGTACAACAGAACCAGTCCTATAAGCATGCCCTTAGTGCAACCAAGGCTAGGGGCTTTGCCTTTCCCGTAATCTTTCATGCCAACCAGTAAATTGCTGTTTGAAGGCTCTACCCAGTGAATGGTGCCAAGGACTCAGCAAAAAGAGTCTGCCCTCTGCGACTTCTCTCTGATAAAAGTGTGTCTGCTGTGCTCATGTTACATGATGGAGTCCTCATTAATAAATAACTGGAGTAGGAGGCTACAAATTCCACTTTTAGGTTACTACAATGACAAATAAGGTATGAAATCTTCCAGACACAGGAGTAGGTGGAGAACACACAGGGATAATAGAGATACATGGTAAGAGGGACAGAGACAGATGACAGAAAAGAAAAAAATAAAGGAAAACATCCACTGTAGGTTTTCTACATTAAAAAATTTCAACATGAGAACAACATAAAGAACTTTTAATATACACCTAGGTAAGTACTGAAGCAAACTGAGAAAGGCAGAGTATCCATAATACAGTGTTAGGATACTGTGCTCATGAAACAGCCTGGTGCAAATGGGGAGCCATCCCAGCTTAAGTGGGACAGGCTCACTTGGAGACTTTGTGTAAGAGGAGGTAAGAAATTGTTGAAGGACAATTACAGTCCTCCAGTATCCCTGGAGTCCTCATCTCTGCCATCAAACCCATATTTGTTCTCCCCTTGTCTTCTCATCTCCTTTCCAGGCAATCTTAATTGCTATTAAAACAAATTGCTACGTTCTGTTAACTCAGATGGAGCACACTGTGGACATGATGATGAATGAGCCGAAGTGGTCTTCAAAGCAATGCAGATTGCTCTGTTCTCTGCCTGTTACAGGAAGCAATTTGTAGACAAACTTTCTACCCTCTTCAGAGGACAGAATCAAGATCCAAAGAGCTAACCCCTCTTTTTCTGTGATCTGTTATCTGAAAGAAATACTTCAGAGAGATTTGTTTGCTATTTTTGCATTAGTTATGAAATAAGGTGTTGCTTTATAATCAATGCTTTCAAGTATGCTACACCTTAAATTACTCAGAAAAAAAAGATCCAACTTTGTAAAATTCCTTTACTTTTACCACGCTTTCTCTTCCTAAGCTCCCTTTCTGTTGCTGCGGTACTACTTGTCACTAGTGAGTTCAAAGACAAACTTGAATTAAGAAGTTGGCCATATCAAACTAGTTCACAAAATAGAGCCAGAAGTAACACAGCCAAAGTCATTCCCCATCAAAGTCATTCTATGAGACCACAGTCACCATAATACCTAAACCACTTAAAGACTCAATAAAGGAAGAGAATTTCATACCAACTTTTCTTATGAACATTGATGCAAAAATACTAAATAAAATGCTTGCAAACTGAATCCAAGAACACATCAAAATCATTATCTACTATAATGAAGTAGGCTTCATCACATATACTGTTCAATATATGACAGTCCTTCAATGTATTCCACCTTATAAACAAACTGATAAAAAGAAATCATTATCATCTCATTAGACTCTGAAAAAGCCTTCGACAAGATCCAGTACTCCTTCATGTTAAAAGTCTTGGAGAGATCAGGAATTCAAGGCACTTACCTAAACATAATAAAGGAAATGTATAGCAAGCAAATACTAACATCAACTTAAATTGAGAAAAATTTAAAGCAATTCTACTAAAATCAGGCACAAGGCAAGGCTACCCACTTTCTCTGTATCTATTTAATATAGTATTTAAAGTTCTAGCTAGAGAAATAAGACAACTATAGGAAATCAAGAGATACAAATTGGAAAGGAAGAAGTCAAAGTATTGATATTCACAGATGATATGAAGTATACATATGTGACTGAAAGAACCTAGTGGATAAACCCCCACTCGTGTCCTGAGTCGGTGCACACCCAAGGAATCATAAGATACCATCTCGATGCAAACACATGAGGTTTAATGACATTGCTCTGGGCCGACACATATCTCACAAAGGAGACAGAGGTTGTCAACCATGAGGCTCAAAACTAGGGTTTTTTAAAGAAAAGGGTCTGGGGCTGGGGGAGGAATTGGCGCGGTTTCATATGATTGGTTCATTTAAACATCAGCAGAATGATTACACATCAGAAAAAGAGTACCTGCAGGTCAGGGCGTCAGGAATTTTGAGGGCTGGGTGCTTATCTAAGTCAGCAGAGCATCTGGTTAACATTTAACCCAGGTCAGAAGAGCGGGAGGTAGGGAGGCATCAGGCCAGTCCGGACATTCTTATATGTCTTCTCTATGTTTATGGCTAGCCACTTCCTGGGATGACTTTACAGCCTTTGTTCTTTGCTCTAGGCCCAAAAGGCGTTCCTAACTAGCAAGCCTTATGAGTCATGGACCTTGAATTTTAATTTTCTTTCATGACCACAAAAATTCTACCAGAGAAGAACTCCTAAACTCCTTCAGCACAGTGCTGAATGCAAAATTAGCTTTTAAAAAAAGTAGACCTCATTTATACAAATGATAAACAGACTAAGAAAGAAATCAGGGAAACAACACCATTTACAATAGTATTTATGCTTTGTGGACACTACACATATATTGCATGCACCTGAGGAGACAAGAGGGGAATTTTCAGTAACTGGTTGTCTCTTCACCTTGTGGACCCATGGATTGATTTTTAAATTTCAGTAATTAGGACTGGCAGTTAGTATTCTTACCCACTGACCTATCTCCCTGGCCTTAAAATTATATGAATATGGACCAAGACATTAGCAGAGAACGTGTAGAGATATGAATGGTTTTGAGGGCTATATCAGATCAAAGGAGCCCAAGAGTGAGTGGACTGAGACATTCAACCTTTGTGAGGTTTACTTGGGAATTGTAGTTGACCCACTGCCTTCAAGTCAGGACTCAGAGCCCTGGCCAAGCATCACAAGATCAACACTGCTACCCTGGGCAACTGCAGTGCCTGCCTAGCTCTGCATCCATTCTCTGTATATGGTACAGTCAGTGTTCCAAGGCAATTAATATCTTTATTACTTACTTTCAATTTTCTTTTTTCCCATGACACCCTTGATGCTCAGTTTCATATGTACATCTTAGATTCTGATACCACTTCCAGAATAAAACCTTCAAATTTTCTTGCATTTTTAGCTTAATTATCTGCATTAAGTACTCAACTTTTCCAACTTCAACTTCCAAAATATATTCAGCCCCTCAGGCCCAGTACCCTTCACAACTACCACTTCTTTTTTATCTAAAGGAGAATTTGGTGGTCTATCATTAAAGCTATGCTTCCAGAGACCAATTATCTTACATATCTGTATCACCACAGTATATCTAGAATATCGGCCTGAATTTTGATTAAAATGATGTTATATTGCTTCTGTGCTATCACTTTTAACTGTTCTGAGATCTCAGTCTGATTAAGAATTGGACTCAATGGTCTATGAATTGCAGGATTCAAGGAATGTTATCCACTGAGTTAGGCCACATGAGAAAAGAAGGTGTTCTGGGTGCTTGTCTCATCGTGCTATGTATTCAAATGCTAAATAATGGCTCCCAAGAAATGGCTAACCTGACTAGCAAATCCTCACATATAGCAAGTGATGCTATGTAAACCTTCTCCCCAGTTTAAAGCTATTGATTAAATAAAAATGGCTACAGTCAATTACTGGGGAGAATAGACATAGACAAAGTATCAGTTAAAGGGCTGAGGGTTGCAGGTAGAGACCATGAGGAAGGAGGAAGGAGGAAGAAGGAAGAAGATGAAAACAGTAAGAGGGCATTATGAGAGGAGAAAGACCAGGAGCACATGGCCAGGAGAAGTGAACTCTGAGGACAGGCTGATGGAGCAGAGATAGCCCAGAAGAGTCATAAACAGGAAGTATTTGGGGAACACAGCTAGAGAAGTAGCCAGACTTGCATTAGAAAAATAGACTAGGTAAATTCCCCCAGTATTTGTGCTAATGCTTAATAAATAAATCATAGTCCATGTCTCATTCATTTGGAAGCTAACAGAGGTAGAAAGAATTTACTAATCTACAAAGATGAATTAGGTTCATGACAAATCTATGCTTCACTTGTATTTCCTTAGTCCTTGGGACATCCCTATAGAAATATGTACATAAAGGCTTCATTTTTTTATATATGATATGTGCATAATTATACATTAAAGTTGAGGGAGAAAAGAGAGAGTAAGAGGGCAAGAGTGAGTGTGTGTGTGTGTGTGGGTGGGTGGGTGAGAGAGAGAGAGAGAGAGAGAGAGAGAGAGAGAGAGAGAGAGAGAGAGAGAGAGAACCAAGAATTGTTGGAGAAGCCACTCTGAAGGTTTTATGTGGAAGCCAGTGTCATGATGGAACTGGAAGTCATCAAAGCCTTAGAAGTAGTTTTTTGTTTTTGTGTCTGTTTTAGTTTAGCTCTAGAAATTGCCCATTTTACAGCAGATGTTTATTAAAAGCAGGCACAATTTTTTAGCTGCTTATTAAAGCATTTGGAACTCAAATCTTCAGACAAGGCAGAGTAAATAACCTTGACTTAATGAAGCTTGAGACAAGTTTGGAAGGGAGATTAAAAGCAATGATAAATTACTAAATTACACAGGATGTTACAGTCATTATGTGCTGTATAAAAGAAAAATATGGAGAATAGGATAAGAACAAGTACAGTTGTCATTATTTAAAGAAAACAAATCTGGGTGATTATTAATAAAATGATAGAGTGCAGTTTTGATCTCTATGTGAAAGATAACTCTAGGGGAATGGCAACACAGACTCAAAACTCAATTCTGGTTGGACTGTTTTTACAACATAGGGGCTGTTATTGTGTAAGGTGCTTAAGGACAGCTGACTTCAAGCTTGCAGAAGCGTTCAGAGATGTCACTCTACAAAAGAACTGCAGATCGTAGGTTCCTTGCATGTGTTGCACAACATGTGGGCTTTAAAAAAAACTGGAGCTGCAGAGATGGTAAGAGTGCTAAATGCACCAGGGATTACTTTCTCTCTAATTGCTCATAAACTCCTATCTTAGGGGAGGAAATACTACACAAAATATAAAGTGGACTCAAATATGGAATAATATAGATTTAAATAGGATGTGCTCAGACAACTCCTAGTTCAGACAGAGCATGGATAGAGAGGAACATAAGAGTAAAGACCTACGGACCTGTTTCCAGCTGCTAAACACACCCTCCCTTTCACATGTACTATGCACACAACAGTTCACTGCATCTCTGAAATGCCTTGAGAACTGACCTGCTTACCTCATTTTATGGATGGAGGAATTGAAGCTTCTGGGAGAGCAAGAAATTTGCCTGCTCTTGACAACAGTTCTGTTGGCATCTAGATTTTAACTCTATGAACACTGTAACCTTAGGAGGCTGTGTTATTCTTTGGTTCTCCATTTTATAAAGTTATAAATGGAGGCAAGTGGACCAGATGACTTAAAAGTTCCTCATCCGGTGTTACCAGGATAGGCTAAATCCTGTGCAGTCTTAGCCTAGGTGTTCTAATACTACCCATAGTGATCCTGGTGAGAGTAGTGTCTGACATAGTATCCACATCAACAGATGCTGAATGAAGGCTTGTTATAGACCAAGATTTGTGCACACACACTTCCTTTATTCTCTCTTGATAATCAATGAATGGAATATGGTAGAGACCATTCTATAAATATCTTGACTCTCTTCCAATTTTTCCTTTTGGAATGAGAACTTTTGAAATGGTCCTTTTAGGAAATCAGGTGCCAGACAGGGAGTTATAGCAAGCATCCACATAAAAAACAAAAGGCCCCAGACACTAGTTCTGAGTCTCCAGGATAGAGTTCAAATGCTTTTGGCTCTGCCAGTTCCCAAGTATACATCACAGGAGACTGTGGCAACCCTTAATCCACAAAGCCATATAATAAATCTTATGTACATGAAACCTCCAGCTGACTATGTGCAGCCATAGTCAAGGTCTCAAAAACAAAAATAGAAAGCAGAGACTAGATTCAGACTCTAAAACATCAGCTTGAGGTTGAAATTTTGGACTCTACCTTTTCTGAGAGAAAGGAAAAGTGAATGATTTTCTTTTAACTATAATTAATTTTTATATAATGCACACATTTGGATCTAATATTTCTTACTGTGAAAAGCTTACAGCATGTCTTACTAAAAAATATCCCCATAACACCAATGCAAATGCCCAAAGTATTCAGTTGCCTAACAAATAAGTGCCATCTGGGGATCACCTGGCAGGTCCTCACTGGAGTCCACTGCAGCCAGCAACAGTGCTCCCCATTGTTATGTCTCCTGCAGTTATTTTATCAGTCTCTCACCAGAACTTCCTCATTCCATTTAATTCAACTCATTATCTCCATTAAGTGTTATCAATGTGACCACCAAGAGACCCACTGATACCTCGTTTAATAGCCACTCCATGCTGTTCAAAAAACCTGTATTCAAACATTTCTTGTTGCTCTTTTAAATTATTTTAGATTTATATTATCCAGAAGTGGTTGTGCTTAGTGTTCAAGGTCAAAATTAGGCATCAGATCCCTTAGAATTGAACTTCCAGATGGTTGCGAGCCACTATGTAGATGCAGGAAATCAAAGTTGGGTCTTCTGTAAGATCAACAAGTACTCTCTTTTTTGTTTCTTTTTTGGTTTTTCGAGACAGGGTTTCTCTGTGTAGCCCTGGCTGTCCTACAATTCACTTTGTAGCCCAGGTTGGCCTCCAACTCAGAAATCCACCTGCCTCTGCCTCCCAAGTGCTGGGATTAAAGGCATGTGCCACCACAACCAGCTCAACAAGTACTCTTAACTGGTGAACTATTTCTTTAGACCTTCCTGTTGTTTTTCAAGAAACATCCCTCATTCTAGAGCTTCATATAAAAGTTATCATCTGTGTTTGTGTATGCACTGGGCATTTTAGGCTCTAAAACTTTATCTCTAAAATTAGGGAGTCCTTTCCTGTAACTGAATGTCATTCAATCCATTAACACCATCATGTTTCTGTCCATTCTTTGTTTGTGGGTTCCTGAGTATTTTTCTGGTTTTATACAGCTTCATTTTAAGCACTAAATGTTCTGATAAGGGATCCACAAAAAATTTTGTGTATTTTGTTTAGATGTGATAGAGAGAGAAAAGTGGGGGAGAGAATTAGTTTTGAGTGTGTGAATGGTGTGTGTGTGTGTGTGTGTGTGTGTTAGTTTTAACATACACATCACTCTAGCTTCCAAGTTCAGTTGGGCCAAGAGTTGTGGTCTAATAGCTACAAAGGCTTGAGACTCACAAGACAAAATGGTAGACACTCTCTTAACATTTTGTTTTCTTATGGCTTTGTTTCAAAAGCACTAGTTGAGCAAGACTGATACCCAAGGTCATTAAAGAGTTAAAGACTCTTAGTTTCATGTGTACAAATAATTCTACTTTCAGAAATGCTAGGGGCCAATCACCATTCATTAGCACACATTCCTCTAGCACTTGCATTGTATATGATACTCACCAGGCTTTGTAACCAGTAGGGAAGCCAATGTTGTAAAATAAACAAAATTGGTGTCAGACTGAGTATAATCCTGAGCTTTTGCTGAGTAATATCAGAGTGCCTGGACAGCTTACCTCTACATGAAATATCTGTTATTTAGTAATGTGCAGAACATTCTAATTTTTCAGGCCAAAATACTGAGCTATAAAAACAAACTTATCTACTATTATTTAACTGCTTAGGCTCCTATTCCTCAGGACAGCTCTCTCTCTCTCTCTCTCTCTCTCTCTCTCTCTCTCTCTCTCTCTCTCTGTGTGTATGTGTGTGTGTGTGTGTGTGTGTGTGTGTGTGTTTAGCTGGGAATTAAACAGGGAGTCCTACACTTTGAAGGGAAATACTCTACTACTGAGTCACCAGTCCTAGTGTGACATAATTTTATTCTTGGTGAGTTTAGGTCATCTCACTTTTGTAACAGAAGTTTTCCATCAGTCTAACACACTTCCCATTTCTCTCAAGAGCTTTCCCAAGTCCTGTGGGTTCCTAGGATCTTGCTGAGGACAAGTGAGCTCTTAGCCACTGCCAATGAGCCCTTGCCTCTACACTGTGCTCCTTTGTTTTGAACTCCTCTATTGTACTATTGATAGTTATGATTCATTCTGGACCTTTCTTCCTGGCATTGAGTTGATCTTCTAAGTCCTGCCTGTGTCCTTAAGTCACATGACATATTATTTTCTTGACTCTTCTTCTAATTGTATGCAGAGGTTTCTGAGACCTTGTATTTATTTTCTTTTTCTGAGTTTATAATATAATTACACCATTTCTCCCTTCCTTCCCTTTCTTCCTTCCAAATCTCACCATATACCCCCTACCCATGTCCAAAAAAAAAAAACCAATGTTACTGCAGAGCCCTGAGATTGTACAAGAGAACTCTGGATGAATTAAAAAGTGTTGGGGTAGGTGAATTTTAGCATTGTAGATCTAACCTGTAATACCAGCACTTGGGAAATTGAGGAATAAGGATCATGAGTTCTAGGCCCAGTCTCCCAACAAACAGGGAATAGAAATTAAGGGCCTCTGAAGAATTTGACACTTATACCTAATTTTAGTTTTTTTTTTTTAATACTTAGCATGAGAGGCAACATCAACCACTTACTATAATTATGTTCGTGCACTCAATATGTGCATTATTTATGGACACTTCTAAAAAGGAGGACACTGGGCAGAGGCTGTGCCCTGCTCCTAGATCCACAGGGCCTTCCATCTCTCCCGAACTCTTGGTGTGGATAGCAAGGCAGCCAGAAGCTTGTCTTGTGCTGGGACTCCCTGCTGCAGACCAGGGATCACCTTCAGTCACTTTCTGAGCATCCTGATGAGATAATTAGAGTGAACTAAGTGGCTGTCTTATTTGACTTTCTACAGAGTTTGTGAAATGACAGGTACAACATTTGAGTGTGAAAAGTATTTCTTAGAGAAAGAGGGAATTTGCCCTTCCTAATGCTGTCCTCTGGCTTCTTCAGAGAGTAGTGATGTCAGAAAGCAAAAGTAATGATTTTGGTTCCCTGTTGGAAAGTGTCCAAAATGAAATCACCAAGAAGAAGCCCCAAATGCCCACATTCCCATGGCAATTCTCGGAAGGCTTCAGATACCTTTAAAGCAACGGGACCCAGCTTTCCTGTCAATCTGGAAGGATTCTAAAGCCTCTTTCTTCCTTTCTCCCTTTCTGGAATGATTTACTTATTTCTCTGTTCCCAGTACCCATCCCAGCCAGTAAATCAAGAGCATTTGATGTGTTATTAACCAGACATTCTGCATTTTGCATACAAACTAAAAATTAATACTATATGGAAATATACAGTAGAAAGAAATAGACTGAGAAAATATAATACTCAGTCACTGAAAGGGAAATACAGCCAAGTCTGAGGGCCTCCATGAAGGCCTTGTGCCCTGAGCTTCTTCTTTCCAAAACCACCTTTGCTCACTTTTGTAAACGTCTATTTCTCATTCATCCCTCAGAATCCTTACATCGCTGAGGCCCAAGGACTCCAGCACAGAGAGACAGGAACACAACATCTGCCTTAAATCCATGTCTGTGTTAGTCCTTGGAAGTCACAGTGGTGATCACCAAGGACACTGAGGCACAGTTCACCCCATAAGTAGGGACTAACACCCATAAATGTATGTCTAGCCCTCAGCCCTCCTGCCGCAGAAGAGAAGAATAAAGCAAGAGCACACAATACAATTTTCAATGAGGGGCTGAACCAAATTTGAAAATTTCTTCACTCAGGAATTATTAATCTCTGCTTCACAGCACTGTGGAAACAATTTTCATTTCAGATGCTAAAGTTTCATATTTGGAAACTTAGCTTGATCTATACATGAAAACACAGAATTTACATGTTTTAATGGAGTAACATACAATGTTTCTATAGTTTTACACACTGGATACTATTTAAAAGTTATACTTTTCCATAGAATTGGCAATTTCTGTATATTGAAATTTGTCAAAATCTTTTCATCCAGATCTTTCAAATGTACAGAAAGCATCTGTGGTACCCTAGTACCACATAGCTCCCTGTAGTTTGGCTTATGATCATTGCTTTCCCATTTGCTCCTCCTACCTCTGAGAACTACCAATCAACTCTCAGCATCTCACGATCAACTTGTTTATATTCCACAGATCAGATCGTCAAATAATATTCTGACAAAAGCAACTGAGGAGAGAGAGGGTTTACTATAGATCCTGGTTCCAGATTTGAGTCTACTGAGGTGGACAAGCCAGAGGTGAGGCAACTGTTCATACTGTGTCTGAAGTCAAAAGAGGGCACTACAGCTCAGATCCCAGTCACTAGGACAATGCAGAGTGTGAGTCTATCCACCTCAGTTACCTTCACCAAGGTAACCTCTGACAGGCATGCCTACCCACCCACTTCCCAGGTGATCTTGATTCTCTAAGCTGATAATTGACATCTCACATGATGTGATATTGTTTTTTCCGTGTCTGGCTGGTTTCATTGAGCATAACAGTCTCTCGTTCCAGATATGTTGCTATGGGAATTCATTTTTTCATTGGTGTGTGTGTGTTTGTGTGTGTGTGTGTGTGAAAGAGAGAGAGACAGAGACAGGGACAGACAGAGAGAAATTTACCTCTTTCCTCTTATGAATATTGCTGTAGTAGACATGGGAGTGTTAGTTTCTTTCTTTTGGCTATGTAAACTCTGTATCTGGATTGTCAAATAATATGGTAATTTTCATCTTACTCTCTTGTGAGCTCTGCACATTGTTTTCCAAAATGTCAACACCGGTTGGCATCCTAGTGTTTCTGTTTGTGATAGTGTCATTCACACTAAATTACAGTGATACCTCATTGCAGTTTACATTTGCATTTCTGTATCTTTAATGATGTTGAACATTTCATATACCTGATGGCCAAATATGTATATTCTTTGCAGAAATATCAATACAGTACTGTTGCTCAATTTGTAAGTTAATTAAGTTTGCTCATTGGCAATTTCACCCATGTATGTAATGCATCCTTATTACTCTGTCCCCTGCCTATTTTTACTCTGTCCAAACCCTATCAACCCCCACTACCTGTCAACTTCATTCCTATATTCATGACTTTGTTTTACTTTATTAACCGTATATGGAATTCAGAGCCATAGTGATGAGATTGTGACTAACCATTGGAACCTGATGGACTCCATCAATGGTTGCATGCACTGTGGAGTGCCCATCATTTAATTCTTGTCAGTAATCAACTGTTCAACTGTGAGAGAGTGCTCCGTCAGTTTCTCCCTACCTCATCCCTGATTAACTGTTAATAGGGCTGGGATGTGTCTATTTTCAAACTGGATTATTTGTTTTTGCTTTTGTTTTCCTATTGAATTTTTGGAGTTTCATCTATATTATGTGTATCAATTCCTTGTCAGACAAATATTTTCTACCGTGTCATAACTTGCCTTTTTACACTGTTGATCATTTGCTTTGCTCCCCGTAAGACATGTTTAATGTCTTAATGTTTAATTTGACATTTCCATTTATCTACTTTTCCTTTTTGTAAATCAAAATCAGGACCAAACCTGAGGCCTTGCCCATGCCAAAAAAATGCTTTATGGCAAAGATAAACCCACATCTCTTTGCTTCTGTTTACTGAGTTCCTATAACCTTGTTCAAAATATCCTTGCAACTCCAGTGTCTCAATGATTTCTTCTGTTGTTGCACTTTTAGCTGAATTTTTTTTGACCCTTCCCCATATTACACTGTTCCAAACCCCCAATGCTCAGAAAGAGAGAAAAACAGCTATAAGGCATTATATGACTATTAAGCTAAGGAACCAGTAAAACACTACTAACAAATAAGAAAACAAGAAAACAAGTATAAAAAGAAAGTAAAAAAAAAAATTAAGATCAGGGGCACAAGTCCCTTCTGGTCCACTCCAACACTGGGGTTCCTTGCCTGTGGAGTCTCCAGACACCCGCAAGGACCCACACAGGATCCCCCACGGGATCATAAGATCTCTGGTGAGTGGAACAGAGCTTCTGCTCCAATCCAATTGCGAGGGACCTGAGACTGCATTAACTAGGGAAGCAGATAACGTGGCCTGATCAAGGACACAAGTCCCTTCCGGTCCACTCCAACACCGGGGTTCCTTGTGCATGGAGTTTCTGGACACCCCCAAGGTCCTCACAGGACCCTCCATGGAATCTTAAGACCTCTGGTGAGTGGAACACAACTTCTGCCAGGAGGCAGGTTCTTACACCTGATATCTGGGCACCTTCCCTGCAAGAGGAGAGCTTGCATGCAGAGGGTACTCTGATCACTGAAACTAAGGAAAGAACTAGTCTCCCAGGTCTGCTGATAGAGACTAACAAAATCACCTGATGAACAAGCTCTAACCAGAGACAACTATAACAACTAGCTCCAGAGATTACCAGATGGTGAAAGGCAAACATAAGAATCCTACTAACAGAAATCAAGACCACTCACCATCATCACCCCACCTAGTCCTGGGCACCCCAGCACACCTGAAAAGCTGGATGCGGATTTAAAAGCATATCTCATGATGATGGTAGAGGACATCAAGAAGGACTTTAATAATTCACTTAAAGAAACACAGGAGAACACAGCTAAACAGGTAGAAGACCTTAAAGAGGAAACACAAAAATCCCTTAAGAATTGCAGGAAAACACGACCAAACAGGGGATGGAGTTGAATAAAACCATTCAAGACCTAAAAAGGAAAGTAGACACAATAAAGAAAACCCAAAGTGAGGCAACACTGGAGATAGAAACCCTAGGAAATGAATCTGGAACCATAGATTTGAGCATCAGCAACAGAATACAAGAGATGGAAGAGAGAATCTCAGGCGCAGAAGATTCCATAGAGAACATTGGCACAACAATCAAAGAAAATACAAAACACAAAAAGATCCTAACTCAAAACATCCTGGAAATCCAGGACACAATGAGAAGACTAAACCAATGGATAATAGGAGTAGATGAGAATGAAGATTTTCAACTTTAACAGCCAGCAAATATCTTCAACAAAATTATAGACGAAAACTTCCCAAACGTAAAGACTGACATGCCCATGAACATACAAGAAGCCTACAGAACTCCAAATAGACTGGACCAGAAAAGAAATTCCTCCTGACACATAATAATCAGAACAACAAATGCACTAAATAAAGAGAGAATATAAAAAACAGTAAGGGAAAAAGGTCAAGTAACATATAAAGGCAGGCCTATCAGAATTACACCAGACTTTTCACCAGAGACTATGAAAGCCAGAAGATGCTGGACAGATGTTATACAGACACTTAAGAGAACACAAATGCCAGCCCAGGCTACTATACCCAGCCAAACTCTCAATTACCATAGATGGAGAAAACAAAGTATTCCATGACAAAACCAAATTCACACATTATCTTTCCACGAATCCAGCCCTTCAAAGGATAATAACAGAAAAAAACCAATACAAGGACGGAAATCACGCCATAGAAAAAGCAAGAAAGTAATCCCTCAACAAGCCAAAAAGAAGACAGCCACAAGAACAGACTGCCAACTCTAACAACAAAAATAAAAGGAAGCAACAATTATGTTTCCTTAATATCTCTTAATATCAATGGACTCAATTCCCCAATAAAAAGACATAGACTAACAGACTGGGTACACAAACAGGACCCAACATTCTGCTGCTTACAGGAAACCCATCTCAGAGAAAAAGATAGACACTACCTCAGAGTGAAAGGCTGGAAAACAATGTTCCAAGCAAATGGCCTGAAGAAACAAACTGGAGTACCCATTCTAATATCGAATAAAATCAACTTCCAACCCAAAGTTATAAAAAAAGACAAGGAGGGACACTTCATACTCATCAAAGGTAAAATCCTCCAAGAGGAACTATCAATTCTGAATATCTATGCTCCAAATGCAAGGGCAGCCACATTCATTAAAGTCACTTTAGTAAAGCTTAAAGCACACATTGCATCTCACACAAAAATAGTGGGAGACTTCAACACACAACTTTCATCAATGGACAGATCGTGGAAACGGAAACTAAACAGGGACACAGTGAAACTAACAGAAGTTATGAAACAAATGGACTTAACAAATATCTACAGAATATTTTATCCTAAAACAAAAGGATATACCTTCTTCTCAGCACCTCAAGGGACCTTCTGCAAAATTGACCATATAATTGGTTACAAAACAGGCCTCAACAGATAAAAAATATTGATATTGTCCCATTCATCCTATCAGACCACCATGGACTGAGGCTGATCTTCAATAACAACATAAATAGTGGAAAGCCAACATTCGCGTAGAAACTGAACAACACTCCTCTCAATGATACCTTGGTCAAGGACGGAATAAAGAAAGAAATTAAAGACTTTTTAGAGTTTAATGAAAATGAAGCCACAACATACCCAAACTTATGGGACACAATGAAAGCATTTATAAGAGGGAAACTCATACCTCTGAGTGCCTCCAAAAAGAAACTAGAGAGAGCACACACTAGCAGCTTGACAACACACCTAAAAGCTCTAGAAAAAAAAGAAGAAAATTCAACCAAGAGGAGTAGACAGCAGAAAATAATCAAACTCAGGGGTGAAATAAACCAAGTGGAAACAAGAAGAACTATTCAAAGAATTAACCAAATGAGGAGTTGGTTCTTTGAGAAAATCAACAAGATAGATAAACCCTTAGCTAGACTCACTAGAGGGCACAGGGACAGCATCCTAATTAACAAAATCTGAAAAGAAAAGGGAGACATAACAACAGATCCTGAAGAATTCCAAAACACCATCAGATCCTTCTACAAAAGGCTATACTCAACAAAACTGGAAAACCTGGACGAAATGGATAAATTTCTAGACAGATACCAGGAACCAAAGTTAAATCAGGATCAAGTTTACGATCTAAACAGTCCCATATCCCCTAAAGAAATAGAAGCAGTCATTAATAGTCTCCCAGCCAAAAAAAGCCCTGGACCAGATAGGTTTAGTGCAGAGTTCTATCAGACCTTCAAAGAATATTTAATTCCAGTTCTGCACAAACTATTCCACAAAATAGAATTAGAAGGTACTCTACACAACTCATTCTATGAAACCACAATTACTCTGATACCTAAACCACAGAAAGATCCAACAAAGATAGAGAACTTCAGACCAATTTCCCTTATGAATATCGATGCAAAAATACTCAATAAAATTCTCTCTACCTGAATCCAAGAACACATTAAAGCAATCATCCATCCTGACCAAAGTAGGTTTTATTTCAGGGATGCAGGGATGGTTTAATATACAGAAATCCATCAACGTAATCCATTACATAAACAAACTCAAAGACAAAAACCACATGATCATCTCCTTAGATTGGGAAAAAGCATTCGAAAAGAGCAAACACCCATTCAAGATAAAAGTCTTGGAAAGATCAGGAATTCAAGGCCCATACCTAACCATGATAAAAGCAATGTACAGCAAACCAGTAGCCAACATCAAAGTAAATGGTGAGAAGCTGGAAGCAATCCCACTAAAATCAGGGACTAGACAAGGCTGCCCACTTTCTCCCTACCTCTTCAACACAGTACTTGAAGTCCTAGCCAGAGCAATTAGACAACAAAAGGATATCAAAGGGAAACAAATTTGACAAGATGAAGTCAAAATATCACTTTTTGCAGATGATATGATAGTATATATAAGTGACCCTAAAATTTTCACCAGAGAACTACTAAACCAGATAAACAGCTTCAATGAAGTAGCTGGATATAAAAGTAACTCAAACAAGACAATGGACTTTCTGTACACAAAGGATAAACAGGCTGAGAAAGAAATTAGGGAAACAACACCCTTCTCAATAGTCACAAATAATATAAAATACCTTGGCGTGACTCTAACTAAGGAAGTGAAAGATCTCTATGATAAGAACTTCAAGTCTCTGTAGAAAGAAATTTAAAAAGATCTCAGAAGATGGGAAGATCTCCCATGCTCATGGATTGGCAGGATCAACATTGTAAAAATGCCTATCTTGTCAAAAGCAATCTACAGATTCAATGCAATCCCTATCAAAATTCCAACTCAATTCTTCAACGAATTAGAAAGAGCAATCTGCAAATTCATCTGGAATAACAAAAAACCTAGGATAGCAAAAACTCTTCTCAAGGATATAGAGTTGAATCACCATACCTGACCTAAAGCTTTACTACAGAGCAATTGTGATAAAAACTGCATGGTACTGGTATAGTGACAGACAAGTAGATCAAGGAATAGAACTGAAGATCCAGAAATGAACCCACACACCTATGGTCACTTGATCTTCTACAAGGGAGCTAAAAGCATCCAGTGGATGAAAGACAGCATTTTCAACAAATGGTGCTGGTAAAACTTGTGGTTATCACGTAGAAGAATGCGAATTGATCCATTCCTATCTTCTTATACTAAGGTCAAATCTAAGTGGATCAAGGAACTCCACATAAAACCAGAGACACTGAAACTTATAGAGGAGAAAGTGGGGAAAAGCCTCGAAGATATGGGCACAGGGGAAAAATTCCTGAATAGAACAGCAATGGCTTGTGCTGTAAGATCATGAATTGACAAATGGGACCTCATGAAACCGCAAAGCTTCTGTAAGGCAAAAGACACCATCAATAAGACAAAAAGGCCACCAACAGATTGGGAAAGGATCTTTACCTATCCTAAATCAGATAGGGAACTAATATCCAATATATATAAAGAACTCAAGAAGGTGGACTCCAGAAAATCAAATAACCCCATTAAAAATGGGGCTCAGAGCTAAACAAAGTATTCTCACCTGAGGAATATTGAATGGCTGAGAAGCACCTGAAAAAATGTTCAGCATCCTTAATCATCAGGGAAATGCAAATCAAAACAACCCTGAGATTCCACCTCACACCAGTCAGAATGGCTAAGATCAAAAATTCAGGAGACAGCAGATGCTGGCTAGGATGTGGAGAAAGAGGAACACTCCTCCATTGTTGGTGGGATTACAAGCTTGTACAGCCACTCTGGAAATCAGTCTGGTGTTTCCCCAGAAAATTGTACATAATACTACTGGAGGATCCTGCAATATCTCTCCTGGTATATATCCAGAAGATGTCCCAACCGGTAAAAAGGACACATGCTCTACTATGTTCATAGCAGCCTTATTTATAATAGCTAGAATCTGGAAAGAACCCAGATGCCTTTCAACAGAGGAATGGATACTAAAAATGTGGTACATTTACACAATGGAGTACTACTCAGCTATTAAAAGGAATGAATTTATGAAATTCCAATCAAATGGTTGGACCTGGAGGGCATCATCTTGAGTGAAATAACAGAATCACAAAAGAACTCAAATGATATGTACTCACTGATAAGTGGATATTAGCCCAGAAACTTAGTATACCTGAGATATAAGATACAATTTGCAAAGCACATGAAACTCAAGAAGAACGAAGACCAAAGTGTGGAAACTTTGCCCCTTCCTAGAATTGGAAACAATTACCCATGGAAGGAGTTACAGAGACAAAGTTTGGAGCTCAGACAAAAGGATGGACCATCTAGAGACTGCCATATCCAGGGATCCATCCCATAATTAGCCTCCAAACAATGACACCATTGCATACACTAGCAAGCGTTTGCTGAAAGGACCCTGATATAGCTGTCTTTTGTGAGACTAGGCCGGGGCCTAGCAAACACATAAGTGGATGCTCACCGTCAGCTATTGAATGGATCACAGGGCCCCCAATGGAGGAGCTAGAGAAAGTATCCAAGGAGCTAAAGAGATCTGCAACCCTGTAGGTGCAACAACATTATGAACTAACCAGTACCCTGGAGCTCTTGATTCTAGCTGCATATGTATCAAAATATGGCCTAGTCAACCATCACTGGAAAAAGAGGCCCATTTGTCTTGCAAACTTTATATGCCCCAGTACAGGGGAACGCCAGGGCCAAAAAGTGGGAATGGGTGGGTTGGGGAGTGGGGGGGAGGGTATGGGGGACTTTTGCGATAGCACTAGAAATGTAATTGAGGAGAATACCTAATAAAAAATATTAAAAAAATTAAAGTTATCAGTTGATGCAATTTTATGTATATTTGTATAAAGTTCAATGAAATTTAATGAAATTTAATATACTTTAGATATGTATACATATATATGTATATAAATATATTTATTATTTAAACCTCAGATGACATAAAAACAAAACATTTTACTTTCGTGGGAATCATCTATGTTTTGTAAAGTGGTTAACCACTACAGGCTGACTTGGCCTCATATAGAGTCACCTTTCTGACCTCCCTGAAGTAGTCCACAGAAACAAGATCCCAGCCATTGAGATTAAAGGACAAAGTACAATTGTGACTGTGATGCCATTGCTGAATTTCAGTCAGGCAACTGGAATCCAAACACCAGAGAAAAGGTAACCCCATGGGGTGAGCTGATATGCTGGTTGCTCTGTCTTGGAGTCACTAACTCATCTATGGAACAGGGCACAGCTGGAGTCATAGGCCTCTGAATGCCAACATAGAAGGGGAACATCAGCAAGATCTCGTTGGAGACCTGTCATTGTTGGAGAGAGAGAGGGGCGGAAAAAAAATCACATCAGAGCTGTCCAGGCAGGGCATCCTGAAAGGGACAAGATTCTGAGAAAGATGATGTGACACAAGAGTGTTTCCTCAAAACATTCACCTAATTTTCAGGCCATTTGAGCTGGAAGTGCAAGATCTGAGCAGGAGGCCCTTCCTGGTGCAGAAGCTATGTGAGCAAAAATTTGAGACTTAGTTCTAAAGGATTTCTATCTTTGCATCCTTAGGTGGAAAATGGGGGACATGTAGGGATGGACGGTGACAATGTCCTAAATGTAAAGTTGTCAAAAATAGGTTGAGCCTTTCAAACACCTAGACCAGTCAGCTGGTTTTCAGTGGCATCCAGAGCCCATACCATTGTTCATATGCAAATGATACGACAAAATAATAATAAAAGAGACAACGAGTATCTAGAAAAGACCTGAAGAAAAGATAGGAGTAGAACACATTCCAAGGTGACCCAGTTCCTAGTAATCAGGCACAGCATGTATTTGAAAATTAATTCTGTTGAGTTTGAGGGAACAAAATGAAGTTGATTTCAATAAGTACATAAATCTGGGCTTCTGATTGAAGTCACATTGGTCACATTGCGTATTTAAAATCTGTATTGTGCACATGTGAGTATACCTTGTGAAACTGTAGATACACTGAATTCATATAAATAGTTTAAAAATAAAGAAAATAAGTCACTTAGATGATCAAAAGCTAAAACGTGCATCTTTGTCCATTCATCCAGCTAACCATGTAATCAAATACACAAATAGGAATTGATAAAATATATGCAGCAGAAGATATAAAAGATTAAAATTGCACAGGCAATGTGTAACCTATGTAGGTATATTCTCTGGATCTAACAAAAGCCATAAAAATTTCTGAAGAGTAAGTCTATGGAAACTAATGGATCTGCATCATCCTGGACCATTAAAGCACTCCTGTTTCTCTTTCTAAGAATTTTCACTATTAGTTTTATTTTGTTTTGTTTTACATACTCCTATCACCACAGAAGAAAGTTTCCTGGGTGAACCCTACTTTCTTTGTTTGGCATGAGTTTCAGTCAATCAATTAAACAAACAAACAAACAAACAAGCAGAAACAATGCTGTTTCTTTGTTTGCTTTTCTATACAGTCTTTAAAGCTACCTCCACTACTTAAAAATCTTGCTGTAACATCACTTGTATACTAGATTTAAAACTATATTGAGAACAACTTGATGGGACTTTGGGCCTCATGATTCCTGTCAGATAATGAAAACTATACACACACCCACATTATAACTCCACTGGAAATTACTTCAAAATCCTAAGCTAGATCCTCCAGAGTTGGAAAATAGAGTTTTCACAGCTTTGGGCGACACAACACTGAATAGTTCACAATAAGAATAGTTCACAAAAAGAGAAGTCCTCACATTAACAAAACTCCAAATTCCCGAGCAGTTATAGAACCTTACTGTTAAGCAGTCAGTGGCACCTCAGGTCCCCATCATCTTGGTTATAAAATGGAGTTGAGAATTAATTAACCATTTTACTCTCAAGAACTGTTTATTATTATTATTATTATTATTGTTGTTGTTGTTGTTGTTGTTTTTAGACATTTATTGTAGAAAGGCAGAGAGAGGGAGAGAGTAGGGAAGTAGAGGCTGGCCATGGCCACATGGAGAGAGACAGAAAGGGAAGATGGAGAGAGGGGGAGTAAGGGAGCAAGAATAAGAGGTAAGAGCCTATTTATTCTTCATAACAACATAGGACTAAAGAAAACCAAGCCCTCCTTGAGACAGGAATAAGAGTCAGAGGAAGAAAGCATTGCCTTTCACCATTCAAAAGCATGGTAACTAAGTTCAAAATAGTTCAAAAGACATACTCTTACAATCTTGCACTTTGGATTGCCTGTGTTACTGAGCTGAAGATGCTGAGGTAAATGAAGGACATGGTCAAGGGAGAACTATTTATAAGCAGGTTTTAAAGCAACTTTGCCAGAGATCTGTTCAACACATCAAATTTCTTTAAAAAATTAACTAACCATTTTACACTCAAAAACTATTAAAGAAGTAAAGAAATTACTTCTTTGGTTAGTAAAGAAATTCATCACTAATCCAAAGACCAAGCATAGCAGGAGAAGATGCCTCATCTTCTGGTGTGGTCCATGCACTTGTGAGAGAACCTGGAGCGCATGAACTGTTTACTCTTCTAGAACACAGTCCTTCCTCCTCCTCCTCCTCCTCCTCCTCCTCTTCCTTCTGCTCCTTCTCCTGGGCTAGCTTTCTGAGCCTAGTAACTGATCACACTTGCCTACACCATGGAATGATTCAATAACAAAACACTCTGGAGAAGTACTGAAGCCAGCAAAAATTGAATCTCAGAAGACCAACCAAGAGCACAGCTCCTGGTTCAGGGTGTCAAGGGTGTCACACCATCAGCTTGAAGTTGGGGAATAACTGAATGTTTGCTTGGAAAAGAAAAAGTAAACACTGCACACTGGGCTTTTCATCCTGTTTGGGTTGGACTTGGTATTAGGGAAAGTAACAGAAAAATGGGTGTGGGGACCACAGAGACCACACTGAGTGAATAGTCACTGATGAACGTTAAATCATAATTTCAGCATCATGGAGGAAAGTTGGGAGCTGGCTAACCCAGTCCCTCCCTGGTACCTCCATTCAAACAGTGCCTTCTAAGTGTTCTGAGCCTCCGTGATGGTGAGTCTTGTGTCCAGGGAGTACCATTTTTGCTCTCAAGTCTTCTTCAGCCTTCATTTACTTGGTGGATACTTCACTTTCCTTGCTGTATCTCACACAATCTATAGCACACTGATTTGGCCCTTGCCAAACTGAGGCAGTGCCTCAGCTCTAGGCCACAAGCAAATCTCAAGGGGTGCTGTCTCTGCTAAGGAAAAGCAGCAGCTTCCTCAGAGCTGTGTTCTTTTTTATTCTCTAATTCTGTTCCTACCTGGCACCCACAAGAAGCTGATATCTCCCCTCTTTCTAACACTACTAAAGGGTTTTTGGTCTCCTTTCCACAGAGTTTCCTGGTATAATGTGGCACTCTTTGTTCTGGTAATGTCTTTGATCATTTCTAGACATTGTACAACCCATTACCATTGTGATTTCACTACACTGTCCTACCTTCCCTACATTTTCTTCAAGTCACAAACTCTCTTCGAGCAACCGAGTAGACCTTCCTAATGCTGAAATTCTTTGATACAGTTCCTTGTGTTGTGGTGTCCCTTACCATAAAATTATCTTTGTTGCTACTTCATAACTGTAATTTTGCTAGTGTATAATGTAAATATCTGATATGCCCTGAAAAAGAATCATTTGGCCCCCAAAGAGATATCCAACCACAGGTTGAGAACCGCTGTTATAGACCATAGGGTTTGAGACCAGGAACAGTGCCCTGTCTATGCTTCCAGAAGCCTAGCCTCCAGTGTTCTCAGTTCTTTCCTTACTGCTTCAACTAAACAGAAGCACATGGACTGTCATTCAGAGTGAGAAGTCCGTAAAGACAAAAATACAACACTTACCACTCCTACAGGAACACCTGCAGCTTCTTAAAGCACAGAGAGGTCTTTGATGCTTTTCTGTTTCCACATTGCTGCACATCTCTCTACACCAGCATTTCCCCTGCTCTGGGTTAAGAACAAGAGCTTGGGAGAATTTGACTTTACAAACCATCACCTGAGAAATCTGGCTTCCATCTCTGTCTCTGTTGTCATGATCATAGTTACTGATCTGAATTCAAGTTGTCAGGAACATGCTCTTCCCACACGTCATTGGTAGGGCCTGAATTTTATAGATTAAAAACTGAAGTGGAAGGAGATAGCTGAAATTACCCCAGTCAAAATAGAACAGTACATTGTGTTTTGATCATAGTTCACAATTGCACAGTTCAGGCAAGTACCACAATAAACAGGAAGGCTCTGCCCAGGTGCTTTATCTTTATGGTATCAGAGAGTCTGCAGTAAATTGACACACCGATACAGGTTTATTGATACAGGTAGCAATGACCCAAGGAATGTGGCCTCCTGCTCATGCTTGGCAGGCTCATTCTTGTGACATTTTCTCATGTTTTAGAGCACCCAACTGGACTGTACTTGCATGGGAAATTCTTCCTCAATCCACTGTGCTAGGCATAGCATGTTGATTCTGATTCCCACAAAGGCATTTGATCTACTTTACTTCAGGAAGTACTCTCTCTATCTCTCACTGGCTCTCTGTGACCTTCCCCCCCCCCCTTCCCAGTCCCTTTTACCTAAACGCTGAACTCTTTTTCTAATTTATTGTCAAGTTCAGTCTCTAGCCTTAATTTCTTTTCAAACTTTGATGAATAAAATTAATGACTAAATTTCTTCCTTTAGTACAAGGAGTGTACACACCACACACACACACACACACACACACATTGACACACTTCTCAGGAGGAAAAAGACATGAATAAATGTAAATGTATATCTCCTGCTGGATTTAGCTGCTTCCTGAAGAAAGACACATTTTGTTAAAAAATGAGTTTTTGTTTTGTTTTGTTTTGATGTGGTTTTATTTTTTCTTTTTATTGCTAAAGTTGTCACCTTGGCCCACATTCCCTACAACCACAATAAGCACAGTTGTAATGACTATTGATTGGGAAGTCCCAGCTTTCTGTCTAGCTGTCTGCTTCTTCTAGTGAGCTAGAAGCAGTCAATAGCAAACACAGAGAACATCCACAGGGATTCCAACATGGCAAAGGTGGTCCTTCCAAGATGAGAAGCAGGAAATGGATAGTTTTTAGAATGTTGGGTTCCAGGCAGGTAAGAAGTAGTCCTGTAGAGATCTACCCAATGAAGACATAGTTGCCTTTCAGGATACCCTTAAAATATGTCAGTGTCTAATGACCAGGAACAGCCCTTTGCTGCGGCATGCCATAGTGGACCAGTGTCCAGCCACACCCTCCATTGTATAACAATGCAATTGCATAGCAGGACATGCCTACACTGATGTAGTTAGCCTTTATTTTCTAGTCCATAAAATGGACATTCACAGAGCCTTCTCAAGAAGGACATGACCCTTGAGGAACACATGCCATAAGAATTTCATAAAACCCATCTAAAACAGTGAGATACAGCTCTAATGTAGCCCCCTGGACTGCCTGTCTGTAAATCCATGCAGTGGTATGGAAGCTTACTGTCTAATAGTGGTCATCTAAGGCAGAGATTGCATCATCTTCTTACATCCCATGCTTTTCACTTAACAGGCAATGACATCGAGGCATCAGCACTTTATAAAAGCTCCTTGAGTGGAACTGATCGACATCCAGCATGGAGAGACAGAGCTAGGATGGGGACTCTGGAAACAAGCCGGAACACACATTCCAGCTGAGGCTGTGTATATTGGAACCCCATGTGTTTGCCAAGCAGAGGCACCTACAGCATCCCCACCACAATGTACCTCACTTAGTAAAGACAAATCAAAAGCTAAGGTTGGTGGCCAAGACTGAGATGCTAGGCAACTTAGTTGACTCCCCTAAGGGAAGGCAAATGCTGGCTGATGGCCTGGTATGAGGAATAAATCTTTTATCCTAGATGATTACTATTGCTAATGCCAAGAAGTGCTTGCTGACAGGAGCCTGGTATAGCTGTCCCCTGAGAGGCTCTGCCAGAGCCTGACCAATACATCGGACTTAGTGAAGAAACCCAAATGAAGAAGCTAGGGCAAGGACTGAAGGAGCTGAAGTGGTTTGCAACAACATAGGAAGAACAACAATATCAACCAACCAGATCCCCTGCCCAGAGCTTCCAGGTAATAAACTACCAACCAAAGAGTACACCTGGTGGAAACCCATGGCTCCATCTGGATATGTAGCAGAGGATAGCCGTTTCAGTCATCAAGGAGAGGCCCTTGGTCCTGTGGAGGCTTGATGACCCAGAGTAGGGGAGTGCTAGAGGGCTGAGGCAGGTGTGTGTGGGCAGGTGGGGAGCACCCTAATAGAGGCAGGGGAATGGGAGGGGATAGGGGGCTTGTGGAAGGCAGACTGGGAAGGGGGACAGTATTTGATATGAAAATAAATAACCAATTTTTTAAAAAAGTTCTTCCCTGGGTTGCTTTTTATATTATACTATCTCTAACTTTGTAATCTGAGGCTGCGTATACTGGAACCCCATGTGTTTGCCAAGCAGAGGCACCTACAGCATCCCCACCACAATGTACCTCACTTAGTAAAGACAAATCAAAAGCTAAGGTTGGTGGCCAAGACTGAGATGCTAGGCAACTTAGTTGACTCCCCTAAGGAGTTTCCTTTTTGAATAAACAGTTCAGTTAAACAGCTTCCAGCACATTTTCATCTAAGCCCATTTGACTTGTCAGTTTAGACTCCCAAGTAAATTGCTCTCACTGCCAAATCATGCTGATTGAAAACATATAAAATCTGACATTAAGCTTTGACACATGTGATCATGTACCAGGAAAACTGATTAGAGACAGTATCCACCAAAAGGACCCTGCTGTAAACTCAGGTCTACTGATCACAAACTGCAAGATTGCCATTTTGTCTTCTTTGCCTTTGAGGTAACCGTAAGGTTCAATTTTCTCTCCAGGATTTTTTAGGAGGTGGAAAAGGCAGACTCAGCAGCAAACTCTCTTTACCCCAAAGAGTAGAGGCTAGTGATGAAAAACTGAAATAGGCACCCAAAAAGAAAAAATAAAAGGAAAGCTGAAATTATCCTTGGATCTGTGGGAGTTTGGAGTAGTCTACAGGTGTGAGTGGGGTCAGTACCTATATTAGAGGGCAGAGTCAGAGAGAAGGGGAAAGGTCATGGTCTCTGTGAAGCTGGAGGGTCCCAGCATAAAGCTCCTCCACTAGCCTTTGAAGTCCCAGGCTAATCAGTTTTCAGAGATGACTTAGGCTGTCTAGCTGTTGTGAGAAGAAAAATGTGGTCATGTGCAGTGAAATATTCTTCCCACAGCCAAGGAAGTATCCCACAAATTAATATCCTAGATAGGTCGTCTTTTCATATTAAGTTTCTCAATAAATTTTCCTGTCTTTAGACAGCTAGTAGGCACCCATCTGTGTCCTGATCATGAAACATGGATTGGTGTGACAAGCAAAACAAGGAGGGCATTCAACATGGCTTGGAGACTGGAATGAGCCCTATTTTGGCCGCAGAGTTCAGCTAATGGAAATCCCAGGCACGGGTGACTGGAGAACACTGAATCCCTAGAGCACACAACACAGCTTGCATGGTCCTTCCCCAAAGTCTTTCCTCAGCAATTACTCATTGCTTAACAAATGTCAGGCAGGGGCTTTGTGAGTCTTAAAACATTCAGGTAGGTGTCATGAGCCTATACTCTTCTGTTTAGGACAGGATGTTTCAACCACTGGGAAATAACTACAGAATTGATTTACAAATGGAAAACCCACCAGAAAACTCTCTAATCTTTGCCTCTTAGAAGCTCACTCCACATTGGAACTTGCAGTTTATAGCTGTGAATCATGACTAGCTGCCTGCATCTGCAACTGACTGGAAGATTATAAGAATTTAGCTGAATTTGACCACATTTTATACAAAATTTTACTTTAAGAGTGCAAATCATGAGTCATGTCAAATATAACTTAAAGGAAATATAATGTTGTATATAAGTTAACATTTCCTGAGGCAGAGCATTGGCTCAGCAGTTAAGGACATTTACTTTTCCCTTACAGAGAAACAGGGTTCAGTACCTACTATCAAGCAGCTAACAATTACCTGTAATTCCAGTTCCAGGGGATATACCATCCAATATCCCTTTCTAGACTTTTCTGATCTTCTGAACTCATACACTGTGCAAACATGCAGCATGTGAAAGCAACCATGAACACATGGATATAAACACATACACACATACATACACACAGAAACATACACAGATACACACACACAAATATACACACAGAGACACAGAGAGAATACAAACATACCCATGTACAGACACACACACAAACAAACACCAGCACACATGCAGATACACACACAGAGATACATATATACACAGACACACAATTAAAAATAAAACACATCTTTCACAAAGAGAGAGAGCATTTTTGTTTGGGAAGACTGGATTATCTTGTCTGAATGCTGCCATGGATCCCCTTCATCATTTTAGACAATCTCAGATCTATTTTGTCTCCAGCTAATTCCATCTCAACAGGAAGCTGGGGATATGATCTCTGTTTATATTTCTATTATCTGCTTTCATGGTGTGTTCTTGTCTGGCCTTCTGTTCATTAGCCATGTGGGTGCTTAAGAAAGTATTGGAGCTGCTAAGCTCACTAACAAATGAGAAATAAAAGAAAGTGGCTGCACAGACTGATGCAGACATACTCCAATATTTACCCTTTGCTATCAAATGAACATAATAAAGACAGAATCCTCTAATTACTATTTTTTAAAAAGCCCCCGCATTCTGCATGAATATGGTTTTCTTTTTTCAAAACAGTGTTAATCAGAATTCAATCTAGACATTGACTATTAGTGGATTGGCCATTTTTATTTATTTTAATATGTAGATTCTTAGTCTACAATTTATTGATTATTATCCATCTACCCCTTAGCTATTCTACCATTAGCTCTTTGAATTTTTCATATGAAAATACTTAAAAATTCATAACTGTTAAATCACATTTTGTGCTGCATATGTTGAATCATTTTAATAAGATAGAGAAAAGTTCCATGAACTTGATATTATTCCAAACACAGATGGAATAAAATCAGTATATATATGAAGCTATTAAAACAACTTCTCTTATGAAATATTGTATTCAATGCACTTGCTAGAGTGTTTGTTAGACATGGAGAGTGCTCCACAGTTCTATAGCTCAGTGATTCTTCCCACTAAAGATAATTTTGTCCTCTGATGATCATTTGAAAATACCTGGGACTGTTTAGGCCCAGCCCCTACCCTAGTGGGGTAGAGTGGCAGTACAGAGTACTACTGTGGATTTTCACAGGTAGGAAGCAGCCATACTGCTGAGCATTTGATTGGTCCAAAATACTAGCAATGCCTCTCCTGGGAAAACTCACACTAGGTGTGATCCTCAGAAATATCCACAGACATAAAATGTAATGGAAACAGGTCACAGCTAGAAAGTACTGGAGCCTGGCTAGATTTTAGGAACTTGACAGAGTCAGAAAGATGACAAAGAGATAGAAAGTGGAGACAGAGTCTATCTACAGGAAGATCTCAACACCCAGTGATGTTTTCCTTTGGGAAGAGCAGCATCACAAACTTTAAATAGATAACAGTATTGGAGCAAAGAGAACACACAGAATTACTGGGATGGTCCTGGGTAGAAACTTTTATAAACAGGAGGTGTACAGAACAGAGTCAATGAGAAGAGAGAAATACAACTAGAAACTTGGGCTTCAGTAAGTCTCTGACAGGTCCAGGCCAGTAGAGAGGAGGAATTCCATCAATGCCTACACCATCAGAACAACAGAAAAGGTTGTATAGAAGTCACCTCTGTCGTCCCACGGTTAAAACACCAAGAGTGGATCTCTTACAAGTTGGAGTACATGCTCAAAGGAGCCACTGTGAGCCCAGATTATGCCTGGTCTATCCAAGAAACATTGAGAAACAAGGAACAAAGGCAATTGGTCCCAGCAGTTAAGAATATTTGAATATCTTCAGCACGATCTCAGCGGAGGGCCCCAAGGTCCCCAGAGGTCTCTCCACGCTGCAGGCACCCTAGCATACCCAGGACCTTGAGATCACTGGTGAGTGGAACACAACATTAGTTCCAACAAACCCAGAGCATCTTGTGCTAGAAGCAACAGGGTCAAAGGACAAAGGCAGGCCCTAGCACACCCAGAATCTTGGGATCACTGAGACCAGTCTATGCAGGAGAGCACGTGGGCAGCAGAAGCAACAGATCTTTTTGGACAGGGTCCCTTCATGCATGCATCCTTAGCCAGGAGACAGAGCTGAGACTCAGACAGATGGACACCTTCACTGCCAGACAAGATTTGGCCTCCAGGGAGGGCTATGACACCAGGAATCAGGAGGTAGGTCTGCACTCAAGACTTCTGTGCACCTTCCTTGCAAGAGGAGAGCTTGACTGCAGAGAGTGCTCTGACCACTGTGAATCAGGAGAGAGTTGGTCTCCTAGGAGTGCTGACAGAGGCTAAAGAATCACAGGAGGAATGAGCTCCATCCAGAGACAGCTAAAATATCTAACAACAGAGAATATCAGATGGCAAAAGGCAAACGAAAGGAACTTACTAACAGAAACCAAGACCACTGGGCATCATCAGAGCCCAGTATGCCCATCACAGAGAGTTCTGGATACCCCCATACCCCTGAAACAAGACTCGGATTTAAAATACCTCATGATGCTGGTAGAGGATTTTAAGAAGGTCATTAATAACTCACTTAAAGAAATAAGAAAAACATTGCTAAACAGATAGAAGCCCATAAAGAGGAAGCACAAAAATCCCTCAAGGAATTACATGAAAACACTGCTAAACAGGGAGAAGACCTTAAAGAGGAAACACAAAAATCCCTTAAAAATTACAGGAAACCACAACCACATCACCACAAACAGGTGATGGAATTAAAGAAAACCATCCAAGATCTAAAAATGGAAGTAGAATCAATGAAGAAAACCAAAAGGGAGACAAATCTTGAGATAGAAATCCTAGGAAAGAATCATAGATGCGAGCATCAGCAACAGAATACAAGAGATGGAAGAGAGAATCTCAGGTGCAGAAGATTCCATAGAAAACATGGACACAACAATCAAAGAAAATGCAAATTTCAAAAAGATCCTAACCTAAAACATCCAGGAAATCCAGGACACAATGAGAAGACTAAACCTACAGATAATAGGTATAGATGAGAACGAAGATTTGCAACTTAAAGGGACAATAAATATCTTCAACAAAACTATAGAAGAAAACTTCCCTAACCTAAAGAAAGAGATGCCCATGAACACACAAGAAGCCTACAAAACTCAAATAGACTTGACGAGAAAAGAAATTCCTCCTGACACATAATGATGAGAACAACAAATGTCCTAAATAAAGACAGAATATTAAAAGCAGTAAGGGAAAAAGGTCAAGTAACATATAAAGGCAGACCTATCAGAATTACACCAGACTTCTCTCCAGAGACTGAAAGCTATAACATCCTGGGCAGATGTTATACAGACCCTAAGAGAACATAAATGCCAGCCCAGGCTAATATACCCAGCAAAACTCTCATTTACCATAGATAAAGAAACCAAAGTATTCCATGATAAAACCAAATTCACACAATATATTTCCAAGAATCCAGCCCTTCAGAGGATAATAATGGGAAAACACCAACACAATGATGGAAAGTACACCCTAGAAAAAGCAAGAAAGTAATCCTTCAACAAACCCAAAAGAAGATATCCACAAGAACAGAATACCAACTCTAACAACAAAACTAACAGAGAGCAACAATTACTTTTCCATAATATCTCTTAATATCAATGGACTCAATTCCCAAATAAAAAGACAGACTAACAGAATGGCTATATAAACAGGACCCAACTTTTTACTGCTTACAAGAAACTCACCTCAGGGAAAAAGGCAGATATTATTTCAAGGTTAAATGCTGGAAAACAATTTTCCAAGCAAATTTTCCTAAGAAACAAGCTGGAGTGGCCATTCTAATATCGAATAAGATTGACTTCCAACCCAAAGATATAAAAAAGGACAAAGAGGACCACTTCATACTCAACAAAGGTAAAATCTTCTAAGATGAACTCTCAATTCTGAATATCTATGCTCCAAATGCAAGGGCATCCACATTCATTAAAGAAACTGTAGTAGAGCTCAAAGCACATATTGCACCACACACAATAAAAATGGGAGACTTCAACACTCACTCTCATCAATGGACAGATCCTGGAAACAGAAACTAAGCAGAGACACAGTGAAACTAACAGAAAGTATGAAACAAATGGATTTAACAGATATCTACAGATCATTTTATCCTAAAACAAAGGGATATACCTTCTTCTCAGAACTTCATGGCACATTCTCCAAAATAGAGCATATAATTGGTCACAAAACAGGTCACTCAACAGATATAAATATATTGAAATTATCCCATGCATCCTATCAGATCACCACAGACTAAGGCTGATCTTCAATAACAACATAAGTATAGAAACCCAACATTCACCTGTAAGCTGAAGAACAGTCTACTCAACGATACCTTGGTCAAGGAAGAAATAAAGAAAGAAATTAAAGACATTTTAAAGTTTAATGAAAATGAAACCACAACATTCCCAAACTTATGTGACAGAAAGAAAGCATTCTTAAGAGGAAAACTCATAGCTCTGAGTACCTCCAAAAAGAAACTAGAGAGAGCACACACTAGCTGCTTGAGAGCACACCTAAAAGCTCTAGAACTAAAGGAAGCAAATTCAACCAAGAGGAGTAGACAGCAGGAAATAATCAAACTCAGGGCTGATATAAACCAAGTGGAAACAAAAAGAACTATACAAAGAATCAACCAAACCAGGAGCTGATTCTTTAAGAAAAACAACAAGATAAACCCTTACCCAGACTCACTAGAGGGCACAGGGACAGTATACTAATTAGAAAATCAGAAATGAAAAGGGAGATATAATGACAGAACCTGAGGAAATCCAAAACATCATCAGATCCTACTACAAAAGGCATACTCAACAAAACTAGAAAACCTGGATGACATAGACAAATTTCTAGACAGATACCAGGAACCAAAGTTAAATCAGGATCAGATTAATGACCTAAACAATCTCATATCCCCTAAAGTAATAGAAGCAGTCATTAATAGTCTCTCAACCAAAAATAAGCCCAGGACCAGATGGATTTACTACAGAATTTTATCAAACCTTCAAAGAAGACCTAATTCCAGTTCTCCTCAAACTATTCCATAAAATAGATATAGAAGGTATTCTAGCCAATTCATTCTATGAAAGCACAATTACTCTGATACCTAAGCCACATAAAGACCCAAAAAAGATAGAGGACTTCAGACCAATTTCCATTATGAATATCAGTGCAAAAATATTCAATGAAATTCTCGCTAACCGAACCCAAAAATACATCAAAATAATCAACCATCGTGATCAAGTAGGCTTCAATCCAAGGATGCAGGAATGGCTTAATATATGGAAATCCATCAATGTAATCCACTATATAAGCAAACTCAAAGACAAAAACCACATGATCATCTCCTTAGGTGCTGAGAAAGCACTTGACAAAATCTAACACCCATTCATGATAAAAGCTTCTAAAGGATCAGGAATTCAAGGCCCATACCTAAACATAATAAATGCAATATCCAGCAAACCAGTAGCCAACATCAAAGTAAATGGAGAGAAGCTGGAAGCAATCCCACTAAAATCAGGGACTAGACAAGGCTGCCCACTTTCTCCCTACCTATTCAGTCTAGTACTTGAAGTCCCAGCCAGAGCAATTAAATAACAAAAGGAGGTTAACAGGATACAAATTGGAAAGGAAGAAGTCAACATATCACTATTTGCAGATGATATGCTACATATGTGATCCTAGAATTTCCACCAGAGAACTCTTAAACCTAATAAACAGCTTCAGTGAAGTAGCTGGATATAAATTTAACTCAAACAAATCGATGGCCTTTCTCTTCTCAAAGGATAAACAGGCTGAGAAAGAAATTAGGGAAACAACACCCTTTACAATAGTCACAAAAATATATATATAAAATACCTTGGTGTGACTCTAACTAAGGAAGTGAAAGATCTGTATGATAAGAACTTCAAGTCTCTGAAGAAAGAAATTGAAGAGGATCTCAGAAGATGGAAAAATCTCCCATGCTCATGGATTGGCAGGATTAAAATAGTAAAAATGGCTATTTTGCCAAAAGCAACCTACAGATTCAATGCAATCCCCATCAAATTTCCAACTCAATTTTTCAATGAATTATAAAGGACAATTTAAAAAATTCATCTGTAATAAAAAAAAACCTAGGATAGCAAAAACTCTTCACAATGATAAGAGAACCTCTGATGGAATCACCATGCCTGACCTAAAGCTGTACTACAGAGCAAGTATGATAAAAACTCCATAGTACTGGTACAGTGACAGACAGGTAGATCAATGGAATAGAACTGAAGATCCAGAAATGAACCCACACACCTATGGTCACATGATCTTTGACAAGGGAACTAAAATCATCCAGTGGAAGAAAGACAGCATTTTCAACAAATGGTGCTGTCACAACTGGTGGTTGTCAAGTAGAAGAATTCAAATTGATCCATTCTTATCTCCTTGTACTAATGACAAGTCGAAGTGGATCAAGGACCTTTACATAAGACCAGAGACACTAAAACTTACAGAGGAGAAAGTGGGGAAAAGCCTCAAAGATATGGGCACAGGGGAAAAAATTTACCAATGGGACCTCATAAAATTGCAAAACTTCTGTAAGGCAAAAGACACTGTCAATAAGACAAAAAGGCCGCAAACATATTGGGAAAGGGTCTTTACCAATCCTAAATCAGATAGGGGACTAATATCCAATATATATAAAGAACTCAAGAAGATGGACTCCAGAAAATCAAATAACCCTATTAAAAATGGGGTACAGGGCTAAACAAAGAATTCTCAACTGAGGAATACTGAATGGCTGAGAAGCACCTGAAAAATTGTTCAACATCCTTAATCATCAGGGAAATGTAAATCAAAACAACCCTGAGATTCCACCTACACCAGTCAGAATGGCTAAAATCAAAAATTCAGGTGACAGCAGATGCTGGCAAGGATGTGGAGAAAGAGGGACACTCCTCCATTGCTGGTGGGATTGCAAGCTGGTTCAACCACTCTGGAAATCAGTCCGGCGGTTCCTCAGAATATTGGACATAGTACTACTGGAAGATCCAGCAATTCCTCTCCTGGTCATATACCCAGAAGATGTTCCAACTTGTAATAAGGACACTATGTTCATATCAGCCTTATTTATAATAGCCAGAAGCTGGAAAAAACCCAGATGTCCCTCAACAATAAATGGATACAGAAAATATGGTACATTTACACAATGGATTACTACTCAGCAATTAAAAACAATGAATTCATGAAATTCTTAGGTAAATGGATACATCTGGGGGATATCATCCTTATTGAGGTAACCCAGTCCCAAAAGTACACACATGGTATGCACTCACCGATAAGTGGATATTAGCCCAGAAACTTAGAATATCCAAGATACAATTTGCAAAACGCTTGAAACTCAAGAAGAAGGAAGACCAAAGTGTGGATACTTCGTTCCTTCTTAGAATGGAGAACAAAATACCCATGGAAAGAGTTAGTTACAGAGACAAATTTCAGAGCTGAGATGGAAGGGAAGACCATCCAGAGACTGCCCCACCCAGGGGATCCATTCCATATACAACCACCAAACCCAGACCCTATTGCATATGCCCTCAAGATTTTGCTGACAGGATCCTGACATAGCTCTCTTTTGTGAGGCTATGCCAATGCCTGGCAAATACAGAAGTGGATGCTCACAGTCATCTATTTGATGGAACACTGGGTCCCTAAAGAAGGAGCTAGAGAAAGTACCCAAGGAGCTAAAGGGGTCTGCAACCCTATAGGAGGATCAACGATAAGAACTAATTAGTACCCCACCCCAGCTGTATCTCCAGTTCCATATGTAGCAGAGGATGGCCTAGTCGGCATCAATGGAAGAAGAGGCCCTTGTTATTGCAAAGATCATATGCCCCAGTACAGGGGAATGCCAGGGCCAGTAAGCAGGAGTGGGTTGGTTGGGGCGCAGGGCGGGGTGGGGATAATAGAGGGCTTTGGGGATAGCATTTGAAATGTAAATGAAAAAAATATCTAATTAAAAAAGAAAAAAAGAATATTTATAGATTAATTCATGTAGCAGAAACTAAAATAAGACAAGAAACTGGGTTACAATTAACAATTAACATTTCTTTAGAAGTATACCAGAAATTATGAAGTGTTGCAGTTAAATATTAAGCAGCCACTAAAACCTTTAGGATGTAAAGATAAGTAATGATAAGAAACTCACAATGCAGCTTTTCTATAGATTTACTGGTTTTGTCTTGATTCTAAGATGAACTCCATGATGGTATTAACAGGCACCTTCACAGACACTCATTCCTGAAATCCAAGCCTTCGTGACACCTGTGGGGCATTACCTTGACTGTGTCAACTGAGACAGGAAGGCAAGTTTACCTCCTTGGGATTGGAACTGTGTTTATTGTACCCTGCTCCTGATTCTGGATACAACACGATCAGCTACTTAAAGCTGTTGCCTTAACTTTCCACCAGGATGTTTTGTATCCTCTAAGTGTTGCCAAAGTAAACTCATTTTCCCTTAAGTTGTTTTTTCCCAGGGAATTTTATCACAGCAACAGCAAAAGAAGCTAACACTACATCCCTCTGTGTTGCCCAGGCACTACCCAGGCTTCTGGCTCCAGGAATCCTCCTGCCTTAGGGTCCTGAATAGTTGGGTTCACAGTTCATGATCAGCTCTGCAGATTGACTTAAAAAAAACTCTAACAAAATGAACACATGAAACAGGCACATATGCAAGGAAAAATATTGCTGGGATTGTAAAAACTGGAGAATTAAGTTCCTGGGAAAATTTACTGTTGTTGTTTCACATATAAAACAGATCTTTCTCTCAGGGCAAAATATTTGGGTTAAACTTTACTAGTCCTACTTGAAATCTCCAGTGGCCAACAATCTGGTATGTCCTGTTCATGTCCCTTGCTACTGCTACAGCCACACCTACTGCTATCCAAGTTCCCAGAGCTGCTTCCAGAACCTCTGGTGCTCCAGAGACTCTTTTCCAGCACCCTCTACAGCACTGTCCCTAACTTAGCCAGCACCAGCACCAGAACTCCTTCTGTTCCAGGGCAAAGGTGTGGCAGAACTACTAGCCAGAAAATACTGTAAAAAGTAGTTAGCATTAATGCCCATTTGCCATTTGGTCTAATCCTGCTCCAAAATGACATCCTCGTTATACAGCTTTCACCTCTCCATGGCTTTATATGAAAATCTTACTTTCAATTTCCATAGCTCCATCTGTAGGCCTCTCCACTCATTCCACAGTGCTTATGTCATAAAGCCAGAGAGATATACATACCTGCATATAAACATACATAATTACACATGTACATACATACATACATAAGGATGTGCGATGATCCACAGTAATGTCCCAGGTTTTGTCATGTCACAATCTTCATACAGACTTTGAAAACAATATTAGTCTTTGGAAGGATTGTGCAGCATGTATGAATGTACTCAAATAGCTGTGGCTTTGTTTTTGAGATATTAGTATTTCTATGGATTCTAAATATACACATAGAGATCTAGTCATAAGTGATTGCTACAACCTGAGTCAAATTATAATACCATATATCAGACAGTTCTAATTGATTGTTACAGAAAGCAGAGATAATTTAAACACTCAGAGCTTTCCTATTAGCAGCAATGTGTTACAAGTCTGCAGCCAAAGGTTCAAGGGAGGCTCTTTCTTCAAGGATGTTAATTACTGTGTTCCATTACAGAAAACCTTGGATTTGAAGTTATTAGCTTTTAACCCTTCTCTGTAATTAGATCTGCATATTGTTAGAAAGGCAACAGATCAATAAGTTAGCTGGAGGAAATATTTTCCTCTTCAGGCAACATATAATTAGCCTGTTAGCCTCAAATATCTTTGAAGTAAATTGCTTGAAGTTCATTGTTAAATTTAAATTAATGAAATTTGTTAAGCATCTACTATAGATTTGTTTACTTGAATACTATAAAGGAATAGTAATTCCAGTATTTCTTTACACATATTTTCCCTTTAAACTTCCTTTCCCCTTAAAACTAAGCCAAAAGAAGAATGCCCTCATTATAAACTAGAGAAACAGAGGCCCAGTCCAGTCACTGTCAACAAGTTAACCTAGCTGAAACATTTTTTATTCTTTTTTTAAATTTAATTTTATTTGTAATTCATTATTTTACACTTCATATTCCATTCCTGTCCATCCCCATCTACCCTCTGACTGTTCCACATCACACACCTACTCCCTACCCGACCCTGTGTCCACGTGGATACACCCCCCCCCCACCTCAACTGACCTCTAAACTCTCTGGGGCCTCCAGTCTCTTGAAGGTTAGGTGCATCATCTCTGAATGAACACAGACCGGGATTTCCTCTACTGTATGTGTGTTGGGGGCCTCATATAAGCTGGTGTATGCTGTCTGTTTAGTGGCCCAGTGTTTGAAAGATTTCAGGGGTACAGATAAATTGAGACTGCTGTTCCTCCTACAGAATCACCTTCTCCTTAGTTTATTTCAACCTTCTCTAATTCAACAACCAGGGACAGCTGCTTCTGTCCATTGGTTGGGTGCAAATAGCTGCATCTGACTCTTTCAGGTGCTTGTTGGGTTTTGCAGAGGGCAGTCATGATCGATCCATTCTTGTGAGTGTATATTTTCCATAGCATCAGTAATAGTGTCAGGCCTTGGGACCTCCCATTGAGCTGGATCCCACTTTGGACCTGTTGCTGGACCTTCTTTTCCTCAGGCACTTCTCCATTTCATCCCTGCAGTTCTTTCAGACAGGAACAATTATGGATCAGAGGTATGACTGTGGGATGGCAACCCCATCCCTCACTTGATGTCCTGTCTTCCTGCTGGAGGTGGGCTCTAAAATTTCCCTCTCCCTACTGTCGGGCATTTAATCAAAGTCCCTGTCTCTCACCTCCTAGGTCTCTGGTGCAATCTGAGGGGTTTCCCCAACATCCTGTTTCTTGGGATTGCCTGTTTGCATTCTTTCTGCTGACCCTAAGGGCTTCAGTCCTTTTCCCTCACCCAATACCAAACCAGGTACCCCTCTACCCTCCAATGCCCCTCCACCCTATCCACCTTCCTTCCCAAGTCCCTCCCTCCCTCCCAACATGTGATTGCTTTCTTTTCTCTCTCAAGTGGGACTGAGGCATCCTCACTTGGGCACTTCAGGTTGTTGAGCCTTTTGAATTCTGTGGATGGTATCATGTGTATTCTGTATGGGATTTTTCTTTCTTTCTTTCTTTCTTTCTTTCTTTCTTTCTTTCTTTCTTTCCTTCCTTCCTTCCTTCCTTTCTTTCTTCCTTCCTTCTTTCTTTCCTCCCTTCCTTTCTTCCTTCCTTCTTTCCTTCCTTCCTTCCTTCTTTCCTTTCTTTCTTTCTTTCTTTCTTTCTTTCTTTCTTTCTTTCTTTCTTTCTTTCGTTAATATTCACTTATTAGTGAGTACATACCATGCATGTCCTTTTGAGTCTGAGTTACCTCACTCAGAATGATATTTTCTAGTTCCATCCATTTGCCTGCAAAAGTTAGGATGTGCTCGTTCTTAATACCTGAGAAGTATCTCATTGTGTAAATGAACCATATTTTCTATATCCATTATTCTGTCATGGGACATCTAGGTTGTTTTCAGATTCTGGCTATCACAAGTAAGGCCACTATGAACATAGTGGAACACGTGCCCCTGTGTCATCTTTTGGGAATATTCCCAAGAGTGATATAGCTGAGTCTTCAGGTAGATCAATTTCCAATTTTCTGAGGAACCTTCAGATTGATTTTCAGAGTTGTCCCACCAGCAATGGAGGAGTGTTCCTCTTTATTCACATCCTCTCTAACATGTGTTGTCACCTCAGGTTGTGATCTTAGCCATCTGACTGGTGTAAGGTGGAATCTCAGGGTCGTTTTGATTTGCATTTCTCTGATCACTAAGGGCTTTGAACATTTTTTTAGGTGACTCTCAGCCATTTGTCATTCTACTATTGTGAATTCTCTGTTTAGTTCTATACCCATCTTTGATTGGGTTGTTTGGATTTTTTGGTGATTAACTTCTTGAGTTCTTTATATATTTTGGATATTAGCCCTCTATATCAGATGTGGAGTTAGTGAAGATTATTTTCTTCCCAATCAGTAGGTTGTCTATTTGTCTTATCAACCATGTTCTTTGCCTTACAGAAGCTTTCCAGTTTTATGAGGTCCCATTTATCAATTCTTGATCTTAGAGCATGGGCCATTGGAGTTCTCTTTAGGAAATTTTACCCCTGTGCCAAGGAGTGTAAGACTCTTTCCCACCTTCTCTTTTATTAGATTCAGTGTATCTGGTTTTATGTTGAGGCCCTTGATCCACTTAGACTTGGGATTTGTACAAGATGACAAATATGGGTCTATTTTCATTTTTCCACACACAGATAGCCAGTTAGACGAGCACCATTTATTGAAGATGCTTTCTTTTTTACATTGTATATTTTTGGCGTCTTTGTCCAAGATCAAAGTGATGGTCAAGTGATGGAAAGTGTGTGGTTTTATTTCTGAGTCTGCAATTCTATTCCATTGATCAACATGTCTGTCTCTGTACAAATACCATGCAGTTTTTATCACTATTGCTCTGTAGTAAAGCTTGAGGTCAGGGATGGTGATTCCCCCAGCTGTTCTTTCATTGTTAAGAACTCTTTTTGCTATTCTGGTTTTTCTGTTGTTGTTGTTGTTCTTGTTGTTGTTGTTGTTTTTGCCTTTCCAGATAAATTTGAGAATTGCTATTTCCATGTCTTTGAAGAATTGTGTTGAGATTTTGATGGGGATTGCATTGAATCTATAGATTGCCTTTCATAGGATGGCCATTTTTATAATGTTAATTCTGCCAATCCATGAGCATGGGAGATCTCTCCATTTACTGAGATCTTCTTAAATATCTTTCTTGAGAGACTTGAAATTATTTTCATACAGGTCTTTCACTTGGTTGGTTTGTTACCCCACGATATTATATACAATTTGTGGCTATTGTGAAGGGAATTGTTTTCCTAATTTCTTTCTCAGACTGTTTAACCTTTGTATAAAGGAAGGCTACTGATTTATTTGAGTTAATTTTATATCTGGCCACTTTGCTGAAGTTGTTTATCAGCTGGAGAAATTCTGTGGTAGAATTTTTGGGGCCACTTAAGTATTCTATCATAGCTCTGAAAATAGTGATACCTTTATTTCTTTTTTACCAGTTTGTATCTCCTTGATCTCTCTTTTGTTGTCTTATTCTAGCTAACACTTCGAGTACTATATAGAATAGATATGGGGAGAGTGGCATTCTTGTATTTTCCTCGATTTCAGTGGGATTGCTTCAAGTATGTCTCCATTTAATTTGATATTGGCTGTTGGTTTGCAGTAAGTTACTTTTATTATGTTGTGGTATGGGCCTTGAAATCCTGATCTCTCCAGTACTTTTACCATGAAATCAAATTCTTTTTTCAGCATCTAAGATGATTATGTTATTTTTTTCTTTGACTTTGTTTATATAATGGATTACATTAGTGGATTTTCATATACTAAACCAACCTTGTATCTCTGGAATGAAGCCTACTTGATTGTGGTAAATGATGGTTTTGATGTGTCCCTAGATTCAGTTTGCAAGAATTTTATTGAGTATTTTTGCATCAATATTCATATGTGAGATTGGTCTGAAGTTTTCTTTTTTGGTTGGGTCCTTGTGTGGTTTAGGTATCAGAGTAATTGTAGCTTCATAGAATGAGTTAGGTAGTGTTCCTTCTGTTTCTATTTTCTGCAATAGTTTGAGAAAAATTGGTATTAGGTCTTCTTTGAAGGTCTGGTAGAATTCTGAATTAAATCCATATGGCCCTAGCCTTTTTTTTTTTTTTTTTGGTTGGGAGGTTTTTAATGACTTCTTCTATTTCCTTGTGTGATATAGGACTGTTTAGGTAGTTTACCTGATCTTGATTTAACTTTGGTATGTGGCATCTGTCTATAAAACATCCATTTCATCTAGATTTTCCAGTTTTGTTGAGTATAAGCTCTTATAGTAGGATCTGATGGTTTTTTGAATTTCCTTCCTTTCTGTTTTTTATGTCTTTCTTTTCATTTCTGATTTTATTAATTTGGATACTGCCTCTTGGCCCTTTAGCTAGTTTGCCTAGGGTTTATCTATCTTGTTGATTCTTTCAAAGAACCAGCTTTTGGTTTTGCTATTCTTTGTATTGTTTCTTCATTTCTATTTGGTTAATTTCATCGATGAGTTTAACTATTTCCTGCCTTCTACTCCTCTTGGTTGAGTTTGCTTCTTTTTGTGCTAGGGCTCTCAGGTGTGCTGTTAAGTTGTTGGTGTAAGATCTCTGAAGTTTCTATACTTAGTGCTATGAACTTTCCTCTTAGCACTGCTTTCGTTGTGCCCCATAGGTTTGGGTATGATGTGTCAATATTTTCATTAAATTTCAGGAAGTCTTTAATTTCTTTATTTCTTTCCTAACCAAGTTATCACTGAGTACGCAGTTGTTCAATTTCCACATGTATGTGGGTTTTCTGTAGTTTTTGCTGTCATTGTAGAGCAGTCTAAGGCCATGGTGAGCTGATAGGATGCATGGTATCATTCAATCTTCTTGTATCTGTTGAGGGTTGTTTTGTGATCAATTATATGGTTGATGTTGGAGAAGGTATCTTGAAATGCTGAGAAGAAGCTGTATTCTTTTGTTTTAGGGTGAAATTTTCTGTAGATATCTGTTAAATCCATTTGGTTCATAACCTCTTTAGTTTCACTGTGTGTCTGTTTAGCTTCTGTTTCAATGACCTGTCCATTTGTGAGAGTGGGGTCTTGAAATCTCCCACTACTATTGTGTGGGGTTCAATGTGTGTTTTGTATTTTAGTAAAGTTTCTTTTATGAATTTGGGTGCTCTTGCATTTGGGGCATAGATATTTAGAATTAAGACTTTCTCTTGGGAGATTTTACCAGTGATGAATATGAAGTGTATTTCTTCATCATGGTTGATAACCTTTGGTTGAAAGTTTATTTTATTTGCTATTAGGATGGCAACTCCTGCTTGTTTCCTTGGACCATTTGCTTAGAACACCATTTTCCATCCTTTTACTCTGAGATACTGCCTGTCTTTGTTGTTGATGTGTGTTTCTTGTATGCAGCAAAATTCTGGATCTTGTTTGTGTATCCAGTCTCTTAGCTTATGTCTTTTTATAGGTGAGTTGATTCCATTAATATTGAGAGATATTAGCTGGGCAGTGGTGGCTCACAACATTAATCCCAGCACTTGGGAGGCAAAGGCAGTTGGTTTCTGGTGTGTTTGTTCCTGTAGGTGGTTTTTCGTGCTTGTACATCTCTGCTTTTGACTTTGTTGTGAGATGCTTAATAGCTTGTCCTTTTTTGGTGCAGGTATCTTCCTTGTGTTGAAGGAATCCTTCCAGGATCTTCTGTAAGGGTACGTTTGTAGATAGATACTATTTGAATTTGGTTTGGGCCTGGAATAATTTGTTTTCTCCATCTATGTTGATTGAGAGTTTTGCTGGTTATAGTATCTTGGGCTGGCATTTATGTTCCCATAGAGTCTGCATGACCTCTGACTGGGCTCTTCTGGCTTTCATAATCTCTACTGAGAAATCTGGTGTAATTCTGATATATCTACCTTTGTATGTTACTTGGCCTTTTTGCCTTGCAGCTTTTAATATTTTTTGTTTACTCTGTGCATTTATTGTTTTGATAATTATGTACTGAGAAGATTTTCTTTTCTGGTCCCATTTATTTAGGGTTCTATAGGCTTCTTGTACCTTTATGTCCATTAATTTCTTTAGGTTGGGGAAGTTTCTTCTATGATTTTGTTGAAGCCATTTTCAGGTCCTTTGAGTGGGAATCTTCATTCTCCTCTACTTCAATTATTCTTAGATTTGGTTTTTTCATTGTGTCCTGAATTTCCTGAATGCTTTGGGTTAGGAGTTTTTTATGTTTTGAGTTTTCTTTGACAGTTGTGTCAATCTCTTCTACTTTATCTTCTACACCTGAGAGTCTATCTTCTATCTCCTGTATTCTGTTGGTAATACTTATGTCTGTAATTCCTGACCTCTTTTCTAAGCTTTCCAGTTCCAGGTTTGCTTCTATTTGTGTTTTCTTTATTGTTTCTACTTCCACCTTTAGGTCTTAGATTATTTTATTCAATGCCTTCACCTGTTTGCCTGTGTTTTCTTGTATTTCTTTCAGTGAGTTATTGATATCTTCCTTAAAGGACTCTACTATCTTCATGAGATAAGATTTTAGGACATGTTCCTGATTTTCTGGTGTATTGGAGTATTTGGGGCTTACTGTGGCAGAAGAACTGGGTCCTGGTGATGCCCACATGTTTTGGCTTCTGCTGCTTATGATCTTGCGCTTGCCTTTTGTCATCTGGACATCCCTGGTGTTTGTTGGTCTGGGTGACTATATGGAGTCTGCCTCTTTTGTCCCTGGGTTGTTTCAGGTCTCCTGGTAGGCTTGTGGCCCTAGCTATATCAGACCACCTGTGGGGCCTTCCAACTGGGGGTTGGAAGGGGCACGGAAGCTGCAGATCTGTTCACCTGACTGCAGTAGATCTCCTGGGAGGCCTTCAGACTGCTGAGTCTTCTGTGGAGTAATCACATTTTTGTCCAACTGTGCTGAGTGCAGTGGATCCTCAACTGCTCTGAGTGCAGAGGGTCCTCAACTTCTCAATTGCTCTAAGTGCAGTGTGTCTAACGCTCTGAATGCATCAGGTTCTCAATTCCTCTGAGTGCAGCAGATCCTCTGGGATATTTCAGGATATGGAGTCTTCAGGGGAGCAGATCAATTAGGGGTCTGCCCCAGCAGCAAGGACCAGTTTGGCGTGGTGGAAGGCATGGGGGTGGTATTCAGGAGGGCAGTGATTTGGTGGGTTATGGGTTCTGAGTTTACCAGGCTCTCATCAGCAGCTCAGGGACTTGGGGTGGGGTGGGGGGTGCTTCTTACCAATTCCTCTGAGTGCAGCAGGTCCTCTAGGATGGATTAGGATATGGAGTCTTCATGGGAGCAGATCAACTAGGGATCTGCCCCAGCAGCAAGGACCAGGCAGCACTCAAACAGTTTTTAATTATGTGTTTCACTGCATTGATCTGACTTCTTGTAGCCTTTATCTGGAAGACACTTTAAAACCACAGATAATAGTAAAAATAAAACCATAATATTGGAGATCAGTGAGGAAAAATGTATGAAGACAAAAGACTTTGAAGCTAAAAGTTGAGATCTCACTTTGGTGTATGTTTCTCTGGGGGTGGGGGGGCAAACTTGGCTCCTGTTCATACAACATCCTCACTTCCTAGACCAGTGCCTAGGGCATTCAGAGTGCTCAAATAATATGTGTGCTATAACTCACTGTCTGTGTAATGGAAAGTGATGGCTACTCAAGGTGTGAGCACCATAGTATGTGAAGGAAATTTTTACAGAGAGCAGAAATACCCTCTAAGCTTCAAGACTTGGAGACGTAGATGGTTTGTTCCATAGTATTACAGTCTATACCAGTATTGTGCTCACAGAAAAACTGTCTTATTGGTGAACTTGTGTCCAGAAGTAAATTGAGACAAGTGGAAACCAAATGTATTATTTATCAGAATTATATATGTCCCAGTGCATCAATACCTTAGCACCAAGTTTCACAAGTAGATCTCCCAATGAGTTAGGAGTCACAGCTCCCTAGTACCCTGAAAGTCTATGATCACTTTTGTCCCATGTTTCTTAATCACTCAAGCTAAAAGTTAAATGTCACCTAACTCCATCTAGGGACAGACACTCCATGAGAACCCTAGCACAAACACCCAATAAAACAGTAACCTTAAAAGCAATGAGTAACTTCAGACATCAGAAGATGGTGGCTATGGTCACCAGGAGAAATACAGTTAGGCAGATATATCACTGCATGCTCCAATGGCAAAGACTATAAGTTTGGGGTAAAATCTGGACTTTTTTTAAAATAACCACTGGTTCTCCATTACTCAACAAATTTCTAAACCTCTAAGCTTGCTAAGTCTTGTTCATAAGTAAAATATAAACAAAAGCTACCTCGTAGCAATCAGATTTGAGAATGAATAAAATATTATTAAATAATACAAGAGGCACAGCAAATTTTTTCAAAGTAAATCTTTTTTCTAAGGCCTTCTAGTTAACTAAACCCAATAAATGCCAAAATAAATATCTCTGTCCTTGTCCCTGCTAAAAAATCTCTGCTCATCTTCTCTGCTGGTCTATTTTTATTCACTGATGTGTGCCATCATTATACCATCAATTTTGTTGAAATTCTCAAAAGTATTTTCTACTCTTTCTTCCCTTTATATACTAAATTCGTTTGTCATGAAGTCCTATCAATTATTAAAAAAGCTAATTTCCACCCATCCTGGCCCGTCTCCTCCAGCATCCCAAATGAGGCTTTCCTGAAATGTGTCTGAGCATGCAGCAGTAAGGGTCCATGAGATATTGTGTAGCACATCACTTTTACTTAGTAAGTAAATGTAAATTCCCTTTTTATGACTTTACAATTTTTAGTTTTTCTTTGGTATAGGGGCTAATAATCAGGGAATCAGAAGTAAGTTTCATTCAAGCAGAGGTAATATAGCCTGATGACTTTTGTGAGAGTTACTACAAAGAACTCTTTGCATCTTCTCAAATCTAAACTTTATTTCTGTTATGTGAAGATCCCTCTTGCTCTTTTCAAGCAGGAGCTGGAGGACAGGACACCAAGATCACTCACTCAAGTGGTTATTGGCAAGAGGCCTTTATGCTGCCCTAGAGTGCAGGGGAGGCCTGAGCTTCCTCATTCGATGACAACTAATTTCACTGAAAGAATAGCTTTCTGGAATCTGCTGTTGAATTCTGCATAGTATCACTTCTGTCTCACACCTGGTTTGACAGACCGGTCTGCCTCATTCATTGCATAGTCATATGGATTCCAGGACTATGGAGGGCTATCTGTAGGGACAGAAAGCACAACGTCAACAACTGGTTATCAGACATGTGTATTTGTGTGCCTCTCTGTTATGCATCTAAGTGTCTGTGTGTATATCTGTGTCTTTATATCTATGTGTTGTCATAAAAGATTTCTGTTAGCCATGATAATTAATGCTATGGCTTCTAAGATTCAGATAGTTTCTTGATTAGCAAAGTCATTCAGAAGTTGGAATTTATGAAGCTATGGACCTAAACCTGTGCACAGAACCACACACAGCCTTATGGGAGGATCTAGCTGATTACATTCAAGCAAGTTTAAGTAACCAGTCTAAAAATTATCTACAATAAACTTGTAGTTGGAATTTATGAAGCTATAGACCTAAACCTGTGCACAGAACCACACACAGCCTTATGGGGGGATCTAGCTGATTACATTCAAGCAAGTTTAAGTAACCAGTCTAAAAATTATCTACAATAAACTTTGATCCCAGTGTAATATTCTTATTTATGCATATCTATAGTTTTGTTTCTTAGTTCACAAGGGGTTTGAGCCCTATAATTTCAAAATGATGACTGCTGGTTTCTTTTGCCCTTTTGAACTCAAAACCTGAAGAAAATTGCAGATTCCACTTCAGCTGTAGTAACCTTTTCTTTATCACCTGTGATCCAAAGGCCTTCAACATCAACATCAAGTGAAAACTTGTTAAAATTGCAAATAGACCTTACTTCAGCACCAATAGGACAGAATCTATGCTCTCAAGAGGCCTGTCTGTCGGTTCCATTGTGCTTATCTGGAAGCTTCCCTTCCCATCTGTGGAAGCTCCTGCTTTGCCACACACAAGAAAACACTATTGGAATTCACTGCACAGCAGCCATTTCAAAACAGTAAGAACTAAGTAGACCGAGTGTGTCCTCCTCTACAGCCTCTCTCTTAGATTTTCCCAGGAAAAAATGGCTCATTCCAGTTACTCTGCAATGTGAAATAAATAGGAATCTGTACCTGGGCAAGTGGAATGCAGGGATCATTGCTCTTTCTTTGTAATTTAGCGTTCTTGAATTTGTTATATAGAGAAACACTGGGCTTTTCATGAATGTCACGGCAGAAAGCTTGCAGCATTTCAAAGGATAAGGCTGAAATTCTTATTGGTGATATAGTGACCTACAATGAACTTGAGCAGTTCATCATTTCTTTTCCTAGAGTCCCTGTTCTCTCACAAGTTAAATGTAAGAAAAATAATGAAGTCATTTTTCCTTTGATTTTTGCATATTCACTGTTGTGAATGTACACATTTCATGCGTAGAATACAATGATTCATAGCTGACACACAAACATGGAGTTTGTCCATCACCAATAATATTGCCTTGTCCTACGTGGGCGGTTCTATCTCTGGAAAGGGTGATTGGAGATATTTTCTAGATAATATTCAGGACTCCTCTTATTTACCTAGCATCTCAAGTTGGCAGCCAAGCTGAAAGTTTACTCTGGAATTGCAACTCATAGCTCTGTTTTCTGCACGCCGAGTGGTATGGATGGGGGGTATGTGTAGCTTTCATACCCATGTAGGAGGGTAGACATGTATTGCTTCTATCCTGATGAGAAAGAGTAGACACAGCATCTTATCCCCATGTGGGAAGATGGACACATGTGGCTCTCATCTCTGCATGTGAAAGTTTACATACATGAGTATCATCTCCACATTGAACACTACACACATCTGTCTCCTATCGCCATGTGGTAAGGTGGATACAGAGCTCCTGTCCCATGACGGAGTAGGAGGTGGATGTACGTGGTTGTCCTCAATTCCCCAATCAGTTGTTTGTGTGTTGTCAAGCTTTGTGTAAGTAGAATTACTCCAGGTATAGTAATTTTTCTTTACCCTCTTTGTTCAAGTAGTTTTCATGGATTTTATTGAAATTAAAATAATGTAAATATGAAAGCAAATATTCACCCAGACATTTTTAAAGTATGAATGAATCAAAAGAGATCAGTTGAGGGCTCTAAAATTTCCACCTCTCCCAATACTACACAATAGGCTAAATAATTTTCTCCTATTGAGTGGCCTGACTCTAGTGACATTTTCCACTATGATTTCAATTGTGTTATTAAGATATCAACAAGAAATAACACAGACTAATTTTCTCAGAGTCATACAGTTTTAACTAATAATAAGACCAATTTTTTTGGCCTGAAGAGGTACCCATCATTCATGGTTATCATGTCTGATGAGAAGGTTCTTAGAAAGCAATAGGATCCTGTACTGCCACTGTCACTAGGCAACATAGAATAAACAGCTCCTGAAGATGCAGCCAGACTATTTTAGAATCATTCATATTCTGTAGGCATGCTTAGCATAGAGAGAAAGATGACTCAGGCACAGTGACAATGATGGTTTATTTCCAGTCATCGCAATACTGGAGCATTGAGGTTATGATGATGGATCACAAAGCAGTGACCCAGGCCTGAAATGAAAATACTTGTACTGGCCAAGATCCAGTGGCCAGTATGAAGCAGATAATTGAGACAACTGTTCGGCAAATTCAGGCACTAAACATAGATGGGTAACAGACTATTCAGCAGCAGTGGTTCTCCTGCATATGATCATGATAATTATGCATCGTAAAAATGACACTTGACTGCTTGTCTGTGGCTCTTCATTTCAACTACATATGAGTAAAAAATATTTTTGATGCTTTTTCACATTAAATAGCCACTTCAGCTTCAACATCATGGAGACCAAGGAACATGTACAATATTGTTTACACATATGCTACATTAAAATTCTGGTAGAAACTAGAGAAATTTGAGGAAATCTGATCTTTAACATTAAGGTCAAGGCAAACACACTCAGAAGTAACTTCTTTTTGCTTCACCTGCTTATTAATGGTAGAAGGTTAGCTGGGAGCTAGTCCTATGAGGTGTCATGTCTTATATTGAATGGTTAAGTGTCAAATTAAAATACATTTCAAGTTTGTTAGCACCACTGGCAATTTAGAGGTAGGGATTGCTAGGCCCTACTTCTAGCTTAAATCCATTGTTAAGTGTACCACACCAATTAGTCTCTTTCTTAAACTTGAGTTTGTTTTCAGAATGAACTTGTTTGTGTACAAACCAGGATAGTGCTCACATTTGCTTGCTAACATTTAAATGATCAGATCCAGAAGGGCATGAAAAATCTACCTCCCATCACTATGTATGTTTGTCCAAACACACCCAGTCTGAAACTCAACTTTACAAATTTATGTGGAAAGAAAGTGAAACTTAAGGTCACTGTGTTTTGTGAGGACAATATTTGAAAAAAGTATAGTAATTCAAATAGCATTTACTTGCACACATTCTATGTTTTTGTTTATTTGTTTGTTTGTTTAAAACATATTTAAGCTTACCATGAAATGATATATTTCCTAACAAGGAAGTAATAACAGTACATGGAAAACAAAATGCAGTCCTATGCAATGTGACAGAAATCTGGTTAAAATAGATTTAAGATTTCACCTTATACCAATCAGAATGGCTAATATCAAAACTCAGGTATCAGCACATGTTGGCAAGAATGTAGAGGAAGAGAAACACTCCTCGATTGCTGGTGGGAGTACAACTGGTACAACCACTCTAGAAATCAATCTGGCTGTTCTTCAGAAAATTGAAAATAGATCTACCTGAAGACCCAGCTATACTACTCCTGTGCATATACCCAAAATATACCCTGCAATGCCACAAAGGAACATGCTCCATTATGTTCATTGTGGCCTTATTTGTGATAGCCAGAAGCTGGAAACAATGGAAAAATGGATACAGAGAATGTGGTTCATTTACACAATGGAATACTGTTCAGCTATTAAGAATGAGGGCATCACGAATTTTGCAGGCAAATGGATGGAACTAGAAAGTATTGAAAGACCCACAACATGAGGACTCCCCCACATTCTGACTAAGGGGAGGCGACACCCCAAATCACTCACGAGAAATGGTCTTGCTGCAAACTGCACGAGGACTTTAATTCAAGAGCGCTCTCGGGCCCACAGTCAGGGTTAGAGGATCATGGCGCACGGAGTAGCTGGGTAAGGGGGTATTTAAAGGAAGAAACCACAACTCAAGGAGGTGGGGAGGGCATTGTTGGAAAATACCAAAAATACCAGTTAAGAGTCACAAGGAAGTGCAAAGTCACAAGAGTCACAAGGAATACCTGGTAAGTGTGCAGGTTATTTCTCAAGACAGTTTCTAAGAGCCCCCTAACAATAGCCCATTTGCATAGCGGGTTCCAGCAATGGTCAGGGTGGGTCAGGGTGACTTTCTTTGAATGAACACTCCTTGAACCCAGGAAGCCGGTTGGTGGAGGAATGTGGCTATCTGTTTTATGATTAGCATACTTTGGAGCATTGAGTCATAGAAGTCACATTCTCAAGCCTGGGCCTAAAGGCCTAGAATTTTATTTTTACGTTATATTTTTTCAGTATCATCCAGAATGAGATATCTCTGACCAAAAAGGACATGCATGGTATATACTCACTAGTAAGTGGATATTAGCACAAGTGAGGATGCTTCAATCCCTCTGTGTGGGAGAAAGGAGAGGAAGGGGCAGGAGAACATGATCAGGTATTGCAGGGAGAACCATGAGTGAAGCCCCAGGGGACAGAAGAATGAATAGAAATATACAACCTAGGATCATGGGAATTGGGAACCCTCTAGACCTGGGAGGTGAGAGAATATTTAGACTCAAAGAGAGGAACTTTAGATGAAATGCCCAACAGTGGGGAGAGAGAACTTGTAGAATCCACCTTCAGTAGAAACACAGGGCATCAGGTAAAGGGTTGGGGTTGCCACATCACAGTCAAAAACTCTGACCCAGAACTGTTCCTGTCTAAAAGAACTCCAGGGAGAAAAATGGAGAAGAGACAGGAAAGTGACTGGCCCGAGTTGGGATCGAGGCCCAACAAGCAGCTGACTGAGGCAGAAACCAATACTTGCACCCAACCAGTGGTATGAATTAGGGAAAGGCTGAAAGAAGTTGACAAGGAGTGTGACTAGCAGTCTCAACAAACCTGGACCCCTGAAATCTCTGTTATACTGAGCTACCAACCAGGCAGCATACACTTACAATTACAGCAATTACAGCAACAATATACAACAGAGGACTGTCTGGTCTGGCCTCAATGAGGCACTTAACTCTTTAGAGACTTGAGTCTCCAAGGAATGAGGAGGCTTGGCATGGAAGGTGGGTGTAGGAACATCCTCTGGAGACAAGGAGGAGGAGGAATGAGATGAGGAACTGTCAGAAGGCAGAACGAGAGGGGCATAATGACTAGACTACAAAAAGAGATTAAAAATTTAAAAAAATGTCACATATATCTAGTCAAAGTTGGTAGAATGTTGCAGTTCTACCTATTCAAGAAAAAATGAAGCCTGGTACTCCCAGTGAAACTCTTCTAGGAGAGTTGACAGGATTTTATGGAACAACAGATTAATAAGCACATGGTACAGCCACAAAATGGAATCTTACTCTGTGGTGTTAAGCACAACAGCCTTGCATAGATAACCATAAAAGCATTATGCTTAGAGATGAAACCAGGCCTGAAACAAAATGCACTCTATCATTCCATTTACAAGTTACTACAGAAACTGGAAAGTCATAAACAGTGCAGAAACCAGCTCAATAACTGTCAGAACACAGTCCAAGAATGGAATTTTGCAAGGAGAATTCTGAGTGCTGTGAGAAAACTCCATGAAAACAAGTCAAGCGTTTTGCAACCTCAGTTTCTTCAAAAACATGGAATTTTTCTTGGAATATGTTTTTAGACCCCTCCCAGGTATAGTGGGTAGGCGTGGGTTTACTTCAGCTGCTATCATTCATATGCCTCTGTGGAAAAACATGATTTTGTCATGAATGACTTGTCCTTGTGACTAAACACCTTACTCACACAATTCTTCTTAACCCATGGAATATAAATTGCATCATGTTCTAAATAAAGTTGGCTATCATATGAGACATTAGTCTGCCTCAACCTTAGGCCCAGCTTTCCCAGTTTCACAGCACCAACTAGAGCAGTATACACACAACTACTTGAGTAAAGTAGAGAATTGATTTCAAAGAGAATGAGCTTGTGGAGTGGTGGATGAGCAATATCCTGTGTCTTGAAGACTGGGTGCACAAGGACGTACACATGCAAACACTCACCAAGCAGTGCATTCAAAAGAGAGAATTTTATCTTATGCAAATTGCACCTTAATAAGCTGATTAAAATCTAGCTAAGAGAGGTTCATTAAAGTTATGAACTAGTGTTAGAGTAATCAAAGAGGTAGTATAAGATCTTATCATTAAAAATAGACATTGATTATAGAATGAGAAAGAAATTGCTAAATATATTGCTGTGGTGAAGGAAAAAACCCAAGCGGAGGATGCAAAAACATGCAGAGCCAGCCTCACTGAGAGTTCATCATGGCCACCAAGACCAGTTCCTGGCAAGAAAGAGAGTCCACATGCATCACATGCAGAACTGACCTCATGCTTATTTCCCCCTCTCTGCATAATGCTTATAAAATTATCCATGCTACATCACTCTTATGTTAGATCACAGAGTAACATCCCATTGTGTAAAGGTAACAAAATTCACACAACTAGTCATCTGTTGGTACAGAAATAAAGATGTTTAAACATTCTTGTACCAAATCCTTTATGAACACATGATTTCATTTCTCTTGAATAGTCTCATGCAATACAAACTGACATATGGTTAAAAATCAAACTGAATATATCTGAAAAAATTAAATAATGTATTATAACAAGAATTAATATAGAGATCACTAAGATCCAAATAAATAAAACAAATACAAACATATAGGTGGAAGGTACCGATTGACATTAAGTTGACAGATGAAACATGATAGGTATATGATAAATGATAGACATAGATAAAAGGTAGATGACATAGATAGGTGATAATCGGTGATAAATGATAGATGAGATAGATGATGGCTAGATCAATAATAGATAGATGAGATAGATCATAGTACTTCGTCAAAAACCTGGGCCATGAATAATCAGGTCATCCTACACACAGAAGCACCTGTAGGTGGTGACCTACTGCATGGCATTACTTGGTGGTCAGACAGGTAAGAAAGAGTTTACTACAGAATAATTTCAGTAGTTTGAGCTCAAACATTTTTATAAAAGGGACAATTGAGGCAAAGGCAAGTTGAGGCAACTAGACAGAACTGTGAGAGCTCCAAGGATGAAAATATTATTTTTACCATTTTTAACAATGATCTCTATAGTTTTCATATTCATGCATCATACTGTAATAATTATATCATTATGTCACAGTGAAATTGTGACTAAAAGCTTAAACAGGCTGAGCTATGAGAAAGTGTGGTCTTGAAACTATAAATAAAAGGAAGAATACTGAGCTTGCATAGTGCATACCTTAGGTACCACCTTATCTTCGGATGCCTAGTTGAATGTTCACATCATGGGACTGGTCAATGTTTGTCTCCTGAGCACTTCCAAGGCAGTGGTACGCATATCAGGGATCAGACAGCTTACCCTATGGCTGCATATAAGTATCCTGAGGCTTGGGTATGGAAAGACTCATTTAAAGGTTCAGAGTTGATGATTTAGAAGCTCTCATAGTCCTTAAGTATGTTAAAAAAGAACAGAATCTAGCCAAAGTGGTTTAGTGTCAAAGAATAATAATGGGGGAAGTAGTTACAGTGGTCAGAAAGACAGCATGGGAGAAGGGAGACGCCAGGCACTGGCAAAGCTCTGACGATTGATGCTTTCACTTCATTCATGGCAACCAGGAGAACAGCCTCACACTTTGAAGTTCCCTGCAGCTCTTGGGTATCAGCTATGCTGTGCTCTCTGTTGCCATACCACCCATTCTTCTGGATCTACCCAGACGAACCTCAGAGAAGTGCCAGAGCAGTGCTTCATGAGAATTCTATGAGACCTCCAGGGAATGAGAGCAAACTGGGACAGCTTAAGCAATGTGGCTAGGAGTAAACATGCTGTTTCTTTTGTCCAATGATTTTTGCTCTTTGAACATTTTATACATATACATATTTATCCACCCCATTACCACCACTGGGACCACCAGCAACCTATCTCTCTTCCACCATCCCCTTTCTTTTACTATTGTTATTTTTAACATCTCACTCAGTCCAGTGATATGGACTATATATACACATGGGAGTACCACCCACTGGGACATGGACAACCTACCATCAGACACAGTCCCCAAATCACTCACCTTCTCCCAGCAGACATCAACAGTCAGCAACTCCTCAGCTAAGGTGGGGTCTCAGGAGACCCTCTTCCATCCCAACATACAAATGCATACATACAGTCACATGTATGTATTTTGATCATACCAGTACCTACTATTCCTTTATAACACCCGCACCAAGACCATCAACCTGTATCTCTCCCAAAATCTCCAAGTTGAGACTTCCAGGACAGGATTGTCTAGTTACAAAAGCAAAAACAAAGAACACTATGTAAAACATTATGCCATTTCTAAAGAAATTATGTACTTTTAAAAATTCTTTATAGGCAGTTATACAGCGCTGTGCTTATGGGTTAGACAAACGCACAGGCCAAGAACTGAGGAAGCAAGGCAACCCTGTAATAGTTATTTCCTGTGGAGAGGAGTCTAGACTTGGGGTACCGCAGAATAGAGGTGTGTGTGTGTGTGTGTGTGTGTGTACACTCACATGTACATATGTATATATGCTTATGTGTACATGTGTGTAGGTATATCTTTCTATATGTGTATGTGTATGTAGCCATACATATATATATATATATATATATATATATATATATATATATGTATTTGGTGTTTCACTTTTTCACAAGAAAATAAAACTTGAGGGAAGTATTTGCATAAATTCATGTTATTTGGTATTTCTCACAGAAGCTTAACAAAATATTTTTCGATGGAGCTGACCTTTTTAGTCAAAGTGAAGAATACAGTCAGAATTATCATTTTATGGGATGTTGTCTGGGTTTTTTTTAAATGGATTTTAACATCTTTACACATAAAAATGAAAATTTTTGAAAAATATTTTGCTATGAAACTCTTGACATTTGCTGAAAACCTTACAATACTGTCTATTAACTGCCCAGAGACAATTAAAACATTTGAGTAATAATGCAAAGCTAGCTTTGCTTGGAAATTTTAGCCTTTCTCAGAAAACATTTTATGTCATGCTAAACTGTCTAACACATTTCTTTTATAGCCCCTAAGATTCTGGACTTCCTACTTCCACCTTAGTCTACATGATCAGTCTTTTGTTTGATTGTTGGCTTCCATGGTACACGTCCCTATTGCAGTAAAAAACCTCTCTCTCCCTGCCACTGAACACAGCATTTTTCCAGGAACATTCCCTTTCCTTTCACTAGCAGCTTTCCCTTCTCCACACAGTTATTATTCTGCTTGGTTATTATAACACAGAGTCAGCATATTTCTCTTATTCCCTGATTTCTCTGGCACCTTCCCTCTAGTGTGCAATATCTACTATTATTCCTCATACTGTCACACACGAAGGCTGTGGTATCTCCAGTACCCCTTCCAGCACTCACACTTGCCACCTCTCTGTCTTCCATTATTTGAGCTGGCCATGGTGTTTAGCATGAGTTTCTACTTTCTTTCCAGGAAAAATCTTCTCCACTAGGCTTTCAGATTACTCCCAAGTTCCCTTCTGCCTCTGTGGCAATTCCTTTTTCCCTTTTCCCGTTTTTACACTTTAGATGTGTTTGGGGGGCTTTTAAAAATTATATTCAGTTATCTAATTGGAAACTACATTTGATTGTCAAAAAAAAAAATCAAACTCAAAGTACATAGAGATGGACTCTTGGTTCTTTCAAGATTTCTTTCCCTACTCTCAAAGACAAAAGGACTTGAAGAGAAGCCTCAGTGGTGTATATCCCTTGCTGCACTTGCAGAGGACCCTGGCTCTATTTCCAAGCCTCTATAACTCCAGTTCCAGAGGTTCTGACAAACTTTTCTGGCTTCCATTGGCACATGGGACACATGTGGTACACATAAATGCATTAAGGGAAAATACTCATGCCTATAAAATAAAATCAGTCCATCAAACAAATAAACCAAAGCAGCAACAAAATTCTCTGTCCAGGTAAGAGAGAGTCTCAAAATAGCTCTGATTTGTTTTCTACAGTAAGCCATTGTGGTGGCTAATGAAAACTCTTTGTCACCTTAGCTCAGTTGTTGATTGGCAGGCCTGGTTTATTTGTTTGCTGTTTAATTATTCAGTTCTTCATACATAGGTGATATTCATGTCTGAAGCATAGCTAGGGAAGCTCTTCCTTCTCACCAGGCCTTCTGTTCTAGTTTCCCTTGCTATAAAGAATTAGAAACTCCCATGTTTTATTTCTTGAGACTGTTTCCCAGGCTCTTGGAGTCTTGCTCAGAAACTTTATGCCCATATTTATACACGCTGATTCCTTTCCTTCTCTTTAATAGTTTTAGTATTTCAGGTCTTTGATCCTCTTTGGATTGATGAAGTATGCATCTAATCTCAACCTTCTGGGCTTAGATAACCAGCTATACCAATGCTATTTGTTAATTATGCTGTCTCTGATTTTCACTGTAAGGTTTTCATACCTTTGTCAAAATTCAGGTGGCCATAACTGTGTGGGTTTGTTCCTGGGTCTTAGTATGTTCCATTGATCCAAACACCTGTCTTTCTTCCAGTACCATGTGGTCTTGGTCACTCCGGCTCAGTAGTACAATTGGAAGTCCAGTCTCCAGGTGTATTCTCTCTACTAAGGATTGCTTTAACTATTAGTGACCTTTTGTGTTTTCCACCTGGATTTCACAATTGATTTTTCTAGTTCTGCAAAGAATATCATTGGCATTTTAGTGTGTATTACAGAATGGCTATCATGAAAAGAAAAGAAAAGAAAAGAAGAGAAGAGAAGAGAAGAGAAGAGAAGAGAAGAGAAGAGAAGAGAAGAGAAGAGAAAAGAAAAGAAAAGAAAAGAAAAGAAAAGAAAAGAAAAGAAAAGAAAAGAAAAGAAAAGAAAAGAAAAGAAGCACAAATAGAAAAAATGCTAACAAGGATTTGGGAAACCAGAAGCTTTATTTGCTGCTGATGGGAGTGTCAGCTACTACAGACATGCAAGTCTGCATGGAGTTTCTCAAAAGAAAATATAATGAATGTATGGCCCAGCTATATCACTTCTGGGCATGTACTCAATAAATTCTATGTACTCACATATTTGGATACCCAATGCCTCTTGCCACATTCGCTGCATCCACTGGGAGCAATTTCCCAACAGGAGCTACTGAATATGGTGGATAGATTCACATGCTGCTCAGCTACTGTCAGAAAGGAGCACTATCCTCTAGTGACATGACAAATGTGGAAATCAGAGCCAATGATGCTCAGATCCATGGAGTGAAGAAACCGGGGCTATTAGAATCTCACTTTCAGTTTGCAAAGCCTGCTTATATGTGGGCTGAATCTCATCTTCCCTTTCCTGTTAAACCATGGGTAAAGGTAACAAACATGACATTGAAGAAAAGAAAGAACAGGAGATTTAGAGTCAGAGATCTGCCTAGAACAAGTAACCTTGCAGTATTTCAGTTTCTTTAAAATGGGTGGAAATAGGTATATCACAGAATGCATGCAGAGCTCTGTACATGGTGCTGGGGACAAGAGACAATCAATAAATTGAAGTTGTATCTATTTTTCATAGTTCTATTTTAACAAAAAAAATTCTTGGAAGTCATTGTCTTGCCCCATTTGTTACAACCCTCCACATATTTAGTCCAGCAAATACTGATCACCCAAATAAAAAACGTAAAAGTAACCCTCTTGTTAAGAACTGCCGAGTGCACGTATGAGCAGGTGGGTGCAGGACTTTTCCTTTGTTAGTGTGTAGGCCAAGCTCACTTGTTCATTCATTTGTGGCTTAAGAAGATGATTTAAAAGGAAAGCAGTTAGACCCATGAGTCCCACAATGTGTATGTACTCTTTGGTTGATGGTTTAGTCCCAGGGAGCTCTGGGGGTACTGGGTAGCTCATACTATGGTTCCTCTTATGGGGCTGCAAACCTACTCAGCTCCTTGGGTACTTTCTCTAGCTCCTTCATTGGAAAGCCCCATTATAGGGGAATGCCAGGGCTGAGAAGCAGGAGTAGGTAGATTGGTGAGTGGCAGGGGGACTGGGGGAGGGGGGATAGGAGATTTTTGGAGGGGAAACCAGGAAAGGGGATAACATTTGAAATGTAAATAAAGACAATATCTAATAAGAAAGAAAGAAAGAAAGAAGGAAGGAAGGAAGGAAGGAAGGAAGGAAGGAAGGAAGAAAGAAAGAAAGAAAGAAAGAAAGAAAGAAAGAAAGAAAGAAAGAGGAAAGCAGTAAGAAAGGGGGCAGGCCAATCATTTTGCTGGTGGGGTGGGTGTGGCTTCTCATCTTCCATGGGCCTTGGAATCCACATTCTTAGCTAAGTGGCCCTTGATGGATTTTTGTATTTGTTTCTAGAAAATCAGCTCCAAAAAACCTTTCTTAATCACTTCAATTTGCATGTGCCTTGTGTTCAGGGCCCATGCTGGCTACAGATTAGGTTTCAACTTATTCTTTAACCAGACCCTGGATTTTCTTCCTGATGGCTTGTTCTATGCAGAAGTCACAGTCCACTGACAGCAGAGATAGGGGGTTGCCAAACTGACAGTGTTCTTAGAATCCCACACTGCAGTGCCCTGGGATCCTGCCCACAGATTAAAAAGCAGGGCCATTTACAATGGTAAACGAAGTTTAGTTGGTAAAAAGTGTGGACATGAAACTTCTTCGGCACAGAGGAAGGGGATTGAAAAGCAAAACTACCTTGTTAACCATGCACTTCCCTCTCAAGACCCCAGGGAAGACATCTATCCAGCTAAATGGTCTTGACCTTGAGACTCACTGTGTATATTCATTACACGAGTTAATTGTTCTGCAATCTCTCTGCCTTATCATTATAGTCTGTGTACAGTATATTCTACTGTTCTCTCTCTCAGGGAAGGGGTGGGGAGGTGGTTTCATTACTTGGTAAATTAGATTTAGTTAATTTGAGATCATTAAAATACTACATTTAAGAACTAAGAGCATACCTTCCAGTTGGTGCCAGCTCTGAGTCACCTTGGGTTAGAACTCAGGGGAAGGTCCCACAGTCCCGAGAGAACTCTCCATTGGTGAGTGGAACACAACATCTGTTACAAACCAATTGTGACGGGCCTCTGACAGCAGGAACAAGGACACGGGAGCCCTTCCTGACCAGTGGCTCAGGTTCCTTCTGATCAGTACAGGTATACCTTGGTTTTGAACACAACAGAGCCCCAGGGTCCTCAGATTTGACACCACTTCCAGGCGGTGTAACACACCCAGGATTGTAGGATTCTAGGATCCAGGATAACAGGAGCTTGGTCACACCAGGATCTCAGGGTCTCAGAGGAAGCTTGACTGCCAAGAACTCTGACACACCCAGAATCTCAGGTACACAGGAACCCACAATCACAGGATCACAGAGAAAGCTGGACTCTGAGGAGTCCTGAATCAACAAGGATTATAGGAAGGACAGGCTCCAATCAGATATATTGAGGGCAGCAAGCACTGGTGATAATCAAATGGCAGGAAGCAAGCATAAGAACAGAAGCAACAGAAACCAAGGTTACTGGGCATCGTCAGGACCAAACTCTCCTACCATAGCAAGTACTGGATACACCATCACACCAGAAAAGCAAAACATGGATCTAAAGTCACTTCTCATTATGATGATGATGATGGAAGACTTTAAGAAAGGTAAATAGCTAGAAACCCTTAAAGAGGAAACACAAAAATCCCTTAAAGAGTTAGAAGAAAACACTAGTAAACAGGTAAAAGAATTGAACAAAACCACCCAGGATCTAAAAGTGGAAGTAGAAATAATAAAGAAATCACAAAGGGAGACAACTCTGGAGATAGAAATCCTAGGAAAGAAATCAGGAACTGTAGATGTGAGCATCAGCAACAGAATACAAGAGATGGAAGAGAGAATCTCAGGTACAAAAGATTCCATAGAGAACATAGACACAACAATCAAAGAAAACATAAAATGCAAAAAGATCCTAACTCAAAGCATCCAGGGATGCAGGAATGGTTTAATATATGGAAATCCATCAATGTAATCCACTATATAAACAAACTCAAAGACAAAAGCCACATGATCATCTCCTTAGGTGCTGAGAAAGCACTTGACAAAATCCAACACCCATTCATGATAAAAGTCTTGGAAAGGTCAGGTTTTCAAGGCCCATACATAAACATAATAAAAGCAATATCCAGCAAACCAGTAGCCAACATCAAAGTAAATGGAGAGAAGCTGGAAGCAATCCTACTAAAATCAGGGACTAGACAAGGCTTCCCACTTTCTCCCTACTTATTCAATATAGCACTCAAAGTCCTAGTCAGAGCAATTAGACAACAAAAGGCGTTCAATGGGATACAATTGGAAAGGAAGAAGTCAACATATCACTATTTGCAGATGATATGATAATATATATATATATATATATATACACACACACACACATATATATATATATATATATATATATATATATATCCTAAAAATTCCACCAGAGAACTATTAAACCTAATAAACAACTTCAGCTAATAACCTGGAAATAAAATTAACTAAAAACAAAACAAAAAACAAAAGAAGAGGGAAGCAGAAACCGGCCTGAGTAGGGCCACAGGCCTCACCCGGCCAGATCAGCGCCAGGGTAGCGGGAGCGCAGGGTTCCCTGACACCCGCCAGCTACCCACGACCCCCGCCGCAGGATTTTGGGACTGCTGGTGAGTGGAACACAGCTTCTGCTCCAATCCAATTGCGCGGGACCTGAGACTGCATTAGTTAGGGAAGCAGAAACCGGCCTGAGTAGGGCCACAGGCCTCACCCGGCCGGATCAGCGCCAGGGTAGCGGGAGCGCAGGGTTGCCTGACACCCGCCAGCTACCCACGACCCCCGCCGCAGGATTTTGGGACTGCTGGTGAGTGGAACACAGCTTCTGCTCCAGTCCAATCACGCGGGACCTGAGACTGCTCTGGTTGGGGAGAGAGAAATCCGGCCTACATAGGGCCACAACCCTCTTCCGGTCAGAAAAGCACCTGGGCAGCTGGGGCGCAGGGTCTGCTGACACTCGCCAGCTACCCACAACACCCGCCACAGGATCTTAAGACTTCTGGTGAGTGGAGCACAGCTTCTGCTCCAATCCAATTGCGCGGGTCCTGAGACTGCATTAGTTAGGGAAGCAGAAACCTGCCTGAGTAGGACCACAGGCCTCATCCGGCTGGATCAGCGCTGGGGTAGCGGGAGCACAGGGTTGCCTGACACCCGCCAGCTACCCACGACCCCCGCCGCAGGATTTTGGGACTGCTGGTGAGTGGAACACAGCTTCTGCTCCAATCCAATTGCGCGGGACCTGAGACTGCATTAGTTAGGGAAGCAGAAACCGGCCTGAGTAGGGCCACAGGCCTCATCCGGCCGGATCAGCGCCAGGGTAGCGGGAGCGCAGGGTTGCCTGACACCCGCCAGCTACCCAAGACCCCCGCCGCAGGATTTTGGGACTGCTGGTGAGTGGAACACAGCTTCTGCTCCAGTCCAATCACGCGGGACCTGAGACTGCTCTGGTTGGGGAGAGAGAAATCCGGCCTACATAGGGCCACAACCCTCTTCCGGTCAGAAAAGCACCTGTGCAGCTGGGGCGCAGGGTCGGCTGACACTCACCAGCTACCCACAACACCCACCACAGGATCTTAAGACTTCTGGAGAGTGGAACACAGCTTCTGCTCCAATCCAATTGCACGCGGGACCAGAGACTGCATTAGTTAGGGAAGCAGAAAAACGGCCTGAGTAGGACCACAGGCCTCTTCCGGCTGGACCAGCACCGGGGTACCGTCAGCTACCCACGACCCCCGCCGCAGGATTTAGAGACTGCTGGTGAGTGGAACACAGCTTCTGCTCCAATCTTTAAATAGTGACAACGATAACAACTAACCCCAGAGATTACCAGATGGCGAAAGGTAAACGTAATAATCTTACTAACAGGAACCAAGACCACTCACCATCATCAGAACCCAGCACCCCCACTTCGCCCAGTCCAGGGCATCCCAACACACCGGAAAAGCTAGACACGGATTTAAAAGCATATCTCCTGATGATGATAGAGGACTTCAAGAAGGACTTTAATAACACACTTAAAGAAATGCAGGAGAACTCTGATAAAAAGGCAGAAGACAATAAAGAGGAAGCACAAAAATCCCTTAAAGAATTGCAGGAGAACACTGCTAAAGAGTTACAAATCCTTAAAGAAAAACATGATAACATAATCAAACAGGTAGAAGTCCTTACAGAAAAACAGGAAAACACATCCAAACAGATGATGGAAATGAACAAAACCATACTAGACCTAAAAAGGGAAGTAGACACAATAAAGAAAACCCAAAATGAGGCAACACTGGAGATAGAAACCCTAGGAAAGAAATCTGGAACCATAGATACCAGCATCAGCAACAGAATACAAGAGATGGAAGAGAGAATCTCAGGTGCAGAAGATTCCATAGAGAACATCGGCACAACAATCAAGGAAAATGTAAAATGCAAAAAGATCCTAACTCAAAACATCCAAGAAATACAGGACATAATGAGAAGACCAAACCTACGGATAATAGGAGTGGATGAGAATGAAGATTTTCAACTCAAAGGACCAGCAAACATCTTCAACAAAATTATAGAAGAAAACTTCCCAAATCTAAAGAAAGAGATGCCCATGAACATACAAGAAGCCTACAGAACTCCAAATAGACTGGACCAGAAAAGAAATACCTCCCGACACATAATAATCAGAGCAACAAATGCTCTAAATAAAGATAGAATACTAAAAGCAGTAAGAGAAAAAGGCCAAGTAACATATAAAGGCAAGCCTATCAGAATTACACCAGACTTTTCACCAGAGACTATGAAAGCCAGAAGATCCTGGACGGATGTTATACAGACACTAAAAGAACACAAATTCCAGCCCAGGCTACTATACCCAGCCATACTCTCAATTAACATAGATGGAGAAACCAAAGTATTCCACGACAAAACCAAATTCACACATTATCTCTCCACGAATCCAGCCCTTCAAAGGATAATAACAGAAAAAAACCAATACAAGGACAGGAACCACGCCCTAGAAACAACAAGAAGGTAATCCCTCAACAAACCTAAAAGAAGACAGCCACAAGAACAAAATGCCAACTTTAACATCAAAAATAACAGGAAACAACAATTACTTTTCCTTAATATCTCTTAATATCAATGGACTCAACTCCCCGATAAAAAGACATAGACTAACAAACTGGCTACACAAACAAGACCCAACATTTTGCTGCTTACAGGAAACTCATCTCAGAGAAAAGGATAGACACTACCTCAGAATGAAAGGCTGGAAAACAATTTTCCAAGCAAATGGCATGAAGAAACAAGCTGGAGTAGCCATTCTAATATCTGATAAGATTGACTTCCAATCCAAAGTCATTAAAAAAGACAGGGAGGGACACTTCATACTCATCAAAGGTAAAATCCTCCAAGAGGAACTATCAATCCTGAATATCTATGCTCCAAATACAAAGGCAGCCACATTCATTAAAGAAACTTTAGTAAAGCTCAAAGCACACATTGCACCTCATACAATAATAGTGGGAGACTTCAACACACCACTTTCACCAATGGACAGATCATGGAAACAGAAACTAAACAGGGACACAGTGAAACTAACAGAAATTATGAATCAAATGGATCTGGCAGATATCTACAGAACATTCTATCCTAAAACAAAAGGATATACCTTCTTCTCAGCACCTCATGGTACCTTCTCCAAAATTGACCACATAATTGGTCACAAAACAGGCCTCAACAGATATAAAAATATTGAAATTGTCCCATGCATCCTATCAGATCACCATGGACTAAGGCTGATCTTCAATAACAAAATAAATAATAGAAAGCCAACCTTCACGTGGAAACTGAACAACACTCTTCTCAATGATACCTTGGTCAAGGAAGGAATAAAGAAAGAAATTAAGGACTTTTTAGAGTTCAATGAAAATGAAGCCACAACATACCCAAACTTATGGGACGCAATGAAAGCATTTTTAAGAGGAAAACTCATAGCTCTGAGTGCCTCCAAAAGGAAACTAGAGAGAGCACACATTAGCAGCTTGACAACACACCTAAAAGCACTAGAACAAAAGGAAGCAAATTCACCCAAGAGGAGTAGACGGCAGGAAATAATCAAACTCAGGGGTGAAATCAACCAAGTGGAAACAAGAAAAACTATTCAAAGAAACAACCAATCAAGGAGCTGGTTCTTTGAGAAAATCAACAAGATAGATAAACCCTTAGCCAGACTCACTAGAGGGCACAGGGAAAGCATCCTAATTAACAAAATCAGAAATGAAAAAGGAGACATAACAACAGATCCTGAAGACATCCAAAACACCATCAGATCCTTCTACCAAAGGCTATACTCAACAAAACTGGAGAACCTGGATGAAATGGACAAGTTCCTAGACAGATACCAGGTACCAAAGCTGAATCAAGATCAGGTTAATGATCTAAACAGCCCTATATCCCCCAAAGAAATAGAAGCAGTCATTAATAGTCTCCCAACTAAAAAAAGCCCAGGACCAGATGGGTTTAGTGCAGAGTTCTATCAGACCTTCAAAGAAGATCTAATCCCAGTTCTTCACAAACTATTCCACAAAATAGAAACAGAAGGTACTCTACCCAACTCATTCTATGAAGCCACAATTACTCTGATACCTAAACCACAAAAAGACCCAACAAAGATAGAAAACTTCAGACCAATATCCCTTATGAATATTGATGCAAAAATCCTCAATAAAGTTCTTGCTAACCGAATCCAAGAACACATCAAAACAATCATCCATCCTGACCAAGTAGGTTTCATCCCAGGGATGCAGGGATGGTTCAATATACGGAAATCCATCAACGTAATCCAGTATATAAACAAACTCAAAGACAAAAACCACATGGTCATCTCCTTAGATGCGGAAAAAGCATTTGACAAGATCCAACACCCATTCATGATAAAAGTCTTGGAAAGATCAGGAATTCAAGGCCCATACCTAAACATGATAAAAGCAATCTACAGCAAACCAGTAGCCAACATCAAAGTAAATGGTCAGAAGCTTGAAGCAATCCCTCTAAAATCAGGGACTAGACAAGGCTGTCCACTTTCTCCATACCTATTCAACATTGTACTTGAAGTCCTAGCCAGAGCAATTCGACAACAAAAGGAGATCAAAGGGATACAAATTGGAAAAGATGAAGTCAAAATATCACTTTTTGCAGATGATATGATAGTATATATAAGTGACCCTAAAAATTCCACCAGAGAACTCCTAAGCCTGATAAACAGCTTCGGTGAAGTAGCTGGATATAAAATTAACTCAAACAAATCAATGGCCTTTCTCTACACAAAGAATAAACAGGCTGAGAAAGAAATTAGGGAAACAACACCCTTCTCAATAGTCACAAATAATATAAAATATCTTGGCGTGACTCTAACTAAGGAAGTGAAAGATCTGTATAATAAAAACTTCAAGTCTCTGAAGAAAGAAATTATAGAAGATCTCAGAAGATGGAAAGATCTCCCATGCTCATGGATTGGCAGGATCAACATTGTAAAAATGGCTATCTTGCCAAAAGCAATCTACAGATTCAATGCAATCCCCATCAAAATTCCAAATGAATTCTTCAACGAATTAGAAAGTGCAATCTGCAAATTCATCTGGAATAACAAAAAACCTAGGATAGCAAAAACTCTTCTCAAGGATAAAAGAACCTCTGGTGGAATCACCATGCCGGACCTAAAGCTCTACTACAGAGCAATTGTGATAAAAACTGCATGGTACTGGTATAGTGACAGACAAATAGACCAATGGAATAGAATTGAAGACCCAGAAATGAATCCACACACCTATGGTCACTTGATCTTCGACAAGGGAGCTAAAAACATCCAGTGGAAGAAAGACAGCATTTTCAACAAATGGTGCTGGCACAACTGGTTGTTAACATGTAGAAGAATGCAAATCGATCCATTCCTATCTCCTTGTACTAAGGTCAAGTCTAAGTGGATCAAGGAACTTCACATAAAACCAGAGACACTGAAACTTATAGAGGAGAAAGTGGGGAAAAGCCTTGAAGACATGGGCACAGGGGAAAAATTCCTGAATAGAACAGTAATGGCTTGTGCTGTAAGATCGAGAATTGACAAGTGGGACCTCATGAAACTACAAAGCTTCTGCAAGGCTAAAGACACCATCAATAAGACAAAAAAACCACCAACAGATTGGGAAAGGATCTTCACCTATCCTAAATCAGATAAGGGACTAATATCCAATATATATAAAGAACTCAAGAAGGTGGACTCCAGAAAGTCAAATAACCCCATTAAAAAATGGGGCTCAGAACTGAACAAAGAATTCTCACCTGAGGAATACCGAATGGCAGAGAAGCACCTGAAAAAATGTTCAACATCCTTAATCATCAGGGAAATGCAAATCAAAACAACCCTGAGATTCCACCTCACACCAGTCAGAATGGCTAAGATCAAAAATTCAGGTGACAGCAGATGCTGGCGAGGATGTGGAGAAAGTGGAACACTCCTCCATTGTTGGTGGGATTGCAAGCTTGTACAACCACTCTGGAAATCAGTCTGGCGGTTCCTCAGAAAATTGGACATAGTACTACCGGAGGATCCAGCAATACCTCTCCTGGGCATATATCCAGAAGATGTCCCAACCGGTAAAAAGGACACATGCTCCACTATGTTCATAGCAGCCCTATTTATAATAGCCAGAAGCTGGAAAGAACCCAGATGTCCCTCAACAGAGGAATGGATACAGAAATTATGGTACATTTACACAATGGAGTACTACTCAGCTATTAAAAAGAATGAATTTATGAAATTCCTAGCCAAATGGATGGACCTGGAGGGCATCATCTTGAGTGAAGTAACACAATCACAAAAGATCTCACACAATATGTATTCATTGATAAGTGGATATTAGCCCAAAACTTAGGATACCCAAGATATAAGATACAATTTGATAAACGCATGAAACTCAAGAAGAATGAAGACCAAAGTGTGGACATTGTGCACCTTCTTAGAATTGGGAACAAAACACCCAGGGAAGGAGTTACAGAGACAAAGTTCGTAGCTGTGATGAAAGGATGGACCATTTAGAGACTGCTGTATCCAGGGATCCGTCCCATAATCAGCTTCTAAACGCTGACACCATTGCATACACTAGTAAGATCTTGCTGAAAGGACCCAAATATAGCTGTCTCTTGTGAGACGATGCCGGGGCCTAGCAAACACAGGAGTGGATGTTCACAGTCAGCTATTGGGCTCCCAATGGAGAAGCTAGAGAAAGTACCCAAGGAGCTAAAGGGATCTGCAACCCTATTGTTGGAACAACATGATGTACTAACCAGAACCCCGGAGCTCTTGTCTCTAGCTGCATATGTATCGAAAGATGGCCTAGTCGGCCATCAATGGAAAGAGAGGCCCATTGGACTTGCAAACTTTATATGCCCCAATATAGGGGAATGCCAGGGCCTAAAGAATGGGAATGGGTGGGTAGGGAAGTGGGGGGCGCTATGGGGGACTCTTGGGATAGTATTGGAAATGTAATTGAGGAAAATATGTAATAAAAATATTAAAAAAAAAAAAAAGGAAAAAAAAAAAAAAAACAAAAGAAAACAGTGGCCTTTCTCTACACAAAGGACAAACAGGCTGAGAAAGAAATAAGGGAAACAACACCCTTCACAATATTCACAAATAATATAAAATACCTTGGTGTGACTCTAACTAAGAAAGTGAAAGATCTGTATGATAAGAACTTCAAGTCTCTGAAGAAAGAAATTGAAGAAGATCTCAGAAGATGGGAAGATCTCCCATGCTCATGGATTGGCAAGATTAATATAGTAAAAATGGCTATCTTGCCTAAATCAATCTACAGATTCAATGCAATCCCCATAAAAATTCCAGCTCAATTCTTCCCAGAGTTAGAAAGGGCAATTTGCAAATTCATCTGGAATAACAAAAAAACCTAGAATAGCAGAAACTATTCTCAACAATAAAAGTACGTCTGGTGGAATCACCATGCCTGACCTCAAGCAATTGTGATAAAAACTGCATGGTACTGGTACAGTGACAGACAGGTAGATCAATGGAATAGAATTGAAACCCAGAAATGGACCCACACACCTATGGTAACTTGATCTTTGACAAGGGGACTGAAACCATCCAGTAGAAAAAAGACAGCATTTTCAACAAATCATGCTGGCTCAACTGTAGAAGAATGAGAATTGATCTATTCTTATCTCCTTGTAAAAAACTCAAGTCTAAGTGGATCAAGGAACTCCACATAAAACCAGAGACACTGAAATGTATAGAGTATAAAGTGGGTAAAAGCCTCGAAGATATGGGCACATGGGAAAAATTCCTGAACAATTCCTGAAGAGCAATGGCTTGTGCTGTATGATTGAGAATTGACAAATGGAACCTCATAAAACTGCAAACCTTCTGTAAGGTAAAAGACACTGTCAATAAGACAAAAGGCCACTGTACTGGCTAGTTTTGTGTCAACTTGACACAGCTGGAATTATCACAGAAAAGGGAGCTTAAGTTGAGGAAATGCCTCCATGAGATCCAACTGTAAGGCATTTTCTCAATGAGTGATCAAGGGGGAAAGGCCCCTTGTGGGTGGGACCATCTCTGGGCTGGTAATCTTGATTCTATAAGAGAGCAGGCTGAGCAAGCCAGGGGAAGCAAGCCAGTAAAGAACATCCCTCCATGGCCTCTGCATCAGCTCCTGCTCCCTGACCTGCTTGAGTTCCAGTCCTGACTTCTTTCAGTGATGAACAGCAATGTGGAAATGTAAGCTAAATAAACCCTTTCCTCCCCAACTGCTTCTTGGTCATGATGTTTGTGCAGGAATAGAAACCCTGACTAAGACAGCCACCAACAGATTCGGAGAGGATCTTTACCAATCTTAAATCAGATAGGGGACTAATATCCAATATATATAATGAACTCAAGAAGCTGGACTCCAGAAAATCAAATAAAGCCATTAAAAACTGGGGCTCAGAGCTAAACAAAGAATTCTCAACTGAGGAATACCGAATTTATGCAGAGAATTTTTCAGGTCCGAGAAGCACCTGAAAAAATGTTCAACATCCTTAATCATCAGGGAAATGCAAATCAAAACAACCTTGAGATTTCACCTGCACCTGTCAGAATGGCTAAAATCAAAAATTCAAGTGACAGCAGATGCTGGTGAGGATGTGGAGAAAGAGAGACACTACTTCATTGCTGGTAGGATTGCAAGCTGCTACAACCACTCTGGAAATCAGCTTGACAGTTCCTCAGAAAATTTGCCATAGTACTACCAGAAGATCTAACAATACCTCTCCTGGGCATATACCTGGAAGGTATGCCAACTTGTAATAAGGACATATGCTCCACTATGTTCATAGCAGCCTTATTTATAATAGCCAGAAGCTGGAAAGAACCCAGATGACCCTCAACAGAAAATGTGGTACATTTACACAATGGATTACTACTCAGCGATTAAAAACAATGAATTTATGAAATTCTTAGGTAAATGGATGGATCTGGAGAATATCATCTTGAGTGAGGTAATGCTATCACAAAAGAACACACATGATATGCACTCACTGATAAGTGGATATTAGCCCAGAAAATTAGTATACCCAGATACACTTGCAAAACACATGAAACTCAAGAAGAAGGAAGATCAAAGTGTGGATACTTCGTTCCTTTTTAGAATGTGGAACATAATAACCATGGATGGAGTTACAGAGACAAAGTTTGAAGCAGAGCCTGAAGGAATGACCATCCAGAGACTGCCCCACTTATGGATCCACCCCATAAACAACTACCAAACCCAGACACTAGGCAGATGCCAACAAGAGCCTGCTGACAGGCACCTGATATAGCTGTCTCCAGCAAGGCTCTGCCAGTGCCTGGCAAATACAGAAGTGGATGCTCACAGTTATCCACTGGAAGGAGCACAAGGTTCCCAATGAAGGAGCCAGATTAATACCCAGGGAGCTGAAGGAAGACTGAAGCCCCATAGAAGGAACATCAATATGAACTAACCAGTGCCCTCAGAGCTCTTTGGCACTATACCAACAATCAAAGTAAACACATGGTGGAACTTGTGGCTCTAGCTATATTTGTAGCAGAGGATGGCCTAGTTAGTCATCAATGGGAGGAGAGGTCCTTGGTCCTGTGAAGGCTCTATGCTGGAGTATAGGGGAATGCCAGGACCAGAAATTAAGTCTGTATGACATTAGAATTAAGAACAGTAATTAAAACAAAACAACAACAACAACAATAAAAATATCCTGAAACTTTGTTTTGTTCTGGGGGTTTCCTGAGGTTTAGGGTGTGGCATGCTGTCCTTTCACATATGCTGGTAATCCCTAAATTCAAGATGTAGTTATTTTTTCACTTAAACCAGACCTTAGAAAAGCCTATTTCTTAGAGAATGACCTGAGACCTTCCAATGTGAACCAGGAAACCAGGCCAATTTATGGGGGTACTAAAGCAGAGTACATGAAAAATGGATCCAAATATCAGTCTTTCTTGCAGCTCAGGGTCCCCTTTTAATTCATAGAAGTTATGCTGACACTCTGGACAGCTCTCAGTGGTTATGGTATTCACAGTCAGGTTGATTAGTTCTAGAAACAAAGAGCTGGTGTGGTTAAAACAAACAAACAAATAAAAACAACAACAACAACTAGGAAATTCAACTTTCCTAAGATACCAAAACAAAGTAAATATTTGTCTCTTTGACACTATGACCAAACTACCAAAAGCCACAAACTATGTTTTTGATGGATAAGAATTTGTTTTCCTTTGTGACATGCCCAGATAATCAAATCAATCCTTGGTTGGATGGCATATAAACAGCCCTCTTCTGGCAGGGTATGGAATGGTTTAGAGAAATTCACAGAACACTTGTCCACTGAGGAAGACTAAGTATACTGAGTGACAATTCTTTCCGAGTGTTTTTCTAAGTTCTTCCAAGAGAGCCATCAGGGGTGCCTTTCAATGCTTGTCTCTGATGCACTTGCTAAGGACATCTCATAAAGCATAAATGACCTCAAAGCTTCTTTCATCATTCTGCCATCAGCACCAGTGTGATTTTGCTCCATTTGTAGCCAGGGAAAAGTCACTTCCAAGGATGGTCAAAGCCAGCACCCATTGCAGCTCAGCGTGCTGGGATAACACTAATCATTTCAGTCTCACATTGAGGATCTTGAACTAATTTATACAGAACTACCTCTTTTTGTATCCCTAAAGAGTTTTTCTAATTAAATGGGGAAAGAGGTATTTCTAGTGATACAGATTTATGCAGAGAATTTTGGGGTCATCTTGATTCTCATGTCAGGAAATTTGGGCAGAGGCACAGTAACTAGGTCTCAAAATGAGGTCTTCCTGTTTTTCCATCTCAGCCCTACTGCAGGGACTGGCTCATAGTGCCTGAAGCCAGCTGACTCTGGCTTGAGGGCCTGCGATATCACTGCTCTTGGTATTTACATTTTCTATGGTTTCTATTCCTGTGCAGAGGTATAATGTTGCATAACATAGGATTTTAAGTGTTTAATTTCCAAAAAGTTCTCAAGTTGAAAACTAAGCCTTTTTTTGCTAGAAACTAGAAAGCAATTATTTTGTCAAAAGCAAACCACTTTGCCTGTCTTATTTAGGCATCAGGAAAAATAATAAGAAGCCTCAAGTATACAGAGACAAAGGAAGCTGAACCCAGGCCATTAGCCTGGGTCTGCAGCAATGCAATGGCTAATTTTTAATTCCAAAGAGTGAAGGCAAAGATAGAGACATATCCAACATTCTCTGAGTTTTGATAGAATTTGTCAAAGAGTGAAGAGCCTAAGAAAGAAATCACTTCTCAGCTGGAAATGTAAGGTCATTTATAGCAGGAAATAAACTTTCATCAGGAATTGTTAAGTAGAGGGATGACTGTTGGGAAGTTTTTGGTTTTTCTGGGTCTCTGTTCAGTATGAACAAAGCCTGACTATGAGTGTTGTAATTACCACTATCACTACTTTCACTTCAAGTCTTGAAATTACTTGGGAACATTTGAAATCCTGTCCGCTCAAATGATTTGGTCTGTAGTAGTGAGGCTTTGAGAACAGTTGGTGTTTTTATAAAATTCCAGAATCTGGGCCAGTAGTCATGATCACAAATACCTTAAATATGAAAGTTCACAGTTTACTAAGTTTCATCTTTACCTTGTCATGGTCCTCTTTGTTCCCTAGCACTATTTGACATGCAAGCAGCAGTCTCAGAGCCCACCTTTTGATTTTACAAATGGAGTTGTCACAATATGCTATCTCTATGGTCACTGTGAAGGAGTAGGGGTATCACTGTGGGCTTTAAGACCCTCATCCTAGTTGCCTGGAAGCCAGTCTTCTCCTAGTGGCCTGCAGCTGAAGATGTAGAACTCTTAGCTCCTCCTGCACCATGCCTGTCTGGACACTGCCATGTTCCTGCCTTTATGATAATGGACTGAACCTCTGAACCTGTAAGCCAACCCCAATTTAATGCTGTCCTTATAATACTTGCCTTGGTCATGTTATCTTTCACAGCAGTAGAACCCGAACTAAGACAGGTGGGGTTTGTGTAGTTAAATATGAAGAACCCCAGTCACCCTTGACAAGTCTACAGAACTTCCCACATTTGTGAGAGGTCATAAACAGTATCATGAAAATCTCAATACCACAGTTGTTGAAAAGAAGAAAAGCAAAAACATGGATATGTTTCTAGGCTGGTGGTCCTAACGCTACAACTCTTTAATACAGTCCCTCATGCTGTGTTGACCCCCAACCCTAAAGTTATTTTTGTTGCCGCTTCATAACTGTAATTTTGCTACTGTTATGAATTGCAATGTAAATATTCAATGTTTGTGATATCTGATATGCAACCCCCATAAAAGGTCCTTCGATCCTGAAAGAGGTCACATTCCACAGGTTTAGAACCATTGGCCCCCAATGGAGGAGCTAGAGAAAGTACCCAAGGAGCTAAAGGAATCTGCAACCCTATAGGTGGAACAACAATATTAACTAACCAGTACCCAATTTGAGCTCGTGTCTCTAGCTGCATATGTATCAGAAGATGGCCTAGTCGTCCATCAGTGGAAAGAGAGGCCCATTGGTCATGCAGACTTTATATGCCTCAGTACAGGGGAATGTCAGGGCCAAGAAGTGGGAGTGGGTGGGTAGGGAAGTGGGGGGGGGGGCGAGAGTATGGGGGACTTTTGGGATAGTACTGGAAATGTAAATGAAGAAAATACCTAATTAAATATATATATATAAGCAAAGATAAACAAAAGAAAAGGAAAAGGAAAAAAAAAAAAAAACATTGCCTCAGACTGAATGAACTATTCCAAATGAGTAATTAAAACCCTCTGGGCCTCAGTTTCCCTGTATGCATGAAATATATGTGTATGATACCTACCAAAAAAATTTACTATGAAAATTACAGACAGTTCTGATACAATGCTTATTTTCATGTGTGAAGCATCCAGGTGTAACCAAATGGTGGCTGTGTCATTCAGAAGGCATGTTAATTTTTAGACTATGTTTATCCATATAATGCTTTTTACTTCTAAATGACTACAGCAACTGTAAAGCTACTTCAGCAAGTGTTCAAGGAAAACAGACTTTATGTTTATCCATCTACAAGCTCCTTCCATCTCTTGGCTTGTGTTCTTGCATGGCTTGAGTCTTGGAACACTGGGGGTGATCAGGGAATGAAGGCAAAGCACACACATGTACAGTGAGAGAAAAGCTGAGGTCAGGTGGTCTGAGGTTGCAGATGAAGAAGCCACAGAACCCTTGATGAGTTTCCATCATATATTACTACATAGAGTTTACATATATATTCATATATCATATATCATTCATCAATCATATATCATATACCATACATCATACATCATATATCATATATCATACATCATACATCATATATCATACATCATAAATCAATTATATTATATATTACATATTACATGTTGCATATTATATATTATTACATAGGCTTACTACATAGAGTTGAGCAGAAAGCTGGAGACATTCCAAACAGATGAACAAGTAGGTGGTTATTACAGACAAATAGACAAGGAGACAGAGCTATTATACACATCTTAACAGGGATGCAAATTTTGCTAATCTTGGTTAGACCAGTCTCTAGCGGATAGCAGTCTTCAAGCTGTAAAGACACAACCAGGGGACAAAGCTAAGGAGGAAATTTTAGTGCACAACCTGTCAACATTCAAAGTCAGAGCAGAGGAAAACTTTAGCATCACTCTAAGACTCAGCCAGGGAAGGCTCTGCCATTTCCATGTAACTGAAGCATTAGTTTTTGGCATGGCCTTGCCTGGGTAAAACAATCCATGTTCACTCAGAACTATGTTCGCTCCCTACAGCTCAGCTTTGCCATGTATCTGCTTTGGAAATGTTGTTGCACAACTTTCCTTTATCTCAGAAGCCACACCCTCTCTTCTGGCTCCATTTCATTGGACCCCTTAAACTTTATTTTTTAAAGTTTTTGTGTTTTTGTTCTTTAAGGTATGTTTTAACTCAGGGTTGCTATTAGAGTCATTATGAATTAAATCATTATGAGAGTTCACCCCAAATTCATTTCTCCCATCCTGTTGTTATTTTTATAGCACAGTTTTACTGAAAGGGTATTTATTCCTCTAAACCACCCACAGCAGAGTAAGCACCTGTAATTCAGGTATCCTGTATGAACTACCTGGCACACTGCTCACATGAATTTTTTAAAACTTGGACTTTCTCTCTTCCTTTAAAATCCTGATCTTTCCTCATGATATTGTTATTTCTCTTCAAAAGGCAGCTTGATGAATCAAAGGAACCTTTGGCTTAGTGGGGCCCCTTTGATGTTTCCTGAAGATGTGTCAAAGGTACATTCACAAAATAAGGAGTTGAACATTCGGGCAACAAGCCCTGGGTATTATTCATGACTCCATATATAGAAATTATTTTTAAATATCAAATCAAGCCCAAGGGTTACAGCTCAAATGTTTACCTCAGTCCTCTGTACCTCCTCAGCATTTACCAACCTGCAGAGACCCAAGAAACCTATAATTCTAAGGCCATATGAGTGGTTTCATTGCCTTTGGCCTCTGAGCAGTTTATACTTAACTTTTTCTTTTCTATATGAAACATTCATCCAGTTTACTAAGCCAAGGTTCATAAATCACAGAAAGCATCCAAAATCCTGCTTAGATATCATACCATGGAGATCAAGATTTTAGCATTAAAAGAGAAGACTGGTTGGTAGTGTAATGAATTCACTTAAGCAAAATGGTTCTGCCTTTTGAATGTTACCCTGCTTTCAATGGCATTTGGACAGTGTTATTTCCCTTTCATCTGTTTGCCCCATGGAGACAAAAGGAACTTGACCTGAACAAAATAACCTTCCAAGACACAATCACAGACCATGCTTCTTATAAAGAACACAAGATAGTGTCTTAAAAATTGTCCTTAAGACAGTATCTTTAAAACAGCCCAGAAAATTTAACCCAATTTTATTTCTTCCGTTGTGGGTTAAATATATTTATTTATCTTTTATTATCTATATCTATGCCTATATCTTTATCTATGTCTTATGTCTATATGTCTCTCTATCTCTATCTCTCTCTATCTCTCTCTATCTATATTCACTAGAATGTTGGTTGTCATCCAAATTGAAAGAAAATCAAAAGAGAGAGGCTGAAGTATAACTCAGTAGTAGGGTATTGGCTTAGTGTTCAACACACACACATACACACACATGCACACAGAGAGAGAGAGAGAGAGAGAGAGAGAGTTGGAGATATTAAAGACAGAAGAAATGCTTGCTCCTAATTCAAACTTCTTAATTGTATTAAAATCTAATTTTTGAGAACAGTTTTTCACAGTGTCAGGGGCTAGACCCTGAATTTTCAATGTGACTATTTTTATCCCTCTTTCTACCTTCCTCTATAAATAGTACTATTCACCTTGTCAACTAATTTTCTTAATAAGTGGCCCTAATTTTCATGCAACAAAGGCATGACAATGACCCAGAAGATTATGTCTGCCCACTGCATTCTTAGACACAGAATGACTATAGAATTATCTGTGACATGGAGACCAGAGCATAAATTAAATAGGGTCACTGCAAACATTCCTATATTCACTCAGTACATGCCTTCACAGACCTTTTATGTGCTTGACACCAAAGAAATAATAATGAGCAGAAAATAGCTAATCCTGTTCTCATAGGGATTACTGCTGAGTAGGTAAGATGCAAAGGAGAAAAGGATTCAAATGCATAGAGACAGTAACCCAGTCAACCTTGAGAAATCAAAGGCCACAGAGTCACAGAAGGGTAAGGAGAAACTCTCCTGAAAAGCACAAGGGGCTGAGATTCCAAGCTGTGGTTAGGAGCTAGCCAGGCCAAGGATCAAGGGGCTGAGATTCCAAGCTGTGGTTAGGAGCTAGCCAGGCCAAGGATCAAGGAGATTGCCAGCTGTATGAAGTTCTCACAGCACTTCAGGAGGAAGCAGAGTGTGCAGCTATAACTAGAGTCATGATCATAAGCCCCAGAACTGTATTTACACCTCTGCCATCTAGGATCCACAGCCTCCCAAACAGTGTGGGGAGTAGACTGTCAGACACAGAAGCCTGTAACAAGCATCTCACATGCAAACCCTAACAGAAATGTTTTCAGATTTGAGAACATTTCCCATTTGTCTGCAGCCGTCCAGGAGTCAACATTACTCTTTGGCAGCTGTCTCTCCTGCTCTCCTCCTCCCTGAGTAATTCATTGCTCAGTCCAGGATCAAATATGGTACATTCAAGGATGCCTCCTGGAATATTGACCATCTGAGGAAACATAAAAATATGACAAGGAACTTTAAATAGGAGGCACAGAAATTGTTTAAATCATTGGAAGTGGGGTGCAAGCTGGAGAAGAACTCAGTTACATCTTTATGAAATGGATGTTGTATAATTAAAGAAATGAGTTGAGGAGGGCCTAGGCTGCCCCTGCTGGTATGTGAAAGCTTAAAAAAACATGTGATGTCTAAGTCTATTTTCTGATTCTATTTTAAAAGCTGAACTCAGTTGCCTGCTTGGAACTTTGGGGCTCATACAATGTTTTTGATGCTTTCTCTAAACTTGGAAACTCCTCGGTGTCACAGCCCAAAGGTGACATTCACCCATCACAGGCCACTCAACTCTGATGTGAGTATTTAGCAAAAATTGGTTGCCCACAGATGGTACCAGTCATTTACCTGACTGGCCTTATCACCACTCCCTAGACACAGAAGTGAAATTTCAGAAATGAAAGTTGCTTGCTCAGGAATTGCAAAGAATGAAGCAAGAGCAGATTCCCCTCCCCTTTTCTGTAGATTCTACTGCTCTGTCTTTCTAAAAGGAAACATTTTAAACAAATAGAATCACAGCAGGACAACTCCATTAGATTCTCAGGCCTACCTGCTACATGTTACTTTTACAGTGGCCTTCCTCTTGGATACAAAAACCACCTTTAACATCTGTCAGCAGGATTCTCAGCCTGTGGCGCAAAGCATGCCTGAGATTCCCTGGTTAGGCTGGGCTGCAGCTCTGATAGGGAAAGCATGTTTACAGTGCTCTTTTGAGTCAATCACATTTTAGGATTTTTCCACACAGGGAAATAAAGTTTTCTTAATTAAATTTTAAAACCATTGACATAACAGGACTCAATAAATTATCATAGAAGTTAGTTGTGCTGGTCCACAGAACTTGAGAACTAAGGTTTGAACTATATGGGTACACACACACACACACACACACATATATATATGTATATATATATATATATATATATATATATATATATATATATATATATTCCCTATAGCACAGTAACACCTCATCTTAAACACTAACCAACTGAAAATTATATTATCTCATGGAATTGACTTGGAGTAAAGACTATTTTATCTCATGAAAGTACATATGCAAGGAAGTACACAACACAACCTGGATATACTGGAGAGTGGAGGCTAGGATAGAGGAGGATGCTTAAGCTCCTCCTCACATCGTTCTTAGTGGGATACAAGGATACCAGCCAAAGCCAGCTTTAACTTCCTCCACTAGATACTTCTCTAAGATTGAATCAAATTGCTTTGTAGGAACCTCTGCCTGCTAGTTGATGGAAATCCCTTTACAGCAGATAAAGAACATCCCGCATGAGTGACTACTGAGCACTAGGAATCCAATTTGAGACCAAATATAAGCACAAGATTAAATGTGAAGCCACATGGTCCCCATATGCCAGCATTGTGTTCTCTAAGAAGCATCACAAGACCTTCACTGAAGCCCAAGACAAGAGAGGCTCTGCCCAGTTACCACCTGGGTATGACTCAGAAACCCACATCCTCTCACCAATCCCCCATCAAGCTACACATTTTTCTTAGTTGTTTTTTTTCTGCTCAATTTTTAAAATTTATTTTTATTAGGTATTTTCTTCATTTACATTTCCAATGCTATCCCAAAAGTCCCCCATACCCCCCCGCCACTCCCCTACCCACCCATTCCCACTTCTTGGCCCTGGCATTCCCCTGAACTGAGGCATATAAAATTTGCAAGACCAATGGGCTTCTCTTTCCAATGATGGATTTTTATTTTTCAAAGCCTCAGTAGCATTTTTTAAAAGCAGTTTGTAGGCAGTGTGAGTGTAAAGTGGTATATGCTCTCTCTTTCCCTAACACAAAGGGACGGTGAAGCAAGAACATGTGGGAACGTGATGAAGTAGGAGAGAGATGCTAGCTGAGCAACTTCAGGAGGGAGTCTCAATAATTAGCAATTTTGTTTTTTAACCATTGTGGGCACTTTCATTTGTCCAGGTGTCCTGGCGTGGCCTGAAGCTGGAAATATCTGGGTTCTATCAGTAGTTCTGCCCTGCAAACTAAAATACCAAAAATACCAAATTGTTTAAGGGTGCTGATAGTACTCTGTTTTTTAGATTTAACTTATCCTTTTCAGAATAGCAGCTGAAGCCTGGAACCTGTGGATGATCAGATACTTCCTAACCTTTAAGGGTGTGCCAGCAGAAGGTGTGCCAGGCTAGAGACAGAGATGACAAGTCACATGAAGACCTCATGTGTAGGACAACTGTCCTGCTCAGCTCACCTCTCATGCTTAGAGCAGGTTCATTATGACAACACTTTCCTGGGATCTATTTCTACTGTAAAGAATTTCTTCTTGTTTCATCTCTCATACGTTCTCAACTATAATAAAATTCCTTTCAGAAACTCATTCTTTACATGGCATAAGACCATAGGACCATAGAAAGGAAGGTGGCACTGGAAGGTGCTCATGAGTGCTTGTCCTTGCATCTTTAGCATCTGTACTAAAATGACTACAAGTTACCTGTAGCCCAATGGAGGGCTTTTTCATTAAAGTCTTTGCATTTTAAAAGAGTCTGTGACTATTTGGAATGAAATAATTTAGATGAGTTTCTTCTGCTGGTGTTTTGTGAAATGCCATTCTGAATGAGTTTTCATGGAATGGTGTTGTGTTGGTCAGGGAGCCATAGGATGTCTGGCATATGTATCTTAATCATAGCCTTTAATTCCTATGGACCCAGAGAAGATCAATTAATCTGAATACAGTAGCATTTGCCTATAGCCGATACTTACTAACGAGTGCTGACTGGGTGGACCAGTGTAGATAGTGTTGATGCAGTGTGAGAATGTGGAAGACCCTTTGTTTTGATTATAGAATTTGCCGTTTCAAGACCCATCAAGAGCTGAGCTTGCTGCCTTGTGCTTTGGAGGTCAAATAGGATTTGTAGAGAGAGAAACATCTGGAAAATGTCCCCAAGAAAATGGACAGATTCAGAAGAGTGAAAGGAGAAACAACAACCCAGTATGACTTGGGAGACAATGAATCATCCTGGCAGGAACAAAGGTACTCTCAAAAGAGACACTTGTGCCCCTTCTTTTCAATATAAGACTATTGGGAGAAAATGGAACCCAAAAAAGTGGATATCACCTGAAATTGTAATAGATGAAGGAAAAGGTTGAAGCCCGAATGTTAGCCAGAAAAAGGACTTGTTCTTAAGGAGGAGATTTCACAGTGTGTGACTTGTCAGAACACCAAGAAGGACAGACTGGAGAAGACACAATGGGGAACCAGTGAAGGACAGAACCACACCGAGGCCAGGATTGCTTAGATATTTCTGCCTCTTACCCTGGATTAAAACTAAACTGTAGAGAATGACCCTAAAGTTTGACTTGAGGGGTCAGTAACAGGACCACTTACCTGAGTCAGACTGAATAAACCTCCTTTATCTCGCTTTCAGGATCACATACTTGTCTTTTTAATGGGTAACTTGAGTACAGGTAGGCAGTCTAGCTTGCTAAAACTGGGAGGACCAGGTTTGCACCCCAAAATCCCTTGGCTAACCCATAAATCCTTTCTGTGATAGTTCACCTTCCTGGCTTCCAAATCCAGTTCTCTACTTCCTTTAAAACAGCCTCTCTCCCAACCCTTGTACTTTCCTCTTTGTGTGATCTTAATGTCCCTTTACAAAAGAGCCTTTGGGGCTATACTTTGAAGACTCTCTACTCACCCCTGTCTTCCTGACCTGTGGTATCTGTTGCAAATACAAGCACAACCCATGTCAACCATGTTCTACAGAATAGCCATGTCAGAGATGCTCCAAAGCCCAGTAACTGTGTTGGTCCATCTGTAGGAGCCTCTAGAAGGTCTGAAAAGTTTACACCAAGGAGAAATCCACTCATTGATGAGCAACAGAATCCACAGGCATAGCAGATCCAGCAGCTTGTCCATAGGAGGACTTGATCCTCACAGAGCCTGCCTTGGTTTAAGCCTGACTGCCACAGTGGTAACAGTGTCACAAAGACATTTGTAATTTATTGCCATTGCTTTTGTTGCCTTATTGACTATATAATTATCATAGAAACCTAAAAATTATTTTGTATGGAATGCACTGACTTCTTTTCAAGGTTTTGTGAATGACTGTTCTCCCAGTGAAGAAACTGCCATCTTGGGACATTCATCTATGCCCCCTTTCAAAAGATCAGCTTATCTAGGTTTTCATAACTGTTGACACTCTAATGGAGGGGTGGAGAGTGTCTCAAGAACCCATCTGCTGCTCCCTATCATGGGATACATACAAAGTTGCCATAGTTGCATGTGGTCTTGGGGAAGACTAATGGAAATAAGTTCTATCTATGTGTCCATAAGGAAATCCTGATCACTTTGGTCAATTGATAAGAGAATCCAAAAAAGCAGTCCTTCTCTTTTCCTATTCTCTACAGGGAAGCCTAATAAACTCTTTGATTCCTCAAAGTGAACTTTGGCAAAATCTTGCTTTGGTTTGTCCTAGGGACCTTAGGAGAAGGAATGGACAACACTTTCATATCTTCCAGGGAAGGAATTTTAGCAATAGGAGGTAATAATAAAAGGTTGGAATCTCTGCCTTAATTTGCATCTGCCTCCCCTAATCACCTTATTGTGAGTGTCTACAATGTCCTTCTCCAAAAGGTACCTAAAGCAACAGTTCCCTCTAGTTCTTGGAAGAGAGGGACTGAAAAGATCATCTTCATGACAAAGCATGGAAAACAACTCCAAGCAACATCCAAATCACACCCCACTCCCACTCTCTCTGCCTTAGCCTAGTTCCTGGGATTACCTCTTCCAGTAAAATACACTCTGGCCTCAGGTACCCACAGGTGTAGCTATCATGGGAAACATTCATAAGCATTCTTGTCTGAAGGAATAGATAGTATTTCAAAAGGAAGGATGCTTAGCCACAGTTGGCAAGTAGCAGAACACCTAGTGCAAAGGTATCTGCAGTAGTGAAGATGAGGGTTGCTTACAATGGGAGTAATAAACTTACTTGCTTAAAAGACTCTTGATTTTCTTGACCTTCATTTATGTTTTCAAATAAGAGGGTACCTCAGGGCTGCTATAAATGTTCTACACAGTTCTATATCAGTGCTATCAAAAATGGGTCACACAGTATTATAAATTAATATATAAAAATATCTGCATAAGGATTACCCTGGGAGACATAATAAAATTCCAGAGACAGAAATCCAAGAGTGCCCTCAGCTGAGGATTGGGGTGTGGGTAATAGGAATGATGTTTCTCATGGTGATTTCTATGAGCTACTCCAAGGAGATATAAACCAGAAACCTGATTTTATAAACTCTATCTGAGCTTTTTCATAAAAATACAGGCATTTAACAGCAGGCAAATTTCACCAATCCTTCAAGAGGATGATAGCTGAGACTTTTAGCAGAGGTAAACAGTGGTCACTAGGATGCATATTTTATCATTCACTCCCCAGGTGCCAGGGCTTCAGCATAGACAAACCAGGCTGATCCTGGGGCTGCTTCCATTATAAGGCAGGAAGCTCAGGGAAAGCACTAGAAATTCCAAACACCATGCAATATGTCTGAAGACAGCTGGATGCCTTGATAAGTATTGAGGGGTCCTAAAAGACACTCTGAACCTCAGGCTGATCACTGAAGATGCTGAAGGAGGATTACTTTCTGCACTCTTTCAGCCTATATTCTTATGTGAATAGATTGGTCTACTGAGACCCTATAATAACCTTCTCAGATATTTCCTTTCCTACATAAAAGTGACAGATGGCAGATGAAAACAATAGTTAATAATAGTGTTTGGGGGATACTATTGCTGTGATGAAACATCAAAGCAACTTGGGAATAAAAGGTTTATTCAACTTATGCTTTCACATCACAGTTCATCATCAAAGGAAATTAGGATAGGAACTGAGGCATAGAAGGAACCTGGACACAGAAGCTGATACACAGGCCATGGACGGGTGCTGCTTACTGGCTTGCTCTCCATGGCTTGCTCAGCCTGCTTTCTTATAGAACCTAGGACCACCATTCCAGATGTGGCACCACTCATAATGCAGTGGCCCCTCCTCCATCAATCACTAATTAGGAAAATGCCCTATAGGCTTGTCTACAGCCTGATCTTAACAAAGTAATTTTCTTAATTGAGGCTCCTTCTTCTCAGATAGTATTAGTTTGGGTCAAGTTGACATAAAACTATCCAGTATAATTGACACCTTGTCAAGTTGACATACAAATTCATGAGTGTTAAGCAACAACCTTTCCTTTTTTATACATCCCCAGGTTCTCACATTAAAAACACAAATGCCTTAGTTAGGGTTTTACTGCTATGAGCAGATACCATGACCAAGGAAACTCTTATAAAGGACAGCATTTATCTGAGGTTGACTTATAGGTTTAGAGGTTCAGTCCACTATCATCAAGGCAGGAGTATGGCATCATGCAGGCAGGCATGATTGCAGTAGGAGCAGAGAACTCTACATCTTCATCTGCAGGCTGCTAGGAGAAGACTGGCTTCCAGGCAGCTGGAAGAGGGTCTTAAAGCCAACACCCCACAGTGACACACCTACTCCAACAGGGCCACAACCCCTAATAGTGCCACTCCCTGAGCCAACTATATATAAATCATCACAGTACCTGTTCAGAGCCCTCAGGACACAGAAACCAAGAAACAGCCTGGTACATGAACCCTATGGTTTCTGTCTGTACTCCAGATCTGATTCTGTGCCACACCTCACCATACTCAAATTCCTCCAGGAGAGAAGTGGTCTCCCTGGAGTACTGACACACAGGCTTGTAAGATGGACAAGCCACAGTCAGAGACAGCAAGACAAGCTGATACCAGAGATAACAAGATGTCAAGAGGCAAAGGCAAGCACATAAGCAACAGAAACCAAGTCTACTTAGCATCTTTAGAATCCAGTTCTCCCACAACAGTGAACTCCGGTTACCCCAACACACCAGAAAAGCAAGACTGTGATTTAAAAATCACATCTCAGGATAGTGATAGAGGACTTTAAGAAGGACATAAATAGCTCCCTTAAAAAAAATACAGGGGAACAATGGTAAACAGGTAGAAGCCCTTAAAGAGGAAACACAAAAATTCCTTTAAAAAATTACAGGAAGGCACAAGCAAACAGGTGAAGGTGCTGGACAAAACCATCCAGGATATAAAAATGCAAATAGAAACAGTAAAGAAATCACAAGGAAAGACAACACTGGAGGTAGAAAACCAAGTTAAGAGATCAGGAGTCATAGATACAATCATCACCAACAGTATACAAAGGAATAGAAGAGAGAATAACAGGTATAAAATATACCATAAAAAACATTAACACAACAGTCAAAGAAAATAAAAAATGCAAAATGCTCCCAACCCAAAATATCCAAGAAATCCAGGAGACAATGAGAAGACTAAACCTAAGGATAATAGGTATAAAAGAGAGTGAAGATGCCCAACTTAATGGGCCAGTAAATATCTTCAACAAAATTATAGAAGAAAACTTCCCTAACCTAAAGAAAGAGATTCCCCATAAACATACAAGAAGCCTACAGAAGTCCAAATAGAATGAACAAGAAAAAATATTCCTCCTGTGACATAATAGTCAAACCATCAAATGCACAAAATAAAGAAAACATATTAAAAGCAGTAAGGAGAAAAGGTCAAACAACAGACCTATCAGAATTACACAAGACTTCTCACCACAGTCTATGAAAGCCAGAAGATCCTCAGCAGATGTTATGTAGACCCTAAGATAACACAAATGCCAGCCCAGGCTACTATACCCAGCAAAACTCTCAATTACCATTGATGGAGAAACCAAGGTACTCCATGATAAAAACAAATTTACACAATATCTTTCCACAAATCCAGTCCTACAAAGGGTAATACATAGAAAATACCAACACAAGGAGGGAAACTACACCCTAGAAAAAGCAAGAAATTAATCTTCTTTCAACAAACCCAAAAGAAGATAGCCACACAATCATAAAAATAACATCAAAAATAACAGGAAGCCACAATCACTATGCCTTAATATCTGTTAATATCAATGGACTCAATTCCCCAGTAAAAAGATATAGAATAACAGACTGCATATGTAAACAGGACGCAGAATTTTGCTGCACACAGGAAATGTACCTCAGTGACAAAGACACACACTACCTCAGAGTAAAGGGCTGGAAAACAGTTTTCTAAGCAAATGGTCCCAAGAAACAAGCTGTAGTAGCCATCCTAATATCGAATAACATCAACTTTCAACCAACAGTTATGAACAAGGATAAGGAAGGACACTTCATACTCATCAGAGGAAAAATCTACCAAAAAGAACTCTCAATTCTGAATGTCTATGCTCCAAATGCAAGGGCAACCGCATTCATAAAAGAAACTCTACTAAAGCGCAAAACACACATTGTACCACACGAAATAATAGTGGGAGGCTTCAACACCACACTCTCATCAATGGACAGACCATGGAAACACAAAATAAACAGAGAAACATTGAAATTAGCATAAATTATGGACAAAATGGTTTTAACAGATATCTATAAAACATTTCATCCTAAAACAAAAGAGTATACCTTCTCAGCACCTCATAATACCTTCTCCAATACTTACCATATAATTGGTCACAAGAAAGGCCTCAGCAGATACAAGAAGATTGAGATAACACCATACATCCTTTCAGATCACCACAGACTAAGGCTGGGCTTCAATATCAACAAAAATAACAGAAAGCCCACATATACATGGAAGTTGAACAACATTCTACTCAATGATAACTTAGTCACAGAAGAAATAATTAAAAGACTTTAGAATTTAATGAACATATCCAAACTTATGGGACACAATGAAAGCAGTACTAAGAGGAAAACTAATAGCTCTGAGTCCCACCAAAAAGAAACTAGAGAGAGCATACACTGGCAGCTTGACAGCATACCTGACATCTCTAGAACAAAAAGAAGCAAATACACCCAAGAGGAGTAGACAGCAGGGAATAATCAAACTCAGGACTGAAATTCACCAAGTAGAAACATAAGAGATTTTCTCCTTCTAACATGTTTAATATTGCAAATAGATTTTAAAAACTGGTTGAGTGCATATTACTTTTAGCTTCAGAAGATATCATGTACATTTAAGAGACATTTTACTATTATAAATTATTTTGATAACTTAAAAAATGTCAATACTGAGTTGTAAATTTTAAAATAAATTATATTAGTTTAATAAAAAAGCATCACAATAAATAATTGAAAAAGTCCCTCAATTTTTCACAAATTCAAACACATTAAAAGTTTGTCCCAAGCTGGATGGTGGTGATACACATCATTAATCCTAGCACTCATGAGGCAGAGGCAGGTGGATCTCTATGAGTTTGAGGATAGCCTGGTGTTCTAAGATGGCCTACACAGTGAAACCTTGTCTTGAAAAAAAAAAATAATAAACAAACACAAAGTTCAGTCTTCAAAAAATATCCAGTCTCTTTAAACATCTAAAATCTCTCTTTTGAAAGTTAACACTGTCAACTGTAGGTTCCTGTAAAACTCAAGATTAAATACTTTCTTACTTCAAGGGGTAAACCAGGGCACAGTCATAAGCAGACTGAAACAAAACCACTCTGTGATCTGTGATCCATTCATGATCTTTTGGGATCCTCCAAAGGGCTTGGCTCACTTCTCCAGCAATACAGCTAATCTTCTAGGCTCCGAATGACTCCATTCCATTGCTGTTGGTATTCTTAGTGATTATCCCATGGCAGCTCCAAAATGCTGGAGTATCATTCTTCAATAGGCCTGCACTTTCACGGATAGCCTCTCACAGGCTGTCTTCTTGGTGCCAAGCCTCATATTCTCTGCATGACCCCTTCAGTTCTGGGTTTTCAGCTGCACCTTCACCAATGACCTCCCCTGACCTCTCACAGTGCCAGGCCTTAACTGGCCTGCATCAGCCCCATTAAAGTTAAAATAACACGATTGACTTGTTAGAATAGCCTTGAGCCTGTGAAAACAGCCACATCCTGGGACAGACCATTACTCAAGGACTAACTCTCAATTTATGAATTCCTTCCTAATCATCCACTGAATATCTTTTTCTGGTTTTATGCTTTAAAAGGAGCCTCCTCCCTACCTTCAGGACCACAGTTTCTGTTCTTGAGTCTGACTGCCTCCTTAACCAGTTAGAAATGCTCCCTTTGGTGAATAAAGAGTTGTTTATGGTTTATTTCTGACTTTGGTGGTCCTATTCTCATTATTTGTGGAACCCCAGACCCCAACAACCACCTTGGCCAGCTATGGTTCCTAGCATTTATGATATTCATTACCAAGAGAACCATAACTGACTAAAGCTAAGAATAACTTTGTCTATGGCTGTAAACATAAAATTTACAAGAAATTTGCCCCCACTTCAATTGAACTAAACAAGAGTAGCATGTTCATGCATAGGGCTTAAGTTATCCTGAGCCATAGATTTTGACCCAGGTTTTAGTACCATGCTTAGATTCCCTCCTGTAGACCAGCCTTCCAAATCAATCAGAAAGTAGTTACAACCTTCCTAACAGTTGGGACACTACTGCTACAGTGGGCACATCCTGCCCCCAAGGTCAATGTTTGGAGCATTCACAGCTGGGTCAGTCCATGGATGCTGTTTTCCTCCCAGCAACCTGAATAGCACCTCTTGACACTGAATGCCAGCCAATAGGGAGGAAGTTTCCAGGTCAGCTCAAGCATGATCTCTCTGTATCTTATAATAGAGGTGTGCAGTGTCTTCAGCAATAGGTTCTTTTACTTTTGAAACTGCATTGGGGGAAAGCCACTCTGCAGACCTTCATAAGGACTTTCATAAGTTCATAAGGAGGAATCTCATATCTGGCGCTAGCACTGTTTTTTAACATTTTCTTCCAAGGGAAGGGGCATGCAGGTAACACAACATACATGTGGAAGAAGACGACTTTCAGTAGTCAGCTCTCTCCTTTCACCACATGGGTCCAGGAAATTGAACTCAGATCCTTAGGCTTAGCAGCAAGCACTAACACCTGCTGATCCACCTTTGAAGTCCATGGCACTGGGAATGTTGTTAATAACCACAGCCTTTAGGAGCACCATTATCCAGCCATTAAGGGAATTCCCCTTCTAACTCTTTTTCATTTGTTTAGCATACATGTCTTCAGTTGGCTCACAAATAATCAGTTTGATTAAAGCTTTTTCATGCACCATTCATTCTGTTGACCCTAATCTACAGTATCCCTTTCTCCCCCAACCTCCTACTTCAAACATTAACTTTTTACCACCAGTATTTTCCCCCCACATCAATACTATCCATGTTATAGTCTCCCCTCTACCTTAGGGTACCACCTACCCTAACAGCTACTTTTCAGTTTTCTGACATCTAAGATATTTTAAATTAGACAGACAAATGTAAAGATTTTAAGGTGTGCTCCACATAAGAGAGAATGTGCAGCATTTGTTTTGCTGGGTCTGGATATCTCACTCAGTATTATATAAATATACAATTTATTTTAATTTATTATATAATAATTATTTATTTAATTTATTATAAAATAAGTTATTACAAATTAGATAATATAAAAATCAGTAAAAATATAAATACATGTAAAATATATAAAATATATAAATAAAATATATAATATTTATATATGTAATATATTATTATTTCATCATCCATTTATTAGTTGATGAGCATTTAGGTTGATTCTGTTACCTAGTTATTGTGAACAAAGTGGCAACATGCAGGAGCATTTGTGATATCTCTCTCAACCATTCAAAGTGGTCTTCTTTAAGACTTTTTGTCGGTTTTGGCTTGAAGGTTGTTTTGTCAGACATTAGAATAGTGAAGCCTGCTTCATTTCTAATCTCATTTACTAGAAAAACCTTTTTCTACTCATTCATTCTGAAGTGGGGTTTGTCTTTAAAACTCTTGCAGATAAAAAAATGAATTTCATTTTTATTTTTATTTTTATTTACATTTGGTGGATGGGGCAGAATCCCCCAAGCCACACTTTATTTCCCCTCTCTGGTCTTCTTATATCTTCTTAGAGAAACGTTTTTAGAAAATTGACTCAGATAAAATGTTATACAAAAGGGAAGTCACAGAAAGATGTTGATAGTAAGTTTAAAGCAGTGTTTCATTCTATAAACTCATTATATGTTCAAAGCCACAGTTTCACCTAGCCTTGCTTTATCATAATGCACACCTGTGGTTTCATCACTGAACCTGAGGGGAGTCGGGGGCAGGGGGGTTGGGGAACTCTTGGGGTAGCATTGGAAATGTAAATGGATTTCATTTTTCAATCCAATTGACTACCCTGTATCTTTTGTGGGGAGGAACTTAAGGCTATTAATATCAAGAGTTGTTTTATTGATTTTGTGGTATTTGTTTTCTTTGTTATTATTTGCAAAAGAGCTATCCTAGCATTATTTATGTAACTCTCTGTAGCTTCTTAAGTATGTTCATTGACTGCAGTATGAATTTTTGCCTCCATACTCGATAAAGTTGTGGTTGTGAATACTTTGAGGCTGTTTTTGTGCTATTGTTAATAATGATGAGTTTTTTCTTTCTTCTATTATGACATACAGTATTCAGGGTTGCTATCTGTGGTTGAGAACTTGAGTTGTGTTGTTTTGAGTTTTTCTGGACTTTAAAGTTCCCAGTGAGAAATCATAAATTATCTTGAGAGGCTTGCTGATATGCACACCTTGAGCCTTCCATTCTGTAGTATTTCATACCCTCATTTATTTTGGGTAGTGTTTGCCAAGACATGGTAGTGCTTTACATGACATGGTAGTGCTTTACATGACATGGCGGATTTCTTTTCAGCTCCTGTCAATTTGGTTTTCTGTGAACCTCTTGTACCTGGATGGATAGTTCTTCTCTTGAGTTTAGAAAAGTCTCTATTACTTTATTGAAGATATTTTCTATGCCTTTGACCTAGAATTCTTCACCTTCTATGGCCATAAGTTGTGGATTTGGTCTTTACTTGGTATCTCAAAGTTCCTCTAAATTCACTTTGTAAATTTGTCATTTTCTTCTGGTTGGTCTATTTCCTCTACTCTATCTTTAAGCCAAGATTGACTGGTGTAATCTCTTATACGGGGAAAACCTTCCAGAGTTTTTTCTTAGACTTCCTGAATTGCTCATTTCCAGCTTCATTTTAGTTTGATTTGGTTTGTCAATCTTTATTCCATTCAATTTCATATCCTCAACTGCCATGTTAATTCATTTAGCCATTTATTTGTATTTACTTGGACTTCAATCATGTCTTCTTTAAGTACATTTGGATGTTAATTCATATTCTGTCTGAATTCTTTAAACATGTTTATAATTGTTATTTTGAATTCTATGTCTTGAGTTTCATCAAAGTTGTTTTCTTGGGAACCCTTACTATGTGTGTGATTATGGTGATAGAATGTATTATCCTGATTTTCATATTACTAAATATTTTTGTGATGTGTTCCGAGTGTCTGGAATTAGATGGCTATGTTTTGCAGTTGAGATTTTAGATCACAGGACAGAGTCCTAGGGTATACTAGTAGGCTGGATGGCTTAGAGAACAGAAGGGAGGAGGGGCTGGATCTGCCAGTGAATTAAGATTGTATAATTTGTTCTGGAGCCAATGGATTTTTTAGGGCACAGATATTTGGGTATTTTAGACAGTAAAATTAATTAAGTATAAATAATTTCTCCTAAACAAAATAGCAAAGCTCCTTTCCAATGTTTGCTCTGCATCTCCCACAATGTATAGAAGTAACACAGTGCAAGATGAATCCCAGTTGGTCCAAGCCAATTAAGAAGATCCATCCATTCAGGCGAATGAATTAGGATAATTTATTCCAATAGAGAATAAGGGCATTCTTACAATCAAAAGCTGTGGGGAAGCTGCACTTTTCCCCTTCCTGATACAAACGCAGAAGAATACACTCTGATTTCTCCCAAGTGAACATCTTACAGACATGAGAAGCTATGGGGAGGAACTAATACACAATGTAGGCAGAGCTGCAAAGCCATATATCAAGGGCCTCAGGTGCTATGTGAGAAATGCTCTACTTCTGGATGCTCAAATAACTAAACAAACATACAATTTATTTGTCATTATTTATTTTATTTTTAAAAATTACAATGCAATTATATATCTCCCTTTTCCCTTTCCTTTCTTTATATCTTCCCATATACCTTCATTGCTCTCCTTCTAATTCCTGATGTCTTTTTTCATTAATTATTGTGATATATATTGCATATTATTTTAAATATGTATACACAATACACACAACATATTGCATGCATTATAGTATGTTGTATATATGATTTCAAGAATTATATATTATATAATACATAGACAAGGACATGAACATAGCCTGTTCAGCCTGTATAGTTTTATCTGCATATATATGTTTTCAGGGATGACCACTTAATATATTAAGACTATATGTATATGTGTTAATGTATGTATGTGTGTAGGTTTATATAGGCACGCACTTGTATGTACCGGCATGTACAAACCAAAAGTTGATGTGTGTATCTTCCTCAGTCACTTTCTACTTTATTATTTGATACAATTTCCCTTAGTGATTTTAGAGCTCACTGATTCAACAAAACTAACTGTCCTGCAAGTACCAGGCATCCTCCTGTCTCTGCCTCCTCAATGATGAGATTATCAGCACACACTGCCATGTTCTTTTCACATGGACCTGGGGTTCTGAACTCAGCTCCTCATGCTTATGTAGCAAGCACTTTAGCAAGTGACTCTCTCCATACTCTAACATCTTAGAATCCATTAAAAATATATAAGAATTTTTGTCCTTCTTATTTTGAAAATAGAATTGTAGAATTTGCTAGGTTGTGGTAAACAATAGCCAGGAACTTCTATCCTTTAATAAGAAATCAATAGTCCTTTTTTGTTAAATACTAAATATTCAGCCAATTTTGAATAACTGAAAGAATATGCCATGAAGAAAGTCTTTACCCATATCTCTGGTGACTTCTTCATGACTTCATTCGAATCAATTTCACAGGCTAACATGGAGGAAGCAGTTGCTACTCACTTTACAAAAGCTGATGTTCCTCACCTCTGCTGTCTTTCTAAAAGGAAATACAGATTTCGTATTGCCAGAGGGCTTGGTTAAACTGATCCCTGCATACTGTTCAATCTGTACCATTTAAGCACTCCCCAAAATGACTTAATATTCAGCTTGAGATATGTTACAGGTAGTATAACATACTACCTCACCATCTAGTTTGTAATGACTTTTATTAAATCCACTGGTTGACTGGGATGGCTCTGCTAAAGGCTCTACATCTAATCTTGTAGAACCACAGGCCTGTGAGCTAAAATTCTTCACAGAGAGTTATCAGAGCTATGGAGGAAGCTTTCCAAATGCACATGGACATTCAAATCATCACCCTGTGCTATGTGATAGCTTTCCATTGGCTAAATTGAAGGACAGAACTACAAAGTTGTTGAGAAAGAGTAAAAACAACCATTCCTTAGGTTCAGTTCAACCATTGTAATTTCCAGCTGGCTGCAACTATAGGTACCAGCACAAGACCAGCTCTATCCACACTTCATCGAGAAAGAGAAGTGAGTCTTTATTTACCTCTGAACTATTGGCTATTGTCAGATTGTGGGAAATGGGGAACCACTGTCTTTGGTTGTATCCCCAGTGTTGATAGCACCAGACTCCAACAGAGAGTCTGACCTCATTGTCACAAAAATAACTCTAGCTAGTCTCCATGAGTAACAAAACAAACTGAATAGACATGAAAGTCAGAGAGATCTTTGTGGATGAGGAGTTGGACAGGAGTCACATGGAAGGAGAAGATAAAAGTGAACAGTATATATATGTGAGAACTTGTCTGAGAATGAAATTCATTAGTAAAAACATAATGCATATATGTGAGAACTTGTCTGAGAATGAAATTCATTAGTAAAAACATAAACACAAATAATGAAAATGTTTTCACTCAAATACCCCCAAACAAACAAATAAAACATCTTGGTAAATATAAAATCTAAATTCTGAATTTTCAAGTATGTATGTGACTACTTTACAAAATACTTTAATTGTATTCTAAAAGAATGTTCTGGATTTCTTCTTCTGAGTTTCTATTTTTTGTTTAAAATGTAAAATGCAAACTATGCTTTCTTAAAACAAAAATTGGGGACAATAATTCAACCCGCAGAACTAAGAACATGAAGTTAAAATCTTCCTACATTAAAGTAAAGAAGACAGGGAAGAGGTATTTTTGAGAAGAGAATAGCCCTAGTCATAAAATATCCTAAGGAGCCAGGAGAGCTCAAAAGCCAAGTCTGAGCCCTGTGAATTTATTTAGCCAGAGACCAGGTCTTATTATCTCTTAAATCACAGGATTCTCCTTCAAGCATACCTGCCTAGGTAATTCTGATGCCAGTGACTGGCCATCCAGACTCAGGTTTGAAAGATTAAAACAACACAAAGAAAAACAACAAAAAACAAAAACAAAAACAAAACCATGCCCAGTGATGTCTAAGCAGAAGCCTTGCTAAGCACAGCTGCCAAGCACTCCTTCTTGAATCTTGAAAAGTATATTGCAAGTGAATTTTCAGATCTTCTCAAGACCCCTGAAATAAAATTTTATTTTTTGCCCACATTTTTATGACATTCATTTCTGATACATCTTTCCTAGAGCTCACACTGCAAGGTTTGTGGAAAGGTGATGATTTAAACAAGAAATTGTTGGGAACTATTAAGACAACTCTATTGTCTTGATTTCCGAATTGGGCCTCTCCCCTCAAGAAGAAGAGGGGGTCAAAAGCGGGCCACTGATGCACCGTTCCAAGAACAACCACAGAATGTTCCAGCCCTAAGTCAGCACCAGATGTCCTGACCTCAAGATGTACCCTGATACCATCAAGTTCCCTGCTTCCCCGTGTAGTTGCCAGAAGAAAAATTTCTGCTGCCCCATCCCTCCTGCTGAGAAGTACTTCCTCCTTTGCTTGTGTATTTCTGCTGCCCCATTCCTCCTACTGAGAAGTACTTCCCCTTTTGCTTGTGCATTTAAGCCTTGAGCCTTGCTGAATACAGAGAGACCTTGAGGCTACTCAGACTAATTCTGTGTCGTTCTTGCACTTGGTTTGTGTCTTTCTCTCCCCCCATTTGGTGCTTAGGAGAAGCTCCCCTCGAGACCCTCAAATAACTGGACCTGCTGGATGGGTCAAGTGGTACCTGACGTGGGGCACAAGGTACGACTACCCTCCGGACAACGGATTCGAGAGGTACTGCACAGACAGTGAGACAGTTCCCCACCACTTCACCTGAGTGTCGTGGACGTCATGAGGTAAGCCTGGGCATTCAGTTGTTGTCCCATTTACCATGGGGAAGGTTCTGTCCAAAGAGGCAGATTTTATTCAAGAGATGAAGGGGTCTCTTAAGGAGAGAGGGATTAGAATTAAGAAAAAAGATTTAATAATTTTTTTTTGTTTTGTTTTGTGGAAGAAAGATATCGAGAGCAGACATGACAGTGGCTGATAGTGAGTGGTCCTGAAATACACCCTTTAACCTGGAACAAAGTAGGCAAAGAAATCAATAGTTGAATAAAACAAGGAGAAGATGTCCCTGAGTCCTTTTTTAGCTATTGGGGAATCGTCAAAGATCTCCTCAAACAGGCAGAAGAGGGAGGAGAAGGCGCCCACCTCTTAGCCCTTACTGAAGATTTTTTAGAAAACTCCCGTTGAGGTCCTGTAAAAGTGAACCCAAACCGCCGATGCCTCCGGCATCTCGGCCGTCGTCGATAATTGACGACCCTATTCCTAAAGATTCCCTTCCTACTCCCCTCACTCCCAGGCTAGGTCTGCCTCAGGAGAAAAGAGTGCTCTTCAGCTCTCAACAAAACCCAAAAGAATTTATCCGATTTTATATAAAGAATTGTCAAATGACCTCCTTGATCCCTCCTCTGAGGCGGAACTTGATGAAGAGGTTTTCAATTATAAACAGGACTGCTATGGTCTGGGACCCGGTGCCTACGTTGCCATGGAGCCCTTTAAACACTACCCCCCTCCTTACTTGCTCCCCATTCCCCCTACCGCTCATCCCATATCGATGGCTTCTCCGTCTGTTAAGCAATTACTTCAAACTAAGAGAGAGCTTCAGACTCAGATTACCAATCTTAAAGATGTTCTAGGACTTCAAAAAGAGCTACAAGACCTCAGTCAAGAGACTCAGAGTCTACAAAGGGCCCTCATGGGGGACTTTCAAGGTCCCATCCCAAAAACCCCTCAAACTGGCCGCCAAGGGTTCCTCTCATAAACAAGGGAATACAAAATTGACCTTCCTTGTCCTCACCTGATCTCGAGCCCGTCAGGCTGCTCCAGGTCATGAGGATCCCCCCACTGGCTCCTTTGATAAAGATCAGGGGGAACCAGAGAGTGAGGAGGAGGAGGAGGATCAAGCAAACTCGGATTCCAATGAGGGTGGCATGTCCCTGATGAAGGGTTGGACACCAACAGCCAACCAGTCTACAAAAAGCTAAAACAGACATGTAAAAGATCTTCATTCAACAGTCAAAAATTATGGGGTTAATGCCCCGTTCACAGTATCTATATTAGAAGATTTACCAGGAGAACGCTACTTGATACCCAATGAATGGAATAAAGTTGTTCAGTCTGTCCTCACTAGAGTCCAATATTTAACTTGGAAGTCAGAGTTTGTGGACAGAGGAGAAAATTTGGCTGCAATTAATAGAAAGGATCCTACTAGTAAGACAGCCTCCTGGACTGCTGATAAAATTTGCGGTAAAGGCAATTTCGCTGCAGACAAAAAACAATTAGAGCTCTCCCCTGGTGTCCTCACCCAGATGGCACAGGCCCTGGGAGCTTGGCGCCCTATCCCTGCTACAGGGGCGCTGACTGCGCCCCTGAGCAAGATTATACAAGGGCCCCAAGAGTCCTATGCATAGTTCATTGTCAGATTGCAGGAAGCAGCTGAGAGAATTTTTGGGACCTGAGGAAAGTGAGGGTCTGTTGGTCCAACAACTTGCTCTTGAAAATGCCAATTCAGCATGTAGAGCTGCCCCGAGAGATAAAACCAAGAGTTTAGATATAAATGGTATGATCAAGCTTTGTAATGAGGTAGATGTGTTTTCTCAACAAGTTTCTAAGTCTATTAACCTGGCCATTGGGGCTGCTCTTACTCCAGCTCCAAGATTGGTGCCAAGCCCCATTGGCCCTAGTTAGAAGTAGACATCTGTGTCCTCACATTGGGTGCAGATGCCGCCTGGGGCACCCCTGATTATTATATGCCTCAATTAACAGCAGTTTACACAGGTGATAAAAAGATTGATCCAGGTTGCAGCAGTGATATACGTCGTGCTGCCCTGGCCTTACACACTGGAGGTATATATGTCTGTCTGGGAACTCATCGAGATAGATCTCTAAATTATAAACATGGCTATGAAAATGATTTTTACTGTGCCTCTTGGGGTTGTGAAACCACTGGGGATACCTATTGGACCCCATCCTCCTCTTGGGATTATGTCACAGTTAAACAACTTTACCCCAATTCCAAAGTCACCTCCCCTGGAAAACAACCCCTTAATAGCTATTGTTCCCCCCAATTCTTCTAGACAAGGGTGGTGCAACCCATTACAAATTGGCTTTACAACAACCACAAGGACTGCTGACTGGACCAAGAGAGGATTCTCTTGGGGGTTGTGCATATATAAAGAGGACACAGATTGGGGATTGACATTCAAGATTAAACTACAAAAGGAAATCCCCAACAAATAAAAAGCATCTATAGGGCCTAATCCCCAGTTACACCACCCTATATCCCCAAACAATCCTCAACTCCCAGGTACCCGCCCCACTGTTCCTGCCCCAGGGCATGCTAAGACCCTATTTCAGCCCACTCTCCCTGTGGGCCCCCCCTCTTCCACTGATTTACTGTGGTCTATATTGAATGCTTCTGCTTTAACCTTGATGGATAGGACACAAAGAGATAACGGCTCAGAATTTGAAGATTGTTGGATGTGCTTTTCTGCTTCCCTACCCTTTTATGAGGGCATAGCCCTTATTTCTCTCCTTATTCTCTCCCCTCATTTGGTTCTTAGGAGAAGGTCCCCTCAAGACCCTTTAATAACTGGACCTGCAGGATGGGTCAAGAAATGACCAGACCACAAGCAACTCTGGTCAGGTAAGAAATTTAGGATGTCAAGCATGTTACAAGTATAGGGAATAGTGATACACACCAGGCAATATGGGAGCTACATGAGCAACAGAGGCTTTTCTGAGGTAGTCAATACTACAGCAGGTAACTGCCATCACATATTCAGTGGGAAGGCATAGCAGTAGTCCCCATAGAAAGAAGCAATGATCATATGCCAGTCTTCCCACCATGACAAGCAAAGTAGAGTAAAGTTACCTCAGGTGGTAATAACTAGCCTAGAAGAAAGTCTGCACTATGCAGAACACAAACCAACCAGCACACACCACCTCCTTAACTATTAGATCAGGTCACTTTGATCAACCTATATAATCTCTGAAAAAAAGGAAACAATAATGCCTTTTCGTCAACCTTAGTAAGACAACTAGCAGTCATGTCAGCTCAGTGGTGGGCATTATGTTTAAGAGTGACAGAACTTCGTAATTAGTACGTGCTGTCTATGAAATTTTATCTTCTCAGATTTCATGCCTTGCAAGAAGATAATAAATCTCTGCTGGAAACTCACTGACATATATCCTTTCCTGCTTCAATTATACATGTTTTTCCAGGTTGATATATATATATATATATATGTATATATATATATATATATATATATTTACATATATATACACATATGAATAGTAAATACTGATTTTTTTAAGACTATACTAATAAAAGCTTTCAACAGATCAAAACATTGCACTCCTTACTTTGGTCGTCTTTAATCACTGAAAATATTTTCAAACATCTGAACCAGTCACTGTGTGAAGTCTACATTTTAATCACTGCCGGGTTATTCTGAAGCAAATGATATATGTAGGATAACAGAAACAAGAAAATGGTTTAAAATATTTTCATAGATCTTTACTGAACTATGTGGATTAGCATTGCTAAGGTGCTTAGGAGCACATTATGAATAAAGATTTGTAAGAAATTTACCCAGTTCTTCAAAGAATGTGGGCTCCATGTTTCTTTGTGGTGTTGTGTAATAGAGTGAAGTAGATAAATGTAGACTGGCACTGGTGATCATCAACACAACGTTATTCTTGAAAAAGAAAACAAAGAAAAGGTGTGTTCCAGGAACACCCTCTCAGGAAGGGAAACTTCTGTGAACAGAAAGATCAGTGCAGTGGCCTTGTGGTCAGAGATAGGAAGATCAACGCTGACCACTGGGATTCCCAGTGACTAAATATGTAGGCTGGAGCAAGAACCATAGACTTCAAACATGGTAATGGCTGCTTCACCATCTTTGTCTTCTCTTTTTTCTTCTAAGAGAAGGTTTCCCTCTGTAGCCCACACCTGCCTTGAGTTCTTAAGCTCCATGTGTGCCGAGACTATGGATGTGTGCCTCCGTAATCTGCTATGCTTCTTTTTCATTATTTGATCATGCCTGTGACATTCAGGCTTGAAATTTATTTCCCATACTTCTAGGTAACTTATCAGTATAGAGAAGAGCTCTCTAGAAGCTTCACAAATATTCTAACAAGGATTTAACAAATGCCTGCATTACCTCAGGCTATCTCATCGCAGGGTTCCCTTGGCTGTTGTTCATGCATACAAAACCAGGAAGTCAAGAAGATATGCTGTTCTGGTAGACCCTTTCACTCATATCAAACTCGAGACAGCCACAATCAAGTCTTCTATGCCAGTAAACAGCCTTTGCTGTTTCAATATCTGATCTGATTTCTCCATGAGCTGCCATTATAACTATAGCAATACTTGAGCATTTTATGTACCGTGATGATAAATTTGTATCATTGCTTTAATTTAGATTCCCATTTGAATAGAAAGCATATAGCAAATGGTGTGAATAGCCAGATGGAACTAATTATTATTTAATGAATCAATTTAGTAAAGAATCATTTAAGACACAAATCTGTGGTGATATTTCAAAACACTCATGAAAGCACTGCACTGCATCAAGCTACCTCATGTTGCAAGTCACAATTTAGGTTACTGAAATGCAATTTAAAATCTCCCCACATGAAAACATTAAAAAAAAAAAAAGCTAATACATAACATTGCCTTTCAGGTGGAATATGTTTCCAAATTCAGAATGGAGGACATTTTTTGTTGTTGTTGTTTTTTAATTGGAAAACCAGGATTTTGAAACACATTGCTTCACAACTTATATTAAATATATCCAGCCAATCTGGATGCATTTGACATTTAAATTCATCACAAAGCAATCATTATGGAAATAATGATTTGTGTGTGTTATGGCCTCACATGCTAGAGTATACAGGTGATTAGATTGCCAGAACCACAGCATACAAACAAACAAACAAAACAAACAAAAAACTCTTCTTTGCTGTTTGGGGGAAGCAGGACTGAGTGGGGTAGTTCATCATTCATTCCAGTTAAAAGCTTCAGGAATCTCCTCTGGGAAGCCACTGAACTTGCCTCATCTTGCATATTCATAGGATTCATAAAGAATCACTTGGTAAGAAACTGTGTTGCAGAAAAAAAAAGGACTAATAAAGAAGATGAAAATAGCATGGGCTGCCTGTCAGATGTGCATTGAGAACTGTATATGATCTAGAAAATGGATGTGGCTATCGGCATGCTGAACTCATTGAGGGCACCTGTTACCCATGAGAGTTGTTCAATTCTCCCTCATCATATTGCTCAGAATTTTAAATATGCACATTTAGGTTTAAGTTTTGTACATATTGACATTTTTATTATATCAAATACATTTTCATCATATCTATTCCTTTAATCTCAGTATCTGATCACGCATGTCTTCCTTCCTTCCTCTAGCTCTCAGGATATGCATTCAAAGACTCAAATTCCAAGCATACCTATCAGGAAGTAGCTGAGGGATACTTCCCCTGACATATATATCAAAATGCATCACAACCCAGTTTGTGAGAACAGAAGGAAGAAGACATGAGGTGGTCCCATGCCCGTGTTGCTGCACACACTATGGTCAGAGAGCAAGCTACTTTCAGGATAGCATTTGAAATGTAAATAAAGAAAATATCTAATAAAAAAAAGAAAAAATTCAAAAAAAAAAAAAAAGGAGTGGGGAAGGACACAGAAAGAGTTGGAGGGGGCAGAAGCAGGGATGAAAATTATGTAAATGAAAGTCATATAGGAAATTACCAAAACTAAAAAACATTAAGTTAAAAATAAAGCTTTTTGGAATAACTTTTTAAAAAAATCTGCAGACATGGTAGCATGAAAATAGAATATTTTTGGTGTTGTAACACAAAACAGATAGACATTAACCCAGCAAGGAATTTCATTGTTTTTTTAAAAAGGTGTGTTTCATCGAGCCAGGTTAGCAAGAAACACACATGGTCCAGATGGGGCTGGGGTAGAGTTGGGGTCTTGGGTGTTCCTCATTGGTTAAGGATCAACTTCACAGTCTACTGATCGGTTAACATGGAAAGTGGCACAAAGGAAATGGGACGGATCCACCTCTCTAAGCTCCTAAGTTCTAGGAATGCAGCAAAGTATTTGCATAAATTGAAGTTTTCCTAGTTGAGCAAAACTAAAAGATTTTAATTCCTTATCTTAAAAATATTACAAAGTAGGGAGGTTATGGAATATTGGTCCTTGGCTATGTAGGACTTTTGATAGTAAAGTTTGTTTTGTAAACAAAACTCTAGTTTTAGTCCACCCAATTCTCGTATGAAGTTAAAGCTTGGAGAGATGGAGATGACCAAGGTCAGAGCTAAAGGACAAAGACATGTACTCACCCCATAGATAGATAGATAGATAGATAGATAGATAGATAGATAGATAGATAGATAGAGTTCAAGTAAAATTAGAAAATGAATTTCTACCAATAAGCAAACCCAAGGAAGATAGAACTGTCTGGCTTTCTGAGTGACTAGATTATGCCCTCAAGCAGTACAATCTTCCTTTACACACAGTGACCTCTCGGAGTTTTAACAGCCTGGTCCCAAGATATCACTGTCTGGTTTACAGCTCTAGAGTACCAGCTGCTGGTGATGGAGTATTTGGGTCATAGTTTTTTGACAGCACCTCACTGATGCTTTCTTATAAGGCCTGCCATGATCATTACAGAATGTTCAGTAATAACACTGACTTTTCTATTGTACATAATGGCATCCTCTCCATTGTAACAACCAAAGGGTCTACAGACTTTTCAAGAACACTGCCCTAAGAAACCTTTGACTAATGTAACTTCATTCAAGTGTCTCCCTTCCCCAGTCCTGGTGGTCAGAAAAAAATGGGGTTCTTTGAAAAATATGGCAACTATAATCCAGACTACTGGAGAGTGGGGCTGCCAAGCAAGACAGAAAAATTTCTAGGAGCAGCAGGAAGCCACATGGACATGATCTCATGGAAACTGAACTCTGTTCCAATTTAAATCAATCCCTTGTAGATCAGAGCAGGAAAGCAAAACAAATGAGCTTCTCTATCTGGCCTAATGAAGTCTTGTGAATCTTTGATGGCTAAATGCCCACACGTTCCAATGCATTCAATATGAGCTTTCCTGTTCCAACATCTCTGATGGAATAGCTAAATTATACTTCCTCCTTCTCCCCAAACTCAATGTTCCAAGAACATTTCACTGACATACAGTAATTATACATATTTATGGGGTACAGCATGATAATTTGATAGATATTTACAATTAAAATAATTAGCTTCTAACTTACTATCATTTCTTTATGCTGGTAACTTTCAAACTCTTTTAATTCTCTATAGAATGTGAAATAAGTCATTGTAAATTATAGTCGCTCCATCTAAACACATCTCACAGATGTATAGTAAGTCCCCGTGTTCCAAGTGTCACTCAATAATAAATCCTTATTGAGTACTTGCTAAGTGCCTGGGAATGACCCAACTTATTTATTACTCCTTTATCCAGCATTCACAGTAGCCAGAGAAGCAAGCTTTATAATTGTTCCCATCTCAGAAGAAAAAAAATGAGAAAGGTTAAATGATTGTTTTTTTTCACTCATTCTTTTCCCCCTTACACACACACACACACACACACACCATACATACACCACACACAGAGGAAATACAAATACATCACACATACACAACACATACGTGCACACACAACAGACACACAAAAACATATACATACACACATGCACACTATATACATACACACACTACATACATACATACACATATACAATACAAACACAACCGACACACAAACACCACACCAACACATACATGTGTGCCACCCCCCAACACATATATATATACACACACACACCACTACTATCTACATCACCACCACCATTGTTATCACTCACCATTCTTTTGGAATAAAGAAAGAGTCACTGATACACTTTGCAAAAGTAAATTGCTAGAAAGTAGAGGCCACCACTTAACTCAAAACTAAACACTGCAGAGGGTAGTTAGGGTTAATCAGCTTCTATTCCTATTTAATTATGACTCATTTCAGTTGATGTTTCTGAAGCAGAGGGGCAAAGGGTGGACTAGATAATTGCTCTAAAATATACTGCCTGGGGCATCAGTATTACATCAGGGAGAATTCATCATGGAAAATTAGAAAAAGTAATTGCCTATCCTAAATATTTCAGATTGTTATAAAGGGAAATCTCAACAAAGAATGATGTAGGTGTGCTCTACATC